>NC_051045.1:12141331-13341331 GCF_904848185.1 Acanthopagrus latus
CCCTCCGCTCCAGCCTGAAGCCCTGCACAGGAGCACTTAAAAGCATTTTAACAAGAGAGTCACTTCATTAAATATGGACTTCCTGTCCGCAAAAACCCTAGAAGGAAAACTCTGGGTGACTTTTCACATTGATAAATATGGGAGAAGAGCGTGGGGGTGGAGGGGGGGACATGCATGGGAGACAGAGGCGGAAACAGAAACTATTGTGCAGAAAGACAAAGGGAGAGAAATATAGCAGAGCTGGGGAAAAAATGGATAAGCGCGGCGAGATAACAGAAGCAGCGAGCTGGAAATTGGCGAGGACCTTTAAGATCTCCTGAAAAATTTTGAGCACGCACACACACAGACACACCAGGTCAGTTTTGCATTCGTAGCGTGTCCCTTTGTGTGTTTTTGCGTATTGTTATCTGTATTCGAAAGCCCTGACAGAAAACAAATGTCATAAAACATTCCAGAGACAGAGAAGACGTAAGAAGAAGAAGAAGAAGAACTAGAGGACGATAAAGACGCTGTGGGAAGAAAATGAGTTCAGCTCAATAACATTCAAAATTCGGAGCCCTGAAATCTGATTGGCACCAAACAGTTTTGAGAAATCTGAAGTTATGTAAAACGCTCAAATCTGATGTCTGATAGCTTCCTCTGTATTTCTGAAGCCTTTGCAAGAACGGCTCTGACTGCTTTAGTTCGGCACACTGTTGGATTATAAATAAATCATTTTGTTATGAACGGTTGCGTTCGTGTTAAACCTTAGCTATGCTAAAAGAGAATATGTCTCTCAAGATGAGTCAAAAGATATGAGCTCGAGTCAGAAGTCAAGTCTTAGAGTCCATGTTGCATCTAAAGTCTCCGTGTGGATCAGATTTTCGGGGGAATTTCTAGAAATTTCACTGCCTTTGAGTTAAACGGTTTAAGTAACTGATGAAAAGATACAGCAACCACATGTGGATTTTGGCCTTTAAACGGACTCTGTGGTACCTCTGCATTGTGCTGAAAGCTGAATGTTAGTCACTCCAACCTACTGACTATATAAACAGAAACTCCACTCTCGAATATCAGTGCTTCATCTAAAACACCTATAAGTCACAAGCCGGAAATATTTCTTCCAAACACAAAACATCATTCTAAACCACCCAATATAGCCCTTTTCTTCCGAAACTCCCTAACCTCCCTCTCATCCACACCACACTTGGCACATTTCTTCCAGGAACTTGACCATACAAGGATTCTGAACAGGTGAGGACTGTTTTGATTTGCTTGTAGAATTTAACCTGAGGAGCGCAAAGCCCTGAGGATACACACTCCGGTACAGTAGGTGTCAGAGGTTCTCTTTTTTTAAATATGATGTGATTGTGCGTCTCTGGCAGTAACACCAAAACCACTTGGCATAACACTACCGTTTAATCACCAAACACGTCAGCCACCTGCCGGCTGGAGCACTAAAGTGGCTGAGATGGACGGTGGACAGGTGGTCGTGGCGCTTGTCCCGCTAATCTAAATCACATACTGCAAGAAGATTGGCGAAGCTCTGAATGTTTAAAGGCCGGGATATACGTCTCTGATCTGCTGCTCCATTATGAGTCGTCCAGACCTCTCTGATGGTCTGGCACAGGTCTGTTCACTGTCCCCGGAGTCCAAACTGAAAATCAAATTTTAATTTCCCTAAGGGGGATTAATAAAGTGTGTCTTCGACTTCAGAATTCCGTTTTTATACACCACATATTTGGTCTTGAGGTCTGCTCCTGCTCTCAGTGCTTTTAAATCAGGCGTAAGGCTTTTCGGTTCTGTCCCTGTCTCTTATTAAATCAAATATTGAACTATTTATTCTTACCTTGCACTGCTGCTTTATCTGTTTACTTTAGCTTATTATTATCTTCTGTTTATTTTACTCTTTCAAATCCTCTTTGATTCTGCCTTTTCCATTTTGTCTTTTTCATATTGCCTTGTTTTCCTCCTCTTGATGCATTTTATGTCTTATATAAAGCACTCTGAATTTCCTCGTTGTTGAAAGGTCTCATACAAATAAACCTGCTTTGCCTTGTCTTGCAATGGCTGCATATCTGTTGACGTCGTTGCAAACTGAACAGAGCTTTCTTCTATTTCTCATCTCCTGCACACAGAAGTGCCTTCTCTTCCTGTTCTTGGGTGCAAGTGTGTTTGTGTCCTATCTTCATGGTCGAAATCTTCCCCAACATTTCAACAGCGTCCCTCCAGAGACTGTTCCCGATAAAGGGGCCTCTAATCACTTTTGCGCGGGATAAGGACTGGGCTGGATTTTTCGTGATGGTCAGGATGTTGTTACTGAGTACACTGAGGGCTTAGAAACAAAAAAAGTTCTTCACAGTCCGAGCACCCATCACTTTTAATTACTGTGGTCATCACAACTTTTGTATACCCGTAAAATTCACCGACACTCTAATGTCCCTCTTCGAACTTCTTAGCTGTAACCCCTGCTGTCGGGAAAAACCTTACCGCTTCTATGGAGTTGTGACATTTATAATCTTCATTAAAGGACACTGAAAAACAAATATTATATAAAGTGTATGGGTTTTTTTTTTGTTTTTTTTTAACGACAGACACAATTACATTATTACAAAAGCCAAGGTGATTTTGAATGAGGTTCAGCACACTGGCAAAGAGTCTACCGCCAAGTGCTGAGAAAGAATGAAAGGAAGAAATCTTTTGCACACATCATTTCTGAGTTCAATATGCACCAGCACTGACAAAGGCTTCTCCCGCCTACACGGCTTTTATGTTACCAAACTAACTGTCACCAGTTGAAATGGAAGCATTACAACCTCACTGCAACATCGTGAAGGAATTGGTCGTTCTTGCGACTTGGCGTCACTACAGTTTCGGAGTGCAATTAACTTTTACTTAACTGTATACAGGCATTTGTCATCAAAAAAACCACAGGGTTGAACATCAAGCAAGCAAAACAATGCAAGATGTGGAGAGCCAGTGAATATTACTGACTCGTCCCACAGGAGGAAGGCCAGCTGGGCCTTTTATGTTGAGAAGCTCTCACCATCGACTCAAAGCCAGTCAGAGATTTTCTCTTGCCTTTGTCTCTTGCCTCCTTCTCAGTCACTTTCACTTCTTAGCTTCCTCTGTCAGTGTCCTCTTCAGCCTCTACACCCATTGCGTCACATCTTCCTGCCGGCTTTCTCTGTTCGGGGCCGTGAAAGCCCTCTTCCTCCCAGCGGTTCACTGTTCCTGTGCTAACGGTGTGAACAATCACCCACTGACGTGACCTCACAGACCAGGCAGAGTCAGCTAACTGCACAGCTAACTGGGATAACGGGGGCAAAAGTTATCAGCAGTTAGAGGTTACTTGAGCAACAAGTTAACTTTCTATCCTTCAGGAAACTCAGTAAATCCCAGAGGGGATGAAGGTGAAAGGAGTGTATCTTGGACTTCAGTCATTCAGATCAACAGTAAGAGAGTGCACCCACCAGCAGAGTCAGTTGGTCAGTCGAACAGCAACAGCGTATTTTCCATCGAGTAAAGTGGTTCATTGCTGTTCTTTGCCCTTATTTCAATGAAATATACTCTCCAGTTCTGGTGTAACAGATGGTAGCAGCAGCTACCTTAACCTCTTGAGGAGTCACCATTGTCGGTTTCAAACGAACAGTCGCTTCTCCTGGCTGGTTGCCACATCCAGGCCGTACCTGTGGCTGCAGCAATAGCTTTACTCACAAGGACGCTGAATAATTCGACTGCTGTGTGTTCAGCAACAAGAGCCATAGCTTGAAGACTTGAAGCAAAGCAAGATGGATCTCATAGGGTTGAGGTGGTGTGTGCCATTGTGCTGTAAAATGTTGTTCACTTCTGACGCTCACCCAAGCTACGTAATGCAAAAACAGGCATACCATCTCTTATCATTACAGGACAGTGTACCATTTAAGTGATTCTGAAGAAGTTATTTGAATGAAAATGCCTCACTTGTGTACTGTTTAGCTTGGTTAAGCAATGCAGGTGGTGACTGGGATTTCAATCCTCTCCTGTCAACACTCAACAATGCTTCTGTATGAGCTCCCTGCTGAGACTGATACATGCCCGTGCACTTGACTGGACCAGAATTGCCTTGGTTGTTGCCGATACCAGATCTTGTACAGACTCGCTGCCCACAAGGTTAAACTGCACCTTGCACATATGCCATACTGAGGAGACCTCTTGGAGGGTTCACAACTCACCAAATTTGTTCACGTACCAGTGCCAGGCACAATTATAACTGGAGAAAAGGTTAAACATGTAAGCTTTACATAGCGTACAGCTCAAAGTGATACTTCCAGCCTGATATGGGGTTGCATGAGGTACTTATCCCTAGTCAGTGTGTTACTGTACCTGCAGTAGATGGCGTTCAGCTCTCCCACTGGTGAGGCAGCTCACTGTACTGCGAAACTGTACCAACAGACAAGATTTAACGGATGTTGCATGGTTGCGCAAGAAAGTGTTCAAAACATAGGGAACACTTGAACGGATGCATATTTTTTCTTCTCAACGCAGGAGAAGAACCAATGGTCATCTGCTGCAGGTAAAACATATGTTCATTTTAAGATAACATATTATCATTTTAAAGAAGGCCGATGGAAAGTTAGATGAAGGTTCTTGGTTTGTTTTTGTTATTTGTTCATATTTTAAAGTTCCTAACTTCTTCAACCACTTACAAGAATGCTGCAATGCCATTTTGCCGTGAAGCCCCTATGTTTTGCACACAACAAAATCCCATTAGCTTCCCCTACGCTCTTGTGGCCAGAGAGGCGCATCACGCCTTACACTCGAAACCTGAAATGCCCGAAAGGTTAACATATTTAGAGGCTCAAACCCAGCCAAGGCACACTGAGGAAACATAACACTTTAAACGTCCAACCTGAGGTCCAGTATAGTCAGTTAAAGTGAACCTCTCACCAAAATGCGACCTAGGGTCTGTGAATGTACCTGAATCAAACGTTTGTTTAAAAGCATAATTACGATGAAAGCATACACTTTTAGGATTGACCGTATTGACGCTCCTAAAGCTTAATTCCATATAAATGCACGGATGATTCATTGTTTTGTCATTAGTGAAAAACAATATTGACCTTGAAGTTGAAAAAGGAGCCTCATATAAGAAACAATACTGAAATCAAAAGCCTGAAAAGTCACGTGAGATATCGCGTGTATAGCTGTTGCCGGAAGACAGTAGCGGTCCACCTTAACTCTCCTCCATGTTACGTCGCAGTCGGAGATTCACGACTGGCAGGACGGAAGCGAGCGGAAAAACAACTGGTAATGTGAGTTGTTCAAAAACATTCTTTTTAGTAAACTCTGTGCACACAATGTTCGCAATGCTCCTGTTCATGTGTAGAGACCCTGGTGATACTACGAGCAAAGTTTCATGTTGTGTCGAGCCTCCATAGTGTTTTAAAAATGGCGATTTTGATGGTAACATAGTATTGCCCCTAGCATTTCACTGAAAATGAATTTGACCTGAAAACAAAAATATGGTCAATCTTAAAAGTGGTGCTTTCGTCGTAATTATGCTTTTAAACCAACGTTTGACTTACGTACATAAACAAAAATACCACAAGTTGCATTTTGGTGAGAGTTTCACTTTAAGCTTGGGGATTTGTTGTTAAAGGCTGCCTGGCACGTGTGCTGAGCTGCTCCGCTACTCATGACGTATGCAGGAACATGAGACCAAAGGGCCACGCTTCGTTTTTCAGGAAATCATATTAAGCCCAGAATGGCTTTCAATAAAGCTGGGATGTGGATATTGTGGTCATGGAGGCAAGTAGACGCCACTGATCGGTCATAATACTGGTCATAAACACATCAGAGCCGTTCGGCAGCTGAGACCACACAGCTCCCCTGTGAATTGGTTTGAACGGTTGTGGTACTCACTTAAACATCTACTGTTGACTTAAGACATTAAGGGCTGCGGCACCTTTAAGGGGGCGAAAGGGACTCCAAAGTGGGTCAGAGTAAAAATATCTTCAACAATTATTCATGGTACCCCGCCTATCTCTACCATACCTCCACCCTGTGAAAAATCTGCATTGCACTGCAGTGAGGGAAGACAAAATGGAGAGGACGAGATAAGAAGTGAGGGGGAGATATGGATTTGAGAGGTTTTGGGGTAAAAAAAAAAGAGCAAAGAAAGAGTAAGGAGTGGGCATATTGTTTACTTATTTTGGCTTGCCTTGTGATGAAGCGTGGGTGCAACGTGCAATGCACAAAGTACATTGTGCAATGTGTGCCGTGCAAACACTTCCTTTCATGCTTGATGCTAAATTTTTCCAACATTTGCTCCGCCGTCGTCAGCAAGCCTCCCACCAAACACCAACACTGTACCCACCATCGCAAAATGACTGCCAAGACTCGCTGAATTAAACATTTACCACGCCGATCCACATCTATCTCATGTAACTTTCTGTCTCTTCTCAGAGGAAAGCAAAAGGCTTTGGATTGGTGAGGGGGGGGAAGCTTCACACACACAAAAAAAGCAGACTTTGTGAAGTCTCCCTGATTGGACAGGTAGAGCGTGTGCCGTCCTGTGATTTGTGACAGCGGTGGGATTTTTGGAGACTTCGGGTTGGGCGCTAAAGGTTGAATGAGCGCGAGGCTTTGGTTTGTTTCGTTCTTTTGTGGGCGCCTGTGTGAAAAGCGTCATGATTGGAGCGGTGGATAAAAAATCAAGGGCTGTGATTGGTCGCGAGGAAAAAACTAGATTCCAGTGCAGCAGAAGGGTGTCATGGCTGCCAGGTCCCTGTAGGTCTGCACTGTAAATCCACACATTAATGAGAGCCGGCAGGGAGAGATCAAAGGAGCCTGTTCCATCTTTACTCAGAGCTGCACTTTGATGTGTGTGTGTGTGTGTGTGTGTGTGTGTGTGTGTGTGTGTGTGTGTGAGAGAGAGAGAGAGAGAGAGAGAGAGAGAGAGAGAGACAGAGAATGTGTGAGAAAAGGGGTGAAAGTCAGACAGAGAGAGAAGCTGAAAATTAGGATATGAGAGAGAGCCCGGAGAGATAATCCTCATGAGTGGATCCTGCTGGGTCTTGATATACAACATATTAGCATCAAGACCTGGTGCAACTTTGAATCTCAACACACTAGAAGAATGTGCTTTGCCCTCACTAAATGCTCTCCCCCTCCATACTCCGCGGGACAAACATCACAATAAACTCTCTGAGGTTGATACAGCACATCCGCGCTGGGTGCCTTGCGACGACACGCGCCTGCCATGCATTTATTCATGCACACGGTTGTGTACGGGCGCACACGCATTGTTCCTGTCAAACATGACAGCGCCGCCATATTCTCAGCGATAGAAAATACTTTCCTGCCCCATGGTGGTCCCCTTCTGCCACTGCAAAAGCGTTCAGCTCGCCTCTCATGCGCACACGGTCACAGCCAAAATGTGCCATGCCACCATTGTATGGCAGCTGACTGAGCCTGCAGTTGCCATGGCGACACGGAGCTGAGG
Organism: Acanthopagrus latus; assembly: GCF_904848185.1. Taxonomy (NCBI): domain Eukaryota; kingdom Metazoa; phylum Chordata; class Actinopteri; order Spariformes; family Sparidae; genus Acanthopagrus; species Acanthopagrus latus. The sequence continues at coordinate 12,148,797 of NC_051045.1, forward strand.
CACAGGGCTTTAAAAGCATCATGTATTATTAGTCGGTGTGTTGACACTTTGGCGTTTTCTTTCATTCTGTCTGAATCAGAAGCTTTTAGCGCTCAGTCCTCCTGGAGAAAGGTGACGACTGTGCAGTGCCCTCAAATGAACACTAGGGGATGTGACCACAATGGACTGAGGGCTAAATTGTGTCATTAATACCTGAACTGGTTACTTCTTCTCACTGTAAATCAATAGTTTCAGTTATTTAGTTTAAAAAAATCAAATAGTGTAGACAGTGAAGCTTTATTTTCTGCTGCTACTTGTTAATGAGCAGTACAAAAAATAGGTTAAAATGAATATTGCATTTACTGAATGGAATGAATGTGACTAGATGGAAAAAGAAAGTACCTCATCTAGTACTGATTTTTTTTTTCTGATATACATACAGTTACATTATTTTAGTTGGCAATTATATTTTTTGTTTGGCAACTTATGGGCTTTTCTGCCATCTGCTGGTCAAAGTATTGTACATTATCCTGTGCACTCAATAGCAAATCCTCAAATGGGGACATCTTTTTGAAATGACTAGTTTTGTCTGCATCACTTTTTTCATATTTAGTTGAAAACTATCAAAAGAGATTAAATGGATATATATGTAACTTTGTGTAATTTCCCCCATCATAATCATCTACTCTGACCTCATATGATCCCCTCATCACTTTGCTTAAAATCACAAATATTGAACACCATTTGAAAGTTCAAGGGTGTCACCTTTTCAAAACAAAGTGGCACCCATGAGGTCATTACATGGAAAACAGAATTGTCACTGCAGTGGTCTCTATGGGTTAAAACTTTATTTAGCCAAGACTCACACAAAACTAATGACCTGCTATAATTCAGACATAAAAACCTTTATCATCTTCTCTGTCTATGATCACATGCTCAGTGAGTTTGCTTGTTGAGGTCAAAGGTCTGAGATTGTATACTGTGAAAAGGGGCAGATGGTTAACACTTTTTAGTAGTAGATTTACCAGGAGGTCGTGTAAAGTATTGGGTAAGTACTGAGTAAAGTTAATGCAAAGAGATTTGGTTATATATTTATGGGAATTAAGTTAACAGTATAGAGTTTTTAACATAATATTACGCTATTTTGAATTATTGCATTATAAAGACATGTTTTTAGCAGGTAATGTGGTCTTATGTTTTTAAAGATCTCCTGAGTTATGCAAGGCACATTTATTGATGTTGCACAATTCAGACACAAGGCACCTCAAAGTGTTTTACAAGCGCATAAAATTACATTGAAAGACATTAAAATAAATCAGGACGACATCAAGAAACAAAACATTAAAAGTTGAAAATGTAAAAATGAGCTAAAATTGAATAGATTGAAAAGAGACAAGACAATAAAAGTTAAAGTGCAGGTAAGGATATTGTTCAACACCTTAAAATTGCTTTTACAAAAGTCAATGGCAAACAAAAAAGCCTTCAGCCTGGATTTATAGAGGTGAGAGTTGGAGTGGACGTGCACTTCTCTGGGGAGTTTTCTCCACATATGTGGAGCATAATAACTGAATGCTGCTTGTCCATGTTCAGTTTTGACTCTAGGGGCCGAAAGCAGACCTGTACCTGATGACCTCAGAGGTCTGGATGGTTCATAACATAGCAGTAGATCAGAAATATACTTTCTTCTTAACCCATAATGACCCTTCAACTGCCTCTGAAAAAAGTGTAGTGTGTGTTCTTTCTTTTGAAATGTGCGTAGTTGCACTGTTGATAAGAGATTGGTAAGTAGAAATGGTAGTTTCCAATGACCTGTAAAGTGAAACCTGTCCAGATGATACATAACATTTTCCAAATGCTAAATGAAGATAAGGAAGGTACCACAAAGAGTCACATTGGGCTGGGAAATATATATGACATATATCACTATCATGATACGAAACAGTATATTCTCTTAGACCTCTGTACACCATGATATCATGATAGGGCGTAAGTGTTGTCTTGTGCTAGTTTTAAAGGCTGTATTAAAGGAGAACTTCGGTCAATTTAAACATGCAGCTTCATTGTTCAAGCTACCCCTGACCAGTACCACAGACACAAACACATTTGGTCCAACCATTACAGGGCTCCGTGAACGGAGAGTTAGCATTGACAGCTAACAGCATGGAGTCAGAACTTTACACTGTGTTTTAAGCATCTTAACATGCTCCAAATCTCACCCCAAAAGTTATGCAACATCAGCAGACACCTATCAACACGGCACTGTAGTGTGTATGACTCAAAAAATAAAAAAGTAGTTAAAACAGTGTGTTTGTGCAAGGAACTACATACCGGCTTGTTGACATCCATGTTCTCTGGTAGCTAGACCAAACTAGTCAATCCGTCGAGCGTGCACTTACTCCCTCACTGGCAGAGACAGAAACTTGAATTTTGCAGCATTTTTGTTTTTCTGATCATAATGTACATGTCCATGTTACAGCCTGTCATGAGCCATGAGCCTTACAGTAGCCTGTTAAGCCTGTTAAGCGCACGCTCGATGGATATACTAGTTTGCTGTTGGGGGGGATTTCAAATTATGGAGATATATATCATGCATTGCGATATAGCCTAAAATATCGCAATATTATTTTAAGGCCATATCGCCCAGCCCTAGTGTGTAGCATCACCTTGAAATGGTATTTACAAATGACATTGCTGCATTTATGTTGTGCAACGGCAATGTTGATATGCTGACACATAAAATATGAGACCACACAACTTGGTCCTATCTGCAAACAGCAAACATCTTTAGGATAGGATGAGGGAAACAAATACTAAATACTCAGTAACAACCCAATCATTGTGTTTTAGCTTAATGCCCATGTAATCATTGTCCAATTTTGCATTGATTTCAATTTGTAGTTAGCCAATGCTTTTCAGTAATTCCTAGTAATTCTACACTTTACAAGCAGGTTTAATGAACTGTAGTTTTGACCTGCACCTTTCCAAACTGCAGGCAATCTTGTTTCTGTGCTGTGTCATTTTCTACTGTTTCCTTTGGCGTAATTGGCCTTTTTCACTGTGACATTTTGTCATGGCACAGTAAAGCACAGGTGTCAATAAAAACACTAATGAGGGTCGACAGCCATTTAACTGTTCGTTTTGATTGTGTTGTATTGTGCGCGCTGTCACTCCGTCATGAATTGCCGGAACACTTGAATACAACAGAGCCATTGTCGATGATGTTAGTAACACCTGAATCAAAATGTCTGCAGAGAAAAGGACCAATTGACTTTTTAATGGAGCGAAACTTGTATTTTATGTGATTATTACCAGCTGAGAAAAACATTTGTTTTAATGTCAAAAGCTGAATTAATGTCACATGCTTTTGTTTTATGTTCTTTTGGGGTTTTGGAAAAATTCAACCTGCCTGTTTTTTTTTGTTTTTTGTTTTGTTTTTGTTTTTGTTTTTATTGATTGCTCCTGTATGAGTGCATTCATCTTTCAGTTGGATATTTGATCCAACATTTTTCATGTTCTCGCATGGTGTTTTTCTGCTGTCTGGTTCACTGCTACACTGCAGCACTGGCGAACACACAACGGCAGACAAATCAGATTAGATCAATTCAAATTTTACTGATGATTACAACCAATTTCGTCAATCAAAACATTTGATTGTAATTGATGTGTAAATCTGTCCTGTTCAGGTCAGGAGATGCCAGAGATAAACAGTTTAGACAATAATTGATTTAAATCCAATAATGAGTCATTATGAGCTCAAAATTTGATTAGTAGCGTGTGTCAGTTTTAATAAAACTCAGGTATCATCACAATGTTATTAGCTTTTAAAGGGGATTTGAGGAAACCTGTACAGCTCCATGTAAAAGAGAGAAAAAAGTTCATGTTTACAGAGAAGACCAGTGATCACAAATAGACTACACTGAATAAAAGAAACTCATTGAGATACTAACACAATTCCTCAGATACATTTTATACAAAATAATCGAATAACAACTTTTTCTTCTTCAACAGATCAGTGTAAAAACAACCTTCATGAATCACACTGTGCAGAGTTCATTCTGAGGGTCAGACATCCAAGTGAAGGTACAATAAGCAAAACACATTCTATTTTTAATGGAAGAGTGGGGGCATAACACTGAATGCTCAATATTACAAACTTCTGAACAAAACAAAAATCCCTTTCGTGAACAGTAGTTGTGTTTACATGGACCTCTCATGGTTCACTAATAATTCAATAAAAATGAATCATGTAACCACCTCGATCAGATGGGATGGATCCAATCTGAATTGATCTGAGTGTATTTTCAATCAGACTGAGAGGAGTTCAACAGGAAGATTCTAGATCCTAATAATGATGTAATTAATTGATTTTTTCTCTCTGATTGGAGCAAACATATTATTTTCTGCACATGGCCCCCCTCATGTGGGGCTGACATTAGGTGAGGAACAGAAACATCGGCAGCAAAACAAACAGCTTTTCTGTCAGGGATCCTAAGAGATGGTCTGAAGGCTCAAAATGTTACACAAGTGTTTGAAAGGATGATCAAACCCAAATCCAAGTTTACCATTCGTTCTGAGCTATAAAGGTCCTCCTATGATGATCTGGGGCATATTTATGGCAGATTAGACACTGAACATTGTCTTTGCATGTCAAGATATTCTGATTCAAGGGTGCCCAACGGTTTTCTTTTTTAGTGCCCAAACTGAAACTTAACAGTGGGTCTGGAGCCAAATCAAGCACCTGTTGCACTGCATTGTTGAAGTGGCAACAGACAGCGTTTCCAAGTGGTATTACTGTCGGTGCGGCTGGTGTAAGCACAACCAGATTGTTTCCGTTTTCCTCAGAGTCACAGATGACAGCAGCACCTGACAAAATGTGAGTTTATTGAATCATTTACAGAAAGTTAACCTAACAAAACAGTATAGTGATTGCAAAGTCAAAAGGGGACCAGATGGTTTTCATTGTCCTACATCCATCACAATGTGCAGAGCTCAGATTATGAAACATTATTGATAATTTGGGATCTTCCATGTTTAAAGAGCATTTTGCGGGCCAAACTGAACCTTATTGTTGGCGAACTTTCATCTACAGGTCCCACTTTGGGCAGCCCAGCTCTAATTTATTGCTCTGGGCCACATAAAGGCACATCCCACTGGATCACTCCATGTAAACAGTTATTGGAGCCGTTCCATTGAAATTAATAAAATACTGTCTACTGTCACCAGATGAATCTGTAATATTTATGCCGCCTCTCTTTCCCCAGCAGGTGGCACAAGAGCACAGAGCAGTGAGCTCACAGTGTAACGCTTCATGTTGGACACTGAGCGGCAGTCTCAGCCTAACTTTTAACTTTCGTACTGAGGACACCTGTTTCTTTGCCTCTGGAGACCTTTTATTTGGGGGGGGGGGATTTACTGTCACACCTACCTGTGTGCTGTTCTGGGTTGTCTTAACTCTGATTTGGATTCTTACAGAAACATTTACAGAGTCAACACCCTGTGGCTTGTGGTATCGCTTCAGCTGTGTGTTCAGCTGTGAGTTTAATGACGTTTGTTTAACATGTTTGTTTGTTTTTTTTCTATCCCCCGTGGCATCTTTATATTTGACTGTAACGTGACTATGAATTACAGGCACACAATAACGTCTTTATGAAAAAGCAGCTTATTCAGGCCGGATCTGTTTTATGGGTTCTGTCTTTGTATCGCTGATTCAGCTGCCTGCAGCGTCTGAGCATCTGGTGCCGGTTCTGACTCTGCTGGCGTGCGAGGTGAAAGGTGTTCAGGAGGAGATTCCTCTGCGAGCTGTGTGATTGTGGGATTTGTCCAGAGAAGGATGCACGAAGGAAGCTACGCCGCCAAGGACGTGTGTCCCAGTCACAGCTGGGTGACACTGCATTGATCCAAAGACAGGAAGACAGAAAGGAACCGAAAGGTCACAAGTTCAAACCTCCCTCTGACCTCTCATGTGTTTCTGATCTAGACAGGTGAGTGTGTTTCTCTCCTCCCCACCCCCGCCTACCTGTCTGATGCTGTTTGCACTGACTAGCTCCGTGCATCCTCTCAGGTGATTCAAATGCCTCGAAATAGGTGATCAAAAATACCCAGATGTGACGGTGGACAACGCGCGCGTGTCAGCTCGCGCTTCAATTATCACGTTGCGGTCGAAATTGGGAGCAGGCTCACTCTCCTTCCCGAGTTAATTAAAACGCCCCCCTGATTGGACGAGCCCGGATAATCCCCGGCGGGGGCCCTCGTGCTCCTACTAACTTGCGAGCAGGGGCAGAGCGCGAGTCACAATCTGCCCAAGGCGAGGGAGGGCGAGGAGAAATACGCGCCAGAGGAGGAAAAAAAAAAAAAAACGAGCGCACGAAACGAAAGGGGGGTACATGAGCGCTCCGATCTCTGCGAGCACAATTAGACAGAAGTGTCTGGTGGACGTGGGCTATGCGCGCAACAAGGGGGAGCGCAGTGTACAGAGGAGGTGAACGCGTGTAGAGGCTCAGCTTCAGACTCACACAGCCTCCTTTTCTTGAAGAGTCACTGCGCTGACAGAGGAAAAAGGAGTGAGGGAAGAGAGGGACTCCCTAGAAAACAGCAACAACTCTCGGAGACAGCAACGTGAGTACAGCCTCCAGTTTTCCACCAAAAAAAAAAACAAAAAAAAACCCCAAAACAAAACAGAAAAACAAAACAAAACAAAAGATAGGATAGAGAGGAGCACAAAAGCGGAAGAGTAGACTTTTCCTGGTCAGAGAGATCTGCTCTGGAAGAGAGAAAATGAATGTCAGCGAAGAGAACCTGCTCAAGTCCATCAGCAACGACGCGCTCCTCGACCTGACGCAGCGCTACGGCCAGTCAGCCTTCGGGTTCGGAGCTGGCCATGGTGCTGGAAGCCCCGGACGCTTCCCGCTCACGCCGGCCACCGACTTCCTCTCCGGCCAGACCGCCAAGTCCAACGAGAGCGGCGGGGAGCACACGAGCGACGACGAGGACGGCTTCGACTCTCTGGAGTCCCGGAAGCGGGGCTCGTCGTTTGGGGACGACAAGCCCGGGGGCCCGCTCGCCAAGAAGTCCAAGGAGCAGCGCTCCCTGCGGCTCAGCATCAACGCCCGGGAGAGGCGGAGGATGCATGACCTGAACGACGCGCTGGACGGCCTGCGCTCTGTTATCCCCTACGCCCACAGCCCCTCGGTGAGAAAACTCTCCAAAATAGCCACCCTCCTCCTGGCCAAGAACTACATCCTCATGCAGGCTCAGGCTCTGGAGGAGATGAGGCGGCTGGTGGCGTATCTGAACCAGGGACAGACCATAACTTCACCCATCCCCACCGCCCTGGCGCCCTTTGGACAGGCTGCCGTCTACCCGTTCTCGGGCTCCGCACTCGCCACCTGTGCCGAGAAGTGCACTACTTACTCCGGGACACCGTCGACTCTCTTCAAACACTGCAACGACAAGCCTTGATTCGGTTTCCATCACTCTCTCCTGAACTTTTACCTTGACTGCAACCCCATGTCGGCCTCTCTCTCTCTCTTTCTCTCTCTCTCTTTCTCTCTCTCTTTCTCTCCCACTCTAGTTATTTTTAAATCATTCTGTGGAAAATTTAAAAAAAAAACCGAGTTTAGTCTGATGCATAATCTTAAAGTAAGGTTAAGTGATTATACTGCAATGTTTCATCCAGATCTGACGTAGAAAATGAACTTGTTCAGGCCTTTTCTTATGAGATGAAGTCAAAAAAAACCTGTCACTTTTTTTTTTTTTTTTTTTAAATCTATCTTAATTTACATTTATTTGTTCTCGCTCGTACTTTGAAGACACTGCAGGCCATGTCCAAATTATTAGTTTGGGTTATATTTTTTTGTTTTTTATATATATAAGTTATTAGCTCTTATTTGTGATCTATGCAACATTTAAGAAGAAGAAAAAGGGAAATGGCGAGAAAATGCGAAGTAATCTCGACTTTTGTTTTGTAGTTTTAAATCTGAACAGACTTTGGAGGGAGAAACGAGACGCTGGCTGACACATTTTACGGAAACTGCTGTGTTGACGAGTTTGTTTTGTTATTGCATTGACTTGTTAAGTTACTGCACATCTCACATGATTGTATTGTACAACTGTGGAACAAACAAAAAAAAAAAAAAAAAAGAAGAAGAAGAAAGAAAGAAATCACTTGCTCCAAGCCCGGCTATTCTCACTGGTTATGTAACTGCAGCCTATACATTGAAGAAGCGTTTCTTTTTTTTGTTGTTGATGTTTGTGTTGCAACATGGGTTTCATATATTGTTTATATGTCTTTATAATTAAAAACACATATCTATGCTTGGACCCGGTTTGTTTCATTTCAACGAGAACGACATTTGAGCGACACGTGAAACGTTCAGGCGCAGCCACAGTTATGTCATTTTAGGCTTTTTGAATTAATTATTTGTCATGATAATATTGTGACTATTAGATATTCGAGTTTCAGATTCACGGAAAAGCGGTCTAAGCTTAGGGATTTGATTTGGAGAGGGGGGGGGAAGAAGCGTACATGTGTGAAAATGGACCGTCAGTTGTCGCCGTGCGCAAACCTTCCTCGCCGCTGAAACGCTTTCCACATCTCGCCCTCCTTAAATGAATTGGCAACTTTTTTCCCCCCTTTCCTTGCGTGTGAGGGAGCGTCTGACGCGAAAGACTCGGGTCTGGAGGAGCTCGCAGGGGGCTGGTGGGGCCTGTTTGGCACGCACCGGGGTCGGTGGCGCTGAGGGGAAGGGCGCAAAAGCCGCCCGGGGCACCCAGGACCTGTCTCTGGGTATTTGGGTGATTGCAGGCTTCCTTGGCGGGCTCTTATAGACTCTGGACAGCTATTAACACGATTTCAGCTCCTGTCTCCCCTGCTCGACTTAATTCAGTGAGCGTCACACAGGGTCCAGTCTCCTTCCGCAGGTTTGGGGACTGAATTTAAAGAATGGATGTTTGAAGTGGCCACGGTGTATTTGGTGACGTTCATCACCCTGAACACTCTTGTCTCTGATTTAGTCTCTTTATTATTGTTAGCTGTTGACTGACACTTTGTTCATGGGGGTGTTCTTTGCTCCATTGCTCCTGTTTTTGGGAGGTTAGTCATAATCTAAAGAATTAAGAATATTCTCAGTGTAAATTTAAAAAAAAATCCAAAAATAGAAAAAAGCACCCGGCTTGATGTCAGTAAGCGGTGCTTTTAGGGTTTTTAACACCAGAGACTAAAGTTATTTTTTAACTTAATCCAGACCGATTTAGATTACGCTGCCTTTACAGTGATTCATCAAATAGGCCAGTAGATGTACTTTGCTCTCACAGCCAGTCCACATACTTTAATTCATTTATACTTTTTAAACCCACAGGTGCTCCACTTTTTATCATGACAACTTCAGTAATTTGGAGTTTGTGCATCTCCTGCACAAACCGATCCATGCAGACATTCAGTCTTTCTGCTGCTCTAAGAGTGACTAAGTGATCCGCTCCAGTCTCCCTCTTACAATTTAGCTGCATGTCACAACAACAGGCCACCCATGGCATCTTAAATTGGCCTCTCTGATGACACATGTCTCGTCTGAGGCCCCACGAGACGAGCCAGGGCAGCGGGGATGAAATGTGACAAATGCTGCCGATGATGATGTGAGGACTCGGGCCCTTGCGCCTCATCAGTCCCCGTGCAGCCTAATTGCCATAAATGACATGGTTGCCTTTTTTTTTTTGCATGGACGGTTGGGTGGTCAGCTCTGATGTCGAGGCTGCAGAGATATATGTTTTATTGTGTCACCTTATTATCTTAATGGCCGTCAGTGTGCTTGGTGGCAGTGTGTCATGGCTGCGTCTGTATATTAAGACACATGCTTGTGTTTCTTGGCCCTTTAGCCCTACCAGTTATGGGTGGTGTGTTACTTAAATCACCAATTATCTTCATCTTTCCCCATCAGATTGTTATTCTGAGCTACACTTTGTGTATTTAGCCTTTTTTCCCCTGGATGAACACTTGCAGAGTATTAAAACATCATAATTAAAAGAGTGGTAAAGTGTGCAGGGTGTGTTGTCATTTGATTTGATAGTAGAGGGAGAGAGAAAGAGAGAGGGGTATTGTACTTGTTTAATTGTAATAGATGCACAGTTTATGTCTCTTATCACGTTTACACGCTAGTACATGGCAGATAAATATCTCTTGGTGTTCTGATGAATACAACAGGTCCGAAAAACTCAATTAATCGTGTTCATACCGACCAAAATGTAAGAAACGGTGGAACTGTGGACTCAGACGATAATTAGAATTTCACAAACACATTAATTTTTAGGAATGCGACACAGCAAACAGACCAACGCCTCAAAACGCCCTGGGCATGCCCCTGCAGAAAGTCTGCCATTTGTGTCAAGATGTTAAAAAAAAAAAAAAAAAACAATCAACAAATTCACCGAACGAGCCCCTTCTGAAAACACTCGAAAGGCTGCAATTATTCAAAAACGTCTTCGAAATTATGATAGAAAACTGCTGAAAAGGAGTTGCTATATACAGAGAACGATAATTGTACCCGGCTTAAAATACTGAATGATAATATCTCAGGGGCGTCTGTTTTATTTCCTGCACCAAGACACCTTTTGACCTGCTTGTCTGCTCCGCACCGAAACAGTCTGGACCAGGCAGGTGAATATAATATTTACCAGTTATTTTAATGTCGTGTTAGATCGCACTGTTGATGCCTTTTCCTCCATGGAAGATTTCATTAAAAAAAGACAGAAAAAAAGGACAGCGTCGGTGCTCTAACTCTGCTCTAGAAACGTTTGAAAAGAATAGCTTCTAACACACTTTAATGTAGCTGATGTGAGGACGTTTGTGAGTGACATTATTAACCTACAAGTATTTTCCAACAAGTGCAGCTCCAATGAGGACGTAATTTACATTATTACAATTCCGCTTCTCTATATTCCCATTCATGTTATCTTTATACACAGGCTTACAGTCGGTGGCCCACAGGAGCAGTCGATAATAAATGCTTCAGTTACATTACAGTGGGTGATAAACCGTGTATTAAATGATGAGAGGAGGTTTGGGTGTGACTGTAATGTTAAATCTATGAAATGGATCAGATACATTACAAGGAGCTGTTACACGCAGACGTGTCGCTGCCTGCTCTTACCTATTGTCTGTTGTTGAGAGCGTCTTCATGAAGGCGAGCGCGCGGCCCTGCAGTCGGTGCACTGCCACTCGACAGCCCAGTGTGGTGCAGGGAGTGCGGACCAGACTGCGTGATGTCTGTAAACATTTGTGTTTGCTCTCAGTGGGATAGGAAGGGAGTGATTTCATTAGCATGGCTCGGAGCTTTGAGGTATGTTTGTGTGCTTTTTTTTTTCTCCCGACCCGATGGTATAGTACTAAAACCATATGCCCTTAAGTGCGTACCTCTGCCTAATGCATCTGACAGCGCTGCTTTCTCTAATTAAGTTCTCTCCGCGTGCGAGCTCATGTGTCTTATGCACATTGTAGCACTTGGGTCTCACACACACACACACACACACACACACACACACACACACACACAGACTGTAGTTACAACAGGGGCCTTGAAGGAAAATGAACATACTTCAACTCTGATTATGTTTACGCGGGGGGGTTTATTAAACTTTAGATTTTTTTTTCCTTTATTAAAATGTGCTCAACGAGGCATAATTGTGTGTGCAGCGTGTCGTTCGGAGGTGCGGGAGATGTGTTTGTCTCAGGCAGGTGCATGACGGGTAACGAATGGGGTGAGGAGGTGAGATAAACAATAGTGTGTGTGGAGGAAGAGAAGATGTGCTGGTGCCTCAGTGTTGTTGTGCCGGCGGTGACACTGTAACTATGCAAACCACCCCCCCTCCAACCATCACCCACCCATCACCCATGGACCCTCCAACTTCTCCACTATGACATCACACTCCGTCGTCCCTCCCAGCCCCGCCTTGTCGGAAGCGATGAGCGGGTGAGTCAGTTGGTTCCGAGGAGCCATGTGATTCGGGGCGACGTTGCTGCAAGTGCAGCGGGATGGGCCGGGGCCCTTCATTCGTTAATCAGACGTCTAAAGGCGGGGGGGTGGAGAGGGGATGTCTGTTTGTATGTGTCTGTGTGTTTGTGCATTGTGTGCGTGCGCGCGCCTGTGTTCTGTGCTCATATGGCCGCAAACCCCTCGGAAGAAACATGGCAGTCGGGCAAAGCGTTTTGCCTATCGCCACAAGGCACCTGACACCACGCATGGTAGACCCAGACAGTGTGGCAGGGGCCAAATTGGGCCTGGTGGGTGGGAGCGGAGATGGAGGAGGGTTAGGAAGCCCTGGGTGACAACGGTCTTGTTGAATATGATGTCCGGTTCAGGGCCGAGGTGGCTTATCATCTCGCTTTTTGACGTCTCACTTTGGTTACAACACTTCCTCTTCTTCTCTCCGGCCTCCACAGTGTGTACCCCCCACCCCACCCCCCATTTTCCACCACTGTGCTCATCACTCTCACTCTTTCCCTTTTAGCTTGTTGTCTTGACAAAAGATACGAGCTGACAATCGGGGGCATCCGTTACTGTAGCGCGGCCTAATCTCTGTAATGGCCCCACAGATACAGGACTGGTGGTGAGCAAACACTCACACAGACCCGCGCACGCGTGCACGCAAACACACCTCAGCTTGCTGGACAAATGTACATGCAGAGCCCCGGGGTCAACAATCAGCTCTGTGTTCAGCCTTTTGTAAACACCATAACCTCCTTCACTCACTACTTTGTGTATCTCTTTCTCCCTCGCCATCTCTCTCTCTCTCTGTCTGACACACACACACACACACAAACACACACACATGGCCCAGCACCCCTCTCTCTGTTCAGTACCAGCTGAGGAGCACCATGGTTTTGTGGGGAGCAGGGGGAGCTCGTTATCCTCATTAATTAATGACAAAAGCGATGTAATTGGCCATCCATAATCCTCCATGCGGAGAAGGTGTGACAGCCAGGGCCGGGACCATCCTCTACAGAGAGAGCAACTCATAAACACACACACACTCAGAGAAAATGAAGACACATTTCATCCCGTGTGTGTATGTGTGTTTGGGAGTGTGTGTGTGTGTGTGTGTGTGTGTGTAGCTAATGATGCACTTAGCAGGGCTGGCTTGTAATTACAAAGTGTTACTAAAGGTTGTAGCAGAAGGGAATTGTAAAAATGTGTACATCTTCAGAACAATTCAAAGTACGACGCTTGATTTTAGAAAAAAAAAAAAAATCTTATCCTGTTGTGGCATTTGACGCCGCAACATGCTGCCCCCCCTTCCCTCCCTCCTCCCTCCGAACAAAAAGACAAGATTAATGGCACTTCCTGTCGCCGACAATCTAGTGCTAGCCTAATTAAAACCATTGGAACATGCGCCTGGCCAAGGATCAGTGGCTTTTAATGAGGAGCTTGTAGGCTGATTTGGGCCTCATTTTCTGCTTAATAAGGCCGGTTTAAAAAGTAATTTTGGAGGGATGTGACTCCTTTAAACCTGCTCATTATCAATGATAGCGCTTCACTTAAGTACTTCAGGAAACGCTGTGTTTAATTAATATTGTGTCGCGCGCGTGGATTAGCTGACAGGCAGGAATGGCGCGAGGAAGTGCGGGCGGCTGAGCGAGGGAGCTAAAATTGATGAAGAACTTTCAAGGGCACTGATTTCATTAAGCAGCTTCATTACAGCCCAAATAACTCTTCATGTCATTTCAATGCTTCAGTCGCTCCCGCCACACACACACACACACACACACACGTACGTACACATAACAATCCAGCGCCGAATGAGGAAGATTTTTACATTTTAAGTGAAAGTAAAACGACACGTTTGCTTCAGGGCGATCTTGCTGACACCTCATCTCCACCTGACAACATTTTTTTCCCCCGGTGTTCTTTCTTCGTGCGCACTGCCGACGTGCAATATTTGCTTTGTTTTTGCAATGTCGCGTATTGTGTTTTGCTTCTTATTTCACAGCCTTTTAACTCCGAGAACTCATAAACAGAGCTTTTAAGGTCAAGCAGTTTAAGGGCTTGAGAGAGAGCGCCGGAGCAACTTTCACTGTGCGCCACAAACGCTGAGACCACAAAGGCTCTTATGGCCTCTTCATCCCATTGTGATAATCTTCTTTAGCCCCCTGACTCTGCCGTTCAATATGTGTAGCGCAGAGGAGAGCTGGACCTGTGGGGGCTTTGAGTGTCCTGCAGCTAAGTCTCTGGGATTTTCCTCTCTCTAGGACCAATTACCACTCGCAAACAGGGTGAACACTTAACACTCCGCAGCGGCAGGCTCCCTTTGTTACACCGTGACGAGGTTTTTTCGCGTACAGTCAAGTTCTCAGGTGCTTATCTCTGATCCATTTGCTTTGCCTCGCGGTACATAATCTGTTTTGGTTGTGGTAATGTGGCAACTGAGGCGGAGAAAAAGCCTCGTGAATTTTGCTAGTCAGTCAACAAGAAAAAGAAAACAAGAGCGAGTGCTGGAAAATAAGATGGAAAGATAAAAGATAAATAAAAACAAGTTAGGCGAGGTGCCTGCAGAGTCCGAAGCCTCCGCCTACAGCCTGCTCACCCTGCTGCCGTCTGACAAGCGATACAGAAGTACCTGCTGCAGCGTCACCAAACTTCTTCCCTCAGACTCCTTAAATTCACCCTCCACTTTTTATTTTTTGTTCTATTATTTAATCATCATCATATAATGTTTCGTGAGTAGAATTAAATAAGTGCAACTGTAATTTCATTGTACAATCCAGAGTTGTATGATGATGAATAACGATAATAAACATGCTGATGTTTAGCATAACTAATGTCTACCACATGGTTTGACTGTTGTTAAAGCTTCCTGGCATGTACATTTTGAATTTAATGTTTTTCTTGGTAATTCTGAGGAAATCTTCTTCCTGACTTTTATAAAGTAAAGTCAACACTTAAAATTTACGGTGAAGGAGTGTTGGCCAGTACCGATCAATGTCCTGTCAGTCGTATCACCCTTAGCCTGGTCATAACAATTCTTTTTTTTAAATGTGATGTTAATTTGTCCATTAAAAGTTGGACGGATTAAGTTTATGACCTGATGACGGTGCTACATGAAATGTCTGGAGATTTCAGCCCAGTCCCCAGGATAAAATGTTGGCAGTTAATGTTTCAGACCACAGATATGTTCACATTTGTATGTGACTTTGGCGACGTACAAGCTGACATTTCAACAAAAGATGTCATATAACATTTGCATTACTTGTCACAATTATGTCCTGACTCTGACGATGAGAGCTGGAGGGATGGTGGGTAGTACTACAGGCAAGAAAGCTGCGTTTTAACTTTCTCTAAATGTGACAGCACTGGATGTTTAGTCTCTTTTTTTAAGAAAATCGTGATGTCTCCAGCAGTGTTTGTTGTTGATACCTATTTTGAAGATATTTTAAGCCAAAACATGATCTTTTCCTTACCCTAGCCAAGTGGATTTGGGGCCCTAACCTAACCAGAGTGTAAGCAAACATAAGCAAAATTTTCTAGATTGACAAGTTTAAACATATCCTTGGTTTGCTGAAATGTTTTTCATGGTGATCTATCCATTATTTTCCGAGACATATCAGTCAAAAACCACAAATGCGGACCTCACATTGGCACTAGAAAAAGTCAGTGGATCAATTTCATGGCCGTCCATCTGACAGTCGCTGGAACAAAGTGGTGGATCAAGTGACCAACTGTCAGACAGACTCCAGAAGTCCCGCCCGATATGCAAGCTCATGAATACGTTTTTACTCAAAGGATGCTCTCTAAAACGAATCCATTACTCTCTCGTCATTTACCTCTTTCTCTTCATCGACTCCGTCCTGCAACATTTGTACAACGACTTTTGTTTCATAAGGGAACAAGCAGCTTCCAGTGAGATGATAATTCAATCTGGAATCAGAGGGACGGAAAAGACGACAGAGAAGGGAGGGAGAGCGAGAGAGAGAGATACAGAGAGAGAGAGAGAGGGGCTGAAATACGGAGAAAAATGAGGCGTTACGTTTCGGGGAAGAGATAAATTGGGAGGGAGACATGCTCACTCTAATCTCCACAACGGGGACCTGCTTACATTATTTCCAGCGTGTCTTGTTGATAGTATTCACACTGTACAACATCCTATCAGGTAATATCGCAGACTTTGAAGGATTAGTGGAATAAAGAGGGCTTTTATTCTGTTTTGTGGAAGGGATAATTCCTCTGAAATGTTCTAACATTTTCATACTAATATGGAAATGGATTTTCTTTTCCTTTTTTTTTTTTATCCTTAGGTTTCTTCAGGACACGGTGTTAGAAGAGTGGATGATTTTAGTGATTGAAGCAAATAGAAATAGACACTATGGAGTGGAGGGAAGGCGGTTTTCGGCAAAAATTCTTATGCAACAAAGCTCCTTTTGTTCCATCTCAGAGGGAAGGGAGTGACTTTTTGAAAGCGTTTGATTTTTGTCACCCCGCTACATAACACAGTTAGCTTTAGGCTGCTAATGCTAATGCCGCAGTGGTTAATACAGGAGCTCTAGATAAGCCACTGGCTCGGGCCACCTTGTTATTTTTCATAGAATGCAAATAAGAGGATAATAACCCTGCGTATGATCCATTATTGTTCTCCGATTGTTTTTTGGTCCCAAGTCGAAACAACAGAAAAACACCTCTTGTTTGTTTCCGCCCTCTCCCCCTTCTGTTTTTGTTTTGCTAGTATGAATATCTGGAAGGAGAGGGAGCTCGTATGTGAGACATACCGAACACTGTGATGAAAACATCACCTTGTTAAAAGACAATATTGTTCTCAATTAATGAATCAATTAACGTATCTAACTGCCAGGCTACTGTATATAAATCATTCATTATCAATGCTCTGCTAACCTTCCGGTGTTATCTCAGTGGTCCAATAGACGTCCCCCCCCCACCCTCACCCCCGGGTCCCCTGTCTCAAGGTTGATCTGCACAGAGGATGGACATGAGACAGCTGCCCATCAGTCTCCTGCTACAGCGGGGGCCATTAGAGCACCGTGGCCTGTGTTTGTGCCTGCGTGTTTGTCATTTGCAGGTTTAATTAGACGGCGCTGTTAATGGAGGCGATGACTTTGGGGTGCTGGATGAATGACACTCCGTCGTCTCAGGCAGCAGGGCCACAATATGTTTCTCTAAGAGTTGAGGTGGGGAAGAGAAAGTACGACGGAGGAGCGGAGATGGAGCAGAGGGAAAGAGTGAAGGGTGACTGGAGGGTCAGATTGATATTATTTATGAATGGGTGGTTCTGGCGCGTGTGTGAAAATGTGTATGCAAGTGTGGGTGTTTGTGGGCGAGTGTGTGTGTGTGTGTGTGTTTGTTAATGGAGCCCCATACTGTATCACTGTTGGTCCAGGTCACCTGCCGTTCCCTCTGTTGTGTTAAAGGATTATCCCAGGAAGTGAATTGGAGCAACAGTAATGTGGAGCTTGCCTCTTACTGTAGGCCCGCCCAGGAGTCTGTAACTGACACACACGTACACACGTACACACACGCACACACAGTTTTCTGGCGAGGACAGCCCTCCCACACACACACACACACACACACACACACAAAAACAGAAACCGATAGGCACAATGAACATACATTATTCATTAAATCGTCAAAGAGCCATAATGGTGACTTTGCATCTTATGTGGTTTTGCATGTTTGATTATGAAAACCACATACACACAGCCCGACTGTCGACTGAACTTCAGAACATAAAGTTGTTAGTGGCCTGATGGATTCTAAGAAATAACGGTGACAAAATCTAACAGACTGTCTAAATTAAGTTTCAAGGGTCTACAAGTTTTCTGGAATGTTCTCGTCAAGATTCAAAATCTCTTTTAACAGGCGAGTTCTGGCCAAGATAGCAGCATAAAGAGCTTCACGGAAAGGAACAAGCAACAAACTTAAAAAGAACGAACAAGACGTCTGACATGAAAGAAGAGGAGCGGCGGTCCTAAAACAAGAAGCGAATTACACCAGGGTGATTGAGTTACCAACAGGGCACGTGTGTTCAGAGGTCAGATTAGTCCTCAATCCTATTTTCATAATCTTCCATACTTACCAAAGAATCAAGTTTAAGGTGTTTCTACAGCTCCCACCAAGATAACACTTCCACCAACGACAGTGCAAGTTCGAGGAATGAGGAACATAATTTGACCGAATGCTGCGGCTGCTGTAGGTTTCAATGTTGAGTTCATTCTCTGAAATGAACGTAATCTGAGAAACTAAAGCAGCAACGAGAGGTGAGGTAGTTGATCGACAGAAAATGAATTTGCAACCACAGCCGTCATTTAAACTAAGGACAGGTCACCACCAGCATAACTGGTTAAAAACATGCTTTCTGTGCTGGGTGTGATGTTAGCACTGTTTGATTGACAAGGTGTTGAAGTTGTGTGGATGTGATGGCTACGGATGACTGTTCGGTCAACACCACTGTCTTGCTGTGATAATCTACTCTGATATCACACTGATCCCCCAATCACATCGTCCAAAATCACAGATGTTAAAGGCAGTATTAAAAATGTCTCTTCATCTGAGCCCTCATGTTCCCACTATTGAATAATTTAGGCGTTTGAAACAAGGAAAAATGTGGCTTTTCTCTGTCACATACAATTCTAAATGGAATGCGTTTTTTTTTTTTTTTTTCTGTTCATCAGACAGAAAACAAACAATCAACAGAGCATTGTTCTCTTGTTTCTGATTAATCGATCAGATGAATGGTACATAAACCAATGATGAAAATAAACCGGCCTGACTTTTTACGTTTTGTAACAGCCACAATCTTAAATCCAGCAGCGCTTTTGGGATGTTGTTTTGAGGTTCACAGGTGCTTCCCTGCTGCCGTGCAGCGCATTGAAAACATGTTTTTCTTCAAAACACGCCGCCCGTAAACAAATTAATTTATTACTTTTTTGAGAATGGAAAATGCTAAATATTACTAATCCAATCCCATCAATCGTAATCTTTCTTCTATTAATATTTCAAACAATAAAAACAGCGACTCAAGCCAGGGAATTACACAGGACACATTTATATTATCCCCTTTGTGCACACATGCACGCACACACACGCACGCACACAGACTTCTGATCTTCCTTATAAGGTGAACATGGGATTTCTGGTAATGTCCCGGCTCCATTTTCATTTTAATCAAGGCAATGGGATCAGACAAGCTGGTGGGGCGGGCTCGGCCTGGCCTGGTTGATTGTTCTGATTGAGTTTTCTTTGTTTGGCAGATATGTAATACAGCCTGCTTAAGAGGATTTGATAAGGGGAAGGAGGTTATTGTGTGATTTAATCATGTTCGCCGAGGTGAACCTGCACTTGTCCACTTCCTGACAAGGCAGACCACGGACTTAATGTCTCTGCAGAGAGGGACGAGCTTGTTGGTATTATAATTGCGCTGCCGGTGATGACAGGACACGTCGACGTCATTTTCTACTGTTGCTATGAGTGATAGCCAGGATAGGGATGCACTGGGTGGTTGAGGTATAAAAGAATGGGGTTGGCTATTTTCTTTTTTAATCATTTTCCATAAAAAAGACAAAAATAAACAACATTTAAGTCTTCTTCCAAAAACTTTCCAACATCCCATACCCCGTCGAATTCATTCACACTGAAAACCTTATTTGTTTTATTTTTTTTCTAAACAAGTGGGTCATGATTTGGTACTTTGATTTTTTTTTTTTTTTAGTAAATGGCTAGGTGAATTCCCAAAAAAAACATTCACAAATTCCAATCAAACATGTTCGGCGGATTTCAAATTCCTTCCACCCTTCCCAAAGTTTCACCATTATGTAAGCACAGGTTGGAGAGAAAGTGTTGGGTGTAAAAGGTCGGACGCAGCATGGGTTGTGTTGTCGCTTTTTTTAATGCATCACTGGATGTTAACAAAGATGGCTTGGTTGGAGGAACATCGCTAGACAGATAATAGACAGATTATGGATGAGCAAATGTCAGGAGGATAAACTATGTCATGAACAATGCACAAAAGATGAAAGCGTCATAAGGACGTTGGGGTATTTTAAGGTGAACTGAAAATGTAGTTGACTGTGTAGCGGAGTGACTACAGTGGGGACTACAGGGTGACCTAAAATCTTACTGTACCGTCTTAAAAAAAAAAAAAAAATCCTGCAATTTCACCTTATTTATAGTTTTTTACACAATCAAGTACAGAAGCTGCAAACTTAATCTCGCACCTATGCAATGACTATGAAGATAGTCTATTCTTTTTTAGAAAATACTGAACATTTACATCCTTATTCATAGAAGTGACAGACGTGGTCTCCCTGTAAAAGCGGTGCTCTAGATATGTCCATAAGGGTTTCCTGATATCTAACTGGTCTTGCCTTCTGCCACTGGGAGGATTAGGCTGGCTGAGGTGGGGTGGGGTGACTTTCCTGTTCCCCTGATGTTCACTCTCCCTCTTACCATTTCACTCTCTGCTCCTCGTTAACGTCAGCAACCGATGAACGCATGAGGAAATAATCATCACAAATAGACAGATTCATCGGCAGTAACTTCATTATGGTAATGTAATGAAGTGTGCACGAGCTGCTGCTGCTGCGTGTGTGTGTGAGAGAGAGAGAGAGAGAAAGAGAGAGAGAGAGAGAGAGGGAGAAAGAGAGAGAGAGAGAGAGAGAGGGAGAGTTAAGCCTAGCTTTAGCTTTGCTCAGTTCATGGGTTTTACATCATCAGCAGCAGTATTATTTACATGAGTCCCAGCGGGGGGCCTTACAACACTTCAGCTGGTTACTCGTCGGTATTTTGACACGACAGTTTTAATCTAGACCGAGAGGAGCAACACACCAACACTGTGTAGGAAAAATATCACGAATGTATCTTTTTTACAACTTGACATGAACACTTGCAAGATTTTCGAGAGAGCGTGTTTGGATTTCCAGGATTTCAGCATTAGAATATTAATATACATTTTTTAACAGTGTACCCTTAATTACTTAATCCTCTTATGGCCCCCTCCAATGCTCTGAAAAAAAACAGGGTCATCTTGCATGTGTGTGTGTGTGTGTGTGTGTGTGTGTGTGTGTGTGTGTGTGTGCTGAATATCATGTGAAGATCTACTGTACGTGCGTGTGTCTAATATGCCCTGACACAGTTCCCCCCGCCCAAACACGCCGCAGCTCCGTGACCTCAACAAATGATCAGTTTGGTCTCCTCCTCCATCTCATTTAACCTCGTCCAGGCCCATCGGATCATAAGCAGATCGAGATATATGTCTATGCGCATAGTATGTGTGTTTGTCATACTCTTGAGTGGCATCTTTAAACATTCATCCACTAAGATATCACTTCCCTGCATTTTTCTACAGGTTTTCGTTTGCCGTCAGACAATCACAAGTCTGATCTCAGTAGTTTCTAGACAAAACACACACACATGAATTACTTTCTTCAGCCTGTAGTTCCCTGCAAATCTGCTGAGCTATTTCATAAAAAAGAAAAAAAAAAATCCTCTAAATTATCTTCGACTTCCCCTCTGTCATGGCATTTTGGGCCTACCCGCCTGCACAGGGGCTTTGTGTGGCTGACTTGCTGGCTGGTTGAGTGTGACTGGTTGGCTTAGCGTCAGCTGTTGGCCCAGCCAGGCTCAGCTCAGATTGCTCCAGATTAGGAGATGGGGCACTCAGAGAGCAACTATGATCCATATTAAAGCTGCATAAAATGAAAATTGCAAAGATTTAGAGGCGGATCATAGGCCACAGAGAATTTAATCACAACCTGGCAGTGTGTGTGTGTGTGTGTGTGTGTGTGTGTGTGTGTGTGTGTGTGTGTGTGTGTGTGTGTGTGTGTGTGTGTGTGTGTGTGTGCGTGTGTGTGCGTGTGTGTATAACTCTGCATAATACAGAGCGCATAGGGACATGAGGATTATCGATGTAGGCTGTATTTACTTATCAACCTAGTGTTCAGAGATGTATCACAAATGTTTTTATCAGTGCTGCGGTTCCTCTCTGTCATGGCTACCCGAGAGCATGATGATGCATGAAAACTGTGTTTTTTTACATTTTGAAACTTTGGAGACCACAAATGTGATGTGGTCACAGACAAACGGACATGCATTTGTTCTGTGTTGGTGTGGGAGTGGGCGAGAGAGTGTGTGTGTGTTTATGTGTGAGCACAGCCGGGGATGATACTGCTCCAGTGTCCTCAACACTTGTAATCCCCCTAAAGCTTTAAACACTGTTACTGTGTATTCAAAAGGGTAGTCTAGTAATAGATATCTGTACAGAGGCCCCTACATTTTGGTTAGTAATAATCAAACTGCCGTTTTTGTAACGTCATAAATATCTTGCCTACTTGTGCCTTCGAAACTACTCACGGATCTTACATAACTCAACACCTACTGTTCTGATTTATTCAGAATTTGAGACTAAACTTTGGCACATAAGGAAGGCTAAAACTGAGCCCTCTGTGAGTTTTTATTATGTATTGCATCGGTGGAGAGTAATTATTACACAATTATAATCCAAGTACTTTACCTGATTGGTTTCATTATATGCTAATTCATGCTACTTTGCTACATGTCATATATATATATATATATATATATATATATATATATATATATATATATATATATATATATATATATATATATATATATATATATATTTCTGCACTACATTCATTAGTCAGCTGAATTTATTTGACAGATTCATAAAAACATACAAAACATCCTATCAGTGAAATAAATTGTTGATTAAAGCAACAAAAATGCGCTCCACCTCAACCAGCTACAACAGAAATCACTTCAATCCAGTATCATCACTCATTAATTACAGGAGCTGTTCTGCTTAATGAGCACTTTAGTGTTTACAGAAAGTCAGTTTCACTCGTATGTCTGTGCGTTTACTGCAATAAAATATTAATATAATTTTTTTCTCATGTCTATGATGCATTACAACACATTATGAACAAACGTATCATCTGTGTAACACACCTATAGTGCTTTATAATCATAGTTATAAGCACTCGTGAATATTCATAATGCTTTATTACAATAATTAGAAACTCATCATGACACTGATCATGGTTTATAAACATGGGTATAATGCGTTGTAGTGTTCATACGCAATCATATTTAAAATGCTTTATAATGATGATAATCATCAGTCATTACGACACATTATGAACATACCCATAATGCATTATAACACAAATATATTGTGATATGATAACAATAATTATAAAACATTATAAAACATTTTATGATGACTTCATGGTGATTGATCGTAGTATAAACATATTCTATAGTAGAGCATAGTAAAACTCTCATTACTGTTATAATGTCGTCACAAGTGACTGTAGCTGGTCATCAGGTGCTTAAAGTAAAGTAATTAAGTTCCTTGTATGTAATACATTAGTGTTGGTTATAAGTTGGTTATAAGTCAGTATAATTGAAGAGTTTTTGCTTTAAGCAGAGTGAAAAAATGGGACAGCAACACAAAATGTCGTAAAACAGGATTTTTAACAGGTACTAACATTCAGTGAATAATGTTTGTAATGCATTATGGACATTGGTGTAACAAACCTGAATTTGGATTACTGTTATAAAGCATTATGCATATTCATAATTGCTTATAAGTTTTATCATAATATGTTGGAATTGAGTATAAACATGGGCTTCATAGAAGGTGTTGCCACAGCTATTTAACAATTGAAGAGATCTGTGTCATTTAACGGCCAACTTCAGTCACAGCAATGGCAATAAAACCCTGTCTATATCTTCATGATGTGTGCAAATATTTTTGCTGTGTGTATTTGGAGAGTGTGTGTTTGCAGCCATAGGCTACATCTGGTTGAGAAACCTGACAGAGAAATGCATGACTTGTGCCCTACTTGTGCTCACCTGTATCTGCGTCTCAGCTAAATCTAACACACACAATGCCGTCTGCATGAACATCGTCTCTTCACCTCTTTCATTGCCTCTTTCTCCCGCTTTGTGCAGGTTTTTATTGCATGCCTCTCCTCTTTAAGCTCTTTCTTCCTCCCTTTTCTTCCATTCCATATTTCTAAATCCCTCTCCAAGAGCACATTGTGTGTGTGTGTGTGTGTGTGTGTGCATGTGTGTGTGTGTGTGTGTCTGCGTGACTGTCATACACACAAATGCTCACACACGCGCACAGAACGCAGTCTTAGATCGAGCAGATGGTGACCGTATTCATTTTTTTCCCCGACTAACATTAACCATTCATTATAGACAGCAGACTAAGCCAATCCCACATCCTCCCCCATGCGACACATCCACACACGCACACACATAATGTCCGGTAATTTTGCCATTAGCCCGGTGACGGTCCCAAAATCTTGTGTGCCCCTCCGTCAGTGTTGATACTCGCTCCTTCCAGACGGTCCCAGCTCTGCTCTGACTCAATCTGTTGACATTTCTGATTCCGTCCCCATGACTCAAATTTCTCCTCCCTCACTTCAGCAGCCCACAACAGGAATGAGGAGCATCTGACGCTTCCCTCTGCCTCCCCTTGCATCCAATCCTGCTATTTTTTTTTGTGTGTGTGTGTGTGTGAGTGTCTTTGTTCCTTCCACTTTCACTGTCTGGCTTCTTCTGGCAACTTCCCAATAAGTAAGAGACACGACCACTCTGTTTTATTATCCTTTGTTTCTTTTTCCCCACTGTGTCTCATTAATGCCCTCTCTTCATTTCTCTCTCTGTTTGCAATAAAATAATAATAATGATGAAAAAAGAAAAAAAAAAAACAACCTAAAACCTGTTAGGCGGTAAATCAGGTTTAATCTCTGGCTTGAAGAAAAGATGAACATTAATCCACATCTGTCCATACAAATGTTTACCGCTCATATTTCAGACCTCACTCGGCCCTGCTGCTAAGCTGCGTGCTCACGTTTATGTACATGGACGCTGCACGGACAAACAAACTCAGAGAGAGAGAGTAGGGCTAATGTGTGCATAAAAAAAAATCATGTCAAAGTTGTGTGCGCTCGCAGACATCCACGTCCACTTCCTTGCATGCCTGTAGGGAAGAGCCATCTGAAGGGGTTTTGGCCCTCTGCCTCTCTGTGTGGTCTGAAGGGTGCGGAGGCAGAGAACTCGCGCTCACTTAAACTAATGAGAGTTTTAGATGCAGTCAGAGAGCAGTGTGAGTTAGTGTTCCTCAGCCACCCGCTGGACATCAATCGCCCAGCGGCCTGAAGGGGTTTGCTCACTTCCCCTGTGTTAAACTACACCCATCCCTGCACTTTGCACACACACATACACACACACACACTTTAACAGGCCCACATTCTCGGACACAATTGAGGCGTCCTGAGGAGTCGAAAAACTTTCGGTGATGGGCACCAGAAAAGGCGTAGTCTGGAGGAGAGAGAAGCAGGAGTAAGAGGCGAACACTCGGCTCCTGAATGGCAACATTGTGATTTTGCTGCGTACAAGAAGTGAAACGCGACAACAAAACAGAAATCTGAGGTTAAAGGATAAGTTCACCCCGAAATGAAAGTTCAGTAATTGTTTACTCATCCCCGTGCCGGTGGACAGTCAGGTGAACTTTCGTAGTCCACAAAAAATGTCTGGAGCTTCACAGCTAAATAGCGTTGCAGCATTCACTCTAAATAATTGAAGCAGATGGGGACTTGTTTTAAAAAATCAACAGGAAAACAAACGTAAAATGGCTCCATCCCTTTTAGCTTAGGTTGTGAATAACATATTTCCAGATCAATTTGGTTTCTTTTCCAGAGACTTGGATTACACCAGACTAGCTGTATGGAGCCATTTTATATTTCTGTTTTTGTATTTGTTTTCTTTTTATTCAAGTTTTTATTATTAGTATTTTTATTATTATTTTACCCTACACTTTGTGGTGTTTTTGACCACTTAAAGTGCTGTGGAGCAATGTTGTTATGATAGTATTCATGGGGAAAGTAGGCAAATAATGCAGTGCACATTGCTCCCCCTGCTTGTAGCTTTTGTGTTGATTGACAGTTGATAGCAGTGGTGAGCAAAAAAGTAAAGCAAATGTAAGTGAAGAAGAAGACGACGATTGTAAGCTTGCAAAACATAAATACAAACAAAGCATGGTTTTGTATATTAAGAGAACATATTTGCAAATGTTTTGGACTGCATTCAACATATTCATTGGGGCCTCAAGGATAACCACAAAATTCAGTAACACTGAATGTAAACATGGATGTGTTTTTTTGTTTTTGTTTTTTTGACAAGGAAACCCTTACTGCCACTAAGGGTCATTCAAATGAAACAACAGAGTTTAATGATGTCCCAAAGTAGCTATGGATCTTGATTATTGTTTTCTTTATTCATAAACATCCATAATTGTGGATAAAAAATGTTAACAAGTGAGCAATACGAACAGAAGCAAACAATGGACTGGCTAGCCAGCTAGCTCACAGATTTCCTTCCTCACTCTCTGATATCATCTGGTGTTTTCTGTTTTTCCCTAGAAGTACTAGCAACAAGAGGGGTGAAAGGGATGTGACATCATCGACAGGCAACCAAATTAAACCCACTGTTACCTCGAGCAAAAATTCGGATTTCTCTGGGTTTGAACATTGTTGGAAACACCGGGGATGATGTGATAATGTGTATAAAATAGGTTGTTTTAGACATTTCATTGCACATTATTGATATTTTAATGTTTCATTATTATTTGCTCCTTTAAATTTGATTACAGCTAAATGCAGCACACTGCAAAGCCCACAATGGTTAATGTTTTGCCAGAGAGGTGTTATAGCAACTTTCAAAGTCAAAAGTGTGTAACATAGATATATCAAATTGGATTTTATTTTAACATTATACTTCAGGTCTCTTTAAAATCACCACACATGATGGTTTATCACATGAAAACCACAAACTGTGGCTCTAGAAAAGTTATGAAAGAGCACACCAAGATTCTCAACAGAGACTGAACCTTATAAGCTTTGTGTTTGCCCAGCTATTGCATTGTGTTGTATTATATTGCGCATGTACCCACATTTGTTTGTCCATTGACATTCCCATTGTAACACAGACAAAAGAGTGGCAGCCTCACATGCTGGCTGTTACTGATGAGACCAGAATGTAAGATTCAGACGGTCAATATTTTCTTCATCGCACGTAAATGTGATAGTATCTACCAAAAGGCTGTAAACCTTTGACTGACGCTCCGATGTGTTCCCTTTCAGAATCACAGGATGTTCACAGATTAGGTATCATCCACTGTCCTTATCTATTAATTTCACTTGCTGTATCTGCATCTTTTTGCAAAGTACAACCCCCCCACCCCCAAAATGCAGTAAAGACAAAACGCATTACCACCACCCCTGTCTGTCCTTTTGTCCCTTCTCCACCCGGCTCCTCTTCTGTCAGTCACCCCGGTGCCCTAAAACTGTCCTAAATGACTTAATCTACAGAGCGACAGTGCTCCACAGAGGCTGCTGAGTGAGAACGCTCTCTGTGTGCTGTAAGGGGATTGCTGTAATTACTGGGATCTGTGCACCGTATTTATCTTTTCAAGGGACGGGTGATCCTGCCATAAAAAGCCCAACATTTGGCAGTTAACTAATGCACACCATTAGATTGATTGTGCTGGATTTGTGTTTGTGTGTGTGTATGTGTGTGCGTCCCATATTTCCCCTGCTGCTGTCATGCTCTGTGATGTGTGTTAAATAATGCTCGGTTGTTCTCTGTAATCCTGATTAAATGGGGGTTAATGTGTGTCTGTTATACTTTTTCATGGGCTCTCCAACTGTGACCTTCTACAACTGAGGAGCGCGCGTTTAAAAAAAAAAAAAAAAAAAAAAAAAGATCTGGCTCACGAGATGAGACGGAGGGAGACGCAGGTAGCATAGCCGGGTCCGTCTGTGTTTGCTTGTCTCGCTGTCTCTCTACGTGGGAACGAGGGAGGCAGAAAAGACTGACATTTTGTTGCAAAATAAATAAAAACCATTGTCTGACGTGCTCTTTTCTTAAACATAAACCCCTCAGCAGCTTTCAAAATCTGACATTAGGAGTACAATAAAAGGGAGAAAATAATGAAAGAAAATGAAATTATCACTCTTCTTGGATGTGGCAGAGAAACAAACAGATTGACCACGCTCTTCTTTCCAAAATCCTCCCCCGTGCAGGCAACATGTTCCTCACGTCCATCTTGGCTGTTTTTTCAGATATTTGGTGTCAGTGTGTGTGTGCGTGTGTGTGTGTGTGTGTCTGCGTCTGCCTGTGTGTGTGTGTGTGTGTGTGTGTCTGTGTGTGTGTGTGTGTGTGTGTGTGTGTGTGTGTGTGCGTACGTGTAAATGCACGCACGGGTTTTGTGTGTGTACGGGTTGTGAAGACGGAGGCTGCACCAGGCTGTCCAGCCTACACACAAACCGTCCCGTCGTTAAATCACCTTACTGTTCCATCCACCATCCACTGCCCTGAGCATGTTTTTCATTTGATGTGTGTTTTGGTTGAAATGAAAGACACACGGGGAGAGGAGAGAGAAAAATAAAAAATGCAGGGTTATCGAGAGAAGGGATGCATAAACACTGGATGTCAGAGTAACTTCGGACGGCGCTCTCTTTGCATTAATAAAACTAACTTTTGCCATCTTTGGCACTTCAAACTCTCTTTCTCTCTCTCACACACACACACGTACACACTCTCATTTTAATCTCTCTACTCTGTCCCCTTTCTCCCACTTGTTCCTTATTAATTTTTATGTTTCTGACCTCGGAAACGGGCATGAGTACACAGATATATTACAGTAATTATCTAATTTTACAGTGCCATTAAATGTCACCGAAATCCAGAGTTATGACATTAATACAATAAAGAGGGTTTGGGCCAGAGGGATGATAACTTAATACTGGGCCAGTCAGTAACAAACTGCCTACTGTGGACATTTGCCAGTTTTTTTTTTGTGTGTGTGTTTTTTTTTAAACATAGTCAGTCTTTCGTAGTTAATCTGACACCGCATGATAAAATAAATCTATTAATATTGGGTGAAAATGTCCGTGCAGTGTGTGTATCTTTATACGGAGCAGAAATCACAGCACAAACATACATTTCACATCCCCGTCTCTGTAGTCCGACGAAGTTTTCCACCAGAATTCAGATTTTTACAACATATTATATTTAGATTCTCCTCATTTTCCCGTATCCTGGCCGGCAATAGTGTTATTTACTGTGGCTCTGACTGAGGCACATTTGGGAGCAGTTCAAATTCAAAGCTGTGCCAATCTACTCGCTCCTTTTTTTGTCTTTTTTTTTTCACCCCCCCCCCATCGCCCTCTATTTCTCTCACTCACTCTCCACTCACTTCTATGTACCTATGTCCCAGTAGATGGAGATGTGAAATATTTAAACGCACTTTGTTGTTGGGGGACAATGCACTTCAGCAGATGGGCCATCGCCGCGCAGACCCCAATGTATGCAAATCTCCATACAAAGCAGCCCAGGATGTTTTCAATATAACACAAGTGCCTCAGGCCCTGTTTTAATCCCTCTTTACCCGCAGCCAATGCACTGTTTCATCCAGTCAAACGCCTTAAGCGCTATGTCAACTTGGACATCTGGCCACATAACTGAACCCAAAAAAAAAAAAAAACGTGCATGTGTGTTTGGAAGGCAGCATGTTTGTGGAGGGTTAGAAGCAGAGATAAAGGTGATATAGTGCATGCTGTTGACTGAAATATCTAGAGATGAAATCGTCCGTGGCATCAGGGCATCATAGAAGCAGGCAGTGTGGTTTCTGAGGTGGATTCTTCGCCCTCTACACCCGGGGAAACAGGTGCCAGTGTTGCTTTCTTCATTGTCTCTTAACTTGTTTTGCTGTTTTCTCACTTGTTTTTCTCACCCCCACCCTCTAGGAATAAAGCAACACACAAGCACACGTGCATATGCGTGCACAGATGCGCCGGCAAACACACATTCGTGTGCACAAACGTGGCACGGTAAGACACACATGCTGCCTGCAGACGTTCTGGTCAGAACACTGATTTCTGTCGTTGTGACATCTGAAGGGTGCTACAGCACAGCCAGACACCTGGATACACATGGCATCCTTCACTACTGTGTGTCAAAGTCTACCAGTGTGTGTGTGCGCGTGTGTGCATGTGTGTGTGTGTGTGAGAGAGGGGGTTTTGTGTGCACGCTAGGTGTCCGTTAGACGTGGGGGAAGGTGCCATAGGAGGCAGCATCTCCTGAGGGTAACTCATCAGCTTTTCCTGGATGGACCACAAGTTCAGGCGCTTGTGGCAATGTTGCATGTCCTTATTGACCTACATGATACAGAATACACATGAACATGTACTGTATGCGCCACATACCTGCATGCAAACATGTACACTGCAAGATTCATGCGCTCACCTGGGAGAGTGAAGTCATATCTGATCATGTTAAACCTTTGTCAAGGAATATGAGGATCAGATGGTTTATTAGCTCCAATTTCTAATTAAATATCACCTGAGTTGAGGTTGTCAAGGAAAATAAAATGAGTAAGAGACAGCAGTTTATATTGTATCTGTGAAATATATTATCAGTATATTGAAGACAGAGGTATTTAATTTACTCCTTTCAGTTTTAAATGATCTCTGGTTTATGTGCATAAATGATGCATTTAATGCACAAAATCACAACATGAAAAAACATATTTAAAAAAATGTATAAAATAAAGTAAGTAAGTACTGCATGTATAAATGTATATGTTTGCACAATATGTTCATGCTGTTCATTATGTCAATATAATATCTAAAACAGGCTAACCTTTATAAATTGCTTAGTTTAACAGTCAAGTTGCATTTCACATCCAGGTCCATCCACACTCTACAACATATGTCATGAAGACTTGAGGGAATTCAATGTAAGGTAATAAGTGTCTTTCTTGGTGAAATGGAAGTTGTTACTGAATTGACACGTCTGATTTCAGTGATTAAATTACCAGTGAGTAATAAGCTCTCTTCATTTAAAGACTGTATCTGCAGAGGAGTGGAGAGGACTGATGGAGAGCTTTGTCAGAGTCACAAGATCAATACTAGCAAAATCAATGAGCCTGTGGTGGACTACTGCCATGCTGTATGTCCTGTTAGTGTGTAAGTTCATTGAGATAAAACAAAAAACAGTCAAATTTCTTCGTCTTCACATGCATGCCCAATACAGCTTCTTCTCAGCAGTCACAAAGAAGCTATTGTAAAATGTTCGAGATTAGTGTCCCCAATTCAGTCTGCAACCAAATGTGAAACTATGTTCCAATTCTGTTCAAGACTTTTGGTGTTCAGTAATGGCAAGAAAAGGGTTTTGGTTAGCATAACATTGTGATGTCACAATGAGGCTGACTTTTGACCTTTTGGATATAAAATGTCAACACTTTAATCTATCCTGAAGTGAGGAGGCCGGCCTGCCAGGTGCTGAGCCAAGGTAAGAACCAGTAACATTATGCAGGTGCTCAAGTCTGAACACACAGCTAGCATGCTACCACGGTGAGCTAAATATGTCAACTTCAACTTCAACTAAACTAAACAACTACTGACATGTAAAAAAAACAAACAAACAAAAAAAAACGTTTTGCCTTTAAATATTTTTGTTTCAGCCTGCTAGCTTGGCACATTCATGCCCGATGCCTGCACGTGTCATCGAAGATTAGCGATGAGCTAGATCAATCAAATGTTCAAAACACTACAAATGAGAACTATTGAGAAGAGAGGCGTGACGAATAGGAATATGTTGATCAGTTCTGATGAAACTTAAGCAGACGACTATGAACGGAACACAAGTGCTAGTAGCTGTGCAATGCTGCAGAGCTAAAGCATCCGCAGTGCTAACATTAGAAGCAAACATTGCCAGACAGTAAGCTTAATAGAGTGAGCCTGTGCTACTGTATTTTAATATTTAATGAGGTGAGTACACAGTATATACAGTTTTAAGAAACATGAAGTTAGCGAGTTCATTTATGCTAACTTCCTGTGACATACAGTGAGTAGGCTACAGTCGGCATAAATGATGTGCTAAAATTCAAAATTTTCAGTGTACTCAAATTCGTATGGTATAAAATAGGAAAGAGTTTTGCAAACACATCAAGGATGCTACAGATTACGGATGTTCTTATAAGCATAAGCTGAATTTGGGGTTGAAGAGCTATGTGGCGACAAGGTGGAACAAAATAATGCCTGTCACATTTTGAACTATATAATTACATTTTCAGGACGGAAGATGTGAAACGTCTCCAAGAAACTGAAAGTGCAGTTGCCTACGATACAGCACTTAGAATTACCAGGACCTGGATGACGGAGAACCTTCATCACAATCTATATATTTAATACATATCACATTAAAATACTAAAATACTAAAAATACTGTTTTCTCAGTTTTCTAATTTGTGTAACCGATGTATTTGGAAGACATTAGTAAATACCTGCTCTTTGTTATTTACAGCTTAATAAAGCAATCTGGATAAAAATAGAGCTGCACTCTGGTAATGAATCAAAATGGAAACATAGTCTAAACATTATATTTCACATCCCTATTCAATCTCGCTGCTGATTTTCATCAAATTGTGAAAATGTGCTCAGGTTATGAGTAGCCACTATATATATTGGAGCTCTGTAAGCATATTCCTTTTGCACTGTGTTTGTAGCTGGCATGAGAGAGACCGCCTGCAGCTTGTGTGATGGTCTGTGGATATGTGTGGATGTGGGGGGGCTCGTGTGTGCATGTGTACTTAAACCTCAGGCCATGAGGCTGTTGTGTGTCTGTGCGTGTGTGTGCCTCATTATGTGTATGCGGTTGCATGAGTATGTGTGTGTGTGTGTGTGTGTGTGTGTGTGTCTGTGCGTGCGTGCGTGTGTGTGTGCGCAGGCAAAGAAAGCGTGTAGGTGAGTGCAGAAGACAAACCTGTCAGTTTCACAGCTGGTTTCTCTGGCTGCAGGGCTCAGGCCGGAGCAGGGTGACACTCAGCATCACAGCACCACAGCACAGGGCCCCGGGTAAACACACCATCATATACTGTAGGCCGACGTACAAACACACACACACACACGTACCTTGGTTCGTTGCCCTCGCCCATAAGACCAAGAGAGCAGTGAAACACACCACCTGGGCAAGACATCATATCTTGTCTGAGATTTTTTTTTTTCTCCTTTCCTTTTTGGCTCGATGGAGGTGTGAACAACATCACAGACCAGATTGCCTGGCAATGGACTGACCATCATGTTGTAAGGAAGGGGTGGGGGGAGGTTGAGAGGAACACAGAGTGAGAGAAATAACAAGAGAAAAGTATAATGTAAGATGAGAATGGCTCCCTTTTTTATTAGCTCTGCTGAAGGACGGCGTTGGCTTGTCTCCCCGCATCACGAGCCACGGTTGCTTGATCGGGACTATCGCGGCCGCTCTCGACGCATTATTGATGATAGAGGTTGATGTGGACTATTAGCTGGACGGTCCCTTCCTGCGTCGAGAGGGAGATTGGTGTTCCCATCCTTTGGTCTCATTCCGCCTCTCGCTTCGGAGCGCGTTCCCGAGCAAAAAAAGTGGCGACTCTCTGTGGGGAAAAGAGCCTCGGGCAGTCCCACCCTTCCCAACCAAAGCATCCCCCCACATCCCTGCGCATTTCCATCGCCGCTAAGATGGAAGTGATGGCAATTTTCTTCAGGGTATTTAGAGGATGTTAGCCCCTTTTTCTTTTCAGTTCTCATAACCAGTGTAGTTCATAAACAAAAAAGCACATCAAGGTAAGACAAATAAAGAAGACAGCTTCAGCACCGAGGAGACGTATTTATGGCTGGCGTGCAGTGTTAAAGCCATGGTTATGATTCTGTAGAGAGCCGATGAGAGGCAAGAGCACAGGTGTGTCCGGAAAAATAAACAGCCACATTGTGAATTCTGTTGACATTTTGGGGAGAAAGACCCTAAGTGGAGTCAATTATAAAAATAAAAGAAACATGTTGACAGGAGCAATGAAACTGTGTTTTGACTGCGGCTGTCAAGGGAGGTTCCCCTGTCTAAAGTTTACACAGCAAATGATTATGCCTCAGTGATTCGGCCCTGGATATGTGTGTGTGTGTGTGTGTGTGTGTGTGTGTTAGCGTGTGTGTCACTGTGTGTTTGAATGTGTGCACTCTGCGATCAACTTCTGCTAAATACTAATTACTGAATACTTAGTACGGATGCCCTTTCTATTGGAGTCCCTTTAGTATAAACATTCATTATGGCTCTTTTTCTCCTTTGTAGCCACATCATCATTATTCCATCGCAGCCCCCGAGGAGCGAGACAGAGCTGAGGCCGGGGCCGGACCAGGCTGGGGGAGAAAACACTGTAGAACCAGAGCGCCAGGACCTGGGAATGCACACAAGTGATATTTGTGCGCGGAGATCAAAAAGCGTTTACCTTTAGATGTTTCCCTGATATGAATATTCAACATCCTTATTGAAATCTAATTTGGGTCTCCTTGTCTCAGGGGTCTTTTCATCAGTGCCTGTTGCCTGAGGCCACTGCTGATTGACAGCCAAACTTTAGTAAAGAGCAAGCAGGAAAAAAGGGGAGATCTGGTGGTGTTGGAGATGTGAGCGGTGTGAAGCCGGGGAGAGCTGGAGCAGATGAGTGGAGGGGTGGGGTGGGGTGGGGGGCTTTTTTTCCGACGGGGGTGGGGTATTTAACCTCCTTGTGTGCATGCACAAACAGAATGCTGCAGATTATTAGGAGGCAGGGGTGAATAAAGCAAATCAGAGGTATTAAACAAAATATCATTATTTCAATTTTTCTCCTCCGTTCATCTCCCTCTGACCTTTAGTTTTAAACACACAGGTATTATTTTGTTAGTATATTTCCAGTATCTGAATAGAGCTGCAATTTTTTTTTTTTTGATGAGTTGATCAACAGAAAATTATCTGCCATTATTCAGATTACCAATTAATTGTTTTCATCATTTTTTTTTTTTCCAGCAAACCAGGCCAAATTTCCTCTGATTTCAGCCCCTCCAGGATGAGGATTTGCTGCTTTTCTGTCCTTTCATGTCATTTCAAACTGAATATCTTTGGGTTTTAGACAAAGAAGCTATTTGAAGGCATCACCTTGGATTCTGGGGCATTTTGATGGACATTCCTCACTATTTTTTAAGATTTTTAGGGGACTCTGAGATGAAAACAATCACCAAATTATTCAATGTTGAAAAAAGAATTGCCCTAAATTATGTAAAATGTGGTGTTTTTTTTCTCTTTTATAACAATCAATCACTGACTCTACCTCAATTGATCCTCGCTATACCAAGTATACTTTTCACTCATAATCAATCAGAATGGATTCAAAATATAGCAATGAATGTGCCCGATAAACTTTTGTAAGTTTTATAATTTACTAAATATTTGACCTGATTTAATCAGTAGACGCAATCAGTGAGACATGATCATGTCATCGACATGAAATTAACACGCAACTTTTCTGATAACCGACGAACCCTTTATATCATTTTTAAGCTTAATTATGAGTTCCAGCTGCTCATGTGTGAATATCTGCTGCTTTTCCATGTGTTACTCGACTGAACGTGACTGACCGCAATTTGAATTTAAATTTTATACTTCAAACAATCGATGGAGAAAACAATGAGTGGACTGAGCTATCCAGGAAATAACTGTTAGTTTCAGCCACAGTGTAATAAAGTAATTTCTAGACCATCATGTTTGCACTATGGCAGCATTCACCTTTAATTAAAAACCGACTGAAATTGTTACGGGTGAATTGGAAAAGATTTGCTATATTTAAACTGTTGTGGGAGTATTTCATTTGCTCTCCGCTTGTCTTAAAACGAAGCATCTGACGTTTCCTGCCGAAGGCACGGCACCATATTGTTTTCTAAAATTACATTTCTAAACATTTGTTCAGTTATTCGTCTCCGTTTCTGACTAAGAACCTGTGAACTCCAGAACCATTCATTTGGCAAAAATACGCAAAAAAAAGAAAAAAAACAACTATGTACTCTCACTCTGACTGCAGGGGAGAGATGGTCTGCAATGATGGAGTGCGTTTGTGTCTTTGTGTTTTGCTGGCTTATATAATAACAGATAGAGAATCAGCCTGAGCTGCTCCTCTCCTGGTACGGCTGTGAAAACAAACCCTGTTGAGATGGATTTAAACAGAGCATACCTGTGGAGCCTACAGAGGCAAAAATGACTGTACAAAAACTGTCAGCGTTGGATACTATTTGTTTTTTTCCTGTACAGACTAATGTTCTTATTACTGGTGGACCTGAATTAGGAACAAGTGATGCATGTACACAGCCACACGGCAACACACACAAACCAACACTGTCCTCATCTGGCCAGTGGGCTGAGCACGGTTTAATGTTATTATTGCGCAGGTGTGGGTCCCGTCCCTCAGGGTTCCATTAAAATGATGCCCCACTCAATGGTGGCTCCATTTGCTCTTTAGATTTAACACAGGCCATATGTCTAGCAGGAGGCAAACAGCTGACGGGGTTTAATTGACAGAAATCAACATATTTGGTCGTGTGTGTGTGTGTGTGTGTGTGTGTGTGTGTGTGCTGGTGTGCTAATGGTGGATGTGTCGGGGGATCCCTTTAAAGGGTCAATTATGTATCAGAACAGAGTTTGGAAAGCAAGGAAAAAGAAAAAGGGAAGAGGGCAACAGAGAAGAGAGAGAGAGAGAGAGAGGCAGAAGACGAGATGCTGATGGCGACAGGAAACAAGAGGAATTCACACAGGGGACAGAGGAAAACTCAAAGCACAGTTTAGCATTGCGGGACATAACCCCCGCACATCGATCTGTGAGTACATTTCCTTTATTTCCAAGCTGACATTCTTGTCCATCGCAGGAACACCGCTGTGTACAGAGCGTTAACTTCATGTTTCATCTGGCTTCACAGGGACACTGTCCCCGGCTGCAGTCAAATCATGTAAAATTACCTCTGTCACGGTGCTGATTTAGGCTCAGGAGGGGAGCGAAAACAAATGACTGTGTGTCCGCTGCCGGGACCCTCGAACTCAATCAGACCGCGCATGACACTGAAATAATTAGATTTGACGTTATATGCTCACTTTGCGGAATCGTTTCTTGGATGTATCTGAAAGCCAGAAGAATGGATAAAAGTAGCTCTAAGTCATGAGGGATAGCCCAACATTAGGCTAACAGGCGCAACGCAATTAGCACATAAAACCTGTCAATGGCCCTCAATATCACGGCCCTCTAAGGAGTGGCAGACTTATAGAGCCTCCTGATCTACTACTACAAAGTGATTAATCCTCCACACACAATGACCAGTCTTAAACTGGGCCTCTATATCATTAGGTAGCCCTATATGGCAGTTTAGCTTCACACTAATTAGCATTCAGATCAGGGAGCGGAGAGACGGCCCCCTCCACCACAGAGGAAGGACATAGGATGAGATGGCGACACAGTGAAATGTCATTAACTTGATGTTAATTACTAATTAATGGGGCTATTTCATTTACATGTATCCCTGGCTCTGTGATGGGGCCTGCCTTTACTGGGTTACTCTTACCAGCCGACAAGTTGGGGGAGGGTTTATCTCCCGTCTCTGCTCTCCTCTCCACTCCCCTTACACTGTTTCATCTCTGCTAATTAAATAGTGGGCCACTCATCATGATTATGTCTGCTTTTTACAGCACCATTTTCTGTCAGGGAGAGCACTCCAATAACTGGCCGACCACCTCTTTAACACCGTGGCTGTTTTTTGTGCGTTGCAAAAAAAAAAAAAAAGAAAAAAAAGAAAAGCCAAATCCATTGCCAACTCACTCCACTGACTTCTATCTGACTTGTTACTTTCGCTCACTTGTGACCCCTCCCTTTCTCTTCGTCGCCACGCAGCAGCCACAAGCCACCCCCGTCTCCATGGCAACCTGAGCCGCTCGGTCCCATGAGGAGGGAGTGGGTTGGGTTGACTAGCGTCTGGCCATTCACACGTGGGCAGTGCCAGCTAGCCAACATGGCACACAGCATCCTGCCATATGGTGCCACCACATACGTCCCACTAGCCCGAACTCAGGATTTGGGCCTGTAGTGAGCAGCACGGGCCTGCACTAGAACCTGAACAGCAGCTGAGCCACATGCGTGATTGGGTACACTGGTGTACAGACAAATAGTTCTGAGTTTCACAGTGGGGAAAAAAAAAAAGTGCTAGACTCTTGTGTAATCATGGGTGGTATTTGCAATGAGCTAAAATTAATCTTTCGAGCTCATGATTATAGAAAATCCTCCATTATACATGACAGGAAATGTTTGTAAAGTATCTGGACTGCTGGATGACGCCATGTCCTCCCCTCATCACTGATCCTGCACTGCCTCACTGTGGCACTGCGGAGAAAATACACGCACACGCCGATGCTGACAAAATATATTTTTATTCAAAGTTACTGTATGCTTTTAGATACAACATATCTTAAAAGCATCTGAATACTGCATTGTCTTGCATTCATGTGTTTTGTTTTTGTTTTTTTAATCATACATATCTTACATGTTTTTTTTTAGAAAAAAAAAAAACAAAAACTAAAGGCTTTCAGGACAGAACTTCAGCTTTTTCTCATGTTTACATTTTGGGGGACGTCAACATAGAAACAGAAAAAAAAAGTGTATGCAATGAAGGTAGTTGTCATAAATATACATCTGCGAGGACTGTGGGGTTTCGTTTGGAGTATTTTGTGCAGTGCTCTTCATTAACGTACATGTGGGATGTCTGGGCATAAAGGTCTTGTACGGTCACTACAAAAAATAGTGTACAAATCTAAGTAAGATATCAGATTTCAAATCAGATATCAAAATAAATTATTCTATATATTCTGTAAGGTTTGCGTGTCGTCATGGCACACGCAATCTATATATATGTTCGCTGTACAGAAAAATATATCTCAACTCTGAAAGATGTGGAGAGACGAAAGAGGAGACGTTTGAACAAATCCCCTTAAATTTGTTATGCCACATTTGGTCACCACTGGCCACGACCATGTAGAAAATAAACACACTGGGCATTTCAGAAATCTGCACTGACAAAATATGCAAACCAAAGGGACAGGCTTCCAAAAAATGTAAAACAAGTCTGGCTTTCTATGGGAATAACAATAAATATAATGACACAAAAATAATTATAATCATTCATTGACGAAGCACACGAGAGCAAAACGAAGCTCCACCAAGGAAGGCAAGAGAAGTAGCGAAGTGCGTTGATCAGTAAATGACACCGTGCGACCACAGTGAGCACATTTTACAATCCTCTCATGGCTTCAGCATCAGGCACAAAATAATAAATGCATAGATTGAAGGTACACGTGTCAAGTAAGCATCGAGGCTGGAAATGAAATCGCGTCAATGTGAAGCGGAGACTGTAAAACTGTGCAGTGAACATTCAGCAGTGTTATATATAAAACAAAAAAAAAAATACCTTCAGAAAATGAAAGAACAGACCTCACTAGAGAAGGTCATCAACCTTCAGAATGATTGACAGGGCTAACAATATCATGACTTAACGGGTGGGGGGGGGGTCCGACCGAATATCGCTGATAGTGACTGCCAATACATTCTGAACGGGACGAGATCAGGGGAGGAATTGAATAACTGTGTTCTCTTATGGTCTGGTGGCGTTTCTTAATCAAAAGTCGTACGACATAGATATGTTGGGTTTTTAGTGCTGTTCTCCATGCATCTCCCATAGACTTCAATACAGGTGTAACCAGTCCAGCACCAAAGAGAGATTCAGTGACGTAATGACCCTATTTTCAGATTTCTTTTTATAGCGCCTAGAGGAACAATGTTGTCAATTGAGACGATAAGGGTGGATACACGCAAAAAGGCCGGACAGCCTGCTCTTCTTGCCTGTGCAGCATTCCTCAAGATGATTACACGGACGCTTTTTTGTTTACTTAGACAGGAGAGTGCAGCACAATTGCGAGAGCTTAATACGATCTGCCGTCGTTTCACCCAGTAAACATTTATTTTTCCTGTCATCTGGTTTAATATAGTGCTGTCAAGTGCGATACCAAGGGCGGATCCAATGCAAAAAAACAAAACTGGAGGGCGCTGCTTGTCTACCTGCGCAGTTTTCACTAAGATAATAACATCAACGCATTTCTGTTTCCTCGGACAGGACAGTGCTGCTTATAGAAGAAGAAGAAGTGAGGCAACGAGATCGATCCATGCCGCATCACACTTTTGATAACTTACTCTGGTTTTGCCATCTTACCTCATAAATATAGATTTTCCTGTCATCTAATTTGACACCAAAAATCTCTCACCATATAAATACTATATAAGTACCCAAAATAATTAATTGAGGTATTTCTATTACACACAACCACATAGAAGGAAAATAATAATAATAATAAAAAAAAATCCATAACCTTTGGTCTTTTCTACTGGAAACATATTCCTTACGATGACAAACAGGACAAACACACACAATCAAAGCCTTGTTGCTTTTTATGTACTTGATAAAAGAATCCCATGAACCTTTTCACCACCTCCAATTTGTAACGATGAGATGAGCCTGTAACCATGAAGCCGGGGACTATAGATGGTAAATCGTATAGGACATTAGAGCGCCTGCCAAGTAATTAGTGCCTGGCTAATGAGGTGTCACTCAGACGGTTCACTTAGCGATGGGTGAACGGGGCGAACTAATAAAAGACTTCAGGTACGAGAGGCTGGACTCTCCCCGCATCGCCCACCGTGTGCCCCCCCCGTCCCTGCAGCGTAACAACGCACCACCTTGGCCTGTGACAACCGTCAGAGAGCCCCTGAGACGAACACACCCATCACTCAAACAGCTCCTTCGACACAAAGGAAAACCGCCACCGGATGACAATTTCCATGACATTTTTGGAGTAACACATTATGTAAAGACAAGTGTAAACCACCGCACGCTGCATAAGCTGGGACCTGGAGGTAGTCTGGACTGTTTTTCTCCTCTAACCTTTCTCATTTCACCTTGAACGGACGGTTCATCCGACAACACAGCTGGGCTTTTTTTCTTTTTTTTTCTCATCACTCAAGGTCCACAAGACTTTCCAGTAAACATGACGTGCCGGCTTCTGCTGTGTGCTTTTCAGTAACTGCCGCAGTGCTTCCTCTGCCGGACACAGAGCCGATCAAAGTCATACGCAGGATTCATCCGTGTGCCACTAGCTGTCCATTGGCTACTTCTCCAAAGTCCTCCAAGCTGCTGTTTTTTTTTTTTCCTAAAAGTCATATCTCTAGTCCCTCCGACGACCCACGGTTTAGATGTGGATGTTGTGGTGGCGGACCTTACAGGAGTCGATGTCCACCCGGCGAGCCTCAGCGAAGGCCAGGAAGGTGCACAGGCCCAGCAGGTTGACCGTGGTGATGAGGGCGAACACGGTCGCCCACGAGCCTGTGGCCTCGATGAGATACCCCGAGAAATACACCATCAGGACCCCTGTGCAGAATCACACACACACACACACACACAATAAAAAGCATATTAGCACAAAGATACAAGCAAAGCACGGAGCAATCTTCTATGTGATTGTGCAGTTTTTTTTTTCCCGCAGAGAAAAATGTCACAGTCCATTACAAATCCCTCACTGGACCGCTAACTGTCATCCTCCGCTCCCTGTATTATTCATCTGACGCAAAACTTCGTTACGCTCCCTTGATGAAATATACATGGCACACAGGTGCCGGCGCAACTGACGGGAGACACAACAGCTCAAAGTTTAAATAAAGAGAAGTGGATGAATTATTTCACTAAATGGAATTTTTGAAGGCTGAAACTGAAATTTTGGCAAACTGCGGGTGAAAGATTCATCACAGACGTTTTTCAGTTCACAAACTCACCTGAGAAAGCACCGCATGTATTCATAACACCTGGAAGAGATTCAGATACAAGCGTGAAACATTTTAAAAATGTCATTAAAAACTTGCTGAAGTGTTGAATGAATGAATGTTTTTCTCTGACTTACCAAATAAAGCTCCTGCACAGGAAGGAGCAAGATCTTGAACATTTACAGATACGCCACTGCAAAAGAGATACACGTCATGAGTCAGCTTGTGCACACAATGAACTGACCCAAGAGTAATAACAAAGAATTGGCTAGATAAACTTGCAGCCATAAATAGATCAGAACCACATCAGAATAGAAAATACATGTCTGTGCTCTGGGAAATGTATTGTGGGCGGTCTGTATTCGTTTCCCAGCCTGCTTAGCATTGACTGCATCTATTTTGATCCTTGCACATACAGTATTGTTCTCATTAAGTCTGGAACCTGAATGAAAACATACACTTTCTCTCATGAGAAAGTAAGCTCATTAATGTCTGGATCCACAACTGTAAAATAAAAAATACTTGATTGATACATTTGAGTAAAATTAGCATCAAAAAAAGTTGTTTTTACATGATGTATAGTGTTTAGTATTACGAATGTAACCATTAACGAGTAACTGTGTTTCACAAATATTAAGTATGTTATCTGTATTTTTAAGATATTCCCCAATACATAAAAAACAAACAAAAGTCCAGAAAAAGAAGGAAATAGAAAATTAGAGGCAACACTTAAAAGCCACAGCCAAACTACTAGAAAATGGCTCCAAACCAGAAAAACCTAACAGATAGTAAAGTCAGGAACGGAAGGTCACGAGGTCACACCACAGCTGATGGTTCTTCCTCATACTCACTCTTTCCTAGTAAGCAATCATGCATTTACTTTAGAGCACTAAAAGTGTTTAGGTCTGGTGTTGTTATATATTTTTGTTATTATAAAGAACTCTGAAAAACATATTCCTCTGTGCCATAGAGCTCCACTGTTGTCCAAAAGCTATTAAAAACACAGAAATGAGCCACACTGTGACATTTCCTGGATTACCATAAACACATCCACGTTAGTTTATTTGAATCGAACCCACTTACACCGTCTCGCTGCCATGAATACTCACTAGCACTTGTTACTTCTCCTCTGAAGTGCTTTGTGTAGCTATATATTATTAACAAAGGTACAGATCAAGGATTAATGAGTAACAGTTTTTTTTTGCATGTGTGACCTTTTCCCAGGACAAATAAAGGATATTAAGGTCCTTGCTTTTGGGAAATGTCCTTAAGTGGTTAAAGCAAGAGTGCAAAACACAAAGCAATTCAATAAATCAGCCGTTTTGTGTGGGTTGAACTCCAGACTAAACTCTCTAACTGCAGGCCTAATATAAGCAGAGATGCTGCCAAGTTCTCCCTGGATAAACCTGGTGGAGCTTAGTACTGGATGGCATAATTTGTGACAACAAGCAGACTTGCACACTGAATAAAGGTGGTGGAAACACAGCACTCTGATGTCTAAAAGGCTGTGATGAGTTGCCGTCCTCATTGTGATGGAAATGAAGGTACCGGTTTCAAATGGTGTCACCAAGACAGCAACATGAAAACATGAAATGGACACACTGATCTTTGCGGAAAAAAAAAAAACACTATTCACATTTAAATCTAGAAAGAAGGTGCTGGAGTGTGAGGCCAGTCAGTACCTGTGACTGAAGGTGGTGAGGCCCATGGTGGCAGACACAAATGCTACAGCCCAGGGGAAGGTGGTGTTGCCACACAGAAGAAGGGTAAACACACCGGACACACCCATGGAGAAAAACTAACAGGAGGAATGATTGCACACAAAACCACACAAATTAAAAATCTTACATAATACACTATGTGCAAGTGTAAAGAGGAAAGAGGACATCCACAATGCGCCTATACACATAACATATACACAAAGTAACAAGACAGCTGTCAAATATTTTACCTGCATCAACTTCCTCACTGAGGCCGTATCAAAGCCTGCGGGAATCAAGAGAGAAATTAGGAAAATGCCATTACGCAGCTGCTCTAGCAGTAAGTGTAATTCTGATATCTGCGCCTCAGTTGTCCTACCTTGACTGATGAGGTGGTCAGACAGGCAGCCACTGAAGAGGGATGAGGGGATGGCCACCAACCAGGGAATGACATTGAACACCCAACCCTGGAAGGGCAACATATTTTAAAGGCAGAAACAGCCAGGAACTTTAGATCATTTCTCACAGTGTGTTAGGTCACTTGTCCCCGTGGTCAGTCCATCCACCACTGTAATATGTGGTCATGAGACATTCCTGGTGCCCACAGGATTAAACCTAAT
This sequence comes from Acanthopagrus latus, assembly GCF_904848185.1. Lineage (NCBI taxonomy): Eukaryota > Metazoa > Chordata > Actinopteri > Spariformes > Sparidae > Acanthopagrus > Acanthopagrus latus. The sequence continues at coordinate 12,192,865 of NC_051045.1, forward strand.
GACTTTGGTGATCCCCTTGCTTTTTCTCTGCAGCCATCCCCTCCTCGTTGACATTTTAGATTTTAGTGAAATGTCTTAATGACTGTTTGATGGATTGCCATCAAACTTTAGACATCAGACATTCATGGTCCACAGAGGATGAACCCTAATGAATTTGACTTTTTACGTAGGCCAAACTTCTTATTTATCTGGATTAAAACTCATTTTTCTACAGACTTTCGGAGGATGGTGACCATAGTAACTTTGGTGATCACCTGACTGTTGTTCTAGCGCCACCATGAGGTCAAAATTCAGCCAATAATTTGGTTTATGACCAAATGCATACAAAGCAATAACATTCCCATCAGCCTCAACTTTACTTTGTTTAGTCATAATAAGCGAATGTTAGCATGCTAACATGTTAAACTAAGAAGTGAACTTGGTTCGTGTTATAGTTCCTAACATTTGCATGTTAGCTGTAAGCTGTTGTGAGCTTGTGAGTGTACAGGGTTTAGCATTTCATTTAAAGCAGTGCTGTTACAAAATGCAGATCCGCTGGCATGCCTGAAACGTCTTAGTCTTTATAAATATATAATATGAAAAACTTTGCATCATTATGACAAAAAATTATAAACCGTTTATATGTATTTTGTTGAGCTGGGTACTTACATTATCCCAAATGTTTTCCAACACAGTTCAAATGGAGAGAAATATAAATATGGCGTCATATGCCCTTGACTGCCTTTCATTGCTAACGTGGAAAAAAAACTTGATGTAATAAGATTACATCCATGAACATCGAACTGTGCCTTTTTTTAAAAAAAATTGTTTTGAATGAGAGACGCCTCGCAGCAAAATTGACACAATGTGCTTTACTGTAACGCTCCATCATTTCTTGAATTTAACCCTCCTGGCTGGTTAACCTGAATCTCTTTTCCTGTGAACCTGAGGTCAAATATGCAATTAAAGGGAAGATAGAAAAGTAGACAGTTTACCTTGGCGTCGGGGAAGGTGTCTCTGAAGAATGTCGGCAGCCACGACAAAAGAGTGAAGAAGGTGCTCGCTGTGCAAAGGTGAGTCACGATCACGGCACTGGTCGGAGAATAGAGAGAGAGAAAATAAGTACTGATGTGTACTGTAGGTACACAGCATCGCTAACAAAGACAATGTCCCATTTCTTTGAGCAGGTGTCATGACTTGACAGAAGTCTGTGCCTCTCTATTCCGTCTAATTCACACCTGTGTTCAGACAGGTAGCAGGAAAGCAGCAAGAATTTGGGATATTTTAAGCCGACAGCTATCAAACTATCATCTTATCCATTACTGTCAAGATGGAAACGTCAAATACTGTAAAACCACAGAGGGTCTCCCTGTCACTGAGAATAGAGCATATCAGTTGCACTGCAGTGTATAAATATCTGGGCCGTAGGGAAAGTCGGGAAGGACATGGAAGAACTCAATATCAGAGATGGTAACAGACAGCTGAGGCAACCAGGGACCAGGCTTGCTACTCTCAAATGTGGTATTAAGCTGAATTTCAGTCTACAGTAATGATGGTCTTACAGAAACCTGCTCACTCTCACCTGCTCACAGTTATTATCGGTAAAGATGTGATGATTCATACGTGTTTACATCCTCCCTCTTAAATTATTCTAACAAAATCCATCCCCTGACTCATATCTCCATGGCTGGAATACACATGCAATCTGAGTTAGGATGTTGCTGTAATACAGCCACGGGGGTGACAGTAGGACTTCCTGGCAAAGTGACAGCTGCTCGTTAATCTAATGCTGAGACCAAACAAACAACTTTGTTCAAGAAAGAAGAAGGTACAAAGAGTATGAAAGGCACATACACACATACACACTTCCTTAATCTTTATCTCACCAGACTGAGGGTTGTTTGAGCAGCCGCAACCAATGTCTTTTGGACAGTTTGGACTGGGGCCCACCACTTCCCAGGGACTCCAGGGTGATGATAGGCCCTGCAAACACAGACGGACACAGGCCCATGGGTATACATGAGGACACTGACTCCAATTATACAAATGAGCAGCTGCGAGATAAGGGTGCGCGGTGACGCCGCAGATATACTGTCGACACTGTAAGAGCCTGCCTTGCCTTCTCCTTTGAGCAGATATTTCCACATGCAGTAGGCCCACAGGAGTGAGAGGAGACCAGACACATAGAAAACACTCTCCCAGCCATACAGGTCCAACATGAGGGAGCCAGCCCCTCCAATGATGAGAGTGCTGAAAAGAAAAAGACACAGGGAAAAACAAAACACACACACGCACAACAAGACATGACAAGTCAGACAAATACACCCTTGCGACACGATGTTTCAACATGGTAAAGTACTGGATTAGACACATAAATGGCATGAGCTGAATTTTGGGAACAGGCTAGAAACTGTGTACTAAACCGCATAAAGATAAACAAACCACTATTTTTAAACACCAACAGGTTTCAGTAATGATTCTCTAGAGCACAAAAGCCACAGCTCTCAAACGAACCCCTTCCTCCCCGCCCTACACGACAATGATTTCCTAGGACAAACATTCACTCCCGTCGCACCGTTCCCTGTTTGTTGCACAACGGTCGACTCACCCCAGGTAGGAGCCGCTACCCACTGTGCTCATGAGGAAGCCTCGCTCGCTTTCCACCACCTTTTGAGAGCACAGACTCGCCAGAGAGGGGTAATGGACTCCTAAAAATCAGGACACAAAACGTGACGGGTTACTGTTTTGATAGAAGAACGAAGAAGGAAGTGTTGGGACATGTTGGAGCACCTGTTCACACAAAGCAAACACGCTCATCCGAGCAATGTGACTCACAGGAGATACTTTGGTGGCGGCGTGGTAATGTCGAATCCCGTAACATTAACTCCTGAGTGTGAGCTCACTGCCAGAAGCAATTTAAGGACAGTCCTTAAGCGACCCGCCTGTATGGATTATTAATACTTGTTTCTCAAGCCAAACAGACAAACACAGAGTAAAGCTGGCCACATAAACAGTGTTAACGATCTGGGATTTCCTGCTGTGATCAAACTACGGGTATGAAAAACGGAGCTAATGCGACATGTTTATTTAAACGTGTTTATTTTTTTTCCCCCTAAGATCAGATCAGTTTTAGCTCCTAGACGTTTTTTTTAACAGGTTTAATGTGGTAAAAAAAAAAGTGACAAATGACAGACATTTAATCAGAAACTTGCGCTTTCATGTCCCTAAACACAGACAGCCAACTTTTGAAAGTTGGTTAATTACACTGTGCACGCTTCATTTTTTTTTTTTTTTTTTACGGTCTGAAAAAGAGCAGAAAGCCTGAAGAGATTAGGGGTTTCACCTCAGCGGTTTACGCTAATCTCAGGTTGCAAATCACTCTTTCAAAAGCCGTCTTTCTCACCTTGCAACAAGCCCATTAGGAAGCGGGCCACCGTCATGGAGAGGATTGGCTGGGAGCAGAAGTGGGCCAGGATGGGGGTGAAGGCTGTCATCGAGCCCCAGGCTGCTGCAGACAGCAGGAGGACCTTCTCACCTCCGACCCTGCAGACACAAGACACTCCGCATGAGCTTTCACTTATATTCATATAGGAATAGTTTCAGACTATTACATTTGAGATGAATATCCTGAAATTAAAAAACTCTTCATGCACATACACAGCCTGTCATCTGCTGATGACCTTTAGTGAGCCTTTGAGTGCTGACAGCACTAAATACAGAATAAACATCTGGCTTTGTTCATTATATTACCTGCACATGCTAAGCAAACACAAAATGGGGCCATCTGCATCCCTTCCAGGAAGGTTCTCTGATGCAAATGACACTTAACAAGCCGGAGCTTTAACAGGTGGCAACTGCAAAGAGGTGTCACTGTCTGCATTCACACCACAGTAGACACCTGCGTAATGCCGTCTTCTTATCACACTCCTATCTTAAATGTTTCCCACCGATCACTGACGTAGCCCCCAAACACTTGGGTGAAGCAGTAGCCCCAGAAGAAGCTGCCCAGCACCATGCCGGACTCCCTCTTGCTCCAGTGGAACTTCTCCGCCATGCTGACGGCGCAGATGGGCATCGCCACGCGGGCGCAGTAGAGGAGGCATGTCCCAAGCAGCAGCACCGCCGTCCATACCCTCGCCACCGGCCTGCAGAGAGAGGGACGCAGGGTGGATAGTAGCCAAGGCAACATTTGGGGACAAACCTTGGACTCAACTGATAGGGGATGTCTTATCTAACTGGGGGGGAGGGAAGAACTGCTTCCAGTCAGAGTGTTTTTAACTCGGGGTAGGCCGATGATTGGCCCTCGACGATTATCAGGGTAGATATTCAGAAATGTATGATTATCAGGTTCAGTCGATAACCGATGAAATAAACTAATTTTAAAATGTATATTTAATAGCCTAAAAACACAGAATCTGCAAAGTAACTAGTGTCTAAATCTATCAATAAATGTGGTGGAGAGGAAGTGTAAATATGCAGAAAATGGGAAAACTCAAGCCTAAAAACAGTTCTTGAGCAAATTGTATTAAGGTTTATTTCATCGATGGGTGACGCAAAGATTTAAATTGTTACTGCAAGTTAATATCAATCCCAAATATTGTTTTTCAGTCTCCTTAATTTCTAATGATTTAGGTCAGAGTCAGTCCTGAAAAAGCCTTATCAGTCAACCGCTATCTTTAACATGTCGCAGCTTCTGTCTTTATCAGAGTTAAAGGTCCTGTGTGCAGGATTTGGCAGGATTTAGAGGCAGAAATGGAATTTAAATTTCATAATGATGTTTTTTCTTTGGCATAAAATCAATGGAAACTAAGAATTGTTGTGTTTTTTAGCACCTTTATATGAACTCTTGATATCTACAGAGGTAGTGGGTCTGCTTCCATGGAGTCCAATATGTTGCACTGCCATGTTTCAAATACAGCCTGAGTGAAAATCGAATATTGGGGGCGATAACAATATTAGGGAGGAAAAGAATTCTAATTTCATCGGCCGATGTACACACATATTTTTTTTGTTTTCAACTGATCCCTCAAATGTGATTATCAGACACTTGAGACCGTGACAGGATGATTTACAGATCAGCAATCAACTTTATTGTCTAAACTGACAACTCGGTCAATTTAAAAATGAATTTGCGCCTTCCTCCATAAACATTATAAAAACAGCAAGCAAGGGCACAAACTTTTCATGCAGATTAAAGTTTAAAAGGTAGTTTTTAAAATTTTTCATTTTGATGATTCTAATGCAATATTCTTTAAATGCTTTATGGAGACGCAGCTCCTGGCTCTAAACAAGGACTTTTTCAATGTTTTTCTAGCTGGTGAGGTGAAGTGTGCTCATCAGGTTGCAACTGGCAATCTAGGTGGCAGCCTAGTCCTACATACTGCACCTTTAAATCAGGGAATCTAATCTAACCTAATCTCACAAAAGTGCTCAATCCTCCCAAATGTAAGGCATTTTGATGCCAAAACAAAGAATAACTCAGTGGTTTGTTAGACTGAGTGATTTGTGCACAGAGGGGGAACCACTTCCTCCCTTCTTATTGATGATACGTGTCATTCTGCCATTAGATATGGTGCCACAAAACAACCCTTGTGTCTGTGTTCCAGATAACAGATCAAAAAGCTGCTCAAACAAAAAAGAACCAATATTGATTTAGACTAAAAAAAAAACCCAAACACACTTCTCTTTGACACAGAAGAGCCTCGGGGTTGGTGGATTAAATCCGCCTGTTGATCTGATCAGAGTCAACACGAGATTAACAATCAGAACTCGGCTCGGTCTGTCGGTCGTGTTTTACCTGGACCAGTTGCTGTTGTGCTCGGACCACTTCTTGTTGGACCCGGGCGCTCCGATCTTGTCTTGGTTCTCCTTGTGACTGACCAGATCTGGACCAAAGTTCTTGCCATATTTTTGAATAACTGCCATTCAACGCGAGCTAACGGCTGCCTCCCTCCTTCGTTTCTTTTTGTTAAAAAAAAAAATCGCTTCGGCTGTTGGTACTTTTTTTTTCAATCTGTTTCCGGTCGATCAGTGAGTCAGAAAAAAAAGAGAGAAAAAAAAAGTAGGACGTTTAATGGGCAAGGGGAGAAAAGTATCTGCGGAATCACATCACGGGTTTGACGGTGTTTGGATCCATATCCAGGGCTGGACTCTCAGGCGATGGTCGCGGAGCTGAGCTGTGGAGGAGAGCCTGTTTTTCCTGATGCCCCCGAGGAGGAGTGATCCACGTGTCAGTTTTCCTCCTCCCGGCCGAGTCACGCAGTTCTTCGCCCGATCGGTAGGGTTGTTTTTTTTTTTCTTTTTCTTTTTTTTCAAATCAGGAAGTGATTTTACTCTTTTCTACGCCGTCTTGTCATCCGTCACAGTGTCTCGGAACAGGCCAGAGAGACGCCTCTGGGCTCCTCTCCTCTCCCCCATCGTGACGGTGCAGTATAGAGTCTGTATCTGTGTCGTCTCCGGGAGCATCGTCGTCGGAGGAGACACCAGGATGTAGTCTCCTCCTGACCCTGTCCTCTAGCCGGATGAGGACCGGTGGTGATGGTGGCTGAGGAAGAAAGCTGCTGGTATGAGCTACCTAAGTAGCCTGCAAGGTTACAGCTGGAGGTTCGGGGTCGTTACATAACATTCTGCATCCACCGCAACTTTTTTTCCAGCAGCAGCAGCAGCAGCAGCAGCTCTGAGTCCTCCACGATCCATGAGTCAAGTTAAAGTAGCAGCACTGCAAAATAAAAGATACTCCATAATACTCCGATGAGCCCCTAAGTACTATACTTTTACTCAGGTAGTAACACATCTGAGTGTTTCCATTTCATGCCACTTCCAACTTCTACTCCAGAGCAATGATGAGTGAAATGTTGAACCACATTTATCTGACAGCTTTAGATTTAATAAACAAAACATGCATCCAAAAGTCAAACACACACTCTCTCTCTCTCTCTCTCTCTCTCTCTCTCTCTCTATCTATCTATCTATCTATCTATCTATCTATCTATCTATCTATCTATATATATATATATATATATATATATATATATATATATATATATATATATATATATATATACATATCCTAGTCTAACAGTAGTACTTAAGTAAGATGTGAAAGTCAGCAATGAGTACAATAAGTGGGGTCCGCCACAAGTGAAACAGTAAGAATTTGTGTTGTCTTTTAAAGTGAAACTCTCGCCAAAATGCAACCTAGGCTTTTTTTGTGAATATATATGAGTCAACTCTTCGTGTAAAAGCATCATTAAGATGAAAGAGACACTTTTAAGATTGACCGTATTTTTGTTTTCGGCTCAAACTCATTTTCAGTGGGAGTGCATGGGGCACTTTTACGCTAGCATCAATTTTTAAAACACTAAGAAGGCTTGACATGAACATGAAACTTAGCTCGTAGTATCACCAGGGTCCCCACACATGAACACAAGCACTGAGAACATTGTTCATGTACACAGAGTTTACTAAAAAGAAAGTTTTTTAACAACTATGTTAGCAGCAGCTTCTTCCTCTAGCTGTCGTCATGGCAGCCCAGACGTACTCAGGGATCGACTTGTCTGGGTAGAGTGTATGTGCTTCAGTTGAGCTATGTGCAGAGACCCTGGTGATACTACGCTGGAGACTAGAAAGGTGGCAGGATCCGCCAGCAATAAACAAACTGAAACAGTCCGGAGTTGTGTTGTCCATTAAAGTACATGTTTATTCAGTCATAAATAAAGAAGAGATTTTTGGTTAAATCTGCTCCACTATAACACTGGAATAATGCTCAGTAGAGCGCACACCTCTGCCAAGGCCCATCAGTTCCCTTTAATTAAAAAAAAAAGCCTAATCCAGTATCAGAAATGCAGATTTTGATTTAGATCTCCATCAAAGGTACTCACTCAAAAATGTAAGCCAACTAAATATGACAGATTTTTTATGCCTTCTCAAAATGTCTAGGAAAGTGAAAAAAAAAAATTGAAACCATCTTTTTATCTGGAAATACAATAAAAGTAAATGGGGTCTAGTCTGGCCCAAGACCCATCCTCTATCCGAGATAGTGGAAACCTGTTTGGTGGTTTTCACTTTAATCCTGCTGACAGACCAACCAACAAACAGACACAGGCAAAAACATAACCTCCTTCACAAGTAATAAATTCATTTAAAGATGCATTGCTTTGGTTCTGATGCAGCATGTTAAATGTAGTGGAGTAGAAGTATATAGTAAAATAAATGTAAATCAGTTGAGAATAGAAATACTCAAGTGAAGTAGCAGTACCTCAAAATTACAACAATTTATGAATTATGATTGGTCATATCAGAACATTGAATATATCAAATTAGCACCATCAGAACCAACCACAACAGCAAATGCATCTTACATATTACTGTATCAGTATTAATAATTCAACATAATTAAATAGTATACCACTCACAGGGGATGTTGTTTTGTATCATGAGTAGTTTACTTTTAATGATTAATTACAATTTGTTGATAATACTTACAAGCATGATGTAAGTAGTGAGGCAGTAGTGTAAAGTGCCATAAATACACTCCAGTAAAAGTACTTTAGAATTGTACACAAGTGCAATGCTTGACCCTCCACCTCTGCTGCTGTACCCCCCTCTTTTGCACACATTTCCACAATGAAAAACACGCCAAGCTTTTAAGTTCTTGATGACTTGTGCTGTTTAAAAATTCACTTTTATTGCAAAATAATATCCCAGCAAAAAAAGCACATCAAATTTTGCAAAAGAGCTACTTATTCCATACACGTAAATAATCCATCTGTATAAGTGTCTCCGTGTCTGTGGACACGGATTTATCTGTTCACATCTTATAATATAATCTGTGATATTTTATGAACAGTATGAAACCGAGGCTGCCTTTAAGCTTGCACATTCACAGTACGCTGCAAAGTTTTTAGCCTTCCAGGAATCTCGCCTTGTCACACGTCTTAACTGCTACCGTGATGTATAGCTTGAAAGTTGAAAGTTTATCTTGTCTATGTCAGCATCTTTTTGTAATATCTCAAGCAATAATGCAGTATGAATCTAAAGCTGAAAATTTAACTTTCAAAGTCACAGTAGTTTCAAACATCCCAATATCATGGTTTGGCTGTTGCCATCACATAGAGTACTAGCTAAAAGACTACTAGCTGAAATGTGTATGATATTTGTAAGGAAAAAGTTTGTGTGTATTTGAGGCAGTGCACACTGAGCCAACCATGCTCCCTAAACATCAAACTCAGCCCCTCCTAAGTGGTCACACACAGAAAGTGACAGCCTAATTTAGGCTTTATTCACACCCTCCTATGCCAACAACTTTCCCTGCCAACAGACAGAAAAAAAAACTAGTGTACTAATTGTACATAACAAATATGTAAATTATAATACCGAGTAAAATAATGATCTGCATGTTACTTAAGTGTGAGAAGTCATTTTAAAATTCCGTCAATCCAGTTTGCACATTCTAAGTTATTAAAGTATCAAAAAGCAACCCTTACAAAAAAGAAAAGGTTGTACTCTACATGAGTCTGTTTGTTGGGGTATAAATAGATAAAGGAAATGTGTCCATTTTGTAATGCTGTGGTATGTTTTCACTCTGGGTCCTTATTTTGGGTCTTCGATGGTTCCCTTGCTGAGGTCTGTCATTTTGGGATACTTCACTTTCTTTTGGTCAAGTTCATTTTGAGCCCACAGCAGTAGCTTCAGGAGCTTGGCCAGCTTGGGTGTTGACTCTCTGTTTTCATAGTCTAGCACACACTGATTCACTTCACTCCAAACCTGAAAGACAAAGACATAGTCACAGTTATTTTCTTTGTATAAATTCAACATTCAACAGGAGGACATAGAGAGTCATAGAGCAATGTTTAAATAGATCTATTCCATTTATATGAAACTGAAACATTGGAAAAAGAAGGACACAGGTAGTGTGACACAGGTATGAGCTTTACCAAGATGCACTGACTCTACCTTTTGTCTCTGCATCATATTAAGAAGATCTCCAAAAGGTGACTCTTCTGGGTTGTCAAATGCCAGCAGGGCCAGCGTCCTCTCCATTTCAGTGAGACATTCCCGGCTCTCCTCCCCCTGCTCTGCCAACTGAGACTGGGCAAATTCGAGGGCAGCTTCTGTCTCCCTCAAGCGAATCAACTCGATCAGATGCTGCTGCTGCAAAAGTAAAAAAAACAAACAAACGTTGCAACAAGGAGTGAGTTTAACAGAAGTAGAAAGACAGGTGGTAAACATCGTGCCAAATTAAAGACTAGGGTGCTACTTTACCTGTAGGTGAAAGTAGAGGTAACGGTTGGTATCCAGCAGCTCTGGGTGTAGACTGTTGATCAGCGCAATGGCATCCTGGATCTGTCCCTTCAGGATCATCTCTCTGATTTTAATTCTTTCATCTAGGGAATCCAAGTCCACACTAGGCTCTATTCCAGACTCCATCCTGAATTTCTCTGCTGCCTCCTTGAAGCCCTCTGTCGAACAGAAAACGTTGTGAATATTCCACATTTAAGCACCTCATCTATGTACACAAATGAACTACATAGACAACTGAGAGCAAACGTGTGATCACAAAAAAACGACACTTCACCTGTCACCAGGTAGTTCATAATGAGCCTGTTCATGTCAGCTCTCTGAATGTGGACATTGTTGAGTTTATCCATCCACTCCTCCCTTGTTATGTCCTCCGGCTTCTCTGCATAACTCATTATGATAATATCCTAGACGAGTACAAAAGAATTATTTATGACAGAATGTCTAAATGACTTAAATTCACGGCCAGAACAACTATGTGACGTTATAACGGTTTGGGTTTTTCATTTTGTACCGGAAATTAAAAGTCATGATAGTTAGGGCCTTCGATGAAAAACACAACATTGAAGCCTGAATATGTCAACACAAATCAAAACAAAGACAACTTCGGCCTTTCGGCGCATTTATATCGAATAAACACATTCAGAACGAGTGCTGTTCTGTTGTAATGTTTTCTATCGACATACATCTAGAGTTCTATGTAAATAAAACTGCTATTTAACTCCAAATACCTGAAAATGTTGTTGCTACTTTCCAGCAGTAGCTAGCTAGCGAGCGGAGCGGAGCCTCTTCTTCTTCTTGTTCCTTCAGCCTGTTTCCGGTGCAGCAAACTACACACTGCGTACACGGCTGCCCCCTACAGTCAGTTCAAAGAATTACACGATCATATATTTAAGGACTGTGATTTCATTTAGCCTGACCTGAGGCTATAGTGTGTGTTTAAAAATCCTGCGTGTAGTCGTATGCTAATCCTAATGGCCAGGCAAAGAAAAAGAACAATCCAGATCTTCAGTGTATGGATTGTTGATATTATACAGAAAATTATGAATTCTAAAAACCATTGCTTTTGCAGGGAACACTTTTTTTGGTCAGTGTTTTAAGGACCGTATACACATTTTTTATCTAACTTTTATATTTATGGAGGAAGAAGTTCTCAGATCCTTTATTTAGACTAAGTAACAATACTACATTAAACTTTCCTTTGCAAGTAAAAGTCCCATAAAACCCTGCATAATTAATAAATTAGTGCATCAACATGTAAGTAGCATTTTACTGTTGTAGCTGATCAAAGGTGTTTTAGTTTAAACTAAATTAAGTTAGCTGGCCCAGTGGTACACAAACCAGGGGTTTGCCCCATTCAAAGGGTCACAAGTACCATATAGTCAGAGTCAGCCTACATGTTTCGGCTGTCCGATTCTGCAGTGTTTTCATTCAGTGGCGCAGATTTGTTGATCCAGGTGTCGCTGATGGGAATTTGAGGGACTGTGTCGTGGGACTGTGGCGTGGCCTGATTGGTCCACATGAGTCTTCAGACCTATTTAAGATCTCCACCATTCTCTTGTAAGATAACCTGATGTAGGTCTGAGCACCAAAACTTTCTTGTCATTAAACGTAATTGCAAGTGAAGTGGACAGTGTGCAGGAGTTGTGGAGTTGGAGTTTTTCCTTGTATGTATGTTTGACACTTGTTCATTCCTTTTGCAAAGACTGGGCTGTGCCAAGCATATTTCACATGCCTATGTATTACATTGACACTAAGTGTTTTACCACTGGCTGGCAATCTGTTGCAAGCAGTTTGTTTCAACTGTAAGAAGCAAAACATCACCAATACAGCTTATGAATAAAACTGGCTGATTTATTATCGCATGTGTTTCTTGTGTATTTTTTGTTTTGTCAAAGTTTTATATTTCAGACAACAAACCCCTGCTTGGAGAGAACTAGCAACAGGACAACATGACAACGCTCTCTAGGGTGGTGAAGCTTTGACCCGCCCTACTCTGTCTCTGATTGGCTAGTATGCATTGCCTTCGTTGATTGGGTTGGTTAGGTTTAGGCATGCGGGGTTTGATTGGTAGGAATATCACAGTAAGCCAATCAGAGGCAGAGTAGGGCGGGTCACACATCCTGGGGGAAGAAACAAAACCCCGTTTACTGTTTCCATGGTAATGACGCTGTTCACGTTAGTGTTGGAAATTCCCTCAGACGCTAAATCAAGTAAATTGACATCAGTTAACAATAGCTAACTAACCAAAGCAAGAAGATATTGAATGAACGAACAAACAGGTAAACCGATAGCAAACCACTTGTTATTCACTGCAATTAACGTTTGAGATAGCAGACAACCTCGACACACCCTAGCTTGTTCAGGTTAAAATGTAAATAGCAAGATAAGTTAACGTTAGCCTAATGAACATTTGTAACTTAGCGTTCGCTTCTTCTTTTTACTTTTATTTTTACATTTTTAGTGGCTTGTTGTCAGACATGGCTACCTCTCACGAAATCGTCGATGCCACAGCCAGGGAGGGCTTGTCAAAGTTTCCCGTCCTGCCCCCGATTAGAGGCGCTCAGCAGTGGGTTGACGTTGACCAGATCGCTGCTGCGAAGGACGAGATAATGAGGACGCTAAGGGCATCTAAAACGGCGACCATCCGGCTGAGGCACAGACGGAGCAGAGCGCAACAAGAGCAACGCCATATGGTTTTGTATGTTGTGTTGTCAGCTAAACTCTCTCCACAGAGTCTCAATGATGATGCCACAACTGATGATCCCAGTATCTGACTTTAACATAATATCATTATAAAGGCCATTTGGTGTCCTGCGATCTGTTACAATTTGCTGACTGAATTGTCACAGGGTGTCCAGAGCAATGGAGGCTTACAGACAGAGCAAAGAGAGGGAAGCAGTGTGCAGCCGGCCACCAGAGCCACAGTTTCCACCTTCTGTATGTCAGTTATCTATCCACATAAGCACACATTTTAAATGTGCACTTGCAAGTAAATATTGCTAAATACACTGTGGTATAAATATTTCAACATTTGCTTTATAGATGCTTAGCGAGGCACGGAAGCGGAGGGTAAGTTCGCTTTTTGATATTGAAGTTTGACTTTTGAGCAGACCAAGCCATATTGTTGTGTTTATGACACCTTTGTTGTTGTATTTTGGTCCCATGTGCAGATGAACTACATGGCCTTGAAGCGGTGTGTAGAGAGCGGCCCGTATGCCCCCATTCAGCAACAGTGGTTGGACTCCATTGTTGCCCGAGTCCTGCCTGAACTTAAGGAGGGCCCTGACAAAAAACGCCTACTACAGGCCCTCTGCGAAGAAGTCTGTGACGACTTCCACAATGTGATTGTCAAGCACACAGGTACTGCCAAATATTTGTCCATGCTTTCAGAGTACATGAAACTACAGCTGAGCCACCCCTCACTATGCCATGCTCACTCCCTGTAGTGGACACGGTACTGAAGGATCCAGAGAAGGAAGAAGATATCTCAGGAAAACTGACAGCTACCTCATCGAAGTTAGTGTCTAATCTATATAAATGATTCATGTATGACAACCACTTGAAGTTGTTCATTTTGAATGACCTATTTGAAAATTTGAATCTTTTGCAGGATTCTTGATTTCTCCCAACCTTGGCATGACAGCTTCATCAGAAGTCGCAAGATGATCAAAAAAAATTTGCACATTCTCCATCCTGTAATGCAAACTGTCCTGGAAATTGGTTACACAACATTCTCCCCACTGGTCCTGGTTGATCTCTCATGGTGCAGGTTTGAAAAGACACCACCGCCAAGTGCAACACGGCGCTGCACATGCTGTGACTATGATCATTTTCCATGATGATTTGCTGTGATGTGTGATTTCATGTTGCCTTCTTTTGGTTTAGGGCTTCAGGACCTGTGGACTGTAAGAGCCTGCAGAACAAAATGGCTGTGGTGTGTAAGAGGACAGAAGATTCCATCATGAATACCTGGTTTCCCAAAGTCATCCACTTATTAACAAGTGATACAACACTGAAGGGAGTTAAGGAGGAGAAACTGGACGCCTTCTATGACTGTGCGTCCACCCTCATCTCCAATCAGGTGAAATGATGCTGCTGACTTGAATTTGACTTGAGAAGAGACAAAATTAAGTACTGAAATTAATTTTATCAGGGTTATGTAACTCAAGATTGATATTAAATCCAGTGCTAATATGTTTAATTGTTTTATGCTGTATCAGTTGTTTCGATACACAAATCAAAAGACCACTAAAATACACTGTGACGATTGAAACATGTCAAGGTTTGGGTTTTGAACTGTAATCAGTTTAATTCAATTTATGCAAATGCTTTTGTGGTTATAGCTGTGTAGTATTAAAGTCTGTTCACCTTCGTTATTTCTTTACAGTAGATGTAAATTTGACTAATGTACAATATTTTTTCTATATTCCCAGTTGAAATCACTGCTTCAGACCAGCATAGAGGAGTTTGTCAGTCTGTTTGATCCAAACAATCACCACCGCTTGCCGCTCTTTCGCATGGCCTTGACTTTTGATGATGAAAAGATGGAAATATATCCCACCCTGCAAGATCTGGAAGCTGCCATTTTTGAGATTCTCAATTCCATCACAAATACAATGCAGGTGTGTGTGTGTGTGTGTGTGTGTGTGTGTGTGTGTGTGTGTGTGTGTGTGTGTGTGTGTGTGTGTGTGTGTGTGTGTGTGTGTGTGCGTGCAACACCCACTTTATATGCTCAGTTTTCATGTTGAAAGTAGTTTGAGCTAGTTTTAACATATATTTTGATCTACAGAAAGTACAGACAGTGCAGTCATGGCTGGCACAAGGCCCACCTTCATTTGTGGATGCCAAAGTGGCTGAGCACATCCTTGCTTGGGCTCGGGTCACTGTGAAGGCGGCAGTGTGGCAGAATCTAGAGCAACCTGACAAACGCTTCCAGAAATATGGTGATATTTTATAATCATCATTTTCTATCATCACACCATTGATTTTTGTTTTTATTTTATCCTGAATTTTGTTCCTTATTTGCAGTTAACAGCTATGACTGGCTCGTCAATGGAACTGCACAGGCTCGAGTGGAGCAGTCCATGGAGGAGGAGCGCTCTTTTGATGAGTACATTAAGGTAACAAATCAAAACATGTAATTCGTGCTCTGTATACTGTATTATAGACCTATTCTCGCCTTGGTGTTTTTCTGATGACTGTCTGTCAATGCATAATCCCACCGCTTTTTAAAGCAAGTGGAGGAGTTTCGTGCTGTGTCGAAGGCGATTGTCAGCCTCCCAGCAAAAGCCCACTTCACAATGGTCCATCTGGACTGTGAAGAGCTGAAACAGGGGCTGGCCAACAAAGCCAAAAACTATGCTGAAATACTTCTGAAGAAAATGATCACCAGCCACCGCGAGCAAAATCGACAGTGAGTCACTTTTTGCAATATTCTTTAGCTAAATTGTTCCTCTGTGTTTAAAATGGTCTATTTTTCATCACAATGCCTCTTGTGTCCATTCACAGGATCTGCTCTGAATTTGAGACCATCAGAGAGAACATTCTGAAAATACCAGAAAATACTGAGGACATGACTCAGATCATGGATTACATTGACCTAATTAAGACAAAGGGTCTTGCAGAACTAAATGGTAAAATTAAGGTAAATAAGAGGATTCTCTCTCCCTGTTGTTTCTTACACGAAAGTATACTGATCTCAGTAATCTTTCATCGATTCTAACATATTTCACTACCCACCTGTGTTGACAGGAGGCATACCGTAGACTGATCTACCTCCTGGATGTCCATATCATCGAGCCAGAGGATCTGGAGCTTAATTCTACAGTCTTTCTTTGGCCACAGAAAATCCTCCATGCATTTGAGCTTAGTGATGAGGTGATGCTTGCTTATGCAGACAAGAGTATATCATAGTTGTTTCTTCAATGATGACCTGATTCTGGACATCTGTGTCATTTTCCAGGTGTTGCAGAAAGCTAAGCAGAGAGGGCAGGAGGAGCTGCTTGCTAAAAGAGAAAGACTGATGGTGCGCCTGGAAAAGTTGGGGCGCAGGATAGAGGACTTCCCACTTTGCTCTGAGCTGGATATGATGCAGCAGGTACAAAGTCAATAGCTCGTTTAGATAACCTTGAACTAATAATTACAACATTTTGTCCTTTATTTGTCTGCACAGTATAATGTATAAAAAATAATTAAAAATAAATAATAATAAATAAAAAAAACTGTTGTTTTTACACTTCAGTTTATTATGAATTAAACAAACAAGCTATAACATGAGCTTGAGGAGTCGTTGGTTTAGCTGTTTCCACCTTTTTCAGTCTTAATGCTTTGCAAAGCTAACTGCTAACTAGCCCCAGCTTCTTGAACAGACACATTTGAGAGTGGTATCGATCCTCTGTTGTAACTCTCTTCAGGAACACGAATCATTGCTATGTACTCATAAACATGAAACAGAAAAACACTGTTATTTGTCTTATTTTAAAGAGGTTCTGTAAAACCCAATTTGGTGTGGTTTTCTGGTAGTACTGTTACATCATATGATGAATAACTATGTTGTTATCTCTCTTTTGGGCAGTATGTAACGGATATCAAAACAGTTCAGAAACTTCTCCAGGAGGCTGAGGACGAGATCATCATCATTAACCAAGAAGAGACTTTTTACAAAACGGACCAAACATGTTACCCAGAAGTTGAGGTCATCAGAGACACTATTGAACTGTACCAGAAGCTTTTTGGATTTGTGCTGAAGTGGCAGCAGACGGAGAACAGGTCTGATTTCAGTATGACACATGCTGTGTTTTAATTAAAACACTTCTGTCTGATAACCTCTAATCCTCTTTGCTAATAGATGGATGGATGGTTCCTTCCTGGACCTAGATGGTGAGAGCATGGACGCGAAAGTGGACGAGTTCTTCAGGGAAATCTTCAAGATGCTGAAGTTTTTCCAGCAGAAACAGAATAAGGCTGAGCAAGTGATGGAGAAGAGTGCTGGGAAACTAAGGCGACAATCTAGTGTAGATGACCCGAGGAAGCAGGAGAACCCCACAATAGTTTTGTGCTCCACTGTAATGGAGCAGATCAAAGAGTTCAAGGTATTGTATGTAACTGTCCCTCCAAAGGGGCTCATTAATAAAGTCATGTAAGATGATGCTAAACAGCTATGTGTCTGCAGGACCATATCCCCGTGGTATCCATCCTGTGTAATCCAGGCATCAGAGCTCGTCACTGGGATCAGATGTCAGAGATAGCAGGATATGATCTCACTCCTGACTCTGGGACTACACTACGCAAAGTTCTCAAACAAAACCTGGCACCTTACTTGGAGGCATTTGAGTCGATCAGTGCTGCTGCTAGTAAAGTGAGAGCCCCTGAAATTTAGCTCTTGCCTCTAAAGCGTTTGATAATATTTAACCTTAATAATATGTAAAATAATATAATATATACTACTATACTATACTATACTATACTACTATGTGTCTCTGCAGGAGTTTTCACTGGAGAAGGCCATGCAAAACATGGTACATATTTGGGATGGTATTTCTTTCCATCATCAACCTTACAGGGAGACAGGAGTGTCCATCCTGACCGCCTTGGATGAGATTCAGACAATCCTGGATGACCAGATTGTGAAGACTCAGACTATGAGGGCCTCACCATTCATCAAACCCTTTGAAAAAGAGATCAAGGTTTTGCTTTAATTTCTCATCTACCTAATGATAATGAATAAATACACACTTTGTATGGGAGGTTTTTTTTCACCAGATGGGAGTACTGTAAGTCATTTTGCCTTAACCCAGCGCTGCAAAGAATGAATTGTTTGTGTTGTGACCTCAGCAATGGGAGGAGCGTCTGCTTCGAATCCAGGAAACCATTGATGAATGGCTGAAGGTGCAGGCCCAGTGGCTTTATCTGGAGCCCATCTTCTCTTCCGAGGACATCATGCAGCAAATTCCAGAGGGGGGGCGACTATTCCAAACTGTTGATAAACACTGGAAAGAGGTCATGAGGCATTGCGTCAAGGACCCAAAGGTAATTGTCGAAAAAAAAGTTTATGGTGGGCACATTATTTCATAAAAAAAGAAAATTTGAAAGATGATGTTTGTGTCAACTAATGATTTGTAATCTTAGATTCTGCCAGCAACATCGCTGCCTGGTTTGCTAGAGAAACTGCAAAACTGTAACAACCTCCTGGATAGCATCATGAAAGGACTGAATGCCTATCTGGAGATGAAGCGTCTCTTTTTCCCACGGTAAACTCAGACATCTAGCTGTATTTCTTTGGTCCAATTCTATTTCAGCATCACAGATTTTGATGCTTGGTACCAATGCTGCTGACAGGTTCTTCTTCTTATCAATGCTGCTGACAGGTTCTTCTTCTTATCCAATGATGAAATGCTGGAGATTCTGTCTGAGACCAAAGACCCACTGCGAGTGCAGCCCCACCTGAAGAAGTGCTTTGAGGGTATTTCTAAACTGGACTTCCTGCCCAATCTGGATATCCAGGCAAGACAGTCACACATACAGTTATTGTGAGACGACACTACGGTGGATGAACTTGTATTAAATTGCATACTCTTCTTGCCCAGGCTATGTTTAGTGGTGAGGGGGAGCGTGTCCAGCTAATCCAGCACATCTCCACATCTGAAGCCAAAGGAGCTGTGGAGAAGTGGCTGGTGCAGGTGGAGGATTTGATGATTCGCAGTGTCAGAGATGTAGTAGCCCGGTCAAGGCTGGTGAGATCAGTGTTCTTCATTCCATAAGTAATACACAGAGATATGATTGGTTAACTCCAGCACCATCATGCTGTGTATGGATCAAAGCCTATATCTGGGTAATGTGATGCTCCTCTTATGCGTGAACACAGATATGACTTTGTACTAACAGGCCTATGCTGAGACTGCACGGAGCCAGTGGGTCCAGGAGTGGCCTGGGCAGGTGGTGCTGTGTACCTCCCAGATTTTCTGGACCTTGGAGGTTCATGAAGCCATCAGTGCAGGGCCTGATGTATGTTTTATGCCTTTTGTTTGTTTTTTTTAGCTTTTAAAATGTTTTATTTACATTAAATTTAAGTGAAGTGTTTTTTTGAACGTAAGATAATTAGAGTTAAAATCAAATTTTCATTTACCAGTAGAAAAAACTTCAATTCAGTCTGATATAAGAATCGTAATAGTACATTATAATGATTTTTGTAAGTGATGACTAGAGGTACTAAGCAGTGATGTGTCTTGCTCCTGACCAACTGACCTGAATTCTTTCTTTTGACGCTTGTGACACAGAAAAGGTATCACCTTTGGAAAACACTGTGCTAGTAGGTGTGTTTTTATTCTCTGCAGGGTTTAAAGAACTACTACCAGCAGCTCCAGAATCAGCTGAATGACATTGTGGAGATGGTGAGAGGGAAACTAGCCAAACAAACACGGACCACTTTGGGAGCGCTGGTCACAATTGATGTCCACGCCAGGGACGTGGTCATGGACCTTATGGAGAAAGGTACCTTGCAGCACAGAATGCAGAGTGGTCTGTAACAGGGCGATGCCTTAGTTTAGGAAAATCACCAAGAAAAAATGCTTGAACAGTAAGTGTCTGTTTTTAACAGGTGTATCACATGAAACAGACTTCCAGTGGCTAGCTCAGCTTCGATACTATTGGAGCAATGACAACGTTCGTGTTCGAATAATCAACTGTGATGTCAAGTATGCCTATGAGTACTTGGGGAACTCACCACGCCTTGTCATCACTCCACTGACAGACAGATGCTACAGAACCCTGGTAAAATATCTGACACCACAGTTGAACACGAATACTTGACACTTTCATCGTAATAATGCTGAGTGATGAGATATTTTTTAACTATTGAATTCAAAATCTCTCCCTTGGGTTTAGATTGGGGCTTTCTACCTGCATTTGGGGGGTGCACCTGAGGGTCCAGCCGGAACAGGAAAGACAGAAACCACCAAAGATCTCGCCAAAGCTCTAGCTGTACAGTGTGTGGTCTTCAACTGCTCCGACGGACTGGATTACCTCGCTATGGGCAAGGTAAAAGGAGCAGGACACTTTGAATATTATGGTCTTAATACTTGATGCTGAAAACATCTTTTTCTAACACGTATTTTGGTGCAATCGCTCACAGTTTTTTAAAGGTCTGGCTTCATCTGGTGCGTGGGCGTGCTTTGATGAGTTCAACCGGATTGAGCTGGAGGTGCTGTCTGTAGTGGCCCAGCAGGTTCTCTGCATCCAGAGGGCCATCGAGCTGAAGCTGGAGTACTTTGACTTTGAAGGCACCATGCTCAAACTCAATCCCAACTGCTTTGTGTCCATCACAATGAACCCTGGTTATGCAGGACGCTCAGAACTCCCAGACAACCTCAAGGTCTTAAATCTATGATCTAATGTTATTCATAAGGGTTCATTACCAGAATGTTGCCTGTTACCTCTTTCAATTTTTTTTTCAGTAACATATTAGCAACGTTTCCTTTCATTTCTCTGTGCAGGTGCTGTTCCGAACAGTGGCCATGATGGTCCCCAACTACGCACTGATTGCAGAGATCTCTCTGTACTCATATGGCTTCCTCAATGCCAAACCACTGTCAGTAAAGATCGTGATGACCTACAGGCTCTGTTCTGAGCAGCTCTCCTCACAGTTCCATTATGATTACGGCATGAGGGCGGTCAAAGCTGTACTCGTGGCCGCAGGAAACCTCAAGCTCAAGTATCCTGATGAGAATGAGGACATACTGGTATTTGTGCTGAAATGAAGGCATTTTCTAAACATTCTGCGTCTCCTCATTGTAAATTGCTTGAGTTTGTCATTTGATTTGCAGTTTTTGATTGTGTTATTTTGTCCGCGTGTCGTAATTTCCAGCTCCTGAGGTCCATAAAAGATGTTAATGAGCCAAAGTTTCTCTCCCATGATATTCCGCTGTTCAATGGAATCACCAGTGATTTGTTCCCAGGCATTTCCCTTCCGGAGGCTGACTATCAGGTCTCTTTTCTCCTAACTCTAATACCTGTGCAATTATTAATGCTATCATGTATATTATAATCAGTTTTTTTTCCTTTCTGTGTCCTTGGCAGCTGTTTCTGGAGACTGCTGAAGAGTGCTGTAAAAATCACAATGTACAGCCAACACAGGTCTTCTTACAGAAGATGATCCAGACATATGAGATGATGATTGTCAGGCATGGGTACGCTGAGTTTCAGTTTCACTTCCTCCATGCTCTGATGTCACTTTTAGCATTTAACATGTCTTGAAGGAAGTGTCTGAAACATGATTTCGCATTGTAATATTTTTTTTCTTTCAGTTTCATGCTGGTGGGAGAGCCTTTTGCTGGGAAGACCAAAGTCCTACATGTTCTTGCTGACACCCTAACTCTCATGAATGAGAGAGGGCACGGTGAGGAGGAGACAGTCATCTTCAGGACGCTGAACCCAAAGTCAATCACCATGGGACAGCTCTTTGGACAGTTTGACCTAGTTTCCCATGAGGTAGACCCGTGCTTTGGATGTTTATTTCTGTCTCACAGAAAAATATAGTATCTTTGTATTTTATTCATAGTACTGATATCAACCTAGAACAAATGGGGACACTATCTTTTCATTTTTTATTTTCCCTCTATATTAGTGGACTGACGGGATTGTGGCAAACACATTTCGGGAGTTTGCTTCTGCTGAAACACCAGAACGTAAGTGGGTGGTGTTTGACGGTCCCATCGATACGCTGTGGATTGAGAGCATGAACACTGTGCTGGATGACAACAAAAAGGTACATGAGGCACAGTTAAAACAATCAATTTTCATGCTTGTATCTTTTTGACATACTGGAGTACGATCTTTGTTGTGTACCCCTTCCTCTCCAGTTGTGCCTGATGAGTGGGGAGATCATCCAGATGTCCAGTCAGATGAGTCTGATCTTTGAAGCAATGGATCTATCACAGGCCTCTGTGAGTTAGACAATTGGAGTTTAGTACCTTGTTTATTTGATTATCCTATGTTAAGTAGCTCATTTGTTGAATGGTAACCATTTTGCTTGAATGAAACTTTATTAATTCACCAACATGCTTGATAAGATGTTAACATAGTATCTAGCTTGATTGGCAGAAGGTAACCAGATGCTCTGAAAAGGTTTTTTTTTTTGGCTTTGTGTGGTTGTTTTCTCCCTCTGCAGCCTGCCACAGTCAGTCGATGTGGTATGATCTTCATGGAGCCGTCTCAGTTGGGCTGGGACCCCTTAGTGATCTCCTGGATGAATAATCTTCCGGAGCCTCTGCAGAGCCCAGACAACCGCTCCCTGCTGCTGGAGCTCTTCCACTGGCTCCTGCCGCCCACCCTCAGGATGCTGCGCAAACACTGCAGAGTAAGTGCCCATAACCTAGGCCCTAGAGCAATCCAGACAATAATACCGTATGAAAGTTTAGAAGTTTCCATTTATTTATGCAGTATATTATATACATATTTTTTTCACACTCGGTTGCGGTTCCGTTTACAGGAAGTTGTTCCCACTAGCAACAGTAACACCGTGGTGTCCTTGTGTCGACTGTTTGAGATGCTGCTCACTGAACCTGTGAAGACGAATCCTGGGGATAAGAATATTCGCACCTGGATCATGGTAAAAAGACTGAGTGAATTCAGTATTTTGAAGGATATTATAACCTTATTAATTCAAACTCTTGCTCTGTACCTCGCAAACATTTGCACCTCCTTGCTCCATTCCAATTTATATTTTTGTACGTCACCTCCTTTTCTCCTCCTTTATAACTGTAGGCAGCTTTTGCCTTCTCCCTGGTGTGGTCCATCGGCGGCAGCTGTGACTCAGACAGCAGAGAGAAGTTTAGTGGGTTTTTCAGAGAGACTGTGTCTGGAAAGACAGAAGAACATCCTATCCCCCCCACTGTGGGGAAATGGGAGTGTCCAATGGATGAGAAGGGCCTAGCGTATGACTATTTCTATGAGGTATTGTGCAATAACCTCACCCAAAGGTGTATCACGTTGCCTACTTACGTCAATCTTACTGTAATCTCTTGCGCAGTTTAAAGGTAAAGGCCGCTGGCTTCACTGGAATGATGCCATCAAGAATGTCAGCCTTGGGGACAAAAACACCAAGGTTCAAGAGATCATTGTCCCCACTATAGACACAGTTCGCTACACCTACCTCATGGACCTTTGCATCAGCTATGGAGTGTCAGTATTCTAGAGATTAACTGATAGGTGTTTTTTGTGTGATTTGTGCTCTGTATACTGCTTTCTATAGAGCAGATCAGTTAATTTCATCCTTGATGCATTTACATTTCAAACTGTTCTCTGCTTAGGCCTCTGCTGTTTGTAGGTCCCACTGGAACTGGGAAGTCAGTGTACGTGAAGGAGAAGTTGATGAACAATCTGGACAAAGACTGCTATCTTCCCTTCTTTCTCAATTTTTCAGCTCGCACCAGTGCCAACCAAACTCAGGTCAGAATGTAGGAGGCCTGGACGACAGAATGTTCTGGCAGAAATATTTGGATAGCTAGGAAGATGTTTTAAAATGTAAAAATCTAAACAAACTGGAAAGGGTGATTCTAATTTAAATTTTAAATCATGTATTCTATATTTACTGCCTCTCCCAGAATATCATCATGTCCAGGTTGGATAAGAGAAGGAAGGGAGTGTTTGGGCCTCCCATGGGAAAGAAGTGTGTCATCTTTGTAGATGACATGAACATGCCGGCACTGGAGCAGTTTGGAGCACAGCCTCCTGTGGAGCTTCTTCGACAGTTTATGGACCATGGAAACTGGTATGAAACATCCATTATTAGATGCTTATTTTATCTTAAAACAAGACAAAAAAATAAAATTTGTGATGGCTTTATGTGTTTTGCTCTTGCAGGTATGACCTGAAGGATACCTCCAAGATCACTCTTGTTGACCTCCAGCTCATCTCAGCTATG
Source organism: Acanthopagrus latus (assembly GCF_904848185.1). NCBI lineage: Eukaryota > Metazoa > Chordata > Actinopteri > Spariformes > Sparidae > Acanthopagrus > Acanthopagrus latus. The sequence goes on from NC_051045.1 coordinate 12,217,064, forward strand.
GGCCCGCCTGGTGGTGGGAGGAATGCTGTGACGTCCCGCTTCCTGCGGCACTTCAACATCTTTAGCATTAATGCCTTCAGTGATGACACCATGGTTCGCATCTTCTCCAGTGTGGTGGCCTTCTATCTCAAAAACAATGAATTTCCACCTGAGTATTTCACTATTGGAAGCCAAATAGTAACGGCTACAATGGAGGTGAGTCAACCCCCCACCACCCCCACCCCGAAAACAAAACACGATTGATTTTTTCATTTTTCATGTGTGAAAGGACGTTATCAATTGTATTTTGTCCTCTCCATGATTGCTTTTACTTCCTAAAGGTGTATAAGAAAGCCATGGAGAACCTGCTTCCAACTCCAGCCAAGTCTCACTACACCTTCAACCTGCGGGACTTCTCACGTGTCATCCAAGGCTGCCTGCTGCTGAAGAAGGAGTCACTGGAGAACAGACACACTATGATCCGCCTGTTTGTCCATGAGGTCTTCCGTGTCTACTATGACCGCCTGGTGGATGACAAAGACCGACTGTGGCTTTACCAGCTTATGAAGAGCAACCTCAAAGATCACTTCAAAGAGTCCTTTGACCAGGTGTTTGATCACCTAAAACATGGCAATAAAGTAAGTTAAAATACAGTTACGTTTGCTGCAGTGTATGTCATGCCCTCGATTATTATTATGTTTCACTGCATATTCTGGAGAGAAGGAGCTGCTGTTGCTGTTGTCACTCATTAGACCGTCACTCTCATCCGAATATGAACATTCTTTTGCTCTACTTGTACAAAATATGTATATATGACACAAAAGGCAAGAATCACATGTAATAAGCTGTAACGCACATTTCCAGTTGGTTGAGGAAGACATGCAGAACCTTCTGTTTGGTGACTACATGAACCCTGACCTTGAGGGTGATGAGCGCTTGTACACTGAGGTGCCCTCAATGGAAAGCTATTCTGAGGTGGTGGAGTCGTGTCTTGAAGAATACAACCAAATGCACAAGAATCGCATGAACCTCGTCATCTTCCGGTAAACAGCTTTAGTGTTAACAAGTCACTTCCACTACATGTAAAACTATGTCTGAATCAAGGAGCTAAATGTGAAAATCTGACTTTGGCAGGAAAACTAACAATTAGCTGAGAATAACATGTCTGCGTTATGTACTGTAGCTATGTCCTGGAGCACTTGTCCCGGATCAGCCGTGTGTTGAAACAGCCAGGAGGAAATGCACTACTAGTGGGTGTGGGAGGCAGTGGACGCCAGTCCATCACCCGTCTGGCCACATCCATGGCCCACATGACCCTGTTTCAGCCCCAGATCTCTAAGAGCTATGGCATGACTGAGTGGAGAGATGACCTCAAGGTGAGCACTGTGGTTTAAGACAGTCTCAGACTTGTTCTGTTATTCTGATGCATTACATGCATTTGTTTTTTGTTTTTTTTCATTACTGCTTGTGATTAATGTTGTAGAATATTTTAACGACACACTGACTGCCTGATTGTTCTTATACATTAGATGCTGCTGAAAAATGCTGGGGTGAAAGGACAGAAGACCGTCTTCTTGCTAACTGACGCCCAGATCAAAGATGAGGCTTTTCTCGAAGATGTGGACAGTGTCCTGAACACAGGGGAGGTGCCCAATCTGTTTGCCATAGACGAAAAACAAGAAATCATGGAGGTAGGCTGTCACATGTATACCCTTATAGATCAATTTATGATTTGTATAAAGGCAGTATCTGTTGTCATGTTTAATGGTACTATTACTTCTTCTCTCTTTCTCCAGACAGTACGTCCCATCGCCCAGGCTGGTAATAAGAATTTGGAGTTGAGTCCTTTGACTCTATTTGCCTTCTTCGTGGCGCGCTGTAGAGAGAACCTACACATCGTCGTGGCCTTCAGTCCTATTGGAGATGCCTTTCGAAATCGTCTGCGCCAATTTCCATCTCTTATCAACTGCTGTACCATTGACTGGTTCCAGGTAATATATTGGGAGGGACATGATCACTTAAAGTTCCTGGATTTATCTTTAGCATAATAAAAAGCATATGACAGACGAAGAAAAAAGTCAAAGCCGTCTATGTATGTTACCTCAAAAGAAAGAAAAGAGAGAAAAGGGAGGAAAATAGATGCTATTCTCAGCAGTTCAGCATTCTGTCCTTGCATACTCTTGTCTATTTTCTAATACTCACTATTTTTTCTTTCCTCTTCCCTGACAGCCATGGCCAGAAGAGGCCCTTGAGCGAGTGGCAAACTCATTCCTGGAGTCCTTGGAGATGAGTGAAAATGAGAGGCAGGAGGTCATACCTATCTGCAAAACATTCCATACATCTGCCAAACAGCTCTCACAGAGGTATGACGAGGTCATATATAAGCTTTTATATTCAATACTAAACTACATTTTTCAAGCCCTTAATTAAACTCTTGTTTTCATTGTAGATTCCTTTCAGAGCTTGGTCGCCATAATTATGTGACACCCACATCCTACCTGGAGCTGATTGCAGCTTTCCGTCTGCTGCTCACTCAGAAAAGAGACACTATCATGAAAGCAAAACAGAGGTATACCAACGGCCTGGATAAACTAGCCTTCGCTGAATCTCAGGTATTACATTTATTTCACCAGAATTGTTTTGCTTTTCTTATCTACTTTGCGTGTTCAGTGAACCTTGTTTAACTCATCAGTATTCCACTGCAGGTTGGTGAGATGAAGAAGGAACTTGTAGACCTGCAGCCCAAACTGGAACAGGCTAAGATAGACAATCACAAAATGATGAAGGTGAATACATTTCACATTTGGTGGAATATATACAGAAGTTTATATTTTAAAAAAACACACGACGTAATTGCTCTTTGTGATGACTTTCAGGTGATTGAAGTTGAGTCTGTTGAGGTGGAAGCCAAAAGTAAAGTTGTGCGTGTTGATGAGGAGGCAGCCACTATAAAAGCCAACGAGGCTCAGGCTCTGAAGAATGAGTGTGAGAGTGACTTGGCTGAGGCCATCCCCGCCCTAGAGGCTGCTCTCTCAGCCTTGGACACTTTGAAGGTGAGCACCCTTCAACTGCAGTTTAGCCATTCAGATGGCTGCACTTTAGTCAGTAGAGTAAGTACAGCTGCCTGTTTTGTTTCAGCCCTCCGATGTGACAATTGTGAAGTCGATGAAAAATCCTCCTTCAGGGGTGAAGCTGGTGATGTCGGCAGTGTGTGTGATGAAGGACATAAAGCCGGATAGGATAGCTGACCCAGCCGGGACTGGAAAAAAGGTTAGACTGAGATAAAAAAAAAAAGAAATGCTGCCAAATCTCATCATAACAAAAAAATGTAACATTTCAGTGAATAACGTGTCTTTATTTTCAAGATATTTGACTACTGGGGTCCAAGCAAGAAGCTACTAGGTGATATGAACTTCTTACGAGATCTTAGAGAATATGACAAAGACAATATCCCTGTGAGTGTCAGGAAAACCACATTATTAATTTTTTTTTTTCTTAAACTCGCAATTGTATTTTGCTGTGACTAATTCCTCTATTCCTTCACTGCAGGCCCCTGTGATGCAAAAAATCCGTAGTGAGTACATGACCAATCCTGACTTTGACCCCACTGTAGTGGCAAAAGCCTCCTCTGCTGCAGAGGGCCTGTGCAAGTGGATCAAAGCAATGGAGGTGTACGACAGGGTGGCAAAGGTGTTTATAGCTTTTTTTCTCTTGACCTGTCCTTATAATACATGCACGCATGTTTTTTTTTTTTTGTCTTAACCACTTTCCTTGGCTTAAGGTTGTGGCTCCTAAGAAGGCCAATCTGGCAGAGGCGCAGGAGTCCCTGGCTGCTACCATGGCCCTGCTGGACCAGAAGAGAGGTGAGCTAAAGGAGGTCGAGGACCGTCTGGCGGCCCTTCAGAAAACATTCGAGGAGAAGACAGAGGAGAAGGCCCAGCTGGAGTTCCAGGTGGACATGTGTGCCAGGAAACTGGAGAGGGCTGAGAAACTCATTGGCGGTCTGGGTGGAGAGAAGACCAGGTCGGGATGATTCACTTAAATTTTCTGGTGTTGTTCTTTTTCTGCAAATAAGATGATTACGATATGCCACTCACTGACTTTTTTTTTTGGTCTTTAGATGGTCTACGGCAGCAGATGACCTGCAGAACACGTATGACAACCTGACTGGAGATGTTCTCATCTCCGCTGGTGTCATCGCCTACCTGGGAGCCTTCACTGCCGGCTTCAGACAGGACTGCACCAAGTCATGGAACAAACTCTGCCAAGTAACAGTCCTCCTGCTCTATATTTACACTTTAGTAGCCACTTTCTTTGAGGTCAGACATGTTTTATTGCTTGTTATATAATTTCTTCACCTTCCTCATCTGTATTCAAAGAACATTACATCATCAGATGACTTCTCTCTCAGTAAGACACTGGGAGATCCCATTAAGATCAGGGCTTGGAACATCGCAGGCCTTCCCAGTGACTCCTTCTCTATTGATAATGGTGTCATTGTCAGTAATTCACGTAGATGGTGAGTCTGTATTGCTGAAATACTTTGAAGTTAAATATTTCTCTACTGTCTGTCAAAAACAAACATTTATTGGTTGAATGTATGTAAGCTTGCAGAAAAGTACAATTGTACAATTCAATCTAAGATCAACATCATCCTTAATGTTCGTAGGCCCTTGATGATTGACCCCCAGGGTCAGGCCAACAAGTGGGTAAAGAATTCAGAGAAAGAGAACAACCTGAGTATCATCAAGCTCACAGACAGCGACTATATGAGAACCTTGGAAAACTGTATTCAGTTTGGAACACCGCTGCTGCTGGAAAATGTCGGCGAGGAGCTGGACCCCTCACTGGAACCACTGCTGCTCAAACAGACCTTCAAACAAGGTGCTTTTAATGTGAAATGACTGCAAAAGGGGTGATTGAGAATTTCAAAAAAAAATTGTGGAAGATTAGAACATTCATTTTTTTGTTTCACCCAGGCGGTGTGGACTGCATCAGGCTGGGGGAGAGTGTGATCGAATACTCCTGCGAGTTCCGCTTCTATATCACCACTAAGCTAAGGAACCCACACTACCTCCCAGAACTGGCCACCAAGGTGTCTCTGCTCAATTTCATGATCACCCCAGAGGGCTTAGAGGAGCAGTTGCTGGGGATTGTGGTTGCCAAGGAGAGGTAGCACTCATAGGATGGTCCCATAGGTGTACCACAAAGAAAATACTTCTTATCACCTATTGAGAGCATTGTTTGTGATTTATCTGCTCTACAGGCCAGAGCTGGAAGAGGAGAGGAATGCGCTTATCCTGCAGTCAGCTGCCAACAAGAGGCAGCTGAAGGAAATTGAGGACAAGATCCTCGAGACACTGCAGTCCTCCGAGGGAAATATCCTGGAGGATGAGAGTGCCATTCAGATTCTAGACTCTGCAAAGATTATGTCCAATGAGATCACTAAGAAACAGGAGGTGTGGAAGATGCACAAATGACTCTCAAATGTTGTCCGGTGAAAAATAAGACCTGGACTGTGAATATGACAAACCCAATATCTGGTAACTTCCTATGCTTTACATGTTTCCCAGATTGCAGAGAAGACAGAGATTAAAATAGCAGAGTCTAGAGAGGGTTACCGAGCCATTGCCAAGCACTCCTCCATCCTGTTCTTCACCATTGCTGATCTGACCAACATTGACCCTATGTACCAGTACTCTCTCAGCTGGTTTGTCAACCTCTACATTAACTCTATTCAAGAAAGGTGGGTTGTGTTCATGAAGTGTATTCTGCCGTTGCCACAGGATGTAATGCATTGTGACAAATCTGGGAGTCTATGACTGCGCTTCAAAAAGCAGCATAAACACAAGCCTGAATGTCACGCAACTCACTTATTCAGATGTCGGGCTCAGTTTATGTCTCAGTCAGAACTGGCGTCAGATCTTAAAGAGATTTGTGTCATCGCTCCTGGTACACATGCCTAAACTGGTGTAATTTTCTCCAGATCATCCTAAAGATCTTTAATTTTAGAAGAAAACAAACAAACCCTTAACAGCTAAGAAGACATGAGCACAGGGTGAAAGAAAAAGTAATCCTGCACACCTGCTATGAGTGGAAGGGATAAAATGCTTCTTTCTTCACTTGTCAAGCAGCAAATGTTTCCTGTACACACACGATTTTTGTACTATTACTACGATTCAGCTACATTTTAAAATTCTGAATGAAAATACTGAGATATCTGACATTGGGTTGGGACTATAACAGACTTCATCGTGGATCACAACAAAAAACCTTGTGGGAGCTGTACATCTAAAGTTTCCTATGTTTTGTCTTTTATTCACCAGTAACAAGTCGAAGATACTGGAGAGAAGGCTTCGATACCTGATTGATCACTTCACCTACAACCTGTACTGTAATGTCTGTCGCTCTCTTTTTGAGAGAGACAAACTCCTCTTTTCCTTCCTCCTCTGCTGCAATCTACTCCTGTAAGCTCAATTTTGATTTCAGGTGCTGACAGCATGCTCACGTTCAGTCATTGGATGTGAATTTCTATATTGATCACTAGCTCTTTCTGTTTCCACTCAGAGCAAAAAAGGAAATTGAGTACTCTGACTTCATGTTCTTGCTGACCGGTGGAGTGGGCCTGCAGAACACTGTAGCTAACCCCGACCCTACCTGGCTGCAGGACAAGAGCTGGGACGAGATCTGCAGAGCCAGTGAACTCCCTGGCCTACAAGGAATCAAGTAAAGAAGCACCATTTGCTCAACCAAGAATACTTTCATATTACTTCCTAGCCAATGTGTTGTGTGTCATTCTAAATCCCTTTTGACTAATGGAGTGAATCTAAGTGTTATTTATTCCACAGAGAGGCTTTCATCAAAAGCCCAGATGACTTCAAGCCTATTTATGACAGTAGAGAGCCATGCAACACTCCTCTGCCCGCTCCATGGTGCGAACGACTCAACGAGCTGCAGAACATGATCATTGTGCGCTGTCTCAGGACAGATAAGATTGTGCCAGCTGTGACTAAATATGTCACTGGCAAACTGGGAAAGAAATTTGTCCAACCTCCTCCCTTTGACCTGAGCAAGAGCTACGCGGACTCCAACTCCACCATGCCACTCGTATTTGTGCTGTCTCCAGGAGCTGATCCCATGGCCAGTAAGTCCCTTAAGTACCAATGATTGACTGTCAAGGTGCCATATTATACTGCTACCCCTTGAATTTTCAGGAAGCAACTCCTTCCCTCCACAGGCTTACTCAAATTCGCCAGTGACAAGAATATGAGTGGTGCCAAGTTCCAGTCCATCTCGCTGGGGCAGGGCCAGGGACCCATTGCTGCCAAAATGATATCCACAGCAATGCAGGATGGCACATGGGTGTGTTTGCAGAACTGTCACCTGGCTGTTTCCTGGCTGTCCAGCCTTGAGAAAATCTGTGAGGACTTCAGTCCAGCGACATGCCACCCAGACTTCCGCCTTTGGCTCACAAGCTACCCTTCACCCAAGGTTAAGCTCAACGCCATGTGTATGAATTAATTCAGCGGCACGATGGAGCTTTATTCTGATTAGTCATACAAAATTTGAAAAATAAAAACATTCTCTCTGATGTCAGTTTCCAGTGACCATCTTGCAGAACGGGGTTAAAATGACAAATGAGCCTCCTACAGGACTCCGGCTCAACCTGCTACAGTCGTACTTGTCAGATCCTGTTTCAGACCCAAACTTCTTCAATAACTGTCCTAATAAGGAACTGGTGAGTATATTTTTAATATGCGACATTCATTTTTTTTTTTTAAAAATCTAATTTGAAGGAGCGTCTAAGGAAATTCTTTGACTCTGGGATTTCCCCTCCAGATTTGGGAGAAGCTCCTTTATGGTCTGTGCTTCTTCCATGCTCTCGTTCAAGAGAGGAAGAAGTTTGGCCCGCTGGGATGGAATATTCCCTATGGCTTCAATGAGTCTGACCTACGTATCAGCATCAGACAGCTACAGGTATTCATTCAGAGTTGCCGCTGACACCTTCATTGCAGGAATCATACATACATTAATTTCGTTTTACTTTTTTAGCTGTTTGTGAATGAATACGATGAGGTGCCCTTCGAGGCCATAACTTACCTGACTGGAGAGTGTAACTACGGTGGCCGAGTGACAGACGACTGGGACAGGCGCCTTCTGATGACCATCTTGGCCGACTTCTACAACAAAGACATCATTGAGAAGCCTCAGTACCCTTTCTCACCTAGTGGCGAGTACTATGCCCCACCTAAATCTGTATATGACGACTATATCGAATATATCAAGGTAAAGCCACCTGATAAGGAAGATGAATAGCTTATTGTTGATGTTGTATCATATGTATGATTTCAAACTGAATAGTGATGCATTTGTTGTGTTGTAGGAGCTTCCATTCAGCCAGCATCCAGAGGTGTTTGGGATGCATGAAAATGTCGACATTTCTAAAGATCTCCAGCAGACAAAGTTCCTGTTCGATTCACTGCTGCTCACGCAGGGTGGAGGATCCAAGGGAGGGGCGAGTTCTGGGAGTGACAACACGCTGTATGACATAGCAAATGACATCCTCACTAAGGTAAAACTAATATCATATTCTTGTAATTATCTAAATACTTACTGACTTACTTGATAATGCAAGCAATGTATTCTCAGGAATGATGAAGTTGACACTTATGATACGGTTCTTTGGTTTATGACCAAAATATGTAAAGATATTGTCTTAAAATATCACTTTTGTAAGTGAACATCACCCGTAAAAATAGTACTAGTTTGATTAAAATTACTCATGAAAGTAATTGATGTTGATTACTTAAGAATCAAAAGTACAAGTAAATTGAAATACATACAGTATATTTACATGTATTTACTGTATACTGTATACTATGGATCGATAAATCCAGTCCTTCACAAAAAATTAAAACAATATTATTGTAGATTACAACAAACATGTAAGTCACTGCAGATGGATGAATGTTGTTTGTGTAATGTTTATGCAGATTTTATTTTGTAGACTGTAGTCTGCTATTGTCTCTCAATACTATCTCAATAAAAAGGGAATTTAAATGATGAAAAAGTAGCTTTGTGCAGTTATGTAGATCATTGAGGATGCCACACACTGAGATCACATTGAGAATCATTTTTCATTCGAATTGTTGACAGCTGAATCAAACTGAATCTTGAGGCCAGTGTAGATTCACACCTCTAAAGACTTCTAAAGACTCAGTCAAATCACAGTAGGTAAATATAAAGTTACATCCCATTACTGATTGATAATTAGTAAATGTTAGCATGCTTACATGCTTACCTAAGAGGGTAAATGAAGTTACCATAATAATTGCTCATCATCAGCATGTTTATGATACTTTTCACTGTGAACCTGCCAGCATGCTGATGTTAGCATTTAGCCCAAACACTGGTAAATTTGGTTGGTTTCAGACTTTTAGATTAGAGACATGTTTATAATTTGGAAGGAAATCCACACAGTGCCACTTGAGGTGAAGCATTCCAGTAAGAAAAATCCAATGTCTCTTGAGGTTGTACCTTATTAAAAAATACATGTGCTGCAGTGTATGTTTCTAAGTGGTGGACTTGCTTATTTCTTCCAGCTCCCATCTAATTTTGACACAGAAGCAGCTCTCTCAAAGTTCCCAGTGATGTACGAGGAGAGTATGAACACTGTGCTCGTCCAAGAGATGGAACGCTACAACACGTACGAACAAATAGCTCACTGTAGAAACTTGCAGACATACAGCACATCATCGCATAGTTTATACAACTGAAACACTTTTATTCTGCCATCTCTCTCTCTCAGGCTGTGCAGTACGATCCGTGTGAGTCTACAGAACCTGTTGAAGGCAATCAAGGGTTTGGTGGTGATGGATGCAGAGCTGGAGGCTGTTGCAGGCAGTTTGATAGTTGGCAAGGTCCCAGAGAAGTGGGCCAAGCGCTCCTACCCAAGCCTCAAGCCTTTGGGCAGCTACATTACTGACTTTCTGTCAAGGCTCAAGTTTTTGCAGGTAAGATTGCTTTTCTAAGTATCATTTAGATGAGCAGGAAAAAGGAATATGATTACACAGAAGTTTTGTCAAGTTTGTTACTCCACTAATAGTGTTACTTTCACTTTGTGTGCGTGTAGGATTGGTACGACACCAGCAAACCAAACGTGTTCTGGCTGTCAGGCTTCTTCTTCACGCAGGCCTTTTTAACTGGGGCGATGCAGAACTACGCCAGGAAATACCACATCCCCATTGACCTGCTAGGCTTTGATTTTGAGGTTTAAAAGACACACACACACACACACACACACACACACATATATATATATATATATATATATATATATATATATATATATATATATATATATATATATATATATATATATATATATATATATATATATATAAGTATATATAATCTGTCTGTCCCCAACATCTTCACATAAGGTATACTGATCCGTGGTTCGTTGTCATGATTTTTACCATACAGGTTCTTCAGATTGATGAGTCAGACACCTCACCAGAGGACGGTGTCTATGTTCATGGGTTGTTTCTGGATGGTGCTCGATGGGATAAAGCAAGGTTTTGTTTTGTTTTATTTGTCATATATTGTATCATAAAAGCAAACTGCATGGACCTAAACTTTATATAAAACTGATAAGCCTTAAAACAACATATATGTAAAAACTGGCATGCATTTTGTGCAATTTGGCACCCCCAACAGTTTCTGAATACAACACCACTGTCATAAATGCAAATCCCAGGTCTGTAATAATTTGTCTGACGTTGCATAGGTGCTAACTATAGCGCTACCTGAGACTGACCTGTCCATTTGTCTCTGTCCTGGAGCAGTTTCTTAATTGGTTTGTTAAAATCAATATATAGTAAGTGTCACCAGCAAGAACAAACCGACTTCATCTGTTTTACCACATCAGTAATGAACCCAAAACGAAGCGATTTTGCTGTGACCTGACTTAATAAATGGATAAAAAAAAATGGCAAAATAACAACATGATAATGCCGTTCGGTCTGAGCACACCATAACACTGTGATCCTCCCCTCTCACTGAAGAAAGATAGTGCAGAAAGTTATAGGGTGGTGTAGTCGCTGAGAGAGAGACATTATCCATTACAAGACACTCTAGCAATGATTTTGACACTGTTTTAAGGTAGTACAAAAAAAGCGGGGGGGGGGGGGGGGGGGGGGGTACATCATGTTGCTTTTAATATTGATTGTCTCCCTGTCATTAGTGGAGTTCTAGGTGAGCAACACCCCAAAGTCTTGTTTGACGTGATGCCCATCATCTGGATAAAACCAAGTAAGAATTATATTTTGTACACTGCCAAATGTATTAAAAAATTAAATGCATCCATGTTCATTGTTTCTTTACTCTCTTCTTCCTCTTGCAGCCCAAATGAAGACCAGTGATCAGCCTCACAAGCTGTTTGTCTGTCCTCTCTACAAGACTAGCGAGAGGAAGGGCACCCTCTCTACCACAGGACACTCCACCAATTTTGTGATTTCCATGATATTGCCCACGAGCAGGCGCCCTCAGCATTGGATCAAGCGTGGGGTGGCCATGCTCTGCCAGCTTGATGACTGAAAACAGTTTAAGACTTTAGCACCTTACTGTGACACATGAAAAACCTTGATGGCTGCTTTCTTTCTGTGTTTACGCTCTATGCAAAATTGAAAATAAAATCAGTGTCTGGCCTTTGTTATTTGTTTCTGGACAGAACATATCACAAAGTTAGATGGCTGTTGGAGTCCAAAAAATTCACGCCTAAATCCATTTAGAAGTAACAAAATGTGCATCGGATGCACTGCAACCTTCCAATAGAAAAAGACAACAAGTAAACCTCTTCATAATAATCATCATTATAAATGGTAAATTAATTGGGTAATCTAAATTGTAGGGTGTTTCTCCCCATGAACCACTGATCCACCATCATCACCCAACTAATCTGTGTCATTTTTCACATCTTTGGTAAAAATGAATTCATTCATTTACATTTTCGCTGGATGTACCTCAGAGTACATGCTTCAGTGTATGGTGTTTACATTCAAACTGGCATTGCCTTGAAACCATGTTGTTAAGAACTGAACTTATTCCTTTCATCGTGGAATGTTTCAGAGCTAGTTCCAACTCAATAGGCACTTAACCACCCTCAAGTAGTAGTAGTGGTAGCAGCAGCAGTAGTAGTAGTGTTAGTAGTCTCAACGAATACGTCTTTGAAGTGATGCAGAGAAGTCAGTCGTGTTCAGCGATCACCATGCAGGTAAGTCACTCCTTCACTGTATTCTGAATGCCAGTTTCTCTTAATTTTACAACCAGAGTCAGAGAGTAGAGATGAAAGATGATATTGAGCCAGCTCCTGATTCCATATTTTACTGCAATCAGAGTTTAGAGAGGGACTCTGTATGTGTATTTAAAGTAAAGTGATCTTAAATTTAACAACAAAGTACTGAACATTAAGTCCCTTAATCATGAAATCCATACACGGCTGTCTATGTAAAGACCTAAAGCGATGGTTAAACATGTTTTGCGCCAACCAATCCTTGACAGAGTAGAAACCAGTGAATGGTAGCAAAGATAAATATACACAATGTGCTTCACAATATCTTGAACATTGTTATGGTCCTTCAAATGAAAAGACAGTAACTTTTCCGTTTTATCGTTTTCGCCTGTTTTGTTCCAGCCTTCTGGGAGCAAAATGGACAGCAATGAAATCAGTTCACCTTTGCAGACGAACCCCTACGGAATCCCCGCCAGATATAAAATCCGGGAGGTTGTGGGAGAGGGTTGCTTCGGAAAGGTGGTGAGATGTTTGGATAAGGAAACCAAGCAGACTGTGGCTATAAAGATTCCTAAATACTTGGACAGCTCTTCTAAGAAAGAGGTGGGAAACTTGTTTTTGTTTTTTGTTTTTTGAAGATCACAGTTGGAAAATATTTGTATAATCAAAGGTGCAGTAAGGACATTGATTGTAAGAACAATTCATTTTACTTAGTGAAATAATATCCTATCGGGTAAAGCTAACAACGTTACTATGCAAGCATATAGTGATTACCTGTAGTTTTAGAAACCACAGTTTGAAGCTCTGCCTATCAGTGCTCTCCAAGACATCCAACTTTAACAGTTTCCCCTGACTGCACACATGTGAGCACCTTAAATCACAAGCAAAAAACTAACCGTGTCAAACTTGCCCCCAGGTCGCCATGCTGAAACGTCTCAGGGACCTCAACCTTGACAAACACAACATTGTCAAGTTTATTGATAGCTGGCAGTCCCCTTCTGGAGATGTGGTTGTGTTGGAGGCGTTAGATATATGCCTAGATGACTACATTAAGAAGAGAAGACAGATGCCAATGCTTCTGAGTGACATCAGAGGCATCGTCCAACAGGTATGAACGCAGCACCATCAGATGGAAAGCAAAACACTGAGCACTCTTGTTAGTTTTAGGCTTTGGTGCGTTCTCACTGACCTTGTACTTTCAGTTGGCCACAGCACTTGATGCTCTGAAAGGGATCGGGGTGATCCACACTGATGTTAAACTCCAGAACATAATGATGGAGAATCATCGCACGCGACCTTTCAAAGTCAAACTGATAGACTTCGGCTTGGCCATTCCCACATCAGAAGCCAGACAGGGCATGCATCTGCAGCCACTCTCTTTAAGGTAAGGTGGCTTATTTTTATAATGGTACTGGACTTAGTTATTAGTCAGTGCCTCCTCCCTGTAACATGTTATTTCCATGTGCTCACTTTCCAAAATATAACAATTTAAACATCCTGTGTTCCATATTTAGGTCTCCGGAAATTATTTTGGGCTGTCCATTTTCTGAGGCCATTGATATGTGGTCCCTGGGCTGTGTGATGACCAAGATGATCTGTGGCTATCTACCATTCTCAGGAGGATCTGAGTTTGAACTAGTAAGTCATCTACCATGGTCAATTTGTCAATTTCTTGCATTTTCCATGTACATCCCACATGTATGATGAATAGTCTAATGCTTGTTTTGCCTCCTCCTGCATATTTTGATGTAATGCTGTTTATAATCACCAGCTAAGGGCCTGTATTGATGTCCTGGGTCAGCCAGCGGACCATGTTTATAATGGTGGTCGAATGACAAAAGTTTTCTGCACAAGGACCAACTCCAACACTTGGAGGCTCAAGGTACCACAAGTAACCTTCTCTGACCTTTACAGAAGTTATTTAATATTTTACCAAAATAACAAAACATGTTAAAATTTTGCAACATTCAACAATTTATCATTCAGTTTAACTTTGAGGAATCTTAATACTAACACTTTGAACCTTCTTTTAGACACATTTGGAATACAGGGGATTTAAGATGAACAAATTCCACAGGTTCCAAACTCTGGATGATCTGAAAACAGTAAGTGTGAAGTAACTTTCATTGTCACTATTTTTGACTATTTTGTCTTTTCATTATCATGAGGATGACTTGACTGATGGTGGATTTGATTGTTTTTTCCTCAACTAGATGCGTGAGGAGGAGAAGAACAAAGATGAGGCTGTAGAGCGAGAGCAGTGTATCGAGCTCCTGAAGGCCATGTTGACCATTGATCCGAATGAGAGGATCACTCCCTCAGAAGTCCTCGCTCATCCATTCATCACCAGAGACTACCCGAGGTAAGTGTCAGTGTATTTGTGTTGCTTTGTTAGTTAGTCATGATTTACAATTTGATCGGTGACCTGTCGTTTTTCCAGGGCATCGATGTAACAGTGAGCGTGTCATCTTGTTATAAAACTCATCCCTCAGTTCGTAGGGAGACAATGCATTGAAGACGTCAAGAAAAAAGTAGGGGAATAACCATTTGTATTGTTTGTTTAGATCGCAGGTGAACGTCAGTGAGTGGTCAAGTGTTGAAGACTTGGCTTCTTCAACTGACGAGTCGGTCAGCTACAGTCCACCTCCCACAGTTCTACCATCAGGTGTGATCATGGTTAAGGCTGCCCCGCCTGAGAACACACAGCTGCTGGATGAACAGCCTTCCATATGTGAAGACCCAACCACATGTGGTAGGTAACATCCCTTATCCCTTGTGTCTGAATTGTTGTACATTTTGGAGTATGGCTGAGGTTTTTAATGTCTGTTGATTTTCAGAAGACATCGGGACAAAGAAGAAGAGGAAGAAGAAGAACATCTTCCGATGCATCACGTCTTGGATGAAGAAGAAGTTCAGCTGCTGTGTTGGCTGTGTTGATGAGGATCAGGAATGTGTGAAGTGAATTTTTCCCGTGTTTGTATGGTTTACTCCGGGTGCTCCGGTTTCCCAATTTACTATAGTGTAGTATTTTTTAAAAGCCTCTGTGTGTGTGCGTGTGTGTGTGTGCGCGCCGTGCGGGTGTGTGTGTATGTGTGTGTGTGTGTGTGTGTGTGTGTGTGTGTGTGTGTGTGTGTGTGTGTACGTGCGTGAATTAATGTCTGGGCTAACGCAGTCAACACATCAAGAAATTTAGGCATCACTTCTTCAAATGAGGACTTTCAGTGTGCCATTCCTCTGAAGGATCAAGACAGCACTAACATTCAGCCAGAACACACTGCGGCTGGAAGATCAGGAGAGCACAGTTAGGTGCGAATCGATGATGAAAGTACAATCAGTTGCCCTTTCACTCACTTCCAAATCAAACCCACACACTACCGAGAGCGAGCTTCAGCTTTAAGATGTGAGGACAATAGCAGGAATAGCAAGTTTTTGTGTGTTTGGTTTTCAGTCCAGGCTGAACAAGATGTCAGAGTCCTCAGTGAGCAACACTGAAAGAAACACAAAGTCTGCGATATGTGAGGACCCGTCCACATCTGGTAAGTGACAGTCACCTTCACTTGTGTCTGAATTATTGTACATTTTGGAGTATAGCTGAGGCACTTCATGTCCTTTGATTTTCAGAAGAAGAGGAAGAAGAAGAAGAACTGCTTCCAGTCTTCTCTTGGGTGAAGAGAGACCTTTGGATGCTGTGTTTCCTTCACTGTTAGTCACGTCTCCTCACCACACGTCCAGCGACTTAGCTGGAAACATTGGTAGGGCGGCTTTAGCGGCAATACAGAGTTTTAGGAATACATTTGCAATGACAGCAGCAGTTACAGCCATAGCTACAGCATCCGCCACAGACTTACTGAGTGTTTTGGTGGTGCTAAGTCGCTGGATATGCTGGCAGGCAACATGAAAGCCCAGTGAGGAGACGTGACTGACAGTGCAGCACAATCACTCCGTCTGACTACCTGAAGAAGACCTAAGA
Source organism: Acanthopagrus latus (assembly GCF_904848185.1). Lineage (NCBI taxonomy): Eukaryota > Metazoa > Chordata > Actinopteri > Spariformes > Sparidae > Acanthopagrus > Acanthopagrus latus. Next base: position 12,233,305 of record NC_051045.1, read on the forward strand.
ATCCACCTAGATTTAATATTTAGCATTTAGATTTGACATTGAGATTTAACATTTCAAGTGTTTTTTTGGCCTTTTCTGGCTTTATTGATAGTATAGCTGAAGGTGTGACAGGAAACGGGGTAAGAGAGGGGCCTGGGCCGGGAGTCGAAGCCGGGTCCGCTGCAGCGAGGACGAAGCCTCTGCACATGGGACGCCTGCCCTACCAACTGAGCTAAACGGCGCCCCAAGTTTTGCAATTTTTGTTGTAAAAAAAAAGTAAAAAAAATCTTTGGCCTGTAATGATAACCCAGGTCAGCGGTAACAAGGAAGGGTGATGTTACACCAGTGCTGCCATAAGACTTGATGATCTTGCTTGTAAAGTGTTATTTATTAGCATGAACAGTCTCCACACTTCTACAGTTCCACCCTTCTGGCCTGTTGGCACCTTTGCTTCCTCTTTTTCATGACTCACTTGCCTCACCAGTGTGCAGCTCCTCGTGAGAGACGATACTGTCTCAGACTTGTGAATGTCTCACAAGCTCTTGAGTATACAGCATTTAGGAATTCTGCATTCAGATGTCTAAAAACATCAACACCTTTCTTACACTTTCCTTATATTGATACCAGCTTAAGGAGAATATAAAAAGTCATAAACTCAATGAGTCAGAAAATGGACGCTTCTGTATAATGACCCATCTTCTGATTCTTTCCTCAGTACAGCCCCATGCATTTTGGCAGATTCATCCATGATGCTCAGTAACAGTCCTCTTGTCCCCTTGAAAAAAAATAAATACATGTGTCTGTGGAATACTTGTTATGTCCTCCGTACAACAACACTTCCCCTTTTCGTGTCATGTTATAATGGATAGATGGATAGATAGATGAAGCTGCTGTAACCTGAACCATTTCACATTATTACATTTAAATTTGACTGCTGTTTGTCTGCTGTTAACAGATTTTGCTTTTCTCTAGCACACAAACTAGTGCAGCAAGAATATGGGTAAAAAAAAATGAACTTGAACCATATGGTAATTTATACATACTGCACAGTCAAACACATTTCTAAAAAGGACACAATATCAGTATTTAAAAAACAACATAATGAAACTATGGAAGGTGCAAGATAAAACCAGCAAACTAATGAAAAGCTCAATGAATCTGAAACTAGTCCACAAAGCTATCTGTTGTGTATAATTGCTGTTTTTTTTTTTGTTTGTTTTTTTCTTTTGTGTTTCAAATAACGGCTTATGTGCTGTGTGTGTGAGCTGAATGGTTGTTGCAGTGCTTAGTGGGTCAACGCTAGGCGCTGGCTGTGAGGACCCCGTGATCTGATATTTATAGTGGGGGAGATATAAATAGCTGCAGCATGTGTGGGTACAGAGAGGCACACTGACGGCTGTTGTAAAAACCACCGAAGGCACACAGCCATTTGACTGAAGGTAAACACCGGACAATAAATGAATAATGCATCCAGAGAGGGATTGAGTTCGCTGTATAGACAACCTGTTGGACTGTGTGGCTTGTAGCTGTTGAATTGAACATGTCACTTGTGGTTCTGTTGAGGTGTCTTGTCTTGGTCTAAGTTTTGGGAATAGTATTGTCTAGTTTTGTATTTAAAAAATGGTCTCAACCAGTCATATATGCAGCAGGGGTCTTCATGCATTTTTTCAAGCCACACTGAGATAAATACTGGGAAATTATCTGAAGGGGATCTGCTATTAGGGGGGAAAGTTAAGAGCAAATGGGCAACAACAACAACAAAAAAAAAGGACTGAAACAGTTTTTTGATCTTATTTTGACAACTTATTCAACAGTTGCATGCTGAGCTGCACTTTGCTCTAGTTCATTCTTCCCTCTGGGGAAACACTTGTTGTGTAAGTTCTCAGGTACCAGATTTAATGGTCTTGTTTACCGCCTGTTTCTCCCCAGAGCAGCCACCTTCTGCGCACAAAACCCCGCCTGGACTGACAGATGAACACAGAGACAGAGGATGACTTTTATCAATCGGAGGACGACTTGGATGAAGACGAGGCAACGCAATATATCATTGAACAAAGTCTGATTCAATATAGAAAGCTCAAAGGATTGAATCCAAGGTTAATGTCTGACCCCCCCAGTGTGAAATCTCTGTTTCTGTGCAGTTTGTGTCTCTTCATCATTTGAATCCTTTCTTATTTGTTGCAATAGCGATCTGAAACTCTGCGACGACCCTGATGAGATTTTCAAAGCAATCAAGGAGGGTACGCTGATGTCATTCTTTAACCTGTCAACGCTGATGGAGGTCGTGATGAAATGCTTTGATATAATGTCTTCTTCGTATTTAGGTGACGAGGATGCACTCAACAAGATGGTCATGCATCCAGAGTCTGTGTCCAGAGTTGATGAACGAGGATGGATCCCGTTGCACGAGGCTGCAGCGCACCAGAATAAGAAAATACTCGAGATTATCTTCTCAGGTTATTAAAGGAAAACACCCTCATGCTGATGGAAAGCTGGTTGAAGTTTCATAGTCGGCCGAGCATTTCTGGAGCTTCGCAGCAAAACAGTGCGGCAGCATTCTCCTAAACAACTGAAGTAGATGGGGACGTTTTAATCTGAAAGAACTCAAATAAATGGCTCCATACAGCTCGTCAAGTGTAATCCAAGTCTCTGGAAGCTGTGGGAGATTCTGATTTGATTAGAATTTTTAAAATAAAAGCTGTTCATCCATTTTCTATGTCCAAAATTGTCCCTGTAGCTGCTGAGCTAAAAGAGTTAGCTACCCCATCTGAAGCGAGGGCACAAGCATGGAGGGTGTAAATAACATTAACATTTTTTTCAGTTGTTTTCTGCCCAGTCCTCATTTATCCTGATTTACTACAGTTGTTAAAGATGACGCTGTAACGCTTTTTTGCTCTGAAGCTCCAAAAATGACTACAAGACTCTACCTGACTTTCCGTCAGCATGAGTGGGAGAAAATCATTTACCTTTTCCTAACTTTCATTGTTTGGTCAACTTATCCTTTAAAATGTTGATTAGTCACTTTGTGTTTGGCTTCCAGCATCACCCCCTGGTGCGTCCCAGTGTCGAACCCTAAAGGGCGAGACACCGTTGTTTCTGGCTGTGGTTCATGGATTCAGAGAGAACGCCACATTCCTGTTACAGAACGGCTGCAGCCCGAATCTCCAGAATGATGAGCAGGACTCTCCGTTAGTGGCAGGTATCTGACATCTGGATTTAAACCTCATTTGACAGACCTAAAGATATGTGCTGGTATTTAAATTCCTTTCTCTTCTTCTCTCAGCTATTCTGAATGACCAGTACGACTTGGCCACGCTATTGCTCCGCTATAACGCCAAAATAGACCAAACAGGCCCGCTGGACCGAACGGCCCTACACGAGTCTGCCTTTTTAGGCCTGGAGAACTTTGTGTATCTGCTCCTGGAGTCCGGTGCCAACCCGAATGCGTGTGACATCAAGAAGAAAACTCCACTGGCTCTGGCTGCACAAAATGGACATCTGAATGTGGCAGAGGTCCTGTTACAAAAGGGTATTCATAACAATACATGTATTGCCTTAGTTTTAGAACAGATTCATCTTTCCATAGTGGTTATATTGTCTTTCAAATCATCTGTATTCATTTTGGAGGAGCCAGTGTGTGCTGTGAATCAGAGTCAGGCACAATCCTGTTTGAAGCAGCAGCATCAGGAAACCCCGACATAATCTCCCTGCTGCTGGAACACGGAGCAGATCCCAACCGGCCTCTTTACAGTGGGCACCTGCCGATTCACCGTGTGGCCTACCATGGGCACATACTGTGAGGAATGCTTATGTTACAGAAACTTGAAAATAGAGTTTGAACTTTGAACCACTGTCATGTTCTTAATGAGGACTCCTCTCCGACAGGGCTCTGGAGCGCCTGATCCCGGTGACAAAACTGGATGCTGTGAAGGAAAGTGGAATGAGCCCTCTCCACTCTGCAGCCGCCGGTGGACACGCTCATTGCGTGGAGATGCTGCTCAAAGCCGGCTACGATCCAAACTTCATGCTGCACCCGAGGGTGCGCCGCAACTACGATGACGAGCGCAAGTCGGCCCTCTTCTTCGCTGTGTCCAACAACGATCTCCAGTGCACCCGCTTGCTGTTAGAGGCTGGGGCAATGGTGAACCAGGACCCAATCAACTGTTTGCAGGTGGCTCTTAGACAGGGCAACTATGAGCTGATCAACACACTGCTGAAGTCCGGGGCAAATGTAAACTACTACTCCCGCGTCAACAGCACTCACTTCCCATCAGCGCTGCAGTACGCCTTGAAAGACGAGGTGATGCTGAGAATGATACTCAACCATGGATATGATGTTAAGCGCTGCTTTGACTGTCCTTATGGGGACAATTCCCATGACTACGCTCCCTGGACGACTTCAGTCATCAAAGACATGGTGGTAAGGCGAAGCTGGTCTGAGACGTGAACGGATTCCTCAGGAGAGTTTCTCTTTCACTGGGTCTTTGTTTGTCTCCTTCTAGTTCTGTGAGGTGATAACAGTGGCCTGGCTGAAGCACTTATCCGCTCAGGTGGTTCGCATCATGCTCGACTACACCGACCACGTCTCCTTCTGCACCAAACTTAAGGAAACCTTGATGGAGCAGAAACAGTGGCCGGAGATCTGCCAGATTCAAAGTGAGAACTGCCGCGATCCTGTGCTAGTTTTTTTTTTTTTTTTTACCTGTCAGGAACAGAGTATTAATGACTTTACGTATGTGTGTCCATTAATGATGGCAGCATACATTTGTGCAAACCACATTGAAGTTTACATCTCTTCAAGTTGCAACTTTATGCTTCTTATGGGTTCATTTTCAGTATTATCTTGTGATAATGCCGTGTCAGTGTCCTAGTTTGGTTTAGATGCAAAAAACACGTGGTTACAGTTAGGAAAAGATAATGTTTTGGCTTCGGCTATAAGTTTTAGTCAGCGCAAACTCCGCTGAAGTTGTCCCGACTTCCCATCAAAAATATTGGATTTTATTCTCGACACAAACACGGCTGGAAATTGTCCTGAGGTCCGCTTAAAAACACCCGGTGGTGTGATGGTTCAGAATGTTTAAACAGCGCGGAGGCCCTCATCAAAAAAATGTCTGGTGGTTTCACACATACAGATGTTAAAACACAGTCTTGTGGTCACCGGCTTGTTAGTCTTCACGCTTGGCTGCCCTGTTGCCTTTAACTCCACCACAATCCGCTTGGGCTCCTGATGTGAAAGTCTGATCATAAACATGTTATGTGAAGTTAATATGACATGTTGGCATGAAGCCCATGAGATGTTTAAATAGAACGCGTCAGTGGTTTGCGGAAATGTGACCCGCTAACATTTTATATTGCAGACTGGGCTGGCATCCATCAACTAAACTGACTTAATTTGCTCTTAGGAAATGCACGGAGTCTGAAGCACCTGTGTCGGCTGCAGATAAGGGATCATCTCAGTCGTCTGCGCTTGAGGTCCCCGGTTTTTATCAACTTCCTTCCTCTACCTCCCAGGCTGAAAGATTACCTACGCTACAAGGAGTTTGATGTCTACGGCAGAGGCAGCAACGTTAACCCACTGTGAAAACCCAGGCAGTTATCACAGATGCCCCTGTCACAGAGGGGCATCAACTGTCAGTACTATTACGATCCAGTAGTGCCCTGATATTGTGTGTTTTGAAAAGTAATGTTTCATTATCTTTATGCCTTGTAATATTATTCATACAAAACTGTGTCTTCTTTTCAGCTCTTAATTTGAATGTTTACAGTGACATGGTGTTGCCTTGTGTAAAGATTTGCTGTTTGTTTTTGTTTTGTTTTTTGCAAATGGGTCCTTACAAAACATTTTGACAAAACTGCAAATAATGTATTCTTAGTATTACAACATCATTTCACACCCAGACTTGGATTTTCCAATGTGAATACAGAAATGTGCAGTAAAGCATAAAAGCTGGTATCCAATTAAAACTCATACAACGTGATCAAGAACATCTAAGATTGCATTATTTCTTTAGTCTCTCTTGCCTGCCTCTTTGTCATCACCTGGTGGTAGAGTGAAGTCTTACATGAGTGAGATCAGTGTAGTGGCTGCACCAACCTTCAAGGGTGTGCAGTCGGTGTTGCACCTCAGCGGCAACATACTACTCGTCTCAGTGTGTAGGGGCAGCCTGTGTGAAAAGCTGCTGCAAAGCTTAAAAGTGATGCATCGTGGTACAAAAATAAGACGATGCTGAGTGAGCTTGAATTATCGAGTCATATCACTCATAGCCTCATAATATTCCTACATATTTAGCTGCATCCTAGAACTTACTCTTCTTGTGCATTGTTACATGTTGGCACTACTTTAGTTTTAATTTAGCAAAATTAAACAAAAAAAAAAAAAAATCAACACAAAAATAACAAAGATAACAAATGATATCTAGCGCAGGGAGATGCAGAAACCCCACCGGGTTTACTTGACCACAACAAAGTGATTACATGCTTACTTATAGTGTGTGTTTGCCTTTTGAATATATCATATCAATGTATTTGTTTATTTATATATTTTATCTATTTTATTTATTCCATTTCATTATTTCACTTATTCTGTTCATCATTTCTGTTCTTCAATTATTTAGCTATAAATGCCATTTATTGAATTTGTCCTTTCCAATTTAAACTAATATTTTCATTTAATTCTACTTCCCTCTGCTTTGCTGTGTCAAATAAAAAAAAACAAAAAAAAACAACATGTTTAGGTAAAAGGAGAGGGGTCGGCGACAAATATTCTGTATATTTTACTATTTTCCCCCGACAGCAGTAACCCACGACTTATTTAAAGAGATATAAATAGAAATGCTAATTGACCCTCATTGAAACCTACATCACATTTTGACATGCAGTACCAGCTCGGTGCAGTTCGTCTACCCGCCGCTGGGTGGCGCGGATTTTCTGGTATGTAAACAGTGACGGCAGCGTTTTGCAGTGGTGGAGAAGAACGTGTACGTCATTTTCACAATGGCGGAGGCTGGGTGAGGAGCAGAGTGTGTGTGTGAAGCGGCGCCGTAATCGTTAGAGCTACATTGCCCGTATTACGTGCACGGTGCTCGAAAATGGCCCTGAACCCCAACGCGGTGGGGAAGAGGAACTCAGAATGTGCCGAGGCGGACGATCTCCAGCCGGAGGGCGGCGAAACCCCGAAGAATTCAGCCGCCACCTCGGCCACAGCCAACCAAAATGGCGATCAGCCTGGATGTGGAGACGGTGTAATGCCCGAACAAGAAGCCCCTGAGCGGCGGAGGAGCGTGCAGGCGGACTCCCGGAGCTTTAGCAGTTCACCCTTGCCGGGCCAGAGACCGAATTTCCAAATCCCGAGGAAGATACGCGAGCGGAAAGGTGGTGCCATATCGCTGCAATTTTGAACAGAGCCTGTCCTGTCTTTCATAATTCTGCTGCTGCATGTTGCTAGCTTTGCAAGCTAGCTGACTGGTCACTCTAGTCTTTTTTTTTTTAAAACGAGCTTAACAAACATATTTGAGCGACATTGCGGGTTGGAATGGAGTCAGCGGCGTGCGGTGTGAGCACTTGGTTGATGCAGCGTGAGTTGTGTTAGCAGACAGAGCTGTGGTGGTCCGGCTCAGGTACCTGAAGTTAGCCAGGGTCCAGAGAGAGAGAGAGAGAGAGGCAGGCAGCTAACAGTTACAGTTACAGTTCCTGTGAAGCCGCACTTTCGAGGACTGCCCGGTTGAAAACCCACCGTGTCTGGTTCCCTTCACCTGTTCAAGGAAGCATAGTCTCGATGAGTAATGCCTCTGCTGTCATGAGTGTTTTTTTCTTTTTTTTTTTTGTTTCCCCCAGCCATCACCTGGCAACATGTGGGTGTCTCATTGACCTCAGTGAAGGGCATGGAGTTATCCACCCCACCAGTCTATTTAAAATGTTTTCACACTACCATGACACTTAAAAATGAAATCTAAGCAGGGCTGCCCATCCCCTTGTCCCAGCTTGATGCCACTGGCATTTCAGAGCATCCCATTTACATCTCACCTCAACACACGCATCAAGGTTCAATATCCCCCCTTCCCCATAAGCCCACATCATGTGTCAAAAAGGCAGTTAGGTGGTGTCCTGTGCAAAAAAAAAAGAAGAAAAGAAATGGCAGTTGCTTTGTTGTTACAGATCTTGCTGGGATACATCAGTTATTTGTGTATATGCAAAGTTAGGGGTGAAGGTCCTGGGCATGACATTCTGATGCTCAAATGAGCAGCCTGACTGAGCCCTCAGCAGTTTGCACGTGTAACGTATGAGATGTTCTTCCGGCCCAAGTAGGAAACTGAGCAGCTGTGGGTCAGTCTGTGCTGTGTGTACACTCCACCGGCATGTCTCCGCTCTACATTCTTTTTTCCATTCATGGAATGTTTACTACCTATTATCCAACAGCGTGACGGCGAAAATGCTGCACCCACGTTACCTGTAGTCAGCAAGGCGGTTTCACTTTCCCTCTGTTTGGATTGACGTAACACACCTGCTGTAAATAGAGACAGCTGCAGTCACCTGTGCAGCGGGTTGTTGATGCGAGGTATTCTAGAGTTACAGTTTCTAGAGTTACAGTTGCCAACCAGTGTTTTTCTAAGCCCAAGAACTCCAAGTGCACATTTTGGTAACCTTTAACAGTTAAGTTAGTTCAGCAGGGGTTGTGCTGGTTCGTCACAGCCCCTGCTGAGCTGTGTTAAACATACACAAAGAGTTGTTGCCTGCAACCACCCAGTTCACTTCACATCGTCCTGCGCCTGCTTTTATGTTAGAGCTGAAGTCTTAACTGTGTGCATCCTCTTGTTGTTTATTACCCTATAAACAAGAGTATAGATTAGATTGTTTGATTTAGTATTTGATAGTTTGACTCGCCACTTTTCGTTCTAATCTTCTGCACATGTGCATGGATCTATGCCTGCAGATGCTTTTATACTAATCCTCCCAACTCACTTCTGTGTGCACAGGCTTGTACCACTTTCTGCCCCCCGACAGCCGGGAGTTTGAGGACCTCGCGAAGATCGTCTCGTCGTGCTACTTGGACTCATCGTCGCGAGGCACCTTCTCCTACTGCAAGGCCCGGCTCATACACAATGAGCTGCTGGAGAAGGAGGTACGGTCTTCAGTGTCATACATTCTATTGGAGAAATGTATGTCAGGGTTTGTGAGTTTCAGGCCCTTTGGGTCTAATTTTTCGGTTTTTCCGTCTGTGTGCCAGTTCATCGAGAAGCGCAGGGAGATGAAGCAGGAGGGGCGGACCGATCAAGAGCTGACTGAGTCGTACTGCTTCCTTTATCCAGACAAATCCAAGGTATCGATGCATGAGATGTAATGCGCGATTGTTTAGTTGTTGTTTTTTTTTACATGTTTCTGAGCTTTGTATGTTCTCTTGCATGTCCAGCTCCAGTGGATCTGTGAGAAGGGTTTGTCGGTTGGCCACTCCAGGATTACGACACTAGGAAATCCATCAGTGGGTAAGTTAGTCTTGCACTTGGTGTTGATGTAAAAGAAGACTGTATTGTTGTCGATGGAATGATGGATTTGTGCTTTCATGGTTATGTTTTGAGGGTCGCAAGCTCGATTGGATCCAGTTTTTCATTTTGACTTACTTCAGTTTGTTATTGATGAGCGTCTGTGAAAGTTAATTAGCATTTTGAACTGATAAAGTTAGAACTGAAGACAGGTAACACATGCATAGTATGTCATTGTTGTTCACAGCTGACCATCTCCTCAAGGAAAGAAAGCTTTGTTTGGACTTTATCATAATCATGGTTTTATTTTCTAATAATTTTAACAAAGCATCATTTATTTCTTTTGTCGCTGCAGGTGTTTATCTCTCCAAATATTCTGATTTGTTACAAATAAATCCTTTTGAAGTCGGCTCGTCTGGAGACATGATCGTTTTTAAAGTCATGAAGGTACAGCTACCATTCTTTCTTCTTTTTGTGATGCTGACAGATTTCTGATTGTTTGTGGAACATCAAGCTCACCAGTACATTTTTGTCTCTCAGGGCCGGATAAAGCACATCCATGAGAACATGCCTAAGAATGCGATAGAACCTTCACCCAAGTTTGACGGCCACTTGTCTAAAAGTGCCAACAGGGTTACCTCTCTGCTGTCTTACAGGGCTTTTGAGCTCACGCAGGTAAACACCGGTTCTTTTTCAGTCTTTCATTGTATGATTTGGGTTATCGAAAAGATGTTTGAAGTTTATAATATCTTGTCCGAAATTTGTAAGAGTTAATGTGTCTCTCCTCCTTTTTTTTTAGCAATATTTTTTCGAGTTTGCATTTGATGAGATCAAGGCACGGCCCCGGCATGTGTGCCCCTACGCTGTGGTTTCTTTTCAGTACAAAGGCAAGGAGGCTGCAGCAGCTCCTATGACTGCACACAGGTGCGTATTCCTGCAGGAAATGGTGAAACTCGATGAGTACTTTTAAGCAGTTGCGCAGTTTTGCAAAACATCTGACATCTCTTCAATATTCTTAACAGGTTTAACACCATTACCCCTGAAGGAAGTAGAGGTAAAACTTTTTTTGAATCTTCTGTATTTAATAAGTATGTAATGAAACAATTAAGTCTCCGTGTGTTGTCATGGATCGCTGTTATGTCTGTTTAAACTGGGATGTGGTAAAGGCCATGTCACCTGAAGCAGAAAACTGCTTTAACTAACTACCAAACATATAACTTCCAGACTTTGAACGACATGCTGACTGCTAGTCATTTACGCAGGAGAGCATTTTAAGTGCCACACTCTCAGAATCATCCAAATTGGGTTCAACAACTAGTGCAAACATCTCTAAAGAAAGAGTATGTGTCAAAAATGTGGCTTTTCATTAACAAACCGGCTCATTCCGAAGTGTTACCAGGCCTGCTTTATCTTTGTATCATGGCTGAGCTTTGACCTGTGCTGTTGACATCATTGCAGGGAAGAGCTGCTACACTGTGTGGAGTGGTCCGCTAGTGAACAAGGGCCAGGAGTTATTCCCAATCTGTTTACGATCCTCATCACGCCCCTACCTTCCTTTCAAACTGTGAGTAAACCTTCAGCCTCTTGTTATATTCTGTGTCTCTCCAGAAAACAGCCGCAGCACCAGAATTTCTTCTGTTAATCATTAAGGACACTTTTGGCCACGAAGGATATTTATATGCTTAAAATGTAACACTTTGTATTTTTGGGGCAAGAAGTGGAAGTTAACGTTCAGTTGTGCAGTATTCAGACACTGTTTTTTTGTTTTTGTTAGCTGAAATTAGTTCTCATTTGTTCTTTGATTAATCTGCTTGTGTTCCTCTGCAGGCCTGAGAAGCTGGAGGTGAATCGGGGGATGCAGCTGGATCAGGTGAAGCGAAAGATTCCCTCTGTGCTGTTTTCCTGGGACACCTACAGCATATCTCGGGAAGGTCAGTCTGGACCACGTAGGCTTATATCTCATAATTAACTGATGAACTGAAAAATGTCCTGGGGATGTTGGTGGCAGTACATGGTTTGAAATCCAATTTCCAAAGCTGCTCTAAATACCTATTCTAACTTGTATATGGCAAAAACAAAGTTATCTTGCCTAATCCATCAAAGTTAAAAACCAACTGTTTGGCATTCATTCTGATTAAAAATTGCAGGTTGTGGGACTGCTTTGTAATTTGACTTGCTTTTCTTTGTCCGCAGTGATGAAGTGCGGGATGTCCTGTAGTCTGTTTGAAGTTGTGGATGGGAAAGGCAAACCAACCAGCGGCAGCTTGGCAGCGTTGGTCAGCAAACTGGAGAGGGACAGGATGGTGAGTAATCCTTTTGCTGTTTACCTGTCAGGTTTTTCATGCTTGAAAATTCTCAGAAGATACAGATTCAGTTCACTGAAGAACAGTTTGTCAACAAAACAAACTTGGTACTAACTTGAGTTAAAATATTTGTAATTGGCGATCGAGCGGCATGTTTCAAGGCTGATCTAGTTCACTCAAGTTCTGTACACATTGATTTAATATTTGACAACTAATGGAGTAATTGTTGCAGCCTTTTTCTTTACAAGTAGAAAAAGTTGGAGTAAAAACATCTGTTAAATTGTTTTATTTTTTCAGTAAACCTAAACAAATATAATAAACCTGCAAATGTAGTACAAGTGTACACAAGGGGTAAGTGCAGACCTGTCCAGAAGCAGACTGTTATTATGACTGCTCACGTTATTTGTTATAACAGACTGGTGTCTCTGACCGCGGTGTCTACTCGTCCTTATTCAGGTGCTGGTGAAGTCCCTGTTTGACAGGGGCTTTCTCTTCCTGCTGTCTTCAGCTCAGATGGTCGAGTCCAAAGGTGCCAAAAAGCTTTTTACTCTCCTCCTCATAATTCACTGCTGTGTCAGTTGAACACCTACTTGTTCCCTTGGGCAAGGGCTCAGTTCAGCTTTTAAAACAGAATGTTGCTGTTTGTTTTTTAGAGCGGCGGGGGCGGGTGGAGAAGAACCTGCAAGCATTATTCATCTTTCAGGAGTCAAGGATGGTTGTCAAGTATTGTAAGTATTATTCACTACCCATCCATCTGTGTTTCTGACTGTCTCCCAGCTTCTGCATGAAGCTCCAAATTGGAAAGTTTTATTTGCAAACAGGCAGTATTTGCACCTGACAGAGATCTCAGTTCACCCTCCTTCTTTTTTCACCAGAAAAAATAAAGGTTTGGATGAAGTTAAGAGGCTACCATGTTATAATCGTGATACCTGTTTTAGCTGTTAAGCTCTTGTCTCTAAAGACTTAAAGACTGCAGATGGACATCTTTTACCTGACACTGACATGTGTGCCCTTCATCGTAGCATCAAGACTGTTTGAACCAGAGCCATTGACGGTGGAGCCCCAGCCTGCTATCCTGTCCTCCATGGAGCCCTTCATCCCTGCTCTGCACTATGCCTTATTCAAGTTGCGCCCGAACCCAGGCAAGGATGTGAGCTCTGGGGTGGAGCGTCAGGCCACTGATTACCTGACTCGTATGGATTCAGGCACGGTTCGGCCTTTCATTCTGCCTGACTACAAATATAACGTGGACGATAGGACCAACCCGCTCCCAGTTCCCAGACACAAATTTAACATGGATTCTGTTCTACGTACTTATGTCCACAACCCCTCCAACTACATTTTACCTCTGAACAAGGCAAAGGACATTATTGAAAGGATACGGAACCCTGTACCCATACCTGTACCTGCACCTGCTCCGGCCCCAGTGGAATACAGCCCCGTTTCTGACTGGGGCGGCTCGGACAGGGGCTCGGACAGGTCAGAGAGACCACCAGAAAGGCTCCCCCAGGAGAAGCCACCTCCAGAGAGGCCTGCACATGAAAAGCCACCCCCAGACAGCAGCAGACGGAAGCCAGGGTTGGCCCATTCTAACGGAGCCCAGGCACAGCACAAATCCCATGTCGAATCCCAGCCTCAGCCCACTCAGAGGTTGCGGCTGTCCCAGAACGAGTATGATAAAGACAAGATGAAACAGCTGCTCAAGCTGATCCAGCTCCACAAGAAAGCACTTGTGAAGGATCCTGGGAAGGAAAGGGGGGAGGACGGGGCCTGGGACGCCAACAGTCTGAAGAGGAAGTTCGAAGGAGATGAGAGGGGAGGCGTGAACAAACACCAACGCACAGATCCTCTGAGCAACGGAGAACCTAGCAGAGGTGAGCAGCGCTGCAGCTGTCTGTGTAGCTTCATTTAAATGGTGTCATTTAATTTGTTTTTCAAAAATGTCCACCTGCTGCCTCTAAAGTCAATTCCTCTGAAAGAACAGTCTGATCAGTTCTCCATAATTGCACTGCAAATTAAAAAGACATTGCTGCCCATTGGCACTTTATTTACAAGCAACGAGTGAATTGGTTTACATCAGAAATTAAATGACTGAATGATTTGATTTCTATGACTCCATAGTTTATATTTTAAAATCTGTTTTTGTTGCTATTCCAGATAGCTGTTCCAGTGGGGGGTTTTTTCAGGCTCCTGTGCACTCAGTCAACGTCTTGTATATCCCTTGTTACATTTCCTGTTTTCTCCAATTGTTATCTTTAGTTCTGAGGATATTCTAGCACACTAATATGCCCAATATAGCTAAAGCCTGTAATTAATTGTGTGCATAATTATGTGTGTTTGGCTAGGAGCCCAAGCAGATGAGATCGGAGATGAGGTTGGACAGAACGACAATCTGACCGCAGTGATGGAAAGCATGGGTATTTACGACACTGACCTGAGGGCTCGCGGCAACGCCAATGCCTCGACGGTCAATGAGACTCAACGCCTCATCAAGATCCTCCTGGCAACTCTCAACAAAGCTGTTGCTCAGGGTTCAATGCCCGTACAGCCAAACCACGGTGAACCATCGACTGGTCCAGTAAGGGTGGAACCTGTCGTCTCTGACCCCGATCTTAGGAAACAAAATGAGCCAGCATTGCAAACAAACTACACAGAGGTGAGATATAAACAGCTGCTTGTTATTGCGGAGTATCTTACCATGTATGAAATGTGTTTGTATGGCTAAAAATGTTGACCGTTGTTTTCTCTGTTTAGGAGGATATGGACTGTAGCCCTGGTAGTCCATTTAGCGGAGGCTCACCACCAGAGCAAGCTCACACCTCAGATGACCCAACCTGGGTCAACGCCACCAATGAAGGTACATCAAAGCAGCTGCAATGATGAATTGATTAGTTGTCAGCTTATAAATTGGTTATGGATTAAAAAGGCCAAATTCTGAACTTCTTAAACTAATTGTTTAATCAAGAAAATAAGGGACAGATTAATCAACAGTGAAAATATTAACAGCTGTCAGTACACATGGACCTCTCCCTAGTTGGTATATTGAGATCTGAACAAGCGTTCTGTCTGTTTTCCTCCAGACAAAGCACAGCCTCTTCCTGAGCCAAAGCCCGAGCTGAAGTCCGAGCCTGAGCCCGAGCCTGAGCCAGTACCCGAGGCCGTGACGGTGACCGACAGCCACCCAGAGCCGAAGACGCCTGCAGCTGTGGAAGTAAAAAAGGCAGCTGCACCACCCACGTTACCAGCCTTAGAAGAAGTTCCCTTCAGGCCATCCATCAGCCTGGACACCATACTCAACCAGGAAGTTTACAGTCTTACCTCTGACATTAAAAACATCATGCAGACTCACCACATCTGCTACACATCGCAGCTACCCCCGCGGTTGCCTCCGCGGCACTACTGGCTGCCTAACAGCTGCTTTTCAAACTTTGTTGTACCCTACGTCTCCCCCGTCTCTATTCAGGGGCATGTCAAAGCACTGTGTGAGAAGATGGACAAGTTGATCCCATCCCCACCTGCTCCACCCAAGGTCACTTCACCACCTCCCCCAGTGACGATATCTAATCTTACAACACCGCCCCCCACCCCCATCCAGGCTTCCAAAACTAAAGCAGAGCCCACTCTGACGAAGAGCACCACCTCCTCTTCTCATAGTGTGAAAACGGTGGCTGTCAAAGAGACGGCATCCACGAAGGCTAAAACAGAAGGCACATCAGCAGAGTTGGGGGGAGAGGTCTATTCTCCCTCTCAAGTCACAGCGAACTCTCCTCAGCACAACTCCCAAAATGCAGGAGCTGCTTCTGGAAGCGGGTCCGGCCTGCTGGCGGGCAGCCTTATTGGTCAGCTAAAGCCCGAGGTTTTCAGCAGCCTGGTGGAGATCTTCAAGGACGTCACCAAGAATACAGTCAAATTTTACATCTACTCTGGGGATGAAGGCGAGGAGAGTACTGTCTGCAAGGAGATCAAGGTATGAAGCAAGGTTCTAATGTGGTCTTAAAAGAAGAACAGCAACACATTATCAGTTTATCTGTAGACCTTTTCAATTAATAGTGAATCAGTTGTCTAATTGTAAAAAATATGCTCCTCACAAGTTTCTAGAACTAGGCAGTGGAAATTTCACATCATGATTATGCTGGTCAAAATATTTGCAATTCAAGATATTGTAATAAACTTTATTAATATAGCTTTTCAGCTATATTACAAAGTTCTTTAAAAGAAAATAAATATACAGCAGATAAACAACAACAAAAGGATTGTAAAACTTATGGGTTTAATCATTTTACTCTAACTAAACCTTGTTTTAACACGCAAAGGTTTTCAGAGAACATTCAAAAGATGCTAATGTTATAGTATATTATCCTGGTAATCATCAAAATAATCATTAAAAGAATGTCACTAAAACTTACTGGAATCATACATATTTTACCTAACAGAAACACACGGAAACAAATAACCTTATTACAACAAGGACACTTTTTTTTTTAGCGAACATCCTTTTAGTTGAAAAACACATTTTAAATAAGGTACCCTGAATAAAGAAAGAATGAATAAAAGGTAGGTACTTCTCTCCGTCTTGTTCTTTAGTTAGGAATTCATAGTATTTTCACACATCACAAGGACATTTTTAATCTAAAATCCCAGCCACGTTAACAGGCTTGGGATTTTTAAACGACTGGAGAGTTGTCAGCTTGCTCTTGTTGCAATTTAAAAGTCTTATTGAGCCTGACAGCTTTTTCAATTCACCCCCAAGGATATTCACGATTATACAGATTATGGAAATTCACCACGATCAACCTATTCTGAGTATTTTTTATCACAATCCACGATAAAATGTTATATCCTACCATCCCTATCTGGGCTAATAGCTGAGGTCTTAACCTTGCTTGTTTTATTCATTCAAAAGCCCCAAAACCCAAAAGATTTAATGTACATCTTAGTACAAAATGCTCACATTAGAGAAGCTGGAACTATCAAAACCACTGCCTTATTATGTTGCTTTCATTTAATCAAATCGTTAACACAACAGGAATGTCACAATGACTACTTACTTGGAGGATATGCTGTCCCAGAAATCACTAAGATTAATGGTATTAATGTAATTGTTAGAGCATATTTTGCCACTGATATAATGATAATATAAAAGCATAATAATACACAGACACCATTTCATATGCCAAGTAAATAAAATCACACAACTACAAAAAACAATATAAGATATGTATAAGTCAATAACTCAATCATCCCGACATGCCTACTTCAAAGTGTTCGTATTGCTGTGATTTTGCATCATCTCCTTTCATTCTTCATCAGTTGACATTAACTCCCCAGATTTTATATCACCCTGTCTTTTTTTGTTTTGTTAACCAAGCCAAAGAGCTTTCTGCTCTAGTACATTACAAAGGCAAACACAAGTCAAAATACAGATGCACTGTGGGAATATTGAAGGCTTCTCTTGTTCCTCTTTGCCACTATGTGTTCATGTCTCAGTGCTCTTCTTTTTCTGTATCTGTCAGTCAGTCAGTACTTGTACGTGTAAGAGAGGAGGACACTTTTATCTGTCTGTCTCTAACAATTACGCCTCTCCTGTCCATCACAAAGGAGTACTTGAAAAGTCTTGGCAACAGCGAGTGCAGCCCGCAGATGTTTCTGGAAAACAGCGGCAGTTTAGATAAGCTGCTCATCATCATTCAGAACGAGGACATCGCCGCGCACGTGCACAAGGTACGAGGGCTTTCTCCCATCCCTCTTCATGTCAGTCGCTGTCTCGGCTCACCGGTCAGTAATTCACATGACTCTGCATCAGCTGATCCTGGCATAGATCAAACATAAATAATGGCACTAACTGGATTTAAACGTCTGCTGCAGAGTATTGTTTTCTTTATCTGATTCAATGGTTAGATTTTTTGCAGTGTGTATCAAGTTCTATCTTTAAACTAAAATCTTTTCACCCTGCAGATTCCAGCTCTGGTTTCTTTGAAGAAGTTGCCTTCAGTGAGCTTTGCTGGAGTGGACACGCTGGACGATGTCAAGAACCACACTTACAATGAGCTGTTCGTGTCCGGAGGCTTCATAGTGTCTGACGAGTTTGTCCTCAACCCTGACCTTATCACACAGGGTGAGTTCTGCTTTTCATCGGAGCAGCTGTGCAACTTCTTATATCAGTTGGATGATTTCTCATACAGAGTTTGTGTTGCTTGTTTTGTCCAGACCGTTTGCAGGGGCTGCTCAAGTTTTTGGAGGAGCAGAGCACCCCTGAACACCCCTGGCAGTGGAAGGTGCACTGGAAGTCCCAGAAGAAGCTGAAAGAGATGGGGAGGTCAGTATCCGAGTAGAAGCTTACCCAAAACAGTGCATCAAAAACGCTCACTGTACGGATCTACTTTTGCCATTCTCTTATAGGTTAAACACCAACGCCATGGGGCTGTTGAACCTTCTCACAGCCTATCAGAAGAAGCACCTTGTGGAGTTCCTCCCTTATCACGAGTGTGACACCCAATCGCGTCAAGCTCCAGATCTGGAATGCCTCATCAAGCTCCAAGCTCAGCACACACAACAACGGCACCTTATCTTCCTCACAGGTGTTGTTATCTCTGTTTTATTGTTGGCGCTGCCTTTGTGTTTTCTAGTTGAATAAATTACATGCGTGATAAGAATGAAATGATAGTATTTGATATTGTTTTTTACGACTGTCCTTGACTCATTTACAAGCGACTTTTGCACGTTGTGTTGTTTTTCTTTGTTTTTTTTACAGAGAGGCCATTTGAGATGTTCCTACAGTACTCCAGAAACGGAATAGTGATCGGGAGCATTGACGACGTTATGAGCGGTTTTCACAGCCTGATTGGCTCCATCAATCAGAATGAACTTCCAACGCCACCCTCTACTGGTGGGTAGCACTAAAAGCAGGACTAAATACCAAAACACTTGGGATTTCATGTCATTCTGCTGTAGTGCAGTTGCTTTGCAAAATTGCTTTTTTGTTCTGTACAGTTATCTCTCTGGTTAAACATGTCTCTGCTGCCCAGCAGAGTTTAGTGCTGTTAATGCATCTGTTACAGACTTGTTTGATAATATCTTCCTCTCCGCTTTTCCATTTCTCTCTCTGCCCTCTCCTGTACTCCCAGTAGTAAATGATGAGTGTGTGGAGGAGGAGGACATGTCATTAGACTCTGACGATGGTGAGCCACCCACAATATCGGATCCTTCAGAGCAGAACCAGGAAGCTGCGAAAGAGGGCAAGCCTCCACAGCCGCCTCCACCAGAGATGGAGGAATTTCGTCCTCCGCTGCCAGACCAGCAGATCACCCCTGAGAGAACTCCAACGCTGCCTGACTACAGCTCTCTCAAAACGGCCATCTCTCAGTTCAAAGCTGCCAACCAGATGGGTGTAGGGTCTTCAGACATTGGCAGCTTGTCGCCGGGAGGTTTTCCTGTGAATCCCCACCAAAGCTTCCTGTGTCCTTCAGCCTCGTGGTCATCCTACACTGGCTCTTCTAGCTATGCTGCCTCCCCGGCCTACCCTGCCTCGCCCTGCAGCAGCACCAATGAACAGGAATACCGCCCCCCAGTCACAGCCTCTTCCACAGTCCCAGCCCCTCCTGTCATGGCCACACCAGGACCTCTAGCCAACCTGGCTTCCCTCCCCCTTGAGGTCAAACCTCCCCCTCCACCTCACCTCATGATGCTAGGCCACACATATGGCTCGGACACTGGAGGAGCTGGGACTGCTGGGAACTCCCCGCTCACCACCTCCCTCCCTTATACAGACAACCATGACTCAGCCCAGCCAGGTTACATGGCTGGCATTCCTAAAAATGCTAGTGGGACCCCAATGCACCACGACAGGACACTCAGTGGACCTGGGGAGGGTGTATGGGGGACAGCAGGGACCACTACTGTTGAAACTGTTAACAGCCAGGGTGTGGTCACATCTGGCCCAAGGACTGGGGAAACCCTTGGAGGTAGCACCCCTGGTAGCCAGGGGGGCAGGACTCAGGTGAATTGTGCTGATAACCCTGGAGCTGCTGTGGGCATTCCCGCGGTGGCCACCAGGGGGGGCTCAGTCATCAGACATAAGCTGCCTCCACATCCAATAAGTGGTGTGGGCTATGGCAGTATAGGTGGCATCCCTGGGCCATTGGATCATGGGCCTATGCGGGGTGGTATGGGTCCTGGTTCTTTAGGGGGCTTTCGTGGGAGAGGAATCCCACCAGGAGGACTTTGGCCTCGGCCAGGACGAGGACATGATCGGGGCGGTGGGCATGGAGGGGGACCCTGCTCTTGGGGTTACCCAGGAGGCAGGGGTGGGGCGCAGGATTACTACTCGGACTACATGTACACTCATAATTACGCCCCTGAATAGACAATCAACATGAAGGGGGAAGACGAACACCATACTCCAGAGACTTTTTGAGCTGGCTGAATGTATATATTTCCTTGTCAGACACATTGATTAAAATCAGTAAATAAGGTTCCTGGTTTTCTACATTAATAAAAATTGATACAGGCGGTGCCGAGTGTCCTACTGTCGTGTAAGCTGTATGTACACTCTTTCCATGTGAGCTATTTGAGACCCTGTTCAAACCACTATATTTATATTTGCCAACAAATGTTAATGGCCTTCCAGCTTCTCGGAATTTATCATGTTAGTTCTGTTTGTCCGGTTTTGAAACGGTTTGTGAACAAGGGGAAAGGCTGATATTTTTTTAAGGAAAAAACAAAACAAAACAAAACTAGTGAATGAAATTTCACTTTTGCTGTTGGATTTCTTTTTTTATTTTACATATTTGGTTGTCCTAAATTCTATTAAAATAAAACATTTCAAATCTTGTTTGTGTGACCAGTTTGATGACGGTGTCAAACGAACCATTAAAAATGTAAATCACAGCTGTTTTACTGTCCTCTCACTGGAACGCCATGTATTATTCAGCCACCTACAGCTATGTGCAGTATGAAAATGGACAATTTAAACTGAAATACCTGGAAAACACACCGAAAGTGATAAAATAAAAATATTTTTACATGAATCAGGTCAGATTTCTATTAGAAACTCAACTCTTTTTTTTTTTCCTTCTTCTTTTAACCATGACAGAGGGCACAGGACACTGCAGCAGAAATCTGTTAAATCTGTTTCCTCCAGCAGGATTAGCTGTGTGTGGGAAGCAATCGGGAGGAAATGCAGCACTTTTAAATGCATCTGAGGATCCATGCTGAGTGCTATTGACCCATTAACTCTACCACCACTGAAAGCATCATTAGGAAGGTTGATGTACTCTTGGTGTGGATTTTATTGTGCGGTTTCATTAACTTGGTGGACAGAAACACCAGAGGGCGCCGTTTCCTATTAATGTGGAAAATGGGTTAACGCTTCATCTCCAGGGCCCTATTCCAGTTGTGCAATAGATATGCCATGGTAACTTTGGAAACTGGGGGAAAAATCAATTGCAGCCAAGACACATCACACACTGAGCAGGGTGTTTTTTGTTTTTTTTTAATGTATTTTCATAACAGCACCATACTACACACACAGTTATATTTTCAGCCCTAAATACCCACAACGAACACAATCTTAAACCACTGAGATTAGTTTTGACGTACATAACTGAACTCTATAGGTTTTTTAAAAAGACAATTGAATATAATACAACAAACAATGATAAACTGAATAACAGATGTGGCCTCGAGTCATTGTGACTTGTACTTGAGTCGACTTCAGTCGCTTGTTCTGATGATTTGCAGCTTGACAAAAAATGAATGACGTGACATTTGGAGGTTGAAGACTTTCAACCCGACTTGAATTGAGACGTGATGACTCGCATGACTTGCCTGTGTTCATTTTCTGTTTTTATTATCATAATTACAACTTTGTTTTTGTTTGACTGTCGCTGTTTAAAAGTTATAGGGGAGGGAATACATTTTTTGAATGAGAGGAAATTAAAAAAACAAGCTTTCATTACGTTATTTGTATGATTATATTTATTTCACTGAATATCAACAATTAGAATGCAGATATAATTAACTCTCATACTAGAACATAATAGATAAACTGACAATATCATTATAAAGACTGGACACTGCAGGTCAGACTGCAGTTTCTTTAGAGGGAAAACGTCACATGACTTGGGACTTTCCCCAGACTTGGACTGAATGACTTGAGTCACATCTGGATAAACAACATGGTAAGATTCAAACTGAGGTACAGCCTATAATGAGTATACAAAAATATCACTAGAATCTATGATGGTGGTCTATAATCTTATCAGTGTATGTATGTATGTATGTATGTATGTATGTATGTATGTAGATAGATAGATAGATAGATAGATAGATAGATAGATAGATAGATACCTCTGTCTAATAAAGGGCAGGGATATGCGATTGTTTCTTAAAATAAATTTACATGATTTTTGGCCCACTTGGGGACCAGTAGAAAAAAAAACTGACACAACATTGACATGTCAACTAACTAGCTAACCTGTTAGCACGCAGTTGCTAACTCTACTAAGTAGCTAACGGCGCAACATTTGCTAATGTCTCTGGCTACCTGCTGAATGTAAGTCTAATAATTTAGCTATGTTTTTTTTTCCACCGACCCCTGTGGGAAATACATTGTTTTTTTTCAGCTGGTAACGCTACAGGTAACCAGGTTAACTAGCTAATGTTAGGCTATTGATAACTTTGTCTGTTTGTCATCTGGTGGGTAGTAAAGTTAGCCTCTAGTGGGGTTATCAGTTTATATATGTGTATATATTATCAGACAATATATTCTGAGTAAGTTGTGACTGTCAGAGCGAAACACAGTGAGGTGAAAGAAGCTATGATGAAATTAAGAATAGTTGTTACAAGTAAAAATATATTTACTCATATACTGTAACTTACTTAAGTCAAATTTTGAGGCACTTATGACTGAATTGTATGCCATCATATGTTAGGTCTCCACTGCGCATATTTTACAGCTATACTTACCAATAGTGGAATGTAAGTACTTTTACTCAAGCACTGCACTTATCAGTTACCATTTTGAGGTATTTATACTTTGTACTTTCTATTTACGCAACTACATTTATTTGCTTACTTTAGTTACGAGTTACTTTGCAGATTGCATGCTGCACCAGAGCCAAAATATTTCAGTTAACATCAGATCAGATCAGATTTTCAAAAAGAACACATATATTACAATAATCAGAAAAATGCGGAATGTCATTTCAGATTATCAGCCTGTCGACCTAGAGTATACGGTTCATACCTACTTTTACTTGTACTTTTGATAGGCTAATTAAGTATGCTTAATATTTGATTTACTTCAACCTTTACCAAAGTCAGATTATAAAATGATATCTTTTACTTGAATATATATGGTGAGTATCCTTTTATGACCCTGGTAGTCACTGAATAGTCTTCATATTAAGATTTTACATGAAACAACACAATGTGTTTATAAAATATCAGCTACAACACAGATTTCACTTCGGATCATGACCCTAAGAGATGTTCTCCCTCTAAACTTCTCACAGGATCTCATTCAATAAACTGGGCCTCCTGTTTTAGATAAAATCATCCAGTTTGAGTTTTCTGAACAGCAGCCGTTCCTGAAAAACAGTTAGGCCAATATAAACCTTTTGTTTTGTGTTTTACAAGTCCTACCTCATTAATCATCTTTGGACACATCATAGTTTTGTTTGATGGGCTAGATCCGTATTGTGGGAACCTGGAAGTAAAGAGGTTATAATTAGACACGCCTTGACTGACTGTGGCAGTAGAAAGCAGCTTATGCATTAATGCATCAGTTAACAGTGTGATAACAGCATGAATAATATATCAGTCTCAGGGACCAATTTCCTGCAGAATTAGTCCTTTTACTTTTAATACTTAAAGCGCATTAAGCTGATGCTACTTATAAACTTGTACCAAAGAAGGGTTTTGAATAAGGGGTATGCCATTAGTTAAGCAGGTGCTTAGTATGAAACCATAGTATTGGGCAAAATGAGATTTTGACCTGATGGTGGCGCTAGAGGAGTTGTTAAGGTGTGACTTCTTGCTGAGGGGAGCATGGATTCTTATACCAAATTTCATGGCAGTCTGTTCAATGGCTGTTGATGCGTTTCACTCATAGCCACAAATGTGAACCTGCATCTCTCATCTTGTGAGGGAAATTCTCTAATGTCCCTTCATTATTTTGATATGTTGTTTTTGCATATGTAATCTAATGAATGTTGTGCAACATTTATATGACATAGAGGACTGTAAAAACTAATATAGGTAAAAATTCATTTATGGAGTTCTTTCCGAAGGGCGTTTTTTTTTTTTTTTTTTACCTCTACTGTGTGACCTCTTCTGGGGATATGTGTTCTGACAATGGTTGATGTATAACACATTACCTATGGAAATGTACCTATATGTTAAGATAATGTTTAACCTGAGGCGCATATGGAAATGGTATCATCTATGCACTCCTGATGAGTGACTCTTACTTGCAAGCAATACAAAACTAGAGGCAATATAGAAAGAGAGATGAAGTCGCGCTGATCCTATTTGAATTGAATTTAAAACGTCATTTTTCAACTGGGGGGGGTCGCAGTTTCAAATAGAAATAATATTAACAATATAGACAGTGAAAGTACGTAATCATAAAGACCACATACCCAACAGCTGACTAACTCTCCTTTGGCAGCTGTAATTATAGCCAAACTTGTTGGGATTCTTCACCTTTTTAGATACTTTTTCTGTCCCGAGGTGATGGCTGTGTGGGTGGTTGTGATGTATGTTGAGCGGAGGCTAGCTCACTGAGCGATTCTTCACAAAAGTATTATGATCTCTGCAACATTAACATTATTAACAGTAACATTATATGTGTAGTTCATAGTAGATTTCGACTGGGATGAAAACATTATCATCATGGACTGCACTTTACTCTGTCACCCTGGACAGTTTGGATCGTTCGCCACATCTGTCCTCTTAGAGCTTTTCAGGCTATTGCCGTGCGTGATGTATAAATATTCATTTTTCAAACAATCAGACCTGATCAAGATCCAAGCTGGATTGAAAAGTTTTTTTTGTTTTTTTTGTTTTTTTTTAAAACCCCTGTGGCAGAGAATTCATGTGTGGACGTTACCCTCTTTTTATTTACCAATTTGTGCACCAATGCATACAGTAGTTGTCAGGATATTTTTGTAAAGTCATGTCAACCTGCTCTTGGTAAGCTAAGGAAAGTCGGCAACTTCATCCTCTGGGGACCATCAATGTCAGTACAAAATGTCATGGCAATCGATCCAGTAATGGTTGACTGACCGACATCCCTAGAGTCAGGCAGCTAGTATGGCTAAAAACAACCATAAAGTACATTATTGAGCATCACTGACACTGTGAGATGTTATAGGTAGGGTGCCTTTTTTCTCTCGCAGTAAAGGTCTTTTTTTTATGGAAATAATAAAGCCATATTTCATCAGAGTTCATTTTTTGTCTTTTAGTGGACAAGTGTGACAGGTAATAACAAGGGCTGCACCATTACCACATGATACAATAAAGCTGGTAGGAGAAATGACACAAGCTGAGATACACAGAGGAAGAATAAAAGACAAGAAGATGCTGTAGAAAAAAAAGTGGTCACGAGCAATAAAATAAAACTTCAAACATGTTGACTCATTGTGTTTGTCCAGTCTTATCATATCCAGCATATTTTTACTCACTGAAGCATAAAGCGACCCCTGGGGGATACTTCTTCTAACATGCTGAATGGCTTGGATGGTAGCGTATTACTGCATGTGCTCTTTGTTTGTTTGCATTGAAATGTGATTCATGTGCAATGTGCCCCACAGTGCTGTGACTGGGACCAGAATCCTGCCTGACATATCCGACATCCAGCTGCTTCATTGTGCTTTGAAAACACAGAACATGGCCTGTGTTCATATGCGGTACAGAGGTATGATAAACAGCCTGTCGTCTGTTGTGCAGCAATCCACATTTACTGTAGTCTTTTTCTGGAGAGCAGCAAGCCTGGCCTCCCAAAATAAGGATCCACAGGATTGTATAGCCAGCTGGTGGACTGTCCTAACGCTGATGCTGTTCGTGTTTCTCGAGCGCATACTCCCAAGTAAGGTGTCCAATTAAAATGAAATGAGGGTTTTTTGTCGGCTTGGTGACATTGTGCCTCAAATGAGCCAACGTATGTGGGCAGTGCAGCGCCTGAAAGATGCGTATGTATCTGCCACAGCTGGATGCCTCCACTCCAGCCTGATGACTATTTTGACAGTTCAGTAATAGCCCCTGTTGACAGTGAAGGCAGCCCTCACTAGTGAAAGCAATTCAACTCAAGCTATTCAGAGTAAAACTCTCCCTTTCACAGTAATTAGATTCTTGAATAAGATGATTTTGAATCCCTCGGAGCTCAGCCGAACTAGGGAAAACAATTAATCTGGAACAGGGAGTGCATGCTTTAATTGAGGCCTGATGGAGTGTTTTGCTTTGGAGAAGAGTATCTTTTAAAGCATCAAGGGGATTTTCCTTTACATTTGGGTAATTTGTTAGAGCCGTTCGGAATAGTCTGAGCCATACAACCATGTACCTCTCCGTGTAGCCTGGAAATTCAGATATTATTTCAAAGTGTAATTATTGGATCTATTAATGTGAACAAATGAAACAGAGATTATGGCAGTGATCCTGATTTCAGCAAACTAAATCTGTGTGTTTATTACATCCTAATGTTTGAAATGAGCAGGAACATCCGTGACAGTTTCACAGAGCAAAATCATCATTTATTGGAGTGCTTTTTATACCTTTTTATTTTTTCAAAATGCACTGCCGAGGCCTCCCATCATCAGTAAAGTACTTGCGGTCACAAGGTTAAAATAAAACGCTGGATACCAAATGGCATCAGGATACCAACTTCACTCATTCTTACTCTGACATGCTGCCTACACAGAGGTTATTCCCTAAAACAGCAGTGTGCTTACATAAGCAGGGTCACCTGTGGACTCCTCTGTGAAATAGAAAGCCCTTAATAAAATGCTCACATCATGTCCTTTGTTTTAACCTGTCTGCTAATCATATCAGAAACAATAAATCCCAACCCAGCTGTGTGTGCTGTGTCAGAGAGCGGAACCAGATTAGAGGGATTTAAAAAACACTGAAATTGACAAAGCACCTGGTTTTCATCCTCGCACTAATCTCCTAAAACCTGACCCCAACTCATCGCACCATGTAATATCTCCACTACACCGCTGCTGAGAAACAACGGTTCATGACACATGCAGATACAAGATGTTACATCACGCAGGAGCACGTAGCAGTATGTTGTGTAATCTTTGAATGTTGCTCACTATCATGAAAAAAAAAAACATTTAATAACTTTGCTATATTTATAAGTCAGTAGCAGAGTGATTAAATGGAGTGGTGGATCACAATACAGTCATCTCTTAGCCTGAGAGATTTTTTTTTGAGTAATCCCTGAGAGTTTAATAGTGATGAAACTCGCCGCTGTCAAAGAGCGAGTCTGTCCCAGTTTCATGCTTGGCTGCCCCTTTGATTTTAGATCTCCACCTTTTATTTTTGTCTGTGAATTGACATTCAGCATGCACAACAATACGCTGTCAAGTTTTAATTAAGGATTTAGAAGATAATCAAAGGCCCTTCCTCGT
The DNA here is from genome assembly GCF_904848185.1 of Acanthopagrus latus. Lineage (NCBI taxonomy): Eukaryota > Metazoa > Chordata > Actinopteri > Spariformes > Sparidae > Acanthopagrus > Acanthopagrus latus. The sequence goes on from NC_051045.1 coordinate 12,260,695, forward strand.
ACAAAATGCCCTCCTTTTGTGAGATGCACAGTTGCTGAGAACTTCCCTTTGACATTATATGAAGGATTACATCTAATCCCATCCAATCTCGAAAACAATCCTTAGTCCCACCCAGTGTTTTTTTGCGTCGAGATTAAACTGCAATTTCAAAACGTTATGGATGCATGGACTTAAAGAAATTGATTTGTTTCTTTTGAGGATTTTGTTTGTCTCATCACGTGTTATACTTCCCTTCATCCCTGACTCCCATATGCTCTCCCTGTTCTTGCATGTCATCGACTTAATGTTCCACACGCATGTTCTTTCATGGCACGAGTGTACAAGGCCTTCAACGTCTTCTTTCATCTGTGGCGTTGCAGTGTGTAATTCTGTCAATTGAGGCATTTTACACGGCATAAAAAAGGAAAACACGCCGTGCAAGGTAATGCCCCCCCTCGGGTTTGCGTCAGAGCTGCTTGAAGTGTTTGTCACTTCAGTTCAAATTTTGTGGTTGTGTTTGTTCCGCAGTGTTCAAAGTGCTCGTCTGTGTTTGATCAAAGAGATGCTGTCTTTGAAGAGTGGTCCAATTGCTGTTTGTTTTTGGTTTGTTGACACTCCTGATTTCTGTACTTCACTATTTTCCAGATAAGCAGCGCACCGATAGAGAGTCATTGTTTGTTTTTTTTTCGCTGCCAGATTAATGCAACAGGTTTGCGCGAGATATGTATATGTATGATGGATCGCTGCAGGATGCGCCTCTGTTTTCTGCTAGATAAGAGTTTTAAATGTTTTGCGAAAGCAGTGGTGTCTGCAGACATTCCCAGCTTTTCTTGCTGTATCTTTATTTCCCCCCTTTTTTCTATGATGGGAACGGATTTTGCTACAATTGCCTTCTAAAGCAAAACTATATCAGCACACCAGGCAGCTGATCTAAAGGGAATTCATCTTTTATTACGAATACAGAGAACAGAAGTATTCAGGAGTTCATGTTTAAGCCACATATTAAATGAAATATTGGCTGTATATCTAAAGTTATCTTCAGCTTGTGCGGTGCTGGTACCTGTCTTTACCCACACTAAATATGGAGCACCTTAACTCAGCTATGCAACACAGACTAAACTTACTTCCTGTGGTCCGTTAGAGTCATAAACTTGCAGCGTCTTTCTGGGGCTTTTAATCCGTGTTTAGCACTTTCTGTGAAAAGTGAGCCAGATTCATTCCCTGATCCCGCGAGAAATATTCCCCCCAGTGCTATACACAGAGAAGTTATTAGCTGATTCTCAGGCCTGATAATGGCTCTGCTGTGATTTAGCAATGTCAGTACGCTGAGGGTTATAAACCAATGTTGAAACTTCCATTTCGACTACCAGGCAAGATGAAAGAGAAGAGCGGAACTGGATCAGGAGATATTGCTTTTTCTGTTCAGGAGACCTTTTAACTGCAGCTGGCAGTCTCGGAAAGAGACATGGTGTTCTTGTTTTTACAACATAAACACTCACTTCTGATTGCGTGTCAAGGTTCATTCCTGAGTAAGAGGTTTTGCCTTGTCCTGAGGTTCTATTGTTTCTGCCTCACAGAGAAGAAATCATGTTCAGGGTAAGCGTTCAGGTGTCCACTCTGCTGCGTCTTCACTAATCACTGGCTCCACGAATACCACATGCTTGTCAGTTTGGATTTTGGACTCGTCTCTCACGGAGGAGGAGAAAGCGGAAGTTAGGGTGCTGGGGTCGTAGGTCGCAATGGGGATAAGTGGAGGTTTGGGCTGTTTGCAGCTGCTGCAGCGACATGGAGTCATGTAGAGGTAAATGAGGATGCAGACCATAGTCACCACGCAGCCCAGCAGCGTTGTGTAGCCGGTGTTGAACGACTCTCCTGCAGGCGGCAGCACCGTCACATTCACCTCACGAGTCGCATTTAGTCCCTGTTTAATATCCAGAGCTGTGCACACATACAGACCTGAGTCGTTGACCTTGACTGCTTGGATCTCCAAGGTACCATTAGCGAACAGGCTAATTAGTGTGTCATTTATGCTGGTCTGGGTGATGTACCCCTTGCTGGGGGAGAACCATGTAAATGAGAGGTCTGTACTCATCAGGGACGTTTGGCAGTCCAGACGCACCCGCTCTCCCTCTGAAACCAACACGTTGGAGAGGAGCACGGTCACGGGCTGCGAGACGGCCTTTTCCACGGTGCAGTTGAGGAAGTAACGGTTCTGTCGCAGGAACCGGATGGACGACCGTGGATCCCCATTGATGCTGCAAGTGTGCTCATCGGTGAAGTCCTTCAGCGGGTCATAACCTCTCAGATCCCAGTGCCAGAACACACTGTACATGGCGCAGTCACAGATTAGAGAGTTGTTGTGGAGGTAGAGCCCCCGTTGTACCAACCCAGGCAAAGCTTTCACGTCCTCCCATTTCAGATGACTCATTCGGTTGGATGAGAGGTCCAGCATGGTCAGGAAGGGATGGCTATGGTCTTGGATGGAGAAGAATGGGAAGTGTGTGATCTGGTTGAGGCTGAAGTAGGCCTTCTTTAAGCTGCTCAGACCGGTCAGTGTGCCAGGCTCCACCTGTGTGATCTTGTTATTGAAGAGAAGGAGCTCCTCCAACCTCCACAACCCCTGGAAGTAGTGTTGCTGGACCACCTGCAGCTTGTTGGAGGACAAATCGAGGAACCTGAGGCCGGAGGCATTGCGAAACACCCCAGGGTCCAGTGAGGTGAGCTGGTTGTGGGCCAGTCGGAGGTTTTCCAGTCTCGGCAGATTCTTGAAGCTGCCCGGACCCAGCCAGGAAATGTGGTTGTGGCTGACATCGAGGATGACGGAGGAGAAAGGCAGGGCCTTGGGTAGCTTGGCCAGACCACTGGAGCTACAGCTCGCTGTGTCAGATACACAGAGGCACGTGGATGGACAGAATTCCTGAGAGCTGTGGAGGAGTGAAAGCAGCAGCAACGGCAGCAGGAGAGGGCCTTGATACAGTGCACAGGTCATGTTGCTGGAAGTTGGATTCTTCAAGGTTTCTAATCCCTCTGGCTGCCCCTGGTGTGATAAGAATCAAATGAGAAACAGCATGATATATTAAACAGCAATTCTTTTTCGACCCACCTGCTGCCTCCAGCCTTTCAACAGACACATATTATGATGACAAGGTTAATTCCATACACGAACTCTCAGTATCTATGGCAGAAGATGAAAAATGGTTCAAATATAGTGGCCACAAATCGCTTTAGCCCTGGAGAAATCTCACAAATACTCAGTTCAGACTACTTAGAGATGTTCCTGTGTACAAAGAAATAATACAGGCACTATTTTCTTTTTTTTGTTTGTTTTTCTTTTTTGAGCAGTAGCGCTACAACTAATGATGACTTTAAATGATGTTAAAATTTTGTAATGATTTTCTCAAAGCCTAAGCTGGCGTCTTGAAATGTTTTGTTTTGTCTGGCAAACAGAACCACAAGATATTCAGCAAAGCTGCATCAATTAGCCTATTTTCCGCAAGCTGTTTTGATAATCAATGAGTGGTTTCAGTAGTTTTCATGCAAAAAATGTCAATCATTTGCTGGATTTGCTGCTTTTCATTGTCTTTTATGACAGTAAGTGTCTTTGGCTTTTGGAATGTTGGTTGGATGCAATTTGGAGATGTCATTTTTTTATTTATGACATTTCATAAATTCAACAATTACTGTGAAAATAATGGTCAGGTTAATCAATCATTAATTTGATCATGAAAATAGTTGTCTAATTGATTAATCGACTAGTGCTGCAGCTTCAAATTATTGTCCACCCAGTCAGAAACTTTTAAACACATCACGAGAGCTTAGTGTTTAAAAGTCGTACATGTGAAGGGTGATACGTCACCTTGAAAAGATGTTTCTTCGCAGTTCGAATCAGATGAACATTGTCAGGGATCAGTTCAAACTGATTTCCCGCTGCTGACTTGAAAGTCTGGATGATTTCAAGGGTAAAGTGTTGGAAGAGTTAATCCCACTGCCAGACAAGTGAACAATTTTGCTCACTTATTTAATTCCATTCTTTCCTGAAAACACGCAAAAAACCCCCCCCAAAAACCTACACGTACGAACCATAAATCCAAAGTAAACTGCTTAGCGACAACATGAGACTCCAACTTTCACCCGCTTTTTTCCTCTTCGAAGTTGTATCCCATCAGTGAAAAACAACATCGCTGTCTAATCCTTAACTTCTTCTCAGATCCTCCTCCCCGAGGCTCTCAAGGAACAATGGCGTTTTGCCCTCCTCCCAGCCAAGTTTAAGGTCCCCCTACTGTCTCTTGCCTCGTCCCAAATGAGAGTGCCGCTCGACAAACATCCTGCAGTGCTTTGCAGTGTATGGCAAACAGCACAGAGCTCACTTAATCTCCCACAATCCCCTCCTCCTACTCTGTGTCATTTAGAGACCAGCCTTGTGTCTCCCTCTCTCATCATTAAGTAATGATGCCGGTGGCTGCCCTTCCCGCTCTCCCTCTCTTTCTTTCTCCCTCTCTCAATGATATCAGTTTTCTCGCAATATTCTGTTCCTATAATGCTCCATTACATTTTTTGTGTTTCGCTTGCTAACAGATTAGCAGAACATCAGAGCTTTCCACATGAAAATTACATGTGTTATCCGGTAACCTTCCACCATTAATCCCAGAGGACTGATATTTAGCTACTGTAATTTCTTCTTTGTGTGTGTGTGTGTGTGTGTGTGTGTGTGTGTGTGTGTAAATGTGTTGTAATGTGGCTTCACTTCCTGCTAAAAATACACCTGTTCTTGAATTCCCCAGATCCTGTCCATCCCTCTTCGTCTCTTGCTGTATTTTGTCAGACCCTCTGACTGTGAAGCTCTCCTCTTACCTGTGCAGCCTCCTTACCTTGCCGTTTCTATTTCAGTGGTTTTCACAGGATAGACATTGCCCTCTCTGCAAACACACACACATTGACACACACTTTCTATCTCTAAGTGCCTTAATCAGTACATCCCCTCCTTTCTCTCTGAGCCCCCCCCCCCCCGACATCCCTCCTTCCCCTTGGCTGTGAGGTTTGACTGGATATATGCTGTCCATGCTGCTTGGTCATGGTGGTCCTGACAGCTCTGATTTCTGTCACAGTGAATTAGCTTTGCCTCCCAGCAGCCACCTCCTCACTGCCACCCCCAAACCCAACCCAACCCCCCCCCCCCCGACTCCCTGTAAGTGCTTGGGGCTTTGACTGACTCCCACTCACTCACTCACTCTGCAGAGGCACATAGCCGATTCCCCGTGGGTTCAGGCTCTCTGGATGGGGTCCACTTCTCAAAAGGTGCCCTGATGAGAGCAGATGTCCACGGGAAGATGGATGCAGGAAACCAAGGGGGCAATGTTAGGCTTTCAATTTATGATTTTCAGTGCTTAAAAGTAGGATTAAGGCTATGGAAAACACATTCGGGTTTATGTGTGTTGAAATGAACAAGCTTTCACCGTCTTTGGCATTGTGGCATTACACACAATCTTGTCCCAAGGCTAGTCATCAGCTTGGCTGGAACATGTAAGAAATATATACGCCCACACATGTGCATCTGAGATATGTTAGAAAGGGATGCTAAACAGGCCTTCCTTGTAGGTGTAGGTGGTTTATATCATGGCTCAAATGGCCTCCAACTAATTTGACGGTTTTCCTGCAATTTGAACTTTGTCCTACTGCAAAGGAAACCTTAATCCGGCTAGCTTTTTAACTATTCATGTTTCATTGATTGTTCTAAGATATTATGTAACACGCTGCTCGTTCACCGATCATGTATGTAGCTTGGTTTCTAAGTACCCAATTGTAATTGGATCACATAAGACTTACGAAAACCGCAGTGTTCATCTGCATAAGCTGGAAATGATTCATGGTTTGGTGCTCTCAGAAGAATATGAGCATATGAGGCATTTAAATAAGGTACATCATTGTGCCAGCGTGATGTCAGTGGCTGCATTTGTTTTTAGCTACAGTATATTCGTGTGGCGGATATGTTCTTTTTCTCAGGCAGCACTTATTTTGCTGCTGTTGACATAACTTGAACATTTCACCGCCTTATTATTTTAAGTATCGACGTCCCCTCTGCAAAGGATCCTTCATTTTAGAATGCAATCATTTGTCATTGTCCTTGGAGATCAATTCAATCAAAGCCTGAACAGGTAAACAAGACGAAGAGTTGAGTTTTTGTTATTTACTTAAATTGCAAAGTAATATTTTTTTTTCCCCTTTTTCTTCTGATTGCCTCTCATCATCCAGTAACAATCTGTGTAGTCTCAACAGAATGAGGTCCTTGGGTCAATATTAACGCCTTACTCGCTCATCTCTTTCTCCCTTTTTCCACTGAAAACATTCTGTGAATCTCTTTTTTTCCCCCCCTCCATGTGTCTGTTTTCAGGCTGGACTGTGTGTCTCGGCTTGCTGTTCTGTAAAATCCCTAATCTAATCAGCATCTTTGTATCAAGCTGCTTTGCAAATCCCGCCTTCTTCTTCTGCATATATTTGATTAGACTCAGCGTATGCAAAGTAGTCCCGTCAAATCAGCCAGGTTCGGAGTGGACCTCGCAGCTTAAACCCTGACCCCGCTGCATCCTGCCCCCAGCAGAAAGTGATTTTCTCTCTACCATCTGCCGCAGAAGAGATGGGGAAAAAAAGGAAAAACATAACAGCGCAGGGAAATGTCTGCTCCTGTCTTGCCCTTGAGAAGCAGTGCAGCTCACTAAGAGTCAATAATATAAAGCTTTATATTCTCAGATGCAAGAGAAATATTTTTGTCAAACATTAAAGCCTTGGAATTTCAAAATGCAGGCATGCTTTTAAGACCTCTGTTATTATTTTTCCTCTATACTGACAGTAAACATAATTTGTGGCTCATGAAGGACTTAAGGCAAAACAGCTAGATGATGGGGCCTGACCGATTTGGGGGCCAATAACAATATTTGGAAGGAAAAAAAATTAGGTTTTGACATATCGACCTGCATACGCACATAATTGGCAATGGTCCCTCAAATGTTGTTATCAAACACTTATGACAAATATATTTAACAGAGGCGGCATATTTTACAGTTGAACAATGCATTTCATTGTATAAAATGACATCAGTGCACTGAAACAGCAAACTTTAATGGGAGTCTAATCATCATAAATCATCTCCAGTCACATTTTTCTGCAATATAATCTCTGAAAATAAGCTTTTATTATCACTGCACATCCGGCAGCAAATACAGCGATGTCGACAATCTGCAATAGACCAACCTCAGTCGATAATAGCGGCCAATTGATAAATCAGTCAGGCTATACGACTGTAAATACCTACTAGCTGCTTTACATATTCTTTTAATAAAACACTTTAATGTGATTTGAAAGATAAATTCAAATGGAAAATGGGTATATAAACGATGTCAAACTCTAAGTCAATTTGCATTGGGCCAATAAATTGGTTGGCTGATGTTATTAGCCTTTATTGGCCTATCACAGATATATTGGTATCTGGATAAGAGCCCGATCAATACTCTATTTTTAGGGCTGATGTCGATACTGATGTGAGAGACTAAACATTTCTGATATCAATATATTTGCAGATATGCACACATTTTTGGCAAACACAAGATAGAGGATAATTTTGCAGTTTAACAATATTGCCTAAAAGGACATCAATGCATTGAAACGATAAATTTAACTAGGAATCAATAATTTGTATTACTCAAGCATCTTTTTCTGCATTAAAACCTCTAAAAAGTCTAAAAATCAGTCAGGCTCTAATGGTTATAACTGAATAAATACTTGACAAAGTGGCAGGGCAGGAGGATACACAAGAAGAAGGCTGAGTGCCACATTAATGGACTGAAATATCCAAAAGCAACTCTGTAAACTGTGCAGCTGAAGGGTTTCCTGCCAATTATGAACCCTTGAACCTGAACATACACACCCTTGTTCAGTATTTATTCTGCCTTTCAACAGCGTTTTGTTAGCCTGGCTGACAGCCAGACTCCCAAATATGAATGAGTCAGTGCCTGGATAAAGATTCGGAGGATTGAGTTTTATTTCCTTTCTCTCCCTGGGTGCATTTGCAGTCTAGATGAGCTCCCTGTTGAAAAGGAGCTTCAGACAGTGCAAGACTGTTTGCTTGTCACGAGGAGCTGCTCAGCTGCTCCATATGCTCTGTAGTCATAGCGATTGCGATGCATTATTTAAGAATGTCTTATGCAAAATCCTGTCAAACCTGGTGTGATGGTAGTTTTTAATGCTGACATGTAGAAAGTATGGGTTTATTTTCTCCAGGGTTTCTACACTCAGTCCTTCTGTTGGATGTTGTGTACTGTCAGTGTGAAGAGACAAGAACACCATCTAGTGGTTTAAGACACAACTGGAATAGTGACGCGCCCAATCTACTCTCCTTTTTCCTCACTATTATTAGTGTTGCATAAATGGATAAAAAAATACAAATAAAAAAAAAAGGTATGTCATGCGGATGAAAAGAATTAATGAGAATTTGGAGAAAAAGCAAACATCATACATACCAGACAGATTACTAAGATAATAGCATAGTCAGAACTGAAGGATTTTCTGACTAAACAATCTTAAAGGAGTAGTTCAGCATTCTTGGAAATATAACTGAAATTAAATCTGTGTTTTTAAAAGATCCTTGCTACACATAAATTAAGACACACATTACAATTCACTAATGTGTGTCTAGCAGAGTTTAAAAAGAAAAAAGGGATAATTACCACACTATATTCCTTATAATTGGAGCTATTAGCAACGTCATTGGAGCTACAAAAAAAAAAAAATGTATCCACAATGAATGTGAACACCCTTACAGTGTCCAACTCTCCACACATGCATCCTTCCACACATTCAACTGTAGGAACTAAAGGGAAGACATGTTTCCAACTGGAGCATCAACACATAACATTATCAGAGTATCTTTATACGGATCTCTTAGATAATTTACTTTTATTGCGACTGAAAAACGTTAATTATTTAAGGAACGTACATGTCAGTGCTCTCTGCTGGACAATCTATGTAAATCACCTCAAACCTACTTTGGCATTTTTGTGCTGCAGTGTATTTGCATTTACAGTACAATACACACATACATCTCTGAAATAAACAAACATTGTTTGATGTATCGGTCTAACTCTACTCCAAAGATAACAGTGTCCACCTACCAGCGACTCTAAAGCTCACAAACGTAATGTTGGTATCTAAAGTATAAAGATGTTTTTTTACTGGAAGACTCCTCAAGGATCTTATTATCATGATTATGATCATTATTAGTATTGTCTTGGAGCCCTATGATTTTAAAACTTTTGGTTTTGGTTGGGAGTATACAAAGATATAAAATAGGGCTGCATAACATGGACAAAAACATAATCATGACAGATACTGCAAGTGCCATATGATTCATCTTTAGTGTGGATGATCATTTTCACTATCACTAATTATTCAGATCATGACGACATAACATTTGTTTGGGTCTGTACCAAATAACAATAATGTGATCTTGTATCTGAAGAACAACATTTGTTGGCCTGGGAAATCAACACTATAGTACGTACTAGTTATAATGCTGTTGTGTCAACCATTTTACCTTTATCAAATAATTGCTGCTTCTAATGATTCGGATATTGCACTGATGAGATTCATTGTGTACCCACAATACAAAACATTAATTAGTGAGCTATATAGGTGTTAATAGGCACATTTAGATAGATAGATACATTTATTAATTCCCAAAGGGAAATTAGGTTATCATAACAGTACAGTGTAGTACAAATACAATCATAATACTAGACAAATAGACAAATATAGAAACAATAAAGTACTATATACACTATGAAAAAAAAATACTATGTACATTAAAGTGCTTGGGTAACTATAAGATAAAAAGGAAATACTGAGGTGGAAGAGCAAAGGTAAGTGGTACATAAGGTGCGAGAGGATAAGGTGCAGTGTTAGCAGTGATAATAACTGAAAACGTTTTGGAGTCTGATGGCACCACGACGGAATGATTTCCTGTGTCGTTCCTGTAGGCAGCTGGGTTGAATGACTCTGTTCCTTAAGATGCTCTTCAGCTTCTCCAGAGTTTTGTGGAGGGGGTGAGAGGCACTGTCCATGATTGCCAGCAGTTTTGCCAGCATCCTGTCCTCCGCCACCTCCTCCAGGATGACAGGCTTAGAGCCAACAACAGACCCTGAGTTCATTTCTTTACCTTTACACAGAGTCAGGCTAGCTGTTTACCCCGACCAGCTGCTGGCTTGTACAGCTTCATATGTATTTTTTATTGGCAAATTTAATTCAACAAAATGTACCAACAACAATACCATGTGGCATATTCGCGTTTCCATGCACATTTTCACATCTGCACACATTTGTCCACTCTTACATACGCTTATTATACCCACATACTCACAATCTTCTGGATGCGCATGCTTGCGAAGAAATCCACAATCATCTACATTCAGTTCCACTTTGATCTTATCGAGTGGGATAGATTGCTTTGCCTCAAAGTGAGAGATGAGAGGCTGCAAATGTTTATCAAATGTTTCAGCTGAGCCATGTAAAGTAAATTTAATTGTGGCATCAGAAAGATACGAGGCTGTTATCGACCTTCTCATCTAACTATTTGCAAGAAGGGCAATAATAGTAGCCCCTGAAATATTGGACTATTCCTTTCAGATTAATTCCTTGATTTTTGCATAATTAATTACTATGATTGCATTCATAAAATTCCTTCCAAATAGAGCTATTTGCATTATTATGTGGTAGTATTTGTATTGGAAACCAACATATCACATTTTTCCAGCCCTATTTCACACTGCTTATGGCACGGGCAGACACCAGAACTGATTTTACTTTGAACTAAATCTCCGACAGAGGTAAAAATGTCAGCCCGACACACGTGCACGCGTTTAGCAGCTGTGCTTCTGCTACCCATGAGCACAGGACTCGAGCATAACTCTTGATTATAATGCGAACCCACGTCTTTACGCGTGTCAATAGCGAGCAGCGTGCAGGAAAGAGGGCTCGGGGTATGAACATCCCCACGTCTCCTCAACCTCTATCATCTGTGCTGATTGTTAACGGATTTCAATTAGGACTCACAGGAGTTAATATGATTGCTTGCTGTTTACCCTTTCTTGCTTCCTTCCATGGAAGCCAATTATGCATGAGTAGCAGTGGATGAGTACTGGACGCAGCTAATGGCTCTGCTTCTCCCTTTGTGTTCACATTACTGAAGGATATGGGTTGTGAAATGAGATCACTACTGACTACTGTGCTATCAGTGATTGTGCTATAAAACATTATGGGCCAGAACATAGTAAATTGTGTGACGTGACTGTGGGGTGGCAGGCTGTCTGGTCTTTTATCTGTTGTTCTCTCATCTCCTTCTTCGTCTTTTCCCTGCTTTTTTTTTTTTGTCATCTCTTGTTTCTCTCATCTGCTCTCATATTTCCTCTCTCTCCCCTTTGCTCACCCACTAAAAAAACCTTCCTCTTGCTCCCTTCCGTTTGCTTTTTACCCACTCTCCTCTCATCCTCCGCTCCTCTCCTCTGGTTTATCCTCTCAATTCTTATCTTCCCACATCACTTTTTTACACCTCTCCTCTGCGCCTTTCATCTCCTGCCCTGTGGTTATCAAGAGAGACAGACAGGACATCAGCCAATCCTCTAGCCTCTTCACCCTTTAGATCACTTATGGTAGATTGACATATCTGGGAAAATCCATCATGTCCTAATCAATAAGGATTAATGCACATAATATAGGGATTTCATATAAATCACAGCTGTAAAATTAATCATTATCTTATTACCATGGGAATCAATTGCCCATATATCATCTGAAATGCGTGATTTCATGTGCGCGTTTGCTCATGCATGGCCTTGAATGCAGACAGTCTCTCTGCTGTGCTCCTCGGTAAAGAATGAGTGAAGTTGAGATTCAGCAAATACGAGACAAAGTAGCCATTGTTTTTATGATCTCTGTGTGTATATATAAAAAAAAACAAACAAATGAAAGCAGAAAAACAGAACATCTTCTCCCAAAGGTGTGAGATGAAAACGACAGTGTCTTCTGCGGCGCAGGTTTATCTCGTTGCACTCCACAGTTGAGATAGTGTGATGGATCCTGCAGCCAGCTGTCTTCGCCACCTGAGCCACATCGCTGATGCTGGCGTGTCGCCTCTCTCTGCTCAGACAGACACTCGGGGACATGAAGGGTGATGAGCAGTTAGCGGTTCCATCAAGGATCTCCGGGGCCATCCGTGGAAAATGAAACCATCTCTGAACAGGTAACTCAATTTAACTCGTGGCCGCCTTCTCTGGAGCTACAAGCACAAATACTTTCCCAGCTGATGAGATGAAGTAACAGAGCATGGCCGGACTCACAGAGTGCAACAGGAGAGGCCCGCTCCACCCTAATTGCCTGGACATGGTCAAGGGAGGCTTTTCTACCACTTTTACAGATGGTGAAGGGAAGGTTGGAGAGTAGAAAGGTTCTGGGTTTTCTCTTCTTCCTTTTCAATCAATAGAATAGACTGGCTTTAATCATGGAGCTATTGAGTGCTGAAGCTAGCAAAATGGAGAGTTGGTCTTCTGGAACCATTCCCAACTTTGCCCCCAGCTTCAAAGGCGTTTGCCTACACAGAAGAGGAAATACTGTATTGGGCTAAATTTGTAGCCAAGCCTTCAAAATACATTTTTCAATTCCACTTTGAGCTCCACGCATGGAAATAAGCAGCTTCTTTTCTAAAAGGATGTCTAGAAAAGAGCACCTTATGTAAATCTGTCAGTTTTTAGCCCCAGGGATGGAAGGCTCACTCATATCCTTTACGTAAGACAAAGTGGCAATACAGCAATTTAAAAATACTCCAGTACAGCCAAGTACAGGCAATGCATTCAAAATCCTACCTAAACTAAAAATAGACAAGTGCTTTAATGTATCATTATTAAGTAAATGTTGATTGCACAATATAATGGCTAGAGAATAGTGACACCATTGGCATTTAGATTGGTTCTCTATAAACCTTGTTTCACAATGCAATTTTGTCTGCCACCAGGCACAAAATTATGTCTCCATTAGAGACTAAAGGAATGAATAAACTTGTGTTTTGTCCTGTGTTGTTACTAATTGTTGCTCTGAGGAAAAAGGAAATTATCCAGTCCCTCTGCAACAGCATTGGCAACAATAATCCCACTTTGAAACACTATGGGTGCAGAAGTTGTCTGCTTCAGCTTCAAGTAAAAGTATTATCAGCATGAAATACTAAAAGTGCATTTACTCATTATGCATAAAATGTCCTCTCTAGCTGATATTTAATTATATATAAAATTATTATATTACCTCATGTCTGAGGTTTCCACAGTGGGTGGTGGGCCATTTCAGTGAAGGCTCAGTGAATGGAAGGGAAAAAATATTCCATTAGTCATTATATTAGGATTAGTATTGTAGTACTATTAGTATATATTAGAAATCAGGCCTAAATTTGTATGATTTGGTTAAAGTTCAGACATAGTCAGAAATGATAAACTAATTTTGCCTCTGGTCAGACTTTTTAAATGTATTTGTTGTGGTTTTAAGTGATGTAAAAATGCAATATAAACCTTCTTGGCTCAGTTGTTGAGTATCTGTGGGCTCAAATAACATAATAATGATCTCGATGCATTCCAGGATCTGACCGAGACTAGGTAAATAAACCTGGGGCGGTGGCGGCGTGCCTTTATTCAAGCTTTGACTGAGGGGGGGCAAACACTGTCTGTTTGAAAACTCTCTGGTAAAGTAACATTTTAATATTCATAAAAATATTTTAATATTTAATATACAGTTTGATCCAGTAGTTCCCAACCTTGGAGTCAGGGCCCCTTCAAAGGGTCAGAAAAACTAGAGTAGCACGAGATGATTAGTGGAGAGAGAGGAGATGTCATGTTTTGTTTTATTTAACACACATGTTTATTTACATTTTATTTTTAGATCATCGTTTTCATGATAGCGTTGCGGTGACAACATCTGCCTTAATTATATTCAGAGATATTTCTTTGAATGAATGAAACACTTTAGAATGTACTGGGCTGAAGTCTCACTGACATTGCTCAGAGTGGATGGCAGGCATACAAAGTGCAGGATCGTCACATCAGAATCCAAGGGTTTGCGTCAAGGCCAACAAAAGCACTTACAGCTAAGGTCGTGACTTTGGTTAAATCTTGGCAAGAGCTTCCATCCCATGTCACAGCTGAGTTGTCCTGTATTAAAACATACTGTTATCTCTCGATAACCTTAATGAAGGAATTGACATAACTGTTGAAAAACCTGCATAATGCTTTCATCCCTGCAAGCGGATAGTTTATTGCAGGATCGCCTGTTTTGACATGGTACAAAATAAAATACATTGTAGATGAACATTTTACCGATTCGTTCAATATCGCAGTATAGATACTTGACACGTTCGTTATATAACAACATCTCCCCGTTATATCAATTGAAATTTGGGAAATTTGATATTATTTACACCCAAAAAGCATGGTAGAGTTTGTGCACCCACTTCAGACAGGGTTTTAGCTTAGCGGCTACGGGGAAGATTTTGGCTTTACAAAGGTTGTAAATAAAATAAATACAATCTAAATAAAATCTTTTCAAATAATTGTGGGATCTATTATGTGGACTATGAAATTTTATCTGACTTTCCAGCCACTTTCAACTATTCCTTTAACTACAAATGACAGCTATAGTTGATTAAAACGTACAATATTTCCCTCTGAATTGTAGACTAGAAATAAAATAAAATAAAATAAAATAAAATGAAAATAGAAATAATCCTCACAAAATTGTACCCTCAGCAGGATTGAACTGTGATTATGAAAACAGGTTAAGTTACATGTTTGGATTAAATTAAAGCAATGAAATGGATCTTCGCATCATGACAATTAGATAGATCAACTCCCCAGAGAAGGAGGTGTCACTCTCACACACCGCTCATTAGAAACCACCCTTATTAGGCTATTTCATAATTGTTCTCGAGCTAAATTATATAACGATCACATTGACCTTCCACTGTCCTGCTTAGTAGACTGAGTTGGTGCGCTCAGGAAAGTCAGTTTAATGAGTGCAATCTAATGTGTGACTCAATAATGCTATCTTCCACTCCATTATTAATCACAATGAAAAAAGTTAGCTCTGTTAATTATTGCAAATGTGTTACAATGAAAATGCCAATGTGGCTCGAGAGCCCGCAGCTATTTCAGCGGAAGTGATGTATCGTTGGCGCTCCTGGAAGAACACCTAATAAAATGTCTCCCGTTAAAATCAGGCCACAACAGCAGATAGCAGATATGGCTTTAGATGTAGCACTCTGTCCTTTAGTCAAGTCTGTATGACTCCATTAGAACACATTAGATGAAACTTTAATGTTCCCTGTGGGCAAATTGGGTCATTACACCTTCATGTTAGAGGGGAGCTTTGAACATATAGCATGTATTGGCATCCTACGATTCCTATAAATGAGCAGGGGGTATAATGAGAAAAGAAAGACTTTCCTTTAATAATGAAGTCCTGGTTTGAGCTTGCGTAACATTTTCTGCTGAAGTGTCCTTGAGCGGGACACTGACTTCCTCCCCGCGCCAGACTTGCCATTGTGCTGCAGATAATGGAGCCATTGAATAAACACAACAAGCGGACAGGCACCTGCAGTGCTTCTCATTGATTATTCACTAATGCAGACACTAATTCTACTTGAAAACAAAATGCAAAGGAAAAATGATGTGGTGCCGCCGGTTCTAGAATGGAGCGAGGCAGTCGTATATCATGCCTCCTCCTATCAGCCGCATGCTGTGAAAGTGAAGCAGAAGATGAAAAAGAGAAGGGGGTGGAGGGGGGTAAGAAAACAGGATTGAGTGAGACTGATTGTAGCCTGCAGAGGGCAACCATTAAGCTCACCAAATATCATTATCAGATTTTCAATAAGGTTGCAACCATCAGATAGTGAATGCAGACAGCGTTGCTGCTCTCTTACCGGCTCTAGCTGCATCAGGTGCAACATGTTTTTGCAATTCAATCTGGCTACAAGGCCAAGAGGAGGCTTTACTTATTGCTTGATCCCAGAACAAATCATAAGCCCAGCAAATATCAGGGGCCGGTCTGCCTTGGGAGTGGCTGCGGGCTCGGGGGCTTGGATGTGCACTGTTGTTTGAGTGATTACACAATGATTACCACCCGCTGCGCGCTGTTGTGCTGTGTGAACGCTGCGGTACAAGGGCACTTGGGGGATTTACAATGTTCTTCATTATCAAAATTTAAATTGCTTTGCTGATAAAGTCTATCAGAAATGAAACCATATTTCAATAGATTATCCCTCCTACCCCCCACACAAAGCACCAACACTTATCACAGGCCAAAGCTAATGAGAGATAAGAAACTAGAGATAAGCGAATTTGGCCTTGCAGGGTGCTGTTTTGCTTTTTGTATGCTAAAGTGCTAAAGTAGCTGAAAGGTTATAAAACAGCCTCCATAAGCCAGGGCATATCAACAGAAAGACGTTGGTTGGTTTGTGTGAAATAAGGGAAGAGGGGCACTAAAGAATAAAAGTGGGGGCCCATCTGTCAGTGCAGTCTGGCTGAAGTTGCCCCTTGCCTCTCTGTTTTGATTATTTCCTTATCTCTCTTTTACTGGCTGGCTGTGAGTAACAGTGACCCGCTGGATTGCTTCCTAGACCATATTTCCTGATCTGGCTCCAACATTGCAATCCGTTCCTAATGTCAATGGATTTTTTTTTTTTTCTGAGGCTTAAAATCCCACAAATCAGCTAAACAATGATGTTCTAATAAAGAAATCTTGATAAAATAAACTTCCATGATGAATGTGTAGCTAACATGCAGCCATGAGAGGGATGTTCACTATCTCAAAGGTTAACGTCACCAATTTAACACTGTAAGTGTGTTTACAGGTCTTGGGGAGTAACGCTGCATGTAAAAAGCATTGCAATAAGCCTGTTGTGTAAACTGTATGTAATCTGATAAATTACCCCCAGTGATGTAGTTTAGTGGCACAGCATTGTTGGTTATGTAGGCGCCAGGCTTTGACAAGGAATAATAATGCACGGAATATAAATGGAGATATCTCTGGTACTGATTTATTGATTGTGATTTCGTTTTTTAAGATGCCCGTGAGTCCAGCAGTGTTATAAGTGAGCACTGCTTTTCAAAACAGCCCACATTACCCATCTGCGCACTGGAGGCAATTTGCCAGATTACATGCAGCTTCCTCTGGATCCACAAAAAGCTTTATGCTAGTTTTTTCACATAAGCAGTAGTTCTCCCCAAGACCTTAAAACACACTTTCATGTGTCAAATATGTGGAGTTACACTTTAAGTGGGATTAATATGAAATCTGAATAAATTAAGAGTTTTTCCAAACTGAAAAACCGCATCATATTGCTCAGCTCCTTTCACTCCTGCAGAAAATGTTTCCCTTATGGAAGAGTTCAACTGTTACGAGAGTATGGGAATTTCAGTGTGAGTGTGACATATAGAAAAACATCCGGCAGCATAAAGTGTAGCAGAACCGAGATGCTGTGGCTTCTTAATGTGGCAGAGCTCAGAACTTCTGCTAACTCATCAGCCAGATTCAGGATAGTTTCCAAACTAAAAACAGCTGAAGAGTGTGACTTCTGCATATTTTCAACAGCTCACTCTCCTCTTAAATAACTCTTTCTCGCCTAAGTAATGAGAAGAAAACATTAGAAGCAAACCACAAATATGAGCCAGGTTGTGTTTCCTCTCTTTTGGTCGTTTAGTGCCACTGGTCAGCAGGTGTCACTGAGTGTTACCATGGGAACATTGGTTAGCAGGTGTCACTGGTAGTTACCATGGCAACATGGCAGGACGAACTTTTTAGGGTTTAAGATAAGTCAGTTTTTGTTGTCGTAAGTTTCTAATTTGAAGTAGACCACAAGCTAAATTAAATCTGGCCTAGCTCTACGAATCAGTATAAAATATGTTTGTGAAACCAGCTACAGAACCTGAAAGCGTATGTGTTTATAATTCAAAACATTTGGACTTTGATGCCCCCCAGTGGCCATATCCTCAATTTACTGTTTACGTAGTGTGTTGTCACTTAAAGGTCCAGAGTGTAGAACTGAGTGGCATTTAGCAGTGTGGTTGCAAATTGCAACCAACTGAACACCTCTCACTTCACCCTCACCTACACTGGCAGCTAAAAACACAGAAAACCCTTCATTCGTTGATTTCACTGCAGTATTATCATGGACAGAATAGGGTGTGTTCCATATCTATAGTGAGTTTTTATAGTTTTTATATATTTTGTATAGTTTTCTTGCTGTTTAGCCAGCCATTGACCATAGTAACCATGGTAACAGCATGAGAAGACGCATTGCTTAGCAGTCAGTGCTCAGTTAGGTTTGTCCTTTGCTTAGTGACGGTTATGCACACATATATTTACATACATACAAGGATTGTCTTTTGTCCTGGAAGAGTCCTGGGAACATCTTTGTTTGACCCAAACACAATCTTTACAATCCCCAGGATGACAGGATAGCCTCAGTCTCAAGCTCTGGTTATATCTTTATAAATTCCAAGGTGACTTATTCATATTGCTTGTTTTATCAGGTAGTCCAACAATTGAAAAACACAAAAATATGACATATACAAATAAATATTATCACATTTTAGAGGCTGGAACCAGTGAAATTTTGACATTTTGCTTTAAAAAAAATCCTAATAATTGATATGATTGCCAAAATGTTTGCCAGTTAATTTTCTGGCTGATCGACAAGATGCTTCAGCTGTACTATCCATTATAACATTCATGAGAACTGCATCATGCACTTGTTTATGGCAGCTTGTTTGGTTGGCTGGTTTCTTGTGGCGCACATGCATAGCACTGGATGACTTTCAGAGACTGCACCTCTGAAACACATTGCACGTGTGACATTCTCACAATTTGCCAAACAATCACTCTTTGCCTTGTTAACTCCTCTGCTGCGATTTTTCTTCACCCTGGATTGGGTCCTGTCCAAGTAAACAGTGTCTTTGAAGTATTCCCCCAATGTTAATAGCCATGGCACCTTTAATGATGAGGCAACAGACAAGGCCTGAGAGAAATATTAGCTCAGCAAGGTCATAGCAGACAAGGTCCCATCTGTCTCTGTGCAGCCTCGGTGGATCCCAGGCCCTTACATTACTGTGGCCCCGGGGCAGGGAAAATGGATCATCAATCTGATTTAGAGAGACTCTGGCCAATGCTGTCATTTCCAAGCAGAATAACACTAGTTTCTTCACGCGTCACCTTTGCAGGTAAATTCATGATGGCTAGTGATGTTAAACTGTCTCATGCATGGCGTCGCTGAGCCTAGACCTTCAGAGAGCTTCACATAGCATTACATCACACCAACATGCCACGCCGCAGCACTCTGCAGCCACCGAGGATAGCTGGGTGTAGTGCAACACTGCAGTCAGGGCAGTAAAAAGAAAAATAGAGCAGAGAGACAGAGTAGTTATGGCTGTTTATTTTTATACACTCTTGAATATACTACTGGTATGTATTCGGGGGTAATTCCCTGCCATGGTCATGAAGTTTAAGTCTGTCGGTAAACTCCAATGGCCAATCACTTTGCTCCAACTTCAGAAATGAGACACCGTGTAAAAGCGGATCAGTGATGCCTTTAGCGCAGCCACTTTTCTCTCTACACTGTGTCTTGCACACACTTGCAAGCTGGCATACACACACACACACACACACACACCTCGACACTCTCCTGCCATGGAATTTGGTGTTGTGGCTGACACAGTAGAAATGTGGTGTAAACGTCAGGCCTCTACAGCCACACAGCACTGTTGATAATGAGTCTGTAATCCATTTGATAGCCTATAAACTGGGTGAGATTCTTGTGAGCCTCAGCCAGGAACGACAGCCAAACAGCACCCTGAGGTATACATTAACATAAAGAAAGAAGCGTGAAGAGAGGAGCACCAATGTAGTGCTGGCGGGTCACCACTGCTCGAGCCTCACCCAGTTGGTGGCTCTTTGCATAAGAGCTGTTTGAGAATGAAAGGGTGGGAGAAATCCCCACCCTTTGCTTGATTTCTGTCATTTTCTTTTCACGCTGGTTTTTCCAGTCCCTTCAATCCCGGCTGTCTTCTTATCAGCCGTGCCCACCTATGACGCCCTGTCTTAAGCAGCTCCTGCATTAAGAAAACGGCACGTTAGTCTGCAGGTGTAAATTTGCTTATCTTATACAGGAGGGTGCTTGCAAGAGAGAAGAGGTTGTCTCCACAGAACTAGGGCTTTAAGGGATCGTCTAAAAGCCAGTTCTTTTCTGCTCTGCATCCATCTAATGTGACACAAATCCCTTCAACAGAGGAATGGCTTCTCCATCCTCAGGTTGCTTCAGGTACGTTAGTTGTATTTTTCTGCCCTGTGTGTTCTGTGTTGCCTTTACGCACAGCAGAGAAACAGGATGGGGAACCCCAACTGTTACCCCTAGCTGGGTGTTTAAAAACCTTGGCAGCAGCCCAAGAAGCAAGCGGGTGGCCAGGCCAAGCTTGCTGTGCTCCGGCAGACTTTGAACCTGATTCCTACAAATCCACACATTGTTATTCACCTGGAACTTGCTGTTTGGTCGACTTCCAGGCCCAAACAGCGTCAAAGCAGGTCCGCTCTCTGCACTTCTCTCACATTCAGCCGAGCCTCACATACTTTTTAATACTCTGCATCACATCACACTTTCATACTAAGTCCAAACATCCCTGTAGAATTCCCTCCCTCTGCACACAGTGTGATAGTGTGCTTTGTTCTCTCTTTGGCAAGGTGAGTATTGTCAAGGGATCATTTAATAAGAGAGGGATTGCTTGGAAAGGACAAGAAAGGGCCTCAGGTGGAGAACCTCCCTCTGATGAGGATTAGTTTTATCCTGCATATGCAAATGAAATTGATTAAGCCAGAGACAGCACTTCCCCTGCTTCAGTGTGGCATCCCTCTCCTGCAGGTAATCTCCTGAGAAAGTACTGCAATACAGCCTTGGGAGACAATGCTAATAGCGCAAGATGAACTGCCGTCATCATGACCATCATTTGTGGCTCACAGACAGAGGGGTGGTGGCAAATTACACAGACACGTCATTGTACAACTGGTGTTTGTTTTTCCTGATCTGCATACTGATTAACATGATAAGTAACATACTTCTGTATTCCTAAAATGCACTGACTGCTCCATGCAGTGCATGACTATACAGCCTTATCGTCTTCCCATGCTGGGACTTTTAACGTCTTAATCCCTCAGCATATTGCAGGAGATTATCTTTCTAAAATTAACTAGCCCCTTGAGACTGCAGAGATAGCAGCTGCTTTTTTGCCACTTGGCGAGTTTTCAACAAACAAAGTGGCTTATTGCATACGGGAGACCGCGCTCACATTAGCTTTTTAAAGGCTGTAAGATTATGGGACTATTATGCTGTTTCCACCGCGCCTTGATTCATTCAGAAAGGGGGGATGTTTGTGTGCAGGTTGAAGGCTTCTTAAGATTTGTTTCGTTGCAAAGGCGGTTTGGTAGCATATGTGCTCTGCATGTCGGCGCAGTGCAGGGGAAAAAAAAAGGAATTCTAAAGGGCTGCCAATCCTACCTCAGTCCCGCTGTGTCTGGCATTTATGAGAGGTAGTCAATCTAAATTACTCAGAGGTAAACTTTAGCTGTCATATCCGATGGAAAAAAAACACGCTGTGTCGCCTTTTGAAACATAATATCGATTAATCATGCTTATGGCTGTGAGTAAACAAGATTTAATTAAAGCACATTGATTATAATTCTCTTTCTTATATTGCCAAACAGCACCAACTAATCCTCTGCATAGCTGGGTTCCCGAGAAAAGAAGACAGATGACTGGACGCTCGGCAGGATTTCTTTTTAATCTCGTACTCACCTTTTGCCATACACATACTGTAGATCCACTTCTGCAGATTTGATAGTTGCTTGGAAAGGGAGTTAGTCTACTCACCAGATTTCTGCAGGTAAATGTCCACTATTATCAGGTCTGGAGTTGTAAATTTTGATAAATTGGTCATAAATTGATTTTTGATTATGCAGAAGCTAAGTGGTCAAATGGTCCCTTGAAGGTTTTTTGTCAATTAATTACAAAGAGAGCTAAAATGATAAAATAGGCAGATGTCCAGCAGCAAAAGATATGTCTTACATCTTGGTAACCTTGACAACTTTCTTGATAATCAGTTATTATTGTTCTTCTGTTATTACCTTCATAAAACAGGCCTTATTATAATATAGTTATAGTGCTGTTATTTTTAAGGACATCTTTTGAATTTGAATGCACCGTCTGCTAAAACAATGTTTTCAAATTGAAGGCACAAAGACTTGTGTTGTACTGATATTAGCTTCTCACTAATTTGTGTCAATAGGGGTGCTGGCTTTTATTCTTGCTACTGCGTTAATGGGAAACTAATTGCACAAAAAATAATTTATTGTCTTCAACTTCTCATTCTTATTCAGGGGCCTGAGGAGTCTTTCGCAGCATACACTGGGTATAAAAGCAGGAAAACAACCTGGACAGGCTGCTAGTTTATCACAGAGCAATCACACATTCACATGATAAGTCACACTTGGCCCTATGGGTAATTTAGAGTCATTAATCCCCCTGATTTGCATGTGTTTAGACTGTGGGAAGAAAGCCTTGTGAACACACACAGAACAAATGTATAATTCAAATTGATGTGTAATCAACAATAACAGGTGATAATCTGGGGTGTGGATTGGGTCATCATAGACATTTGTTAAAGCAGTGATGGAATGTAACAATGTGCAATTACTCAAGTACTGTATTTTAAGGGGACTGCTTAACTTGAGTATTTGCATTTTGGGAGGCAAGCAGTTTTTTTTCACTGCACTGATTTTCTAAATTAAATTACTAGTTACTTTACATATTACATGTTGCTTTAGAGTCAAAGTTCTGCAGTTATAAAACAATCTACTTTATTTGATATCAGTTAAGAATAGATAGCTTTTTACTTGTACTCTTAATACTTAAGTAAATTTGTTGACAGATAATTGATACAAAAGTATGTAAGTACTTTTTGTACAGGATACTTTTATTTAAGTACTAATTGTATGAGTACTTTTACCACAGTAATATTGTAGCATCATATCTTTACTTAAATTACTTTTTGGTACTTTACACAACACTGTTGTTTTTATATAATGTAATCCAGTTATGTGGATTTGTAGTTCTCATCCAACCAAAATTATCCTTTAAATCTACAAGGCTGGAAAAAAGAATTTTACCTTAATGTCTTTGCTTCTGTGATATTTAAAATGTAGCGGTGCAATGTCCTTAAACACACAGTATATAATTTCTGCCCTTGATTCTCAGTCAAAACAATTAAATCAAAAGACATAGTTTGATGAAATTGTGAAGTAGCGTGAGATCATGGGAGTTGTTTTCTTAATTTTTAAACAACCACCATTGCTGATGAAAGTCTATGTGACGTGACTCAGGCAGAGAGAGGCTCGTTCACAGTCGAGGTGCGTGTATTAAAGTTTCATTCACGTTATGTTTAGTCTCATTCGCCGACTCCCTTCCTCACTCTCTGATGTATCATTTAATGGTTCCCCTGAAGTAAGAGCAAGAGGCGGCCAAATGAAACACACAGTTACCTTGAGTAAAACTATGGATTTCTAGTCGTTTTTAGACATTGTAATGTGGAAATGTTATATCTTATATATTTGATATACATTTTCTTTAAGTAAGTAAATATAGATGTATGGTACTTTACGCGATCCTACTACAATACAGAGGAAAATACTTTACACACATCATACATGATGTGTTGCTATAGAGTAAACTGAACAAAAAGAGCAATCACTATAAGTTTCTTGGTTACTGGTGAAAAGGTAGGCAGATGCACAATGCCAGACATCTTTGCTGGATTATTTAGACGATATTATCATGTCATGTATGTTATTAACATGATATAGTTTAGTATATATACATTGATATGTGTATGTATTATATATATGTATGTATATAGTGGATGAATATGATCGTTTCGGTTTGACAAGCAGGGCTTCTCCCACAACAGGAAGCTGCAGCAGGAGAGTGGTGAGTTGTGTTCACTGTACAATAGCAACCCGGCAAAGCTAGCAGAGGTTTGATGCCTTGATCTATGTGCATAGACCCTATTCGAACTGTTGCTGAAGTTTGGTGCTGTTCTGAGCATTATTTGTGGCTTTTTGATGGCGGTTTGTTGTTGGAGGCGTATACTGCAGTGTTATCATGTGGTCATTTCTGAGGTTGCTAAAACTATGTAAACTAGTGGTCTGCAAACTTGATCTCTCGAGGGGGGGTCTTAATCGGTGTCATGGTGTGTTAGACCATGGATTAAATTTACACCGGAATATCCCTTTAAGGATCTGCACAAATGCCCCTCCATTGTTGTAACATCGCCAGTTGCCTGACAGAAATTATAATGTCTCAGTGACTATGGGTGTCTGAGGTATAATTTCAGTCCTTATATTCATTTTCCCTCAGCTTTACCCTGCAGGACTGACACACTCCACTGCTTTCGCTGCCACCCAAAGAAACCCTCACCTCATCTGACTCACAGGCAGGTCTGTGAGTCTGGCGGTGGTCTGGAGAGGCCACTTTGATCACAAGGACAGAAGTAGGCAACCGAAGGCTACATAAAATGACATTAATGGGCCATCCATTCAAAGAGTAATAAGGGCTTGTATGGCTTTTTACCTGTATCAATGCTCGTGTGTGCTTTTATAGAATTACACTCATTATTCACCATTTGGTGCAGAACTGTGTTCCGCTCCAACTCACTCTCTGGTAATATAAGCTATTTTATAGAGTGCATCTATTATCTGTAATCTGATAAAGATTTAGCAGCAGTGTATGGTTGCTCTGCTCCAGCCTCCTTTGTGTGCAGTAAAGCTGAGACTCAGACAAGTGAGTCATGTTGGAAGTGACAGCAGATATTTATCACTGCCACTGTTTATGTGGCGCAGCCTGCATGAATAGTTTTTCTTTTTTTTCCTGTACTGTCAATCTGAAGGTCTAAGCAGGAGAGTTAAACACTAATAAGACAGCTTCAGTGTTCATCTCGCACGATCCCCCCCTCTTTCCCTTTTCCTCTGTCAGATGAAGGAAGTGATCTGAGTGCGTCCCGGAGAGCCTTCCCGGTGATCACTGGGTGGAAAATAAAGCCGATTGCTTAAATAAGTTAAGAACAACCACAACCGAGTGTGTTTGCTAGATGTGTTGCAGTGGTGAATTTACTATATCAATGTTTAAATGTGTGAAAATCAAAAAGCACTTGCAGGTTTTGCATCATGTAAACAGAGTGGAAGCAATTTGGGTTGCTGCTGTATGCTGGCAAGCACCCACTTTTTTAAAATCAGGACTCACTCCCATATCAGCATGCCTTTATTTCAAGAGAAAACATGATGAATAATTAAATAATAAATAGCAGAAGCAAGTCATCAGCGCCTCAACTTGATTTAATTTTTCCTGAAGTGAAAGAGGAACAGAGTATCTTCCAGTATTCAGTTTGTACAATTTGTTCTTTTTGAAGCTTAAGCATCCTTCAGTAACCTGTTTTTTTTCTAGCTACATTTTCCACCTCCGTGGCTGAATTTGGTAAGCAAAATTGATCACATTTTGTGGTGTTTACCTGATTTCACTTTGTAACAGCCTTCATGCCGAGAGTGCTCTCATAATGTTCTGCATCCAGTGAGCCGCTGCCGACCAAGTGAGAGTCTTGAACACGTTAATGAAAGGCTGAAAAACATTTACTGCAAAATGAACTGCGGAGAAAATTACTGACCCTGAAGGGAATGAATTCCTATTTGCTTTTGGTCTCAGCTTGTGATCATGATATACCAACATCCCTGCAGCTATGTTGTGATTGCTGAGGTCATCCGCTAATGGTTCGCAGTTTACCTTCACTGCACTTTCAGAATGACTTGTATCACCTTTAGAACTTCCACGCTCGTGTTTTAAGGAGGCATTCTGAAAGCACATATCCCCTGTGCACTGCAGTGTCTCCACGGCCTTCATCAATTATGTCCTTGAGGCTCAAGCTACCAGCATATTTCCACCCTCAAATGAATGGAAATCTCTATTATTTAGCTGCTGATATGGCTCCTGACAGCCCTTTAAGTCTGACAGGATGGAATCGTTCATGATTCTTTCCTGCACTCTAGACCGGCTCCGGCATAAAAAGGGGCCGACTCTGGCCACACTGGTCATTTTATCTGTTCTGCTCGTTTCCTGCTAGTTGCATTAGCTTGCCCACTGGGGTTTCTTTTGGCACATTAAAACAGATTTGGGTTAATAATTGATGCTGCGATTTATGGACTCGAGTGCCCGAGGTTCAATTGTAAGCCTCCACTTAAAAAGAAAGCATGCCTTTCATTCCTGCCCTTGCCTCAGAGCGCCATGATTGATAACATCAGTTTGATGGTGTGCAATTTATTGTATAGGAGTCTTTTGAAGAAACGAACCAGAAGTATCATTTTTCAAACAACAATCATTGTGATGTGATTATGTTTCAGTTTGGATTTCTCGTTTACACATCAGCTCTGGACAATGAGGAAAATATATTGATCTATGCACCATGAGCAGTAAATCTAATCTCTGAGCTCCTGGCTCTCCTTTGATGAAGAAATGTTTTCTGAAATTAATTGTCAATATTAACACCAGTTCTGACATGGCGCAAAAAGGTCTGTAGGATGTTACTCAATAGTATTGCTTAGTAGATCAAATAAGGTGTGACATGTGTGTCAGCACTAGGCTTAGCCTTTTTATCACAGGTCTGCAAAGAGGCTGTTGAGAATTACATGTCCCATAATGTCCGCCTTTGATAGCCTTTCCTTCTCTACACAGATGGAAGGACTTGGAGCATTTTTCATCCGAGTGTCATTCAACTAAATGTCTTTCACTGAAGGCCTTTTTGAGAGGAAATAACTCGCTGCACTCTGCACTTTTAACCAAGAATGAGTTCAATCAATAAAGGCAGCTGGACATTCAGTTGTGGCCTTAAAGGACTGGAAATTTCAGCCTTTCAGTCCATAACTTTGGTCCAGAGGAATATATACCTTTTGCTATTTAATGTATTGTCATGAAATTTGAAGACTTTGGTGATCTGCTGACTTTTTTTTATAGCTGATGAAGTTAACCTTGTGAGGCAGATGGATTCATCAGCGTCATGTCTTGTCAGCAATGCAACAGTCATCCTGCATGTCTGTAGTTCTCTGATGTGGATTTGGCTTGTCTATGCCCTTAACATATGGCAGTGTTAACTGGGGACTTTTAGCAGAATACGTCTGTGGTTACCATGGACAGAAGCCATGCCAGTACAATCTGCTTGTATTGTAGTTGTATTGTTGAAGTGATGGCATTATAAGAATACCAATACAAACAAAGGAGCAGTGCACAGTTAATGCTGCTCTTTTTTAGTAGTAGCCAGCCATCTTCCCTAAACTACAATGACAATAACATGTCATAATGACATGAAAGTCCCATAATCCTTAGCTGTAATTTGTGTTTAGGTAGCAAATATCACCTTGCTGATTCGCTGAACTGACATGGTAAAGATGTAAAGATTATCTGCTTAGCATCATCATGTTAAGATTGTTGCTGTGGGCATGTTTGCATTTAAAAGTAGCACTGTACCTAAGTACATCCCCACAGTGTGGCTGCAGACCACAAGTTTGAGCTCTCTGCCATAAATTGTGGTCACTCACTCATTTATTGATGTGGTCAGTGCTTGTCAAGTGTGGAACAAAATTGGTTTTCTCCGTGGTGGCTGCATCTCGTCTAATCATATGCTTTTATGCAAATTAGGTTCAGTGTGAAGGTCAGCCAACAATTATGTTCAGCAGCAATACTTTAGTAAAACATGCAGCCAGGTGAGCAGGCCCAGTTGTAGGATGTTCAACCCGTGACATACAGTGGACAGGCTGAGCCCATTTGGGATGCATTTTAAGAGCACCTCGGCTCTGGGTGGATGTTCTGCACATTTTCTTCTGCACGACTTTTTTTTTTCTTTTTGGTGACTGTCAGCCCCCTGACAATTTAGCAAAAAGAATCAGTTGTGATTGTCTGGCATTTCTAGCATTTCTCAAAGACTATAATTCCTTTCCTTCTTCAAGGAAATTAATAAGGGGGAAGAGGATTCATTCCCTAACAGAGCAGAATACAAAACAGGAAGACGTGTTAAGAAATGCACCTGTTTTCAATCCCCTGAAAAGAGGGATTGCTACCATTTCGAGCTCCATTTTAATTTCCTGTTTATTTCGCTCTCTGAAGCTTTGGGAACTCCGAAAGGATTTAAATGCCCTTCAGTCCCCGTGTCTTTCTCCCATTGCCTTTGATTTATAGATTTGATTTTCAGCTTGAAAGCAAAGAGGGAGAAATTCCAAAAGGGGGAAAAAAACACCATCATGACATGGAGGAGCTTAAAGCGAGCTGAAAGGTGGAGGAAATAGGAAGGATATAAAACGCCCATTGCCAGCTCCACGGGTGAAATATGAGGAATTGTCGGAAACCATGTAACAAAACGTGATATGTAGCAAATGAACTGGGCTTTATTCAATCCCTGTGCAGCCATAAGAAGTCCCATTCTGCTCTGTCTGTATTGTGCTGTGCCCCTGTGTCGACAGGACTCACTTTCACTCGACACTGCCGGGCACCCATTAAATGCTACCATACACAATCATTCCTCCTTCCAAACTCTGTACACACAGTGTGCTCTCTGTTTCTCTCCTCCACTTTGAGCGGTGATTTTTCAGCAGGAAATGTCACTTAGGGAAACTCACACTGATTTGACCGTGACTCCCCTCATCTCCGTAGAGCATCCAAAACAAGAGACGACTATTGTCCCCCCGTAGGTATGAATATATGCATTTCCTCACCTAGACTCACCCTCTGTATGTGAGAGATCAGCTGGGAAGGCT
Organism: Acanthopagrus latus; assembly: GCF_904848185.1. Classification (NCBI taxonomy): domain Eukaryota; kingdom Metazoa; phylum Chordata; class Actinopteri; order Spariformes; family Sparidae; genus Acanthopagrus; species Acanthopagrus latus. The sequence continues at coordinate 12,289,639 of NC_051045.1, forward strand.
TAAAAAGGCACCCAGTGTGCTGACAGTGAGGCGGCCCCGGGGAGAAGGCAGCTTTTGTGACCCATAGTTCCAGCCACAGTGCTCCTATGGGACCACTGGGCCATTGGGAGACCAAGGGAGGCAGACCGTAGCTGAGAGACAGCAGGGATACTGGGGGACCGTGGAGGCACTGAGCTCATGGAACAGATAAACCCAGGGGATTACTGTCAGACGGCACGCTGCTCCGGCTTGCACATGGTCAAAATGGGGAGCGGTTTAACTTGAACCTCTTTTAATTGAGTACGGCCTTCAGCTAAAAGAGGTGATGCACGGTGTACAAGGCAGCAACCATAAGTGTCGATCCAAGTGGACGGCTTTTAAACGTAAAGGCAGTGATTTATCGTTCCACCTTATGTGATAGCTATGTGCGGTAATTTGTACTGGAGTTAATTTCCACCTAATGAGTGAGGGAGATTAATTCATGTGCATGATGAATTGTGCAGCGGGCAAGCAGTCAGGCTAAGCAAATTCTTGTTTAAAATGTGTGTGTGTGCGCGCAAGAGTGTGCATGTACCTTTGTGATGCTTTTCAAACTGTGGGTAAAGACTGCAGGGGCACTTATCTGAAATAAGTAGGCCTGCCCTCCACCGCAGTCCTCGCTAGCAGCAGCTCCATATGGTAATGAGCTGTGTAAGATGAAGAAAATATGTTATTTGCAACACAAACAGCACTGCAGTTAATTCAAACGGCATAGGCATAATCCACTTGCACAGTTTCAACGGCAACAACAATTTCTTCTCCAGTGTAAAGTTCACAGCTAAAAAAACGGGAGAAGGAGCTCATTTGTTTTGCGATAACACAGTGAGCAAGTTTGAAGGCTTGTGCAATGCAAAATACGTCAGACGCCAAGTCACTGTGGTGGTATGTGACCAGCTGCCAGAGAATATATTGAAACAGATAACAAACTGGACGGCTCGCCTGCCAAAGTGAAAGGGATGATGAGGTTATTATGTCCTTCTGCAGTATGTCCAGTGTTGGCGTCCTCATTAACATAAAGATTGTCTTAATCTGCCCAAACTAGTCCTTTCAAAGGTTAACTCCACCAATTTTACTCTTTTAAGTGTGTTTACAGGTCACTGAATTCGAAGAGAGAACAGAGTGCCAAATGTCAGCACGCTTAAAAGGTTAATTCACTAATTTCACACATCAAAGTGTGTTTACAGGTCTTTGGGAGTACAACTGCATGTGTGAAGAAAAGTAGCATGAAGCCTTTTGGCATGTAGTCCAAGAAACTGCCTCCAGTGAAGCCACTAAGTGGCATTGTGGGAAATGTAGGTTCCAGTTCAAGTAGAAGGAATGAGATGAGAAATTAAAAAGGCGTTGTCTCTGCTGCTGCTGCTGCTGTATTGATTTTGATCATTTGTTTTTTAACTTTCCATAACGAGTCCAGTATTGTTATAAGAGTACAATGCTAAACCAGTGGACTGTTTGCATTGCATTGGAGGCACATATGCCAATGCAGCGGCTGGTAGCTCCCTCAAAATGTTACAAAATTTTGTTTATTTAACTGTAATTACTTCAGCTTTATTGCTGAAACACATATTGCCTATGGCAGCAATGAATTAATCATCATTGGAGAAGAAAGTGTGGGTTTTTGGATGAAGAGCACCAGACTTTGAGACGATCACTGCCCACGGCATCTTTCAGCCATCATCTACCCTGACCAGCTGGACCGCCCCAGGGAGGAGGGGTAAGGGAGTTGGGGTAAAAGTCATGCGAATCGAGCTTGGATGTAAGGATGCTTCTGGCTAATGTCTTGTTGCAGGAAAATGAGATGCACAAAATGGGATGGAAACCAAAGACTGCTGTGCCCACATCTTTATAGAGACCTGTCTCCACCAGCACATCGAGGCTGCTGCTGCTTACATTCAACCAGATACAAATTCTTAAAAAATGCACCACAGAATTAGTTCCTGGTTCTACACTATACATGTTTATGTATATATGTTTTGCCTGAGTAACTCTATTTTTTTTTTTTGGCATGAAGTAGTTCCAAATTTCTATTTTGTTAAAAAACCCTTGAACACCTTGAACCTTGAAAAAAAAATGCACTTTAGCCACTGAGTGACATCACTGGAGGCAGTTTATCATATTACACACAGCTTCTTCTGGAACCACAAAAGGTTTATACTATTTTTTTCACATATACAGCAGTGCTCCCCAAGATCTGTAGACACACTTTAATGTGTAAAAATAGGTGGTTACGATTTGAACATGCTGAAATTCAGCACCCAGGCCCCCCTTTGTACTCAGAGCATCTCTCCTTTGTGTTGCATCATGACTGCAGAGCTGCAACATATGTTCGAAACCGCAGTCTGTGCTTTACAAAACGTCTACATTGCTGCACAATGTTTACCATGGAGACAAAACTCTATTCAAAACAAGGACAAACTACTGTTGTATAAAAACAGTCATCACAGATCAGAACAGTTTAGCTGCACACATTGTGTTGAGAAAAATGCCCTGATGTTTATCACAGTGCAGGTTTATATCTTTCCCCTGAATTCTGTCTGTGCTTTTTTTTCAAAATGACAAAAAACTGCGTTTTTAGTAAAAAAAAAAAAAAAAGATCCTTTAAAGCACAAAATGATCATTAACTAAAATCTTAGTAACTAGCTTTGAGTCACTTATCGGCTGATTCAGCATTAATCAGGAACCATTCATTAAGAAGGCCGCAGTATGTTGATTGACAGATTAAGGATCTAATCATTCAGTTTAATAAAGCACACACTGTGTGTAATTTCTGCCACTAGGGGGCTCTCTCAATCAAAACAATCAAAACAAAAGATTTCATTTGAAAGTGTTGTCATTGGTAAACAACAACCATTGCAGTAGAAAAGCTATTTGATGTGATTCAGACAGAAATGTTCACAGGCGAGGTAATATGTCAAGCTTTTATTCGCGTTACGTTTAGTCATGTTCTCAAACTTCCTTCTTCACTCTCTGATGTATCATCCGGTGTTTCCAGAAAGTAATCAGGCCCCAAAACTTTAGGACATTACTGCACCCAGTAAAAATCCTATCCTGTACAATCCACAACTCGCGGTCTTTATGCTTTGGTTTTTTGTCAAGATCAAACAACAAAATTAAGTTAACTGATAATCAGTGAGCTTTACAGGTGCTTGTTTGTGGATTTTGTGAAATTTTGACAGCGACAGGCTAACTGTTCCCTCTTGTTTCCAGTCTTTACCATAAGCGAAATTAAGCTAAGCTAAGCTTCTCTTTCAGCGCAAAATCTCGCTGTCTGCTAATTAAATTATCATAATCTTACAGTCGCTGATTCTGAATAATTCAGAAACTTGACTGATTTTGAATAATTAAATCTTTGTCCACGTGTGTGCAGATATTAACAAAACTATATTTTCCACTTAATTTTGCTCTCTCGCTCACACAAACAGCATTTTAGGCCAGTAAAAAAGAGATTTTGTAAAGTGCAGATTAGTAAAACTCTGTGTGGACATGTAAAACAGAGCGTTAGGGAAACAGTGAGGTCATCACCTCAATTTGCACATGCCCATTACTGTTTTGCATTATGAGGATGCACCTGAAACGGCAGCCGCAGTCTGTCGCTTTGTTTACATATGGTTAGTGCCACTGTATGTTCCTTGTGAGCACTGTCTAAATCTAAGTCTAAGTCTAAATCGAGTTTTCTACAGTTTGGGATCATTTTATTTTAATAGAGCAACCTCATTATGCCTGTTCAGAATGTTCTTCTCTGGTGTTTGACCTACCTATTGGCCTAGAATCCTTGTTAAAGCATTTGCGTGAACAGAGATATTTTTTAAAACAAGTCGTGAGGACAGAGCAACAGTATTCATTTAGAAAATATCTGTGATTTGTTCCTCGCTCGTTTCTTGATAAAATGATTTATTTACTGGTGCTAATACGCATCTTTTATATTGATTTCTTCCTTCTTTTGGCTGACAAACAGTTATGAAAGGTAGCGTGGTCATCGGTACCTGTCTTATCCTTCCTACGTAGGCATTACCTCACGTCACCCCTCCACCCACCAACGCAAACACGCACACGCGCGCGGTGAGGCATTGTTATGAGTCATTCACAAAGACTGTGGATAAAAATCTCCTCCATCACAATGCACCATGAAGACACTTGTGATAAAATAATTCACAGCGGTCCAGAGCTGCTCACAAGGTCGGCTAATTAGCTGACACAAGGCGAGAGGCATTTGCTATCACAGTCAAATTTGTGGCGAAAGTCCTTCTGGCTAACTAACACAGCTGCGCCCGCTTATCACGTAAGTCCAGTGGACCATGAGGTTAGCCATCAAAACAAAGGCCCAGCCACCCACTAATAGGGCCTCTGGAAGGCTCTGGGACTGGGTGGGTGTGAGGTCAACACCTTTGGGCCCGTTACTGCCACATAAAATACCTCCTATCTTTATGGCTACCAAGCAGGCCTCCCAATAAGGAGCAGGCGCTGTCACGTCCGTAAGGAAGAAAAACAGCAGCAGTCGCAGGTTAATATTCCCTTTTTCTTGCTTTAACTTTTTGCCTCTTTCCAAGGCCACATCTCTGTATAACCATCTGAGCAGGCTCATTGTCATATAGCCCGTGAGTTTTCAGGGATATCCCGGGGAGGAAAAACCTCTTGTTAGAAAGCTGCCCGCTGCTGTTATGTATTCCGGTGGTCACTTGGGCATTATCTGTCTATCTTTCACATTTCAGAGTGTGAATGGCGCTCACAGCAGCATCTTTACAGAGACGTAATTAGAAGGGAACAAGTATGACAGATGGATTACAATCATAATTGAGAGCATGGAGAGTCTATCGTCCTAGCTGCACTGCACCTGCTTTGTCTTTGGCATAAACAGCAAAAGAGGTAAGAATTTGTCTTCTCATACGGCGTGCCTGTGGAATGACAAAACAGGGTTTTTTATTTTTTTTTTCTCCTCACAGGCGCCGATTGTGCTCACAGTGACGAAGAAAAAGCCTGATTTTATTATTCAAAAGCAGATGGTTGGAATCGGGCGTGGGGGCCCAGCAGCTCGGTGACCTTCACGTTGCTAATCTAACATGGCCCCTACATTGATCTAACATTAACACCTCGCTCCTCACCGAGTATGCATGACTCCAAACAGACCGGTGGCCCGCGCGCCTTCGAACAAATCACCTCGACATGCAATTACCTCCCGCGCCGAAGTTATTTCTTTCCTGTGGATACAACGGCCCCCTTCATTTGAGTCTGGGAATTAAAAAGGTTTCCAGGTTAATTAATTTGACAGACAGACCCCATTGTGCCTAGTGTCAGCCCAAAAGGAAACCTCATTGCCTCTTGTCCTGAAGGGTGACTTTTTATTGTGCCCTGATTCGTCGTTCCTGAAAGGACCGCTCAGTGCCAGACGCGTAATTGACTTAAAGAAGACCGCATCGAGCAGACATGTTATTGAATGCTTGAAACAAAAAGCTCCGGTCTCTCATAGGAGCCCATGGTTTATTTTGTGGGATGCATAGAAATGTAGTGCACCCCCTGGCATATGGTTTCCACGGCTGTATTGGTTTGGATGGTCAGCTATATATTGAACATCCACAATCTTCCGGGATGCATTCTCACTCCCACTCGCTTGTTGTTTTTGCACTTCAGCCAGTGATCAAAGTGAAATGGAATTCATTCAAGTGTGTTTGTGTGCGCAGCGGCGCACGCGTGACCGTGTTGTCCGTGTGAAGGCGAGGAAGGAGAAAGAGGGAAGATCCAAACAGAAGTGTAATCTCAGTCTAAATCACACAGAACTCCCCAGGGGGAAAAGCCCCTCTTCCTGGGGTTAGTCAGTGAATTAAATCACGGCGAGGGCCCCATTTTTCAAAAGTAACCTTTCCGTTGACAGAGTAAGTGGGAGTCAGGCTCTCGCTGTAGAGTCCGGGCCGTGGAATTAGTGTCTTACGTGGCGACACCAGTCTCTCAGGGTGTCATTTGCAGTGGCTGTTGCTGCATTTTTCCAGGCCTGCCTGCCTGTCTCGGTGCGCTCACAGCGGAGGAGGCCATCTGCCTCCCTCCCCTCTCACATCCCTCATTTCTCTCCTCAGCAGTCTCTCCCCAGCAGTTCCCACACAGTTTCCTTCAATGTATTTTTGGTGCATCTCATGAATTTTGGCCCCAGCTTATGGTTTGTGCACCCAAAACCACATTAACATGCTTGGACTGGGACACGATTTGCCTGTTGAGGGATATTCATGCAATCAGGGCGGCTAATAGAGATAAATACACTACATGGCAGGATTAGCCTTGAATTAATCTCTATTCAACTTAATTAATTAGAAATTTGTCCATCCAAGCCTGTAATGTCAATAGGACATGTTTCAATTAGAGTTACATCGCCTTTTCTAATCTTTTAATTGAACAGAAACGAATGGAACGAAACGTGTTCATAAAATGGGATTCTATGCCTCATAATCACTCTGACGACAGAGCAACTCTCAGAGGCTGTTTATTACCCAAAGATCAAGGAACTTAACCGATTTATCCCATAATCCACTCCGTGTTTCCCATTTGACCGTTTCCCAGAGTGATGCTGGGATTTTTTTCCGACAGCGGCTGTGGTGGTGGCATGTTTAAAGTGGTCAGTTTCTAAGGTTACTTGAAAAATGAGGGCTCGTGCACGGAATCACGCATCCACGCAGCGCTCAGTCGGCACCTTTGCTGGCACTGTGAGCAAGCTGAACAAATACAAAAGTCATTAATTGATGCTTTTTCTTTTTTTCTTTCTTTTTTTTAAATCACACACACACGCACACCCACAAAATACCTTGTTTTTAATTATTGCTACAAATTGCCAAGCCCAGTCCCTGGCTAATGCATGCCCACAAAAGCAAATTATCATAATCTGCCTGTTTGTAAATGCACCATCTGTGCAATTAAATAGTTTGGTGATGATAGTGTTTTGTTAGCAAGATGTGAGGGGGGGGGGGAATGCACAGGATGAATCAGGAGTGACTTCAGAAGAAGGGTTGCCTGGGAGACCAGCCTGGACCCCTCCAAACCTGTGCGTTCTCCCTCCACCACCACCACCACCTCCTCCTCTTCCCTTTTTAAAGGTGCATCCGTAATGAATCCAGAACTATTTCAGGAAAAAAAAGGCACTTTTTTTTTTTCTTTGAGTCGGGCGGGGTGGAAGCCCCTCCATGAAACCTGCAGCTCCGCCGTGTTTTTCTTAAAAGCCACAGATCTCGTGTTTTCGTGCCAGCCAGCGTCAACATCAAACAGAGGGAAGAGACACTTTTTCTTTTTTTTGCGTGCGTGTTTGTGTGTGTGTGGATGAAGGAGGGAGGGGGAAGCACGCAGAAGAAGAAGAAGAAGAAGAAGAAGAAGAGATTATGAATGCTGAGACGCTCACTGAAGAGGCACTCAGAGGAACAATTGTCGTACTATTAAAGTCTGTAAGTGCATTTGCGCGTCTTGTTTACCTTCTCGATATCTCTTGATGTCTGAAGACGCTGAACGCCAACTTCCTGAAAACCTTACCCTGAAGTGATGTCTCTCTCTCTCTCTCTCTCTCTCTCTCTCTCTCTCTCTCTCTCTCTCTCTCTCTCTCTCTCTCTCTGAATGACGTCTCGCTCGGTGAAAAAAAAAGGGGGCTGAAAAACTCGTTGCACAGTGAATCCCTCGCTGTGACTCATTCATTTTGTATAAATGCGACCGGTTGCGGAGACGGGAGAAAAAAGGAGCCGGGGCTTTAATTAGCTGGATTTCCTCTCAGTCTTCCCTGCATTATTATTTATTTTTTCTCTTCCAAGCTCGGTCGTTCTCTCTCTCTCTTTCTTTGTTTCTTTCTTTCTCTCTCTCTCTTTCTCTCTCTCTCTCTTTCGTGTGTGTGGAGATGATGTGCACCCCTGGGACACAGACCAGCACAGCCGACCGAGCCGTCGCTGCGCTCCCGCGGAGTTGGTTCGAGCAAGAAGAAGAGGAAGAAGGAGAAGAAATGTCACCCACTTCTGCCGGTCCTAACATCTAAGTATTGATTGATTCCCGTGGCGATTCCTCACTAATCTCAGTGTATGATATCTATTGATTTTAACGTGAAGATATGTCAGCTCCCAGCAGCGGATTCACTGTTTTTTGTTTCGCTCCGCGCTTTGGATTCGGCGTAAATGGACAAAATTAGGCCACTTCATCCTCGCGGTGGATGCTGATCTTTTCTCTCGCAGATATTTATATATATGTATGTTTCCCCCCCCCCCTGACTTATTGGATGTAGCCTCCCGTTTTCCAGGGGGAGCCGAGTTAACCGCCATTCAACAAGCTGCACCGCTTCACTCCCCGGCAGCAGAGCGATGGGCGCAGTTCGCCTGAGCCATCCACCGCGTCTTGGTTCTCCGCCCGAGCTTGTTGAATCTCCTCCCTGGTGACAAGAAATGGGTTCGTTTTAACACATCAACAAACAAAACTTCTCCACCCTCTCTGGCGCTATATTTGGCGGATTACAGACACCCCCCCTCCCCCCCCCTCCCTCCCTTCCCATCCTTCGCCCTTAAAAGTTGATCATGGCTCGTCCCGGTCCGAGCGTGAGGCTGAGCTCTCTATGGAGGCTGGTTTGGCTCATGAGGACTGTGGTGGATTTGGCGCTGCCACAGGAGACTTACGCGCCGCACTCGATACGGACTGAGGGGCTGCTGACCCTCGGCGGACTCTTCCCGGTGCACGCCAGAGGGGCCGACGGCACGGCGTGCGGGGACCTGAAGAAGGAGAACGGCATCCAGCGGCTCGAGGCCATGATGTACGCGTTGGATCAGATCAACCAGGACGAGACGCTCCTGCCCAACATCACCTTGGGCGCCCGGGTGCTGGACACTTGCTCGAGGGATACCTACGCGCTGGAGCAGTCTTTAACTTTCGTCCAAGCCCTGATCACGAAGGACACCTCCGACGTGAGGTGCACGAACGGGGAGCCGCCGGTGTTCGTCAAGCCCGAAAAAGTGGTGGGAGTCATCGGCGCCTCGGCGAGTTCAGTATCGATCATGGTTGCCAACATCCTACGCCTCTTTCAGGCAAGTCTTTGAGCGTGTTGCAATAGTTTTGAGGCTTCAGAATAGTGTCTTTTTGTTAGTTAGTTAGTTAGTTTTCCCACAGTGGGTGCAAAGCTTTTGGTAAAGAATCATCCACATGATGGGAGCAGATAAGTAATAAACAACAAATGCACCTCAAAAAAAAAGTATAATCTGATGTTTTTCACAAGAATAGCTGTGTTTGTATGTGTGTGCCTGCTTTCCATGTGGAGGTAATTGACATCTAGACTTTCAAACTCTTTTTTTAAAAGAATAATCACAGAAGCAAGGTGGACTGAGTTTCCCCTCCACTACACTGTGGGGATGAGACAGCTGAGCGTGCTGTTGCATGTCCCCGGTGGTGCTGAAAGAACAGCTCCCGTCTGTTCCAGTCTCACTCCGGAGTCTGGATGAGTGGGCACTGACAGCCTGACACAATCACACCCAAACTCAACAACCCCCTCCTGAGAATAACAGGCCCCGCTTCATGCCATTGCACATGATTATATGAGCCTCTTACACGGAGAGGCTGCAGGCGTTTTTTCTTTTTTTTTTTTGGGTTGTGTTTTTTTTTTTTTTTTTTTTTTTGTGAATTGTTTTGAACCTGAAAGCCTGGATTTATGGTTGAGTTGGCTTGCTCTTATCTGCGGGGGTGTGCGAATGCGAGTGTGTGCGTGTGTGTGTGCAGGGGTGGCTTTTAGAAAACGAGCCTGCTCCAAACTCCTTGCACCCTAATTGAGCTCGATGGCTGCAAGTGAATTAAACGAATCTGCGCAGGGCCAAAATTTCAGAGTGGGTTAGTTCGGGTTTACAAGGAGAACACGTCTCCATTCCCGTTGGCTGAGAGTCAACTGATAGTGTTGACCCACTGCTGGTGCTGCAGTGGAATGAGAAACGCAGCATGGGCACCAATACAGCGGATTAATTATTTAAAACACATCTCCATAGCAAAATACCTAATTACTTGGAATACCAAGTGGATGCTTTTGCAAATGTGCAGACTTCCTTACAGTTTTTTTTTTTTTCCCCTCCCCTCCTCCCCTGAGAGTACAGCAGCAGTGTTAGAGCCATGGAGGCTCATCAGAGCTGCAGTGTTGCCGCTCCTGCTGCCGCTAATGATTTGCGGTTGCAGATTGTAAGTCACAGTCTCGCCATGTTGGGTTGTCTTTCATTTCAATTAGTCGAACCATGGCCCTGGCTTTAAGCAGCTGTTTAACTGCGTCAAAGTGCTTAACATGCTTTTAGTCCCCACCCTCCTTCCTCCTTTTGTTTTCACACACACACACACACACACACACACACACACACACACACACACACACACACACACACACACACACACACACACACACTTAGACATGCAACACTCTTGTTTTTATACAGCAAGTCCTCCTCTGGGATTCTTTTTCTCTATTAGCGTTGGACAATTAGTCGGATGTTCCCCACCACAACCTTCAGCCTGGCTTTGGTTCCTTTTCAATTTTTTGTAGGCCGAGTTAACCAATTAATATTCTTTTATCATTTCAAGTTGGTTAAACCCTGAAGTTATACTTTGAAGCACCCACAGTACACTTGTTATTTGTTGCAGAATGCGAGGGGGTTGTGAGACTTCCTTTTTTTTTTTCTTAGTTTTTCCTTGTGCCAGCTGTGTAACATTAATATGTATGCATTTGTGAAATTTAGAGGGGGTTTAAGGGGAGCAAGAGGATTTCTTAAGTCCCTCTCCTCTTTGCTCCTCACACCAGGTGTAACAGCATGTCTCTAAGTGTAAAGCCGTGGGAGTGTAGGTGCAGTGCATGTGTGACTCTGTAATCAAGCTTGAGGAGCCTGTGGAGTGACGGCGGTTGTCACGCAGCCCCGTCCGTCACGCTGCATATCAGCTGTCTCATATCGTCCCCAGAACGGTTCCCAGAAAGGTGGATTTTAATCACCGCAGTTGACTTAATAAATAAACTCGGTCCTCCTCTGAACCCTTCAGCGCGCCTCCTTTTTTCCCCGTCACCACAACGATGATAGCGCTTTTAATAAACGATGATAAATTAAACGTGAGGCTACATGATGCTGCGTAATCAATACATGCCAGAAGTGAGAACTCCAGGCCCATTCGCTCTCATTAGTTTTACTCGGTTTGACGAGTGCGCGGCGGCAAAGTTTCTGAGAGTGTTTTCAACTGCAATCCATCAACTATCAAATGACTTTCAGTCGAAAGCAGCGAAACTTGGAGGGAACACCTGTTCAGAGGTAATTAAAGAAGCAGAACAGATTTTTCTTCACAGAAATCAAAGAGAAACACGCGCGATTTTGTGTGGAGTTACTTGTCCTAGTCGATTACAGTATACACTCGATAACTAAACAGTCTGATGCACTTTGAAGTTAAATCTTTACACTTCAAGCCGGCGGACAATGACCTCTCCCAGCCTGTCCTCCTAGCCCACTTCCCGCCTTGTTCTGGGGAAATATCATCGGGTCATTTCGCATCTCACCCCTGTGATAAATGAATCATCAAGGCAGCGAAATAGTGATTGTAGATTTTTATTGCCACACGCGAAATATCATGGCTGTCTATGCAGGACATGAGAAGCTGCTGAACTGTTAATGCAGGGAAATTGACATGAAGGATGGATTTTTCTGAGGACCCAGGAGGGTTGATCGATACTGTTGCCATGGTGAGGCCGATTTGCAGCTAAGATGTTTTTATTTCGCTGCCTTTCATGCTGTGTCAGAAAATGAAAGGCAACAATGCCAGAAGAAGAAAAAAATAAATCAATTAGCCAAAGTTTTGAGTTGTTGCTGGGAGCTGCGACGTTGTTGCACCTTTTTTGAAGAAAAATCATCCAGTCCTTAAACCAGCGGGACGACGCTGGGGTTGTAAAAGACGGGGGGGACTTTGTCCATTTGTAAGTCCTGGCCTGTTGAATGAATCATGAAATTGATTTTTCTCTCCAGATGACATTTACATCAGGGAGAGCACTCCCCATTCTCTGTCGCACCTCCTCTCCCAAAGACCGGGTCAAAACTTCGTATTGAATGCAGGTGAACTCCGTCTTGTCCTCCTGTCGGGGGAAGCAGCCCCTTCAGACTAGCTGTCTAAGTGAGGCATTGACGTCCTCTGCTCTCAGAGCCCTGACAGGCTCCAGTCGGCTTTTTATCTCTCCCTTTTCACAGAATCATCACTGTGATTGATTTGAAGGAGATTGAAGCCTTGCAGTGTGATCTATTCAGCTGACGGCAGTAAAGACGGACACCAGAGGAATATGAGGGCTGTGTGTGTTTGCGTGTTACATAACGAGCTCTCAAAGTGACACAAAATGGCAGAGGTTAAGTATGCCCTTTTCTTTTTTTTCAAACACGGTTGTCGTTTGGTACATTGATGCAGGCAACAGCGCAGGTCAATTAGTCACAGCATAGTTTTGCCTTCAGCCGTAGGAGGCACGGCTGGTATGTTAAGTGTGCAGCATATGAAAACATGCACAGTTGCACACCATACGCACCGAGAGCTTCATTACCATTTATTCTTGAAGGAGGGAAAGACGCAGCTATCTTGAGGATATTTCGTGATCCACACCACTTTCGGCTCTTGCATTTTCTCTCCATCATTTGCTAATTGGCTTGTATTCAGTGTGACACAGAGACCCCAGTCGGTGCATTATAAATAACAAGTATCTGAAACATGGATTCCACTTCCTCAACCAACATGACACTTCTCTCCAGACTACGGTTAAGCGTCTTAGTTTATGTGGATATGTAAATGATTACGCTGACATCAAGAGGAATTACTTATTGTGATTTTTCGCATTGTGTTTGCGCATGTGCCTTATATGATAAGACTGAGAGATGTCTGATGTCCGTAACTTAACAGTGTTCTCAGAAGCCTCAGAAAGTTGAAATGAAGTTGGCCAGCTAGCTACACTGAGGAAGCTGAGCTGATACGTAAAGTTATTATTATTCATAAAGCCAGAAAAATCACAATCACATCACCTCAGTTGGCTTCACAATCTGTAGAGTGAACGGCATCCTCTGTCTTTAAACCCTCGATTTGATTATGGAAAGACTCAAAATGGGAGAAATGTCAGGAAGAGCCACAGAGGAGGGATCCCTCTCCCAGGACAGACAGAGGTATGATAGATGTTTCGTGCTCAAAACAGACCAACGAAATCACTGAGTATACAGATTTTAATGTCCAAATATTGGCTACAAGTGGATTATACACCGATCAGCCACAACATTAAAACCACTGACAGGTGATCGAGCATCTGTAAGACATGCTGAGCAGGTCTGATCCACCGAGGCCCCATCCCCTGACCCAGAGGATCCACTATAAAACGCCCTGGTGCAAGACACCACAGGACACCCTCAGAGGTCTTAAGTCCATGTCTTGACAAGTAAGAGCTGTTTTGGCTGCACAAGGGGAACTTTTACAACATTAGGCTGGTGGTCATGATGTTACATCTGATCGGTGTATAAACTATATTTAAAGGATTTGGATCTAGCAGGACGACTACACATACCAAAGCATTGCCAAGTGGTGACGGAGCCACGCAGTGTCCCCACCAACATGGTGACCTGGAACAGGACAGGCCACATATGATAATTTGCAGAGGAAATATCAGAATTGATGAAGATTTTGATTGGAAAAAGTACATAGATAAGAAGATTGTCTAACAGAAAAGAGCAATAAGTCATGGGGGGGCTCTAAAGCGATGGCAATATAGGTATTCATATACTACTGTCTGTAGTTAGGAGGAAAATCAGCGAGGGCAGAAGTTGAACAAAAGGTTTCTGTCAGCATGACCTGGTATAATATGCAGCATACAAGAGCAGAGAAAGCAAAGTTTTCAAATGTTCAGATATTGAGAGAAGCTCAGTGGGACTCACCTTATGGACTGAAATTCAAGACTTAACTGAATGTTAATTAACAAAAAAGGACAGATATCCACCCTGCCGTATTGAAATATTCACAATAGAACAAAAGACTTGGTGACAATTACCATATGAATCAAAATGTTCCACCTGTCTGGCTTTCCAAATGGGTTTTGAGTTTGATTTTGCACCTATACTCAAATGTACAATTTCCTTTTTTTTTTTTTTCTTTTTTTAGCGATGGCTGTATAACAATAAACTGCTCACATGATGAAAGAAGAGCACCCACACGCTATCACTGTGACCACCGGTGGTCTTCCACGTGATTGAATTGAAGCTGTTAAACCCACCGGCGTCTATAGATGAGCTCTTGATGACATGTCACACATTCATCTGTGAATTTGGACCTTGAAAAAATACAAGTGCGGACCATGTGTCCAATTAGTAGCAGCACCTCAGTCCTTGAAGGAGACAGATGTGGTTGAAATGTTGCCATGTCCTTGGGAAAAAAAAAAAAAAAAACATGCTAGCACGGTGCATAAGAAACACTTGTCTTTAAAACGAACAGTAATTCACTCTACTAACACCCACAAATAACAGAAATGGCCGACAGGCTTTAAAGGGTTGATGAGTCACCAGTTACACATATTTGTGCTGGTTTTGAAGAACAACTGATACAACAACAACAACAACAACAGCAACAACTGATAGTACAATTGATCTTGCTCATGAACATTTCTGCTTTTTGCACAAACATTAAAAGAACTACTCAAACCTGTCAAACTTTTGCAAATTAGGCTACAATACTTGCAAAGTGTTTTTGTCCCAATAAACGTTTTACTGCTTCCAGGAAAAAAAAAAAAAAAAAAAGATAATAAGATAAAAGGAGGCTGAGAGGATTAAGGACCTTTTAAAAACAAACATGTTTTGCCTTTTCTTACTCCTGTGTGGAAATACTGAATATATTATTCACAGTTCAGTGATTCTCACTTGTGGTCCTTGAGTCTGAGCGCCCTGCTGATTTTTCATTCCAGCCATTTAATCTGATGCTGACTTATGGCGTGCTCCGACCATAACTGGCGAGGCGAAGTTTACTCACACGCTGTGACAAAAAGCAGGTGGGACAGGAAATAATGCGGGCAGGGTTACAAGTGTACGCTGCAGGTGTTAGCACGACTAGCGGGCTCAGAATAACATTCCGCAAGTTGCTTTATAATTAGTTTTTTCCACTCTCCTTGCCCTCTTGTCGAACCTCTCTACACAAACCTCCTGCTGCTGCCCGTGTTCTTCTTAAGCATGCAGTTATACAAACAAGGATACAAACAATCAATACCTACTCAAGGAGAGGTCAATCCCAACTGCCCTCTCCAATCAGATGGACACCAGAGAGTCTCGCCATTTCGCGGGTCAGAGTTCAGTCAGGTTGAACTTTGAACAAGGCAAGATCAATTCGCGACAAGAGGCAAATGAATTTCATGTGTTAGTAAAATTAGAGGGGGAGTGATCTATGGGTGCGGACGTGGCAGAGAAGACCTGGAGATTCATATCGATGCATTTAACTGAAGTTATCCGGTCGGACAGAATGGCGCCAGTGTTCCAAGTCTCAGCGCCAGGACTGATGCTGGCATTGTATGCGTTAAAGAAACTGTGAACTGTTTCCAGAGCAAAAATGCAGACCTGCAGAGGCAAACATTAAATAATCCCGCAGAGAAACATTGACTGTGAGCTTGATTTTTTAAAATGTTCATCCTTTTGGTCTTTTCGGCAGAGGCTGTGTTTTGAAGCGAGCTCATATTCAGTGGAGCAGGTATACCAACACACTTCAGTGTGGGCAACTAATGCAAAATTAATAGAATGAATAAAATATCCCTGTGTTAGACACGTTGTCGTTGCTGCTGACATGAGGTCATTGGGTCAGCAGCCTGCCACGGGGGAGAATATGAGAAACCGTGCACGCCTGATAATAATGTCTCGGCTATTCCCACAGGCCTGGGGGCGTGGTGCACTTTATTATTTCCTTTCATGGTAGCGCGCCATGCAACTAAATGTTCCTCAATGAAAACGCAGCTAGCGCATTCTTATTCCGTTCTTTATTTGCGCTCAGACGTTTTCCTGGCTTGTTTTAAGTCCACTTACAGCTTGTAAATATTGATACGGTCTCCTAAATGAGGTGTCATCCCCGCTGCAGTCGTCAAGCGAAGAAGATTCGACTTGACACTCCCGAGTCAGGCCCATTTCCTCACAGGGCATCAGAGGAGGGAAGAGGGCACCTGCTTAAAAGCTTAGCTGTGCTCACATGAGGTCACACCAGTGTTCCTTCAAAACCTGGTCGTTGGTATGACTATAAAGTGTGACCAGAATAGCACTCTGAGACTTTGTTGGAAGTTTTCTGCAGTTGATCTGGCGAGCAGAAGGAGCCAGAGAAGAGGAAACCCCATTACGTCCGATCCTCTTATGGGGATGAGTGCAGAAGCATGAGGAGGTCTGTGCTGGCTGCTGGTCGCCTCTCACTCATCCTTCCAAAAGGAAAAAATGTCCCCATTGCTTCAGCAGAAAAAAACGCTCCAGTGTCGACTGAAAAGCATTATCACAGGGCTCATTGTACTTTGTTTCAATGCAGTGGTCTGTGATCCATGCAACGTTCTGGACAAAGACTGAATTACAAAGTCACTCAGCCTTAGTAGACCTCTGTGCTATATGATTAAATAACATCTAAGTCTGTTTTCTGCAGCAGAAAACCTCGCACGAAATGTCTGCATAGATCAATGAGAAAATTTGCCTTTTAAATATGATCTGTTTTTTTCACCAGGCAAACTCCTTCTCTTCTCACAGTTCCTCAAATCCTGCTAAATGAGTTAAGTGAATTTGTTAAAAGGCTGCTTTGAGCTTGCCAGTGAGAGTGCCTGCTGCTTCAAAAGGAGGCATGTGCTGTGGTTCCTCTAAGACCTGGATCCTGTGCGCTTTTTGTTTTTTTTTTCTCCTCGGTTTTATCGCTTTCTCAACAGTTTCCCCATCTGGCTCTGAAATCACATGGCACCTTAGAAATTATGTTGCACTTAAGACTAATCCTGTGGATCTACTTGTCAGGGAGAATCCCCTCTCAGCAGATAAAAGGTGTTGTATTTTAAGGAAAATGGGAGCAAACGGATTCTACAGCCATGTGCTGGAATAGTTGGGGTCCAAGGAATTGTAGGGTTGGCTGTTAGGGTGGGCATTAAAGGGTTTCACATCAAAAATTGGATAAATGATGTGATTTGATTTCACGTTCATCATCATAGTTTAGCATATTAGCATGCTAACTAGAGCCAAACCAATACGGAGTATTACCGATAATAGGGAGCGGGGTAAATCAAATCGGACAGCTTGTACACCCATGCAATATACTGTGATAGGCCAACATCAGCCAGTAATAGCAGCTGTCCGTTGGGCTCTTATGCTGACATTTTCTAATTGGCACAAAAGACAAGAATCAGTGACCACAGTTAGCCTACAACATGTGGCAGTTAGACACATTAACACAATCCACAGCCATGCTAGTGGCCCTGTGAGGCTGTGCTTATGCGCAGTTTTATTTATAGCTAAATGCCCATGTCGTGCATTGTCATGTAATATTTAGAGGGTATAATGTTCATGCGTCATCTTAGTTTAGCATGTGAGCATGCTAATGTTTGCAGCCATTTTCCTCTGACACTCTGCTCAAGGTGGGAAGCTCATGTCGTACTGCTGTGTTCCAGGTTACAGGTCGTGTGAACGTAGGGAATCTGACAAATTTCATCGCTTCCTGATTGATTAGCAGCAGAAAAGATAAGGGTTAGTGAAAATCAGGATGGACATCAGGACATATTTTAAGGTAAAACAACAAATTTGATAACCTGTTAACTAAAGTTAGCATTCAGCCACTTCCTAGCCGACATTAACATTTGATAACACATGATGCAGTAGGTGAGGTTTGAAATTAATTCAAAAATATCAGCGCACGTCTTTGACACATTTATTTACACATTCAGGAAGTGGTGAAATGATAACTGTTTGTCAGATTCTTTACCTTGAAATGACTTAAAAGTTGGAGCACAGCCGCATAATATTATCTGAGCCTTTGAGCTTCCCACCCAGAGTGTGACATCAGAGGGAAATGGCTGCCATGGGAGTATAATCTACAGCAGATGTTGATGGGAATGTCATCAGCATTGCAGGAATTTGATTAAAACACAAATTGGACAAATTAACAGTGCTGACTGGATGATGGTGTTAGAGGAGATCACCAAGGTTATTAATCACCCACCAATCACTGGTGGACACCAGTGTGTGTTACAAATGTCCTGATAATCAACCTGTAGCTCAGGAGGTAGAGGTAGAGTGGGTTGTCCAGTAATCGTAGGTCAAAGTATCCTCGAGCAAGATACCGAAACCTCAAATTGCTCCTGATGAGCAGGTTATGGCCTGTCTCTGCAATCAGTGTACGAATGTGTTGTAAGTTGTTAATCGCTTGAGCAGTCAGTTCACTGGAAAGGCACTATAGAAATGCAAATCATCCATCCTCATCCATTTACCATTTGCCCAATTCCTGTTGAGACATTTCACTGAAAACCACAAATGTCAACTCCATGATGGCACGAGAGGAAACATCAGGAGGATTCAGTCAAATTGGGGATCACAAATGTTTGTACACAATTTAATGAAAATCTGATTGTTGCTGACATATGTCAGTGGTAGACTGAAAAACTGGTCCCATCCCTGACTGGCTAATAAACAGCAACTTCATTTTCAAGCTCTGCAAATTAGTAGCGTCACAGTTAAGGGTAACAAAAAAAAGAAGACTTATGTAACAATGAACTTAAAGGCACAGTCAACTTTTTGTTGTGCACTGCCAACTTTAAAGGGCCAGGAGGAGCGCTGCTCACATGGCTTCCCGGCTGTCCCTCGAGGCTAGTGGCACGAGGCTGTGTTTGGACTGCATGTCCATGTGAGGTCTCTAATGTAGATAGGCATGCCACTGAAGAGCAGCAAGAAATAGACAGGGAGTCACCGCACGGCAGCTTGAGCTGCATGAGAGGGAAGAGAAACCACAATGGTCCTTCTTCTGCAGTGTTTGTATTTTCTCAGTTACCTCGAGTGGTATTGAGCGATGCAGGTAGGGTCGTTTCCCTTTTATGTGCTCCAGCTTCTCCACTGTTCTGGTAACAGGTATTTGTTGTTTGTTTTTAAAGCAACTGATTGTTTAATTCAGTCAGCACCACAATCGAAAATCCTGTTCACATCCATTGTTTTGGGGTGGAGGGAGAAATGTTCGTGGCAGAAGAAGTTTGCACAAGCATTGTCTAAGCAGCATTTTTTTTTTTAAAAAAAGGAGCAATACCGCAATGCAGAAAATAGTTGACAAGTTGAAATACTGCATTAGGAAACTTCTAGTTTCTAACTAGTACAAGCTACTTTATATTTTGCTTGGTAGTTTAATCTGTGAAGAGAATAATATGAATAATAAGCCGATTGTATGTTTTACGGGTCATGAATTCAGAATATTACCAAGTTCATATGATTGACAAATGAATATGCAGAAAGTGCTGTTAAGTTAATATGAACATTCAAAATTGTATAGCTGTGCAGTACAAATATGTACCTATGAAATTAAACCACTGAGTGACGTAATGTGTTGAAGTAAATAAATTAGATGTGTCTATGTAGAATCACAATTTGTTTGCAAAGAAGTGAAAACTGTAGGCGACATGAACATAAAAGATTCTTCATTTGGGTAAAAAAGTATTTATTGTTAAAAAGTTTCATTATTGTAACTGTTGTTTGTTCTTCCCAAATGTCCTGAGGGTCTCTTGGATATTCAAGGCAAATTCCAACCCAGTCCTGTGAAATGTGGCTGGTGAGGCTTAGAAAACACACACACAAAGAATCGCAAAAATTATTAAATTTAGCTCAGAGGGTCGAGCTTGAAAAATTCATGACTTCAAAAGTAATTGTACAGCTTCGGGATTTTGCAAGGTCCAGTGGATTTAATAGAAGTTTTTATACGATTTTCTTCAAGAAAATCCACGACGTGAACTTGGAGGGCCTATTGGAGTTGGTTATGTGTGAAAATCTTCGTAACTGGAGAATACAATTATTGAACAAATGTAGTTAAGTACGACATTTCAATTTGAAAGGGTTAGGGTTGTGAGGTTGGACCAATAAGTAGCATGGACAGAAGGAGAAACTCCAACCTGCATACAGTAGTAATGGTAATGATAAATCTTAGCAGAATATCATCAGCATGGCTTGAAGTCAATGAACTGATCCATGTAAAATATGTAGAATTCAACATTTGTGTTTGCTTTTTCTCTTCCTGTGTGTGTTTGTGTGGTGTGTGTATATGTGTGTTGTTTGTGTCATAGATGTCAGGGCCCAGTGGGCTCTCTCACAGTATACATAATAAACTGTCATCGGGATTCATTCCTTGTCCTTCGGTTGTGTTATTACAGCAGGGCCTCAGGGTGCATGGGTTGCTAACAACAGATAGTAATATATAACCATTATATCAGCCAACACAGACTGGACCTTTACATGAAGACTAAATTATTAGAGTGCAGCATGAGCCTCGGGTAGTTATGTAGAAATACGTGTTGATTCTACATGTAAAAAAAATGAAAAAGTGGGACTTTGCAGTTTCATTAGCTTGAATTTCATTTTGTCGGTATTTCCCTCGAGATAATCTTCGGCGAGTGTGTGTGTGTTTTTTTTTTTTTTTCTCTCTCTTCTCTGGCTGACTGTGTAGTGGTGTGTGAATGTTGTTTGAACAAGTTTTGTGTGTCTCTGCTCTTTTGAGCTTGAAATGTATACTGTGCTGCAGCAGCGGTAGCATACATAAAAAATCAGTTGACGGGGATAACTGTTTTCAGATGCAAATCCCGTAGGATTTCAAGTGCTCTCTGAAACGCCTGCATCTGACAGTCACATTGATTTTGTGGAAGACCTCGATCACCATTGACATTCTCCAAATTAGGGAAGCTCTTTCCCTTCAGATGGGGTTGCTTAAACTACAATTGACTGTCGGACAGGAGCTATCGGTGACAAGAGTGTTTTTTAACTGCCTTATCAGTGTTCGAGCATTCACGTGCGGTCGACACTGAGGCTAGGAGGATCAATAGTGAGTCATTTATCAATGGATTATGCATTGAGCTGTCATCTACCTGGGGGTCAAAGGCCAATCAAATGTGATATTTGCTAAGGTACTGAGACATTAAAAAAACATCTCTTGTGTTGCATCAGCCAGTCAAACATCATTCCTCCTGCACCACCGCCACTCCATACATTACTCTCCAAAAAACAAAAATTTGAATGCCTCACCTAATCGCGCAATGTTAAAGAAAGTGAGAAAAATGTTACCGGATCAGTGCCTTTATCCGCACCATAAGTTGATCTTTCCAAGTTTTGTTGTAAACCGTTTAGTCATTTTTGTGTAATCCTGCTGTCAAACAAACCAACAAACAGACATGGGTGAAAACATAACGTCCTTGGCACAGGACTAATCGATTAATCGAGTATAATAACTCTTTTGATAATCGATTACAGTCCAGTTGGAATAAGAAATACAAGGGAGAAATTGGGAGCTGATTACATTTGCTCCCTCTAGAGTAGAAATATCACACCATTAATATATAGAGAAAAATATTAAGACGTAAGAGTAAGTAGGAATAAAACATATAAAAGGGTTAAATATTTAAAATATAATAACTGTCAACATATGAGTGTTAAAACTATAAAATGTGACAACGTTGTGTGTGTGTATATATATATATATATATATATATATATATATATATATATATACACACACACACATATAGAAATAGAAATAGTACTACAAATAGGGATGCAATGATATAAGCCCTGACCACTGCAGTACTGAGTAAAATGCAGTTTCATAAGTAGTATAAATGAATGCTACGTAAGTGCTACATACAGCAGTGGGATATAAACAAGAATGTATTAATCATTTCAGTCATTTTTCAAGCAGAAAACACTTAAATGTAAGGATTTGCTGCTCTCTTTGTGATTTATGATAAATGAAAAGTCTTCCGGCATCACTTCAGGCTGTGGGAAATTGTGATGAGCTTTTTATTTGACATTTTTATGACATTTTACGCTCTGAATTAATCGATAAATAGTGCAAATTAACTGGCAGATGAAGCAACTGTGGAAAAAAATAGTTATTAGCTGCAGCGCCAGTTTAAGAAGGAGGGTGAAGGAGAACACACGTTTTATTTTGATATTTTTGCACAGAACTGTGTAGTTCTGATCAAATACTCTCTTTTTTCATGCTGAAGGTTGGTGGTCATGGACTAAACGCTGTTAAAATATTCACACTATATGGACATAAATTTGCACCTCACAAGATTAACCAGTAAATTTTAGGGCTGTGATCCGGTTTCTGGTTCAGGTGACAGTTGGGGTCGGGTTTGGCCTTGGAGTGGTTATGGTTAGGGTTAGGACAAGTCTCAAGAGAATTGTTGTAAAGCCAGATTTATGGTTGACACGAGGGGTTAACGACCTGCTGTAGATACCTGTGGTGAAGGGTTTTATTTATATATCAGTGTCAGAGTCATTTGTTTATGTTCCCACCGCAACAGAACATGGATGGTACTGTATGAGTTCAGGCTGCATATTGATTTATTTGTATTCCCATCAGAAACTGCTGTTCGCATTCCTCCAATCTCGCTGTATTATAGAGTGACGGTGGGCTACGCAAATACTTGTACAATGGAGGTGGGGTTGCACTGGAATTAAATGCCTACTTTTGCCTTGTCTCATTACTGTACAGCAGACTCCACGCCACGTTTACATTTATTTATTTATTCAGTGCGACACACAGCAGGGTCGAGGTGAACGGGTCTGTAGCGGAGATGTCTTCAGCTAAATGTTTGTTACTGAGGAGACCTTAACTTGCTTAACTGTGCCTTCACTGTCTTGGGTAGCATCAAAAAACCAAAAGAACCTCGAATCGGCACGCCGCTGTTCTTGCAGTCCCCGCACGATATCTCTACAGTCCCAGTGTTGTGGAAGAGGCACGCATCAGATAGCCTTTGGCATCGCCTACAGCAGAGCTTCTGTGACTACATGCTGCTAACCCCTTAATGTAAAACTATAAATCAAGATCAGGGAAGGGCATGTTAGAAAAACAAGTGTGTGTCCGTGTGTGTGTGCTTATATACAGTAGATACTTGTATTGATCACTACAGGCATTATTTGTTCAGGTCCTGGGTCTTCAACAGGGGTACCCGACCCCTGGGTTGTCCTCTGAGTAATTGCAAGGGGGGGAAACCAAATTAATATTTGATTGTATTTCGAAGTGTTTCTAAAAACACACATTAACATATTATCAGAGGTGGCAAAAGTAAAGCCAATCTTTACTAGTCAAAGTACAGATACTACCATCACATTGATATAATTGAATTTGATTAAACTTTAAGGTAGAATATGCATGTCAAATTACTGACATTTTGGCTTGGTTAAGTGTCCCGAGCAGTGCAAAGAAAAGGAGAAAATAAGAAAATCCAGGCAGAGGGCTCTGCAGATACAACACACTAACACGCTGTCGCTCCTCGTCTCTGTCTGTTTTTGCCTCGTAACACCTTGTACATCATTTCATCTCGCTACCTCAGCCATGCGTGATATGCATTGATGGGGTGAAATCAGACTTGTGAAGTTCGGAAGGAAAAATGCAAAAAAAAGGGGGAAAAAAGTCATTGAGCCTGTTTTGTAAATGTACAGAGAATTATGCAAAGTGACAATAAAAAGTAATAAAGTAAACGGTAATAGATATCAGGAAAAACTACATACGTACAGTAACAAAGTATCTGTACTAACCTCTGCATATAATTAGCACATTTCTTTTTTACATGTCGACCTATAATTCCTTGTGCAATCATGTGAGCAACCTAAGTTAACCATACATTAATTCACTGTGTAGCACCTTTCCACAATAGTATTTATTTTATTTTTTTTAGCTTACTTCATATCAATAGCTGCTATTGAAACATATTGGCTGGTTATCTGTTATCCTCAAAAACCACTGGAGGCCAACACACCTAAGTTTAGATTCAAGATTCAAGTCTTTACCGACATTGTGAAATTGACAAAGCAAAAGCAAAGCATCTCACTGAGCTGCGTTCTACAGAATATAGATAAAAGTAGTAATACAAAAATATAATAAAGTAGTTACTAAATAATGAAATAGATACAAAGATACATTTTTTTTTCAGAGTACATTAGCTATGTTGCAGCTGCTGACAACTTGTTTATACACGACCCTATACG
Organism: Acanthopagrus latus; assembly: GCF_904848185.1. Lineage (NCBI taxonomy): Eukaryota > Metazoa > Chordata > Actinopteri > Spariformes > Sparidae > Acanthopagrus > Acanthopagrus latus. The sequence continues at coordinate 12,313,836 of NC_051045.1, forward strand.
CCGCTCTTGTGTTTGTGTTGGCCTAGTTTAATATGTAACAGAATTTCATATTGTATATGTAGTCGGGGGTCCCTGATCCATTTATCTATCAGCTAAAGCTAAAGATGCCTGCTGTAGAAAGTAAAGCTGGTCCCCACAAGGGTTAACCACTGGGTTTAATATTTGGTTATGGGTCCTTCTTGGATCAGGTTACGGTTAGGGTAAAGGTTGAAGTGAGGCTGGAGCCTCCAGGGTATGAGTGAACATGCGCGCAATTTCCTCCCAAGTGATAAAAAAAAAAATGTGTGTATATGTGTGTTTTAGGGTGGCAATAATCCTAAACTCTCAGCGCTCGAGCAATTTCCCGGTCCCTGTGCACGGTTGGAAAGTCATCGCACCTTTTTTATTTCATCCACACAGAGGTGATGATTTTGAATGCTCTCTGGAAATGAAATAAAGAAATAAATAAACACGAGGCACTTGAATGCACTCACTCTGTGGCTTGGAGCAGCCTCAGACTTTGAGGTACCAACACACACTACGATGATGATGTTCAACTTTTATCTATTCAGGCTGCATGTGGTTCGCATAATGCGCTCTTGCTATTGTGCTCAGAGGTCTAGCTTCAATAATACCGCTGTTAAAGGGTTTTGTTTCTATGAACCGCGCCATCATTTATTTATATTGGCACTTGAATCACATTGCTGATGCTGAAGTTCTTGAAAGACACAATACCTATAGAAAATATCCACTCAGTATAACTCAGCTATGAAATACTCAGTAAAATAGATGAGAACATTTGTTATATTTTATATTGTGGGTGATCGATGAACCAACAAATTTAAAAGTCTCCGCGGTATTTGTCTTATTTCAGCTCGTTTGATAGATTGTGTCGTTGGCATACTCGAGATCCACATGAGTTGTTTTGAGAAAGATGCATGCTCCGGTTGAAAATAAAGATAACCCTTCAGCAGCCGTGTGTGACAGTTACATTGTATTAGACCGGGCCCGTTCCTGTTTCGGCTGGTTAACTTGTCTGAGGGTAATTGTCTGATCTGGCGTCTGTTGTGCATCTCTGGTTCTGGCTCTGAAATACATGTCAGCGTGCAGCCTTCTGACACTTTGTCTCACTATGAGTGGAAGTTATGTGAAATGTGCGTGTCACAAAAACACATTCCACATAAATCTCCCCGATCCATTAGTCGAGACACTTGCTCTGATGAATCATGATCTCAGTGAGAATGAGAGTCTGTTTACAGGGAATAGCTCTATCTGAAGGATTGTGTCCAGTTCCTCCAGACTTGGCACATTATTCAGTGCATCACTGGAAAAAGCTTCCTTTGCTCAGTGGACAATTGTCCATTGTTCTGGCTCTGCAGCAGACGCAGTGTGTTGCTGAGAGGAATACCAGGTCAGATGACCTATGTGATGCACCAGACCAGCAGCACAGAGAGGAACGGAGAGTCCATGGGTGGCCAGGTCATGGCCGGACAAAGGATCATTTTTTATTCGTCAGCATGAGCCGCGGGGTGGGAAGAAACCAGACATACAGAGACTTTAATAAGCTTTGCTTCAAGTGAGAAAACAGCTACTCTGGTGTACTTTATGCCTCACTGCGGTAGTAAAGTAGTAAAAGTCTAACAAAATCCTTCAAAGGTTTAGTGCAGATTAGTTTGTAAAGTCTGCAGTATGTTAGCACATAACCATAATGTGACGTTGACGAGAATCAGTGCAGACCTGATGTTCACGGTGATGGATTACACATTTCAAGAAACTTTCAGATCGAAATAGATAGAAGAGATGGATGTCTGTGATGTTAAAAAAAAATACTTTGAGTTTTGAGCAAACTCCTGCACAGTAACTCGCAAAAATACATTTATTTACCAGGATTTGGTACGAGACCTTCATCAGGCATTTGGGTAAATAATGTTTCTCTGTTTTGTTTCTGTTTTGAAAAAGAAACACAGCAGCTAAATTTGGGTTTGCCTGATGGTTAGCTGTGATTAAAAAATACACATCATTTTTTAGTGAATGTGCTTGCAAAATAAATTGGTATGCTCCTTCAAAGTGCAGTGAATAAACAAAATGAGAAGTCTAAATCCCTTCAGTCAACTAGTGGAGTTGTTAAATTAAGCTTGAAATCAAGTCTCAAAAATAGGGACGGTATCAAGATTTTATCTGCTGACATCGATCCATGCATATGCTATGGAGATCAGCAGATAAGAGGTCGCAACAGTGTGATAGGAAATGAGAAAAGTCCTGACAGATGAACCAGTAACATCACAGCTTATCAATAGCATGATATTAAATTATTTTTCCCCATGGTCCTTTTTAAAACTGGGTCTGGGTACGCTTCCCATCCCTACTCAAAAGGCAGATGCGCATCTCCCAGCGTAATTTACCAAGTTCAATATCTTGGTTTAGCATATTAGCATGCTAATATCCACTAATTAATCAGACATACTTCAGCAAAGGTTTCACCTAATGGTGGCTCCAGATGAGAAGACAGGGGACAGGTGGTTACAATTAATCCTGATTGAAACATGAATATACCAAATTTCATAGCAGTTTCCAGAGAGTTTGTTGATCCTAAATCTCATGTGTCAACGTCATAGCAGATGTCAGGGGACCAAAATAAATGATTTGGATTCATTTTCTGTGGACCATGAATGCCTGCACAAAATATCCTGGCAAGCCATCAAGTAGGGTTGTGGGATGTTTCACTGGATAAGTGATAACTCTGACCTGCTGATAGCACCAGAGGAAATGTCAGGTTATCACTAAATCAGTGGGATTTATTATCTTGGTATCTTGAGGACGTCTGTACAAAATTTCACGGCATTTAATCCGGTAGTTGAGATATTTCCGTGAGGACCAAAGTGATGGACTTAGCACGACTACAAAAGTGGCTAAAAGTAAAACTATAATTAGCCAGAATAACCAGGACCATATCTTCACAGACATTTAGCTTCTACATTAGGGTGCATCAAAAAACACAATTCTTGAATTTTGACATGGCTGGGTGCTAAAAGTGTTCCAATATATGTAGAAACAACACATGCAAAATATTTTTCCAATACATGATGATTTAGGGGTGCCACCGCACATCTGTTTTTGTTGGATAAAGTGGTGAACAGTGCTCACTGGTCGCCATAGAGCTCTGAGGTAAAAAGACTGCAGCTCAAGAAAACTGAGGTGAGTTATGTTTTTGTGTTGGTTATGTCTACTCTTATTACATGTTACTACATATCTATAGTTGTGTCTTTGTATATTTACATACTTTGAATGAAATGTAGTCATATTTATAGGTATTTGGTGCCCATTACATCTAGCTAACGTTAACTAGCAACAGTTAGCTATTAAGCTTAACATCAACAGTATTCTAGAGCAGACAATATCATATTCATAATGCTTAAGTTAGACTATGTACAGCTAAAATTTGAGGCTTATCAAGCATGGTTTGTCATAATTGAGTGATATTAAGTATGATTTTAAACACTGTCCTTGCCCTTGTATCCTTTTCATTCTCAGGCATTGTACAACACAACCCATCCCAGGATCCTTCTCTCCTAAGATGCTGCACTCACCAACTGGTCCCTGCCAGACTAGCAGTCGCAGCCTGGTCTTTGGTCTGGGCCCCAGCATCACCAGTGAGGATGGCATCGTCACAGGCGCCAAGCTGCCAACTGGTCGTCAGATCTTACGCTGCATGCTTGCCAAGAAACCTGGTGCAAATGGAGCGTTGTCGCAGTTTGAGGCAGCTAAGGTCGTCCTGGAGCAGGTGTGGCCATTTTACAAGAAGGCCAACATCCCAATGGTCAGCGACAAGCGTGCATGCCACAAGATGGTAGACTTAGTCAATGCCAACAATAAGCTGCGGAAAATCTCCCAGGCCAAGCGCTCCAGTGAGGCTGCAGCGAAACAATTGGAGAAAATGACGTGCAGACTTGATGCCACATTTCCGCTGTGGCCTCCAAATGTTGAAAAGCTGATTGATAACCCGGAAGACTTAGTTTTCTTGGCCAGTATGAAGACCGACAGAGTGGCCACATTTGGTGTATTGGACAAAAAGCGGCAGCTCAAGGTTAAGCGACGAGAGGAGCGTGAAGCTGCCGCAGCAGCCAGGCGGTCCCGGTGTGAAAAGGAGCTGGAGGAGATGACGGCAATGTCCAGCTTGGTGTCGGAAAGTGATGAGGAGCCAGAGGAGGATACTAACACAGTCTCTCCACCATCTGAGGGCAAACCATCCCTCAAGCGTAAGAAGACTGGAACAAATGTCTTCTTTCCACATGACATCCTTAGCCGACCAAGTGTCGTGTCACTGGCTACAAGGTTGAAGATGTCACCAATGCAAACGCAAGCTAATCCCTGAATAGGAGGGTTACTCTTGGGGGGCAGGGGGGGAGACATATCTGGGGGGAGACACACTGGCTAGGTTCAAAGTTCAGGTTCCATTTCCTCTTTCTCTCTCTGGTGATGTTGCACAGTGGAGCGGACTCTGGCACTGTCTGAGCAACTAAGTTTGAAGTTTAGTTAATGTCAGCTTTTATCATTAAGCCCTGTGAGTTGCCAGTGAGTTAGCCACTAGAGAGGGTGTTCTTTCAAGTGTGTCAATATTGCCCTTTGTGTTTAACAATAAAGTCAATTAAACTTTATATGTGTGTCCGACATCCATCACTGCTGCACAAAACTCAGGGTAAGACCACGTGTCCCATTGACCTCCATTCATTTTGTCTATTGGACAAATAAATGGAGAATCTTGAAAGTTGAACTCTGAAAAAATGCCCAAGTTGCCGAAGGGCAAACAAACTAATTTTACTTTGATAACCCTATAGAACATGTTACTGTATAAAAGTTCACTGTACTCAACATTTCTGGGTCAAACTTTTGGCAATTAGACTAAAAATTGCATATTTTTCGAAATTTCACAAAACTTCATGTGTTAGGTGGCACCCCTAAATCTCAATGGATTTCCTCAAAACTTTGGAAAAGTCATTTTTATGTTAATTGGAACAAAATGGAACATCAGCCAAATTGATATTTTGAAATTAAAATTTCCCATTCAAATTTGATGCACCCTATTCTACATTTATAGAACTTTTTCATTCTGCTCTAGCCTCAAGCATCCAAGTCATTAAAATACAACAGTCGGAGTTTTAACCATTAAGAGGCCATACATCCTTTATTTTATCATCAGCTCAGTGGCTACAAGTTTTAAAGTTAATCTTATTTTGAATTTCAGATCACATCAACTCCACGCAGCGCTTTTATTTCCTCATTACTCACCCTCGACCTGACAGTGCCCCATCTTGACAGAAAAGGAAAAGTGACTGTGCTTTTGCCATTAGGATCCGAACACTAACGGGGGACTTAATTCCCCGACCTAAGCCTCCCAGGCTGTGTCTGTGTACTTTACAATCAGGTGCTTCAGGTTATCGATGGTTAATGTGAGGGCCAGTTAGACTTTTCCAATCCCAGTGAAGGAGGCGAGATTTGTACAAAGCCTTGGAGGAAGGTCTTTCCTTTGCAGCTCGAGACTGTGATGTGCCCTACCTTGAATTTATTTATTTATTTATTTTTTTAAAGCACACTCAAGGTTTTCTTTCAAATCGCTCTTTATCACCGGCTTTAAACTGTTTTTGTTTTCGCCCACTCGCAGTTTTATGCTACTATATTTTTATCTGTTTATTCATTTCATATTAACCACTATTCTTTTTTTTTTCTTTTATTGCCTTTTTATAGAGTGTAATGTTCTTTGTTTTGTGAAGCCCAGGTCGATGAGTGCAAATAGCTTCAGCAGCTAATTCTGCATGTCTCCCTCAACACGAGAACTGCAGCTCTGTGTAAATTACACTATGGCCGCCTCTGTTCATCTCCAAACACCTCCCGTGATGAGGCATATTATTATCGATTGAACAACACAGCGTGCATTACATCAGATTTAGCTATTCAAATTTGCCTTTGACACTATTGAAGAAGACTGAATTCATCTGTGCATTCTTGTCCTAATTTGCAACCTCTCTGACATGTGGACGAATCCGGACCGACAGTGGATTTTGCAGGTGTTGCTGATGAGATACTGTAATCTCAGCTGTGGGAGAGGTTCAAGGCGTCACTTTGGGCAACGCCAAACGAGCGGATAACTGCCTGATAAAATGCTCTGTTCTAAACCAGAGCATATACTGTATATCTCAAGTGCATAGTATCGAGAAGTGGGCTCAGTCGCCCTAACAGAAGGAATAGGAATCTCTGTGATATTTTCCACTGCTGTGATCAGTACGTAATTACATGGCCCTGCTCAAGAATTCTTTGTGAGGAGCAGACGGGGAGGAAAGATAAGATCGAGGAGGCTCACCCGCATTGTCTGCACTATTAGGAGAGAAATGGGCCTGGTGATGACGCTCCGTCGAGTCTGAAGAGAGAGCTATACAGGGAGAGATGTGGGGGGGGTGGTACTGAGGGATTCATTGGGATGCAGGTCAGAGTGTTGCAGGTGCTCGACTGACAATGAAATGTGTCAGACCCTGCATGCTCCAGGTGTAGGTGGGGGGTGGGAGGGGGGAAGAGGCACAGACCGTCGCTCCGTGGTGAATAATATGTCAGAACCGCATTCGGACTGGATAGAGCAGTGAGGCAGAGATGTTGCACACACCAACAATTCCCAAAACGCGGGTGTTTGTTTTTTGTATGCCTCTCCTGAAAGAGCGTTCTTGTATTTCTCTTACTTAAGGCATGATGGCTTGTATTGGTTTATTGATATCTCATATTTTTCCGAGAGAGAAAGTTATAATGCAGGCTGTGAAGAGCACAGTCGAGATAACAGAGCCGAGTCCAGTGCACTTTGCAGTCAGGAAAAATCAATACAGCCATCTGTAATGTGAGACCCTGTGGATACAAAGGAATACATTTGATAACACTTAGTCATAACCCTGCAGGCTATGTTTTATTCTTGCCGTGACTCCGTGAGTTTCCGTCGCACCTGTAGAGAGCGCACAGCATAGCCACAATGATCAAGGCTGTGCTGTTGTGCGCCATTGTTCTCTGCAGGGCCTCGCTATGTGTGATGATTAAGTCAGACGGACTCCTGCAAAATGACTTGAAGATATTCTGAATTTGTACAAAATAAACCTTGTGTGCAACAGCATAAAAGCTCAGCTGTCACGCCACCTCCCAAGATGAGATCTTGAAGTCAGTAGGTTTGGTTTATGACACGTGCTGTAACAGCAACATCATCCTTTACACTGAACCGGGCAGATGTTGAGCCTCTCCTAGTCTACAGACTCTTCTTAGATGAGGCTCTGAGAGCTTTCTGGTGTTGGGAAACCATTATTTCTTTGAAACACCAATAGAGTTGAAATAGCAGTCTGTTTACCAGATGGAAAGATGGAGGTCGATCAGGTTCCCTTTATGAGCTATCCACACTTTCCGCCCACACTCCGGCTCTACTCTACTGTGTGGCTCTCCTGGTCAAATATCGGATTTGTGAGTCATACCTAGCCTCTATACCCATGGAGGAACATGCTGGTTGTCTTAAAATACACTCTGGCAGGGCAGCCATGCAAGAGCTCAGGCCCGGCACCAAGCACTGTAGTTGCCCAGGGGACTGGCATGGAGCGAGGGGGAGAGACGGAGGGTGAGGGAATCGACTGGGAGAGGAGAAGTGGGCGGAAAGAAGGAGACGGTGGAAGGTCGTGTTAGATAAAGGATTATGAAAGCCTAACTTTCTGTCATGTAACACGGAGGCTAGTTCAGTGGTGTGGGCAACTCTGAAAGGGTGGTGTTTGTGTTTCCTGTAGCAAAAAGCTGCACATTGCAGTAAACATTCAGGCTGGTTCAACGCTATCAGGTAAGGTCTTGTAGTTAAATGGAGGAGCGATGGAGTAGGAGTGTGATATGAGAGGCTGGTCTTGGAAAAGAGCTTCAAGGAGAGGGAGTTAAAAAGGAAGTTTCTACTGCACAAACATCTATTTATGCCTTATTCTGTTTACCAATTACGACTGGAGAAACAGAATTACAGTCTGGGTTATGTATTTATTAGTTGGGGCGTCACGATTTTAATTCTAAATGGAAAATCAATCCAAATAAGTCCTGAGTTTCAGTTTTCTAAATCCAGAGCAGGATCAGCAATTCTCCCACGAGCATCTTTTTCTCACCTTGCTCGCCTACTTGCATGTGTCCGGCATGTGTCTGAAGAAAACTACAACAACACATACTGTGTAAAACATGGGTTCTGCAGGGGTGGAAATCCAAGCTGTTGTTGTAAAGTAGCTTTCTAAGGACTCTAATTTTAGTTTTTGTTTTTAACAGTTGGTTTCCAGTTGACTTGTGAAATAGGATTACATTTTGTTTTAATTACATTTTCCCATATGGCCTAAGTCTGGTACAGGAAAAAAAAGGATTTGGGAAATTGTGACACACATTTTCTTTGGTAATGCTTTTCCAGTCCAGGGAGTGTGACATTCCTATACTACAAGCCTTAGGGATGGTGTTGGTAAGTGACTACCAGTAAAGGCTTTCTTAATATTTGACCATGACCCTTGTTTGTTCCCTGCATCAAAAGCATCAATACTCATCCAAAAGACAATTATGACAAGGTGTTTTTTAAGTTCTTCGGGTGAAAACATATTGTAATATGTAAGTAATATGTGATATCAAGTGATATTGCATTAACTGTGTCAGGCTTAAGTCTGGCTCTAATGTCATAAGCCAGCAGGTCTAGCGAGTTCGTTTTGGGCTCGGTTGCTATTATCTTGGACTAAGACAAGAAAAAATGTGTCCCCTCCTTTTATAGTCCAACACCAAACAGCAGACAGACTGAGTTAATGGAGGGCTTGTGAGCAAAGTGAACTATTTATCAAGAGCAAGATTTATTTTATTTTATTTTTTGGTTGGTTGGTTGGTTGGGACCAAAACTGAAACAAGATTCCAAATTCATTAAATAACTTGTCCAAACGTCTAAGACAATCAATTGACAGAGCATGAACAAAACAATCAAAGCAAACCAGTAAACGTCGAGATACAAGCCTAGAATACAACCAAGAGTATTAGCTAAAACAGTTACCAGCCAGTAGTGGATGATTATTACATCTGCAGTGTGGATGATCTAGTGAGTTTGGTTGCAGATTGGTGAACACAACTGAACACCCCTCATCTTACCCTCCCCTACGAAAGTTAGAAATTCTGTGAGGCAGTCCACCAAAAGCAGCTCCATCAAAAATCAAGCCTGCTACAAGGCACCTGAGGAACCAGCCAGTTACTGGAGTAAGTTTTAAATGGACCAGTGCAACATAGATATAATATATGATGATGATTTTCCCCTCAGGGCTTTAAACACAAACAGACACCAGTGATTATTATGTCTCTTGACCTTATTATGAAGAAATAGTTTTGTGTATCGTAGCTATCACCGGTAATCAACTCAGGGCTGAGTGGTAAACACAATCTAAGGAGTGCGGAGGGAGCAGCACGTCTGCAAATTACATCCCCATGATCCAATATTGCTGGAAAATAATGCAAACGTTGCTCTGTGTCTGCTGGATGCGTAAATAAGCAAGTCGTTCCTGACACATTCTATGAAAATAAACTTAATGAGGTGATGGTACAACAGTGTTGTGTTTACTGGTTGTAGTGCTCCTCCCATGTCGGCATAAAAAATCTATTAATGCTGGTTGGATTACACACTTTGAGTTTCTTAAACATGACTATAATGAAATTGACAATAAGGCTTGAGTTGCCACGAGCAGATATCATAGGGAAAATCTATTAAATGCGCTGACACTAAACCTTCTACAGAAGGTTGTGATTTCGCATTGGCAGTAAACAGTTTGCAGATAAAACACTGATTGAAAAAACTTTTAACATAATCTTGCCGGCATTACATTTCAGAAGAAAAGTAAATGCTGATGCAAATTAGTCACAGCCGTGTGTACTCTTTTGGAGTGAGGATTTAAATGAAACAAATTCTGAAAATGTCGGAGACCAGAGAAAGTCAGACCAGCAGGTAGAGGAAATTTTGGTGGCATGTGAGCAAAATGACCGAGGGCAGATTGTCTCTGTTTGGGGGGAAACTGGCAGCCAGAGGACCTCTCTGGGCAGGAAGTGTCTGCTGATCATCTGCGTGGGCGTGTCTGCATGCAGACAGATGAGGGAGGGAGGGGGAGACGTACATGAAGATGAGACTCACTTGTCTCCCTCCAACGGGGATGGAACTCACAGAGGGGCGGAGAACAATGGAGCGAGGCGGAAAGTCACAGGTTGTGCAAGGGCACAATGAGGAAACGCAGCCTCCACAAAGGGGAGAGTTTGAATGAGAGTGAGAGACACAGATGGGCAGGAAGAAAGGGGGAGAAAGTGACAGAGCGAAGGAGGGAAAGCTGTCGGCTTTTACCCCGCCTTTCCTCCCTGCCTCCTCGGCTGTGTTGGCAGCGCCATGCTCTGGTGAAGAGAGATTACCAAAGCCCAGCCTGGGGTTGCATGTACGGACACAGTCATTACCTCTGCCCTGCTAACAAATGGCACTGCTGTCTGAATACAAACCGATGGCTGTCTGATCCGCCTCTCATTGACGAGCTTCTGAGCCTTGATTTAGCAGGAAAGATGTAAAAATTGAGAACTGCTCAATATCTTTATAGCCCCGTTTATTGTACTGTATTATTTTGTTTATAGGATATCGACCGCTGCGGGTTTACAACGCTGAGCAGTGGAGCCACAAATAAATCTTCTGACTGGGGATATTTTTTGTGAGCAAATATTTATCCCATTATGGGTGGGGGAGTGCAGTTTCTGAATTATGCTCAAAATGGCCTCTTGGCTAGTTCACAGGAACATACATAGAGTTTGTGTGTGCATGTCATTGTGCTGGTGTCACCAGGACAATCTGTGCATTGGCGTCCGGCCACAGACTGCGTGGGGTTTGATTCTGGTCTGTCAGAACCCGCTGTCATTTCCGCCATCACTGTGGAGATTGTTGCAAACAGCCGAGTGGAGCTGACTGATGTCAAGATATACTTAGAAGCCAATCATGCAGCAAATCGAGGCACAGGGATCCCTGCAACAGAAACTGGCTGGCTCCCCGCACTACAGTTAAAACCATTCATGGGAAACATTTCAGCTCTGCCACTCACAGTTCATTTGCGGCAATGTTTTTGAGTGTCGCCTTTTGGATTAATGGGTACCAAACCCAGTCCGGACCACACTCTAGTTTTCTGTGCCTAATTTTTTGACACTGATGGCGTCGACTCAGTGCTGCCTGCCCTGTGTTTGAAAGATGGCCTTTGTTTCTGTTTAAAACACCCAGCGACTGTCACAGCCCTCTGTTTTCTGTGGAGACAACCTGTCGTGTCATATCTGCGGATTCTCCTCCTCTCAGATGGCAAGGATAGATGGTCGCCGTTACCCCAACTGAGAGTCGCGGTGCGCCATATGCTGCCTTTTTCTCTTCAAATAACATTTCTTTTCGCATCAAGCGTATGAGAGAAAATACAGGGCAGAGCGGCACAGCAAGCTGTATCTCAAGTATTGCTCTCAGCTAGTCAGAACCATCACCTCCACATTAGCGGAGCAGGACGGTTAAAGCACCGACATTACAGTCTCTCACCTTCCTTTAGAGCTGCCCATGGTGCTTGTGGGCTGCTGCTGCTGTATGTGAAAACAACGGAAAGGCCAGGGCGCTCTAATTAACTTCACCTGGCATTCTCGCTTACTGTGAACGTGTCTAACCTTTGCACAACCTCGCTAAGTCAACTTTCCTCTTAAACACCCAGGTTGAAAGTCTCATTTAATGTCAGTAAGCAGATTGCCACCCTCCTCCCTGTACCTGCCACCTCCCACCCCATCCTTTCTTTTTTCTTAACCTTCTTTGGACATCAGCAACAGATTTTTATTCAGGGCGGCCGTAGCACTTTGTGGTGGTAAATCAATAAAATAGTGTCCCCTATAACAGACCTCTGTGTTTTCCTTCCATCGATCCTGTCAGCTCAGATACATTCAAGAGCAAGCGAGGCGATTACCCTCAGCAATCCTAACTTTGATCTATACTACAGATGACAGGTGCCAGACATCAGCTCTGGGTAATTGTGATACTGAAAGGGGGCATCATTAATCATTCTTTCTTGGCCGGAATTCTGTTGCTCATAATCGGTTCATGACCACTGTAGTGGATGTTTACTGCTTGCAGGCGTCCCCATCACCTTTTAACTTTTTTTTTTTTTTTTTGCCACTGGAGCGTGGAGCATCTTGTCAATTGCAATGCCATGCCATGTTATATATTTCAAGTTTTAAGTCTTATCTGGCCTTGGAATGCCTCAGGAATCCCTAGGAGAAGCTGGAAATTGCTGGAAGATCTGGAACACTGACACGGCCCCACCCCCCGGATAGGTGAAATAAAAATGTATGGATTTTTACAAGCAGTGTCAAGTGGAACTGTGAGACGTGCAATTTCCAAATATAGATGAAGGATTATGACAAAGTAATCCTCCGCTCATTCCAAACTAATTATTTACAGAAAAATGATTAAAAAATGTTGATGAAATACCCATTCTCTCCACCTTATTATCTCTACACTATCAACTCTGCTGCAATTTGTTGCAACAAGAGCTTATTTGGCTGAAATCATTCTGGCAATCAATCATGCAAGTCAAGTGGAAAAGCTAAACTTTGTTTCTTGTGCTTTTACAGAGGAAGACATCATGTTCAAAAGATTTCAAGTCAGTTATTACATAGAGATGGTTGAATTTCTAACTCGCGTTTCACTTTAGCCCATGAGCGACCAAAGAGGAAAATTACAAAGGTGTCTTAGATTCTAATCATAAGTTAGTCAGCATCTCCTTGTATCGCAGCTCCAGTTAGTTTAATCCTCACACCTCAGCGTTTTCTCAATCAAGATTTAGCACGTTTGTTACCTGGAGGTCAAAATGGTAATTAAAAAAGCACCGGCTGAAAACGTTAATGTGTGTACTTCAAGGAGGTGTAGATTCCTGGGGAATAAGAAGTGGAGAAATTATATCAACAGGGTACACGCCTGGCATAAAGTAAGAAGACACCGCCATCTTAAATGGTTCCCTGCAGCAGTGAGCTCCAGAGAGACAAATGTTCAGGCGGCTTTCGGTTTCCAGCTGGGGCGAAGATAGAACACGATTGAACAAACCTATAACACCTTTTGACTCTGTAGTATTACTACAGCAGCTCTGTTAAGATACGTCCCATTTGAAATGTTCAAAAATAGAGGCTTCGCTTTTTGGAAAGTGGAGTCTTTTTAAATGCAAATCCCTCTTGCTTTTGCGTTTCCATCACTGTGCTGTTTTCCCTCTTTGACCCAGTACACTCAATTTAGGCAGCCCTGAAGTGATTTAACCTGTGACGTCGCAGCAGCATTCCTGCTGGTGAATTTGTTGAATTGAATCAAGGATTTTGTGATTTTTCTTTTGTTTGCTTTTTTGTAGTTGGTTTCTTTTTTTGGTAACTTGAAACATATTGAGTCATCTTGAGCTTGACCTCTTCATCTGCTCCTCAATTTGTCTGCTTTGTGCGGTTGACTCCCTTTGAGTTGTGGGTCAAAGCTATAACTCACACTCCGTGAGTTGAAGCAATCCCATCAGCGAGCTGCTGTGTCCTCATTCCTGTGTTTCCCCAGTGTCCGGCTCCTTTTGATCACTCTAACAGAAATGGATGGCACTCATACAGTGCTTAGATTAGACTGCGTGATGAGGTTCTGCACAGGGTTCAAGAGAAAATGATGTCTGACCTTGCTTGTGCATCCACCTGTCTGGGAGGTAGCCATTTTGATCCCAGACATGCAGCCAGTTGGGATTGCAGTTTCAAAGCCTTAAATACACTTTGCTGGGATGTTAAGGCCTTTATCATGCAGCCTTGTGAACAAAGTAATACTGAATCCCTTTATCAAGTAATTTAGTTTATACTGTGGGTTTGATGTTTTAGTTTAAGTGCTCCTGAATGCAGTCAGTTTGATTGATCCTGCTTCCTACATTTCTTTTAGCTTGTATGAAACAAAAATAAGACTCGATCCCATTTCCAATTTTAACGGTTAAAATCTCAAACTATCAAATGGGGCTGACCTTCAAGACCCTCATACTCCATCAGTTGTCACTGATGCCATTTATTAAACTTCAGCTGTGGTTTCAGCTGTGGTTCAATCCTGATATTATCACGGTGCCATTTGCCATTTATCTGATGGAGGTGGACACTGCAATGTGTTCACAACTTCACACTTTGAATCAAAAAACAGTACCACTTCATTGACTACTGGCCATTAGCGGTGATTTATAGGCTAAGCATTGCTTTATGCTTGTATGTACATTGATACGACCAGAGATTAGCAGTAGGGGCAAGCGGTGTATTGAAATTGGGCCTAAAAGTGGCCAGTGACAACTGAACTATTGATGTTTATGGCCAATGTCGTACCAGTTCTTCAGACGTTAACTAGTAAGCTAGTTAGGTAACAACTGGCATACTGATTGTGTCTGTGGGAGTGGAACGTTCCTGTTTTTGTTCAGTCTAGCCTCACACCAGAGACCTTGGTTCTTTGTTCTATTTCTTTCCTGTCTGCATCCTTTGTCCTCTCATGTCTGTATAAAACAGATTCATTTGACTCACATGGAAACATATTCAATGTTTACTACTAACTCACAACTCGCACCATCCTGTGTGATTTTCCCACTGACTTTGTAAGCAGTCAACCCTCTAAAGTTTCTTGGAGTTCTATCTGAAGATGGAGTAATCATTTGGTTAAAGTGGTGCTTTGCTAAAATGCTCACAGTGACAATATACTAACGCAAAGCAGGTGTGAGGTGTCTTAGCATGCTAACCTTTTCTAATTAGCACATAAAAACAAACTGATGAGGCCTCTACAAGAGTCACCAAAGTTCGTTCAGAGGCGTAAATGTTAACCCAGTAGAAGCATAAGGGAGCAGACAGCCAACTCACCAATGAGCGTTTCCATCGCAAATACCGCTTACTTTGCTCAAGAATCCTGAGCAATTTGAAGAGGTGTTCGGGGGCAAGAAGAACACCTGCAGGCTATTAAGGAGTTTCTTGAACATTTAAAAGAGTGACTAAGTTGCATCTTTCCAAAGAGTCTGATTGATATAGCCTGTTGTATGTCGATATAAAGGACTCTGTTATCTATATGTCCACCGTTAAGTTGATAGTAGAGTATGTGTAAGCTGTGGATGATGGTAGTGGTAATTATGTCTGGTTATGCTGCAGAAAGTAGTCAACACATCCAACTTAAGTTCACAAATTCCCCACGAAGGTTCATTCTTGAGCTTAGCTCAGCTGTCACATTACGAGTCCTTTGTTCAAAGACCTGAAAGCAGAGGAAGCCCTAGAAAGGCTTGTAAATGGACCATAACTTACATTTTTTAATATAGATTATATTTGTGACAGGAAATTTCAACTTGGGTCTCACAAAGGTTCACATGCAGCATTTACCTACGAGGTCATGCTCAGCTTGGGAATTCACTAAAATCTTATGTTGCTGTGTTACCAGGTTAGAAGTCATGGAAAATGTGGGGAATCTGACAAATCTTGATTATTTCAATTCTACGTGATTGATCAGCGATTTAAAAGTGAATGGATAATGAAAATCTATATTATATCTGATAAACAGCAGCAGCAGCTTAACAGTTATTTATATTTTTCTTTTTACTCTATTGATGGTGTTATGTTGTGGTTTCTCTCTTGTGACAAATGTACTCATTGTAAATCCTTTGGACAAAAGCGCCTAAATGTAAATATTTAGAGGTAAACAACATATTTGATAACCCTTTAGCAAACATTAGCATTTAACCACCTTCTCGCTAACATTATTGTTAGATTACATCCAATACTTTTTATTTACAGGTCTAAATGAATGTGTCATAGATGCGTGTTTAGTCTTAAGGATTAATTTACAGCTTCCCATCACATCATGTAACATTTTCAAACAGTAATGTTTGCTAGGAAGTAGCTGAATGCTAATGTTAGGCAACAGAAACGTGTTGTTTTAACTTTAAATATGGCCCATGTCTCTCCTAATCTTCACTGTTGTCTTTTCAGATGTTGATCAATCAGGAAGTAGCGAAATGTCAAAACATTTGTCAGTGTTCCTATGTTTATACAACTTGCAAAATGGCTGCCATGTGACTTAGGTCTTTTGAGCACTCCATCCTCCTAAAAAAGACCTTGAGATGTGGTTGAAAGTTTCATAAAAGGCCAGAGCTACACAGACTACAGAGTCGGTTTCATGTGAGCTTAGCTGTGCTGTTTACCTCTGTAGATCATACAGGATGAAATGGAAGAGACAAAAAGTAGCACAGCCACTGAATTCTTTTATATTTGGATGTGCTGCATGGTGATGAAAACAGAGTGGGTCTCACCAGGTGGGACGTCTGAGAGAGTGCTTATACAAGGCTGTGCTGCTAGTTTAAAAAAGTGTTGCAAAGAGATTTCTGTAATAAGATTCTTCCGTGATATGTTAAGAAAGAAGAAAGTGACAGCAGAGCCGGTTGCTCGGGTAACAGTCCTATTAAAGGATATGTGAAATATGCCATTACATAATATGAATATATTCTTAGATGAATAATTGAAGAGAAAATGTGAAACATATGAACAGTGTATCCCTCATTTGTTGTTTTGTTTATATGAGTGAGAACCATGGGAAAGTTGTCAGGTAAAAAAAAAAAAAAATGAAGCTGTGAAGTAAAATTAATGTTGGTATTAAAAGAGTAGTGTGATGTTTTGGGACAAACAGTAGCTTTCTTGCCAAGAGCTAAAAGTTTGATACTGCCCTCTGTTCGTTCAATGTAAAGATACAACCTGCAGCAATTAGCTTAGCTTAACACAAAGCCTGGAAACAACAGCTAGCCTGGGACTGCCCAAAGGTAAAATAATCTGCCTGTCAGCAACACTAGAGCTCATTAATTAACACTTGGTATCTCGTTTGTTTAAGTGTAAAAACGCAAAGTAGCAGTTTAAAACCGGGTCATATTCTGGACCATTTCTTCGCCAGGAGCAGAAATGAAATGTGTTTTCAATCGTCTCTTCTAACTTGCAGCAGGAATGTGAATAAGCATATTTCTAAGAATGACTTTCCTCTGTGCTGAAAATACAGCTGACCCTGGCAGGTGTGGAAATGTTTGCATCTATCACCTGAGACAAATATTCTTGGATCGCTAGCAAAAATGCAGCGTGCATGCCGTGGACACCACTTTTATTAATTCCATTGTTTTCACTAAAATGAGGGCATATTGTGGACCTGATTTCTGACACATCTGCACAATGTTTTTAGAGCGATAACTTGAGCAACTGCCTAAGATGCTGCACCAGGATAGTTACTAACAGCTGACTTTAACATTCCCTTCCCTTCTTCTCTTCCAGATCCCGCAGATCAGCTACGCGTCCACAGCCCCGGAGTTGAGTGACGACAGGCGCTACGACTTTTTCTCCCGGGTGGTTCCTCCAGACTCGTTCCAGGCCCAGGCCATGGTGGACATTATCCGAGCCCTGGGCTGGTCTTATGTCTCCACCATTGCCTCGGAGGGCAGTTATGGAGAAAAGGGAGTGGAGGCCTTCACACAGCTCTCCAAAGAAGCAGGTAAAGAATGGCGACCAATGATGGGCACAAAACAGAATCTTAATCCTTTATTTGTTTGTCTGATGTAAACATACACTGGAAATTTTTCGCTAGAGGAAGATCAGTTTTGCATTTGCAATTCGTCGTAAAAATCTGTTTTCGGTGGATGAATTATTGATCTGTTTGGCAACTTCAGCCTCAGTCCCCCTGTGAGTTGTTGAGTGTTACTGGAAATGTAGAGAAACAGCTTGTAGAGAGGATTCCATGTCACAATAATGAGCGTTGCATGTACCCACTCTTTTTTTAAACGTAACCATTTTAGATTATTTTGCTGCGTGCACAGTTAAATGAGGATTGTTTGGAAATGTCTGATGTCATCTCTTTAGTCAACAGAGAGGAGGGAGATCGGTCTGCCAACTGGTCATTTGGGAGACACGAGTTTTGTTTTACACTCTGCCTTTTCTGTTTCAGTCAGCCTCATTTTTTATCTCTGCTAGTGAGAGTACAGGGCTGATAATGATGGTCAGTCAGTTTTGTGGTCAGTCGGTTCAAACTGCTCTGGTCTGGTGGTGTGCAAGAGGCAGCAGGGTTTTTAAATATTTAGCCTTTTTTGAAAAGGAGCTGGCCTTCTTCAGTGAATGTCTCCAGACATTTCTCTCAGACACCAAATGATTAAACAGAGAGAGACGAACCGCTGAATGGTCTAGAAAACAAGCTATTAGAACCAGTCCTGTTTGCTGGGTCCTGTAATGTAACATTAATGGTGATTGTTTAAAGTGGCAATGATCCTTTTCCCAGGCTTAACAGCAGCATTATTAAGTTTACATTTGGGCATTGGGAGGTTAGATTTAGATTAGGTTATTTTGAAGAGTGCTTACAACCAAAATTTGCATTCAGACAAGTTGTTGCGGTTTTGCCTCCAACTGGGCTGAAAATTGGGCACTTGCTTGACTCACCTGTATTTTCCACTTGCATGCTGATGGCATGTGGTGGTACATGAGTATCAGCAGCTGTCACTGTCGCCTGGAGACACTCAGTTGCTATACGACACATTGTGTCGACTATCTTTGTCACATCATATGGTTTGTTGTGCGCCACTTTTGAGCTGTGCGGTAGAGACTTTCCAATCTGTCTGCAAGATGAGGAAAGGTACACATTTCTACAGTTTATTGCAATCAGTTTGAAACAACTGACTATGAATACAAGAACCTTTTCTACACACAAGAGGTGGCAGTATTTGTGTTCAGGACCCCAATCACTTTTGCACCTTTGTGAAAAAATCACTTTCAGAGGAATGTTGTGCTGGAATGCAAAAATCACCCACTCCATGATTCATGACGGCACATCCATGGAACTCTCGACAAATCTATTGCAACTTTCACCTGAACCTCACTGGATCCCAGTCCATTTCCCGTGAATCTGCAGGGAGTGATCGCTGTCTCTTCTAACAGACTAATGTGCGGAAACCTTGAAAATGACGAGGGCTAATGATATCCCACAGGCACCGATCACAAGTCCAGCAAGCATTAATATTTGATCCATGTGCATTTGTGTCCAGTGTAATCACTCATTAAAACTTTAAGACGCTGTTTGTAGCTGTGAAATTTCACCCGACAGAGGGAGGAAGAGAAAGTAGCCTGTGCAGGAGCGAATACGGAAAAATCCTGATTTAAGGCTTATTTTGAAAGTTTAATTCATCTTCCCTCCTGTGATTAACAGTCTCTTTCAGCTGTTTTTTCTCAGATGCATTTTACCCCTGATATATCTTTTTTTTCCCTTATGCAAAGAGCAGTAAACACACTGATATTATTACGACTTTTGAACAGCTACACGAAGAGTATGAAATTATAAGCCATTATTGTTGTTGACTCATCTTGCTGCTACCGAGCTGCAGTCACTTTGCAATATTCTGTATTTGTATACAAATGGGAATTATTTCCTCTGAAGGAAAGCCTCCCGTACCCAAGGCATCTTATCTTTAATAAACACATTATTTATGTAATAGCATAACTGTATATTCACAGGTCTCATTCAAAGGCAGTAGTTCTGCAGCAGAACTGCCTGGAATAAATTTGAACACGGCATAAAAAGCACACATCTTAGAGAATACAGAAATAGAGAATATTTGGAAAATACCATAAGATATATTAAACACACATGCTTTTTAAGAAATCGCTAAGCTGCGGAACAACAACTACATTGTTTGGTGGATGTTTTAGTCTCGATGCAAGTTGATCCTCGAGGCCACGATTCGTTTTTTTTTTTTTTTTGTGGCTGCTCTGTTTGGCTGCAGTGAAATGTCAGATGCATTACGAGGATTCTCGCTTCACCACTTCAAGGAGAACCATCTAGCGGACTAATGCAATATGGCTGCCCATTACCCCAAGCTGAGACTGGAGTGATGGCCAGCCTGTATTGATCTCTTCTCTTTTTCTTCTACGTGCACGCACGCACGCACGCACGCACGCACACGTATATACACACACACACTCACACACACATATATATAGATACATATATATATATGTGTATTGCAATTTGTTGCTCTGCTTTCTCTCTCCTGCTTAGGCACTGCTCCATTGTGCACCTTCATCCTGGCTGCAGGTGAAGCTGGCAGAGATTAATCTTGTTTGTATTTTTCTGTGTCTGTCTGGACTCAGGCCAGAGCGATGGAGTTCAGTTTTCCCATTTGATAAAAAGGCTTGCATTTGAGGAAAACCACCCACAAAGTATCACTGTGGAATTGATTGCAGCGAGTTGCTAGCACAATGCGTTCTTGGATTCAGTCTGACACTGTAAGGGGGGAAATAAATGTACCAGTATAACATAGAACTCATATTCAGCAGTAGGAGAGAATTGGGGGAGGAAGCCTGATATATCTGCAAACACTGTTGAAAATTGTCCATGTTACTTGCGCGTGGCATTTTGACATTGAAAGACACAGAGTATAAGGAAGGGCGCACAAAAGTACAATATAAATGTCGGCTGCATGTCAGCCCATTTTGATGTGCGCCCACATGTTCATGCATGGAGACTCTAGGGAGAGCAGGTCTGCCTTGTGACTGCTGAGGTGATAAATATAATTGCGGCATTATGGATCCCCTGGAGGTTTTGGTTTGGGGGTCGAATCCATCAAGAGCCTCTAATTTAAAAGGATTTGTATTTTACTAAGCAAGATGGGGAAGTAGGATTCCTCGCCCTGGAGTGCATTTTCAGAATCGAGGGCATAGAGGATGAATAATTGAAGCAGTTAATGCAGTGCATGACCTATGGCACTCAGACAGATAAGCAGGGAACTTCCGAGAGCCTGATGAATTTGGCCATCGTGATCATTAAGCTGTCTTTGATATATTAATCAAATGTGGGGCAGAGGGTAGGGGTTCACGGTGCATATAGGTTTGATATTATGTTGTAAGATTAGAGGTTAAATGAATTAAGTGCAGCTTAAACTTTCAGTGTCACACACTGGCACATTTTCTAATGTGAGCAAATATTTTCCCCTTTTGGTATTTATATTCTCAGACATTTTCTTTTCACACTCCTGACTGTCAGGAGTCAAAACACCTTTTTTTCCCAGTCAGGTCCAGTGTTAAACTGTTTTGATTTGATGCGTAGCAGGAGGTAGCGGATTAGCCTAACGCTAACCTTGTGTTATGATGTAATGTAACTGTGCACTGTGTAATTGTGCACGCAAGGCTGCTAACAACATCAGTAATGAGTCGATGCTGATTATATGTTACACACTACAATACTTAAGTACAAAAGCTCATTTTGATCCGCTCCAGTTACTTTACTTTAATGCTGTTAATGCAAACGCAAGCAGTATAGAACATAGAACACAGCGCCCATCTTCCTCTGAGATGATCACGCTCAGGGAAAGCTCAAATGCAGTTCTCCAGAGGATATAAAGTCATACTGCAGTGTTCTACGCTAAAAGTCATATAAATATATGGAATCTGAAAAACCATTACCATTTCAGTGCCTTCCGATTGATCACCATCTGTCAAGACAATATTTAGTGAATTTCTGTAAGGATGTAGGGCCATATTTCAAGGTAAAACAACATATTTGATAACCTATATGTTTTAGCTGTCTTGCCATTTCTTCACCCGACCTCAGAAATGTTCTGCTTTAGTCAGTAGAGTTATGTGACATTCAGCGGATCACATATTTCTGTGTTACGCTCATACAGATTACATCCAACACAAAAGAGTGTTCTGAGCGCTTTAACAGTGAGTGTTTTGTGTGGCATGAGGAGACTGGCAAGAGATGCCTGCTAAGGATGAGCATTGATACTTCAGAATGAATTTGCCTCTGCTGTCATATTGTGCAATGCTGTCAAATGGTCATGCTCATTTGGAAGTGGTTATACGCCAATTTTAGCTCCAGTGGGAACAAGTGGGTTATCAAAAATGTTCTTTTACCCAGAAATGTGGCACGATGTCCCTCCAGATTTTCACTGTCCATCATCTTTTCAGTCACTGATCAATCTGGATGCTGTAAAATGACAACAATTTTTTTGTTTAGCGTGACAATATGGGAAATTGGCCGCTGTGTGAATATGTTCTATACCAATCAAGTGGACAGCAAATATTAATTTCTTGACAAGGCTCTCTACTCACTGACTTGCAAGGGTAACATTAACACTTGAAATATAGCTGTGCCATCTGAACGTGATCTAGGCTAAAGTCTTGTTTTATGTTGTTGATCTTAGATTACGATAAGAAAAGCTATGTTGAATGGTTGTGAGGATTAAAAACATGATGTGTCACAGTTGTCCTGATGGATTGTAGACAAGCTCTGAGGCGAGTCACATACAACACCAAGTGGTAAGGTTTGGTACTACTGGTTCAGTTTTTAGCTAAATAACATACTGGTTTGAAATATTTGCCATAAGCCCAACCCTACTGACCACATTGGAAGGCAAAAATAGTGTCTTGCTATTCAGAATCGTTTAAACATGAGGATAATGGAGCACATTTTGTGATAGCCTCTCCTGAAAGGCTTTCACAGTGTTGCACTTAGTTGTTCCCATTTAAATTGCCTCCATCAGATAGGTGGCGGTGGGTTTCCAGTGCTGTTCCACCATTTGACAAAGCGGTTGTGATCAAGCATAATGGTGACTTAAGAGGCAGCCAGAGCTGTATTTCTATACAGTCCCATTTCTTGGATAAGACTTCAATGAGCTGGAGTAAAACACTCTCTTTTCTCAGAGCGTGACATTCATCTTCCTCACATCAAATATCTATAGCCAAGACAGACATGCAGCTCTTCTATAAACCCATTGTCTGAGTGAAGGACTCTTTCAAGTCCACACGGTACCTTCTGGTGACAGGTGAGGGCGGTCCAACCCACAGCGCAGCACTCTGGAAGCACAGATACAATACTTACTTCCATCATACCTGCCTCCCTGACAAACTGACTGACTGACCACCTGACTGAGGACAGATGAGGTATTCTGCGGGCATTCAATAATTTAGCTGCTGGTCCGCAGACTGTAGGGCAGTCTAAAAACTGCAGCGTGTTCAGTTCTGGTGCTCTTTCTCTCTCTCTTAAGATGGGATCTGCTCCAAATGCTTCTAATCTTCATCAGTGGTTCCTGTGGTCTCTGACTATATTATCGACTGTTGTGACCTATAATATATCTTTGTCCATAATATAACTCTTCACACGAGCCTGCAGGGTTTTTTTTTCTTTTCCAAGTTGAGTTAATGCATTTTCATGAGATTTAAATTCTCAGCAAAAAAAGACAGTTTTTCCCTTTTTTTCCTTTCAAGAATTAACCTGTGTGATACCTGGAACTGAAAGGTGCTGCTAACACGCCACGATCAGATATTATACAGTGCTAGTGTTTCCTAGAAACAGAAACCTTAAAGTATGTCGTACCAGAGGCTTTCTGGATGAAATCAACCGAAATCGCTGCACTGAAACTGAAGCTTTAGTGTCGTCCCTAGGAGACCCACAACGCTGGCTGCTCAGCACAAATGACAGCGAGCACGTTTCATTTTAACAGGATACCACAAACCCTTAAGCAACAGATAGGCCATTTGCGGGATCTCCATTTTTATGTTTAGTCCACTTAGGGAGGATAACAGCAGCCATCCCAGAGGTCTTTTGGCTCATCCAGGATGTTTTCTAGCATTATGAAACATTCCTAATTCTGCCTGCTGATACTTGAAAAATGGATGGTTAGGAGGAGGTTCAGCAGTTGTCATTCCGCTATCTTCTGCCTTTAGAAATGCCACAGTAAACCGCGACTGGAGATGTGTGATCTGCCAGCTAAAAGCTGTTTATATCAAAGTAATGAGCCTGAGGAGACTGGCAATTAGGAGATTCCTTTTCCCTCCATTTCTCTGTCTACTCAGGGAAACTTGAACTGAAAGGTTATTGGGTAGGCTATTAAAACGCTTGAGTGGGAGAAATTTTAATTGGTTTGGGTAGAGCTTCGCTGTTGACACAGGCTACTGCCTCAAGTCTAGGCCTACAGTAGTGAAGATGTTTTATTGCACAGGTGATCATATTATCTGTTCATCCAAAGTGGCTCCGAGGTTAGCTTGTCCTCCACACCTATCATTACCATACCAGAGTGAAGCAAAACTCTGTTATTCTTCTTTGCGAGATATAATTTAGCTCCTCTACCCGATAATGAGTTGTATATAACCCTCAACACAACAATACCTGGGAAACTGCTAAAAGTCAATTGTAATAATATACTGTGCCAAATGTCTAGCAAGTATTTAGTAAAGCACGGAAGCAATCAGTCCCTGTCATCGTGTACAAACTCATTAGCGGTGACCTGTCTGAGAATGATTTATTGTCAGTATTAATATCCTCTTTGTTTGTTATCGCCGGCTGTACTATCTGATTGGTTCTGGGTCCAACAAGAGATGTTTGATAATGACTTTAAATGAAAAGTCGATGGCACTCTGTTGGATTTTCAGGAATCCATAATGTGAAATCTGTAGCTTTATGTCCCTGTTGAAGTGGACCATTGAATCTGTTACTGCCGATCTGTTCATAACTCTCCCACTCTGCGGAATGATTCTGGTGTTCAGTCGGAGGGCGCAGTCTGAGTGTTATATTGCACGCTGCTGTGGTTTTCAGATCATTGCCAAAATGTAAATGTATACACTGTAAGACTATCATTTAGACACTGTAGCGCACATGACAGCATCATCAAAGACCTGCTATTGTGTACGTGTGTTTTCCATTTCCATTGGAAGGAAAGCAGCTATTGTGACCCGAGGCTTTTGTGTATGTGCATATATCTTTGTATACGCGTGAGTGAACGTGTCAGATCAACCCAGAGGCCTGATCGTTTCATACTCCTTTCCCATTAAAAAGGTGGAATCTGCATCGCCCAGTCTTTGAAGATTCCCCACAACCCCAAACTGGAGGATTATGACAAAGCCATCCAACAGCTGTTGGAAACGCAGCACTCGCGGGCAGTCATCATCTTCGCCAGTGAGGAAGACATACGGTGAGGAGCACAGCACATTCTGGTTTCAACCATGTTGCTCAAGCGCACTGATGGCATGCCATGTTGAGGTCTTTAATCTCTGAGTAGCAGCTCCTGAAGACAAGCTCGAGGCACAGATTTACCATGTGTACTACATAAACATACCTCCAAAAAACACAAATACAAGCAGGCCTCAGAGGGGAGGCGGGGATACAGATCAGAACAAAAACAACAGAGATATTGTTTCATTTACAGTGGCCCTAGGGAACTGTTGCGAAGAAACACAGAGTAAAACATTTAGTGCCTGTAAATTCCGGATGAATAATACAAAGGTGGATGTATTGGTGAAATGTAAAGAAAAAAAAAGTAGATGTGTGAGAAAACAGAGCTGTTATCGTCGAACAAAAGATAAAAATAACACAAAACATGTACCAGTTGAAACACAATATCTGTAGTTCCTCCGTGGTTGCCTCTCACCTTTTAATGAGATAAACCGGAGAACAATTCTTACCCATGAGCTGCAGTGTCCAAAAGAAACGCTTAAAGCTAGCGGTGCCTCTGTGTAATAGATATTACATTGCACACACCTCCTGTGTTCTCTCCAAATTCACACATGAATGTCCTTGCAGGGGAGTTCTCAATGCCACCAAGAGGGCCAATCAGGTGGGCCATTTCCTGTGGATTGGATCTGACAGCTGGGGGGCCAAGAGCAGCCCCATCCACCAGCTCGAAGAGGTAGCGGTGGGAGCGGTAACCATACTGCCCAAACGCTCCTCCATTGAAGGTACGCGCGCACACCGGTACACACAAACAGATGCACTCTGCACGCTTCACCACGTGCTGTGTTACCGTATTGTTTTCTACTCTGTTGTTTTGTTTGGTGTAATTGCTTTTTATAGGTTGTTGTTTTTTTGTTTTTGTTTTTGTTTTTTTACAAATTGTGTGTTTGTGTGTGAGCATTGCAGACTACAAAAAACCCCAAACATCAATAATTAAATAAACCTGCAATAATTGGTTTTTTTTTGGTCACTATTTTACCTTATTGACACCTTAAAAAAACAAAATATGCAACTGAAAGTACCTTAAAGAGAATTATATAAAGATTCATTTACCTGCATTAAGTTTCAATCATATTAATAGGAGATTTAGCAGTATTTAATCATTCAAAACTGGTAAAACACTCATTAAAGACTCATTAGTTTAGGAAACTATGTTCATGACCCCCCCTCAGAAATAAACTTTTCAAATACAATTCAGGCTTTTTAGTATTAACATGCATAATTGACTCACTTGAACAAGTTTACACTTTATGTACAATGTACAAAGGCCTAAAATACTGAAAATATCTTTATATATTATGAATATATTATGAAACCTCCGCAAACGCCAAACTGTCCCCTTCTGTACTCACTCATAGATACCGGCAGAAGTTGCCCATTCTTTCCTTAAGTAGAAGTACAGATACTTGTATAAAAAAAGACTCTTGTAAAAGTAAAAGTACTGATTCAATTTCTAGTTGTACGGGCTCTGAAATGTACTCACACTATAAAAGTAATAAATATCCCTCAGAAGGACTTTTCTACAAGCCATTTCTGTGCTAATAACTGAACCTCAAGTCATATTAATATGATTCAAAGACTATTAAACAGTAAAATCAGTGGGATTTGTCCGAGCTGTTAATAAATGCACCAGGAAGTTTATTGTTCAGTCTCATTCCCAGGATGTCAAATACTGACATTTGTGGTAGGTAAAGCGTTGTAAATAATTGTAGACTCCCCTCCAATGCACTGAAGAAAAATGCCAGTTACTCCTTCGATCTAAGGAATACAGATATTTGTGTCAACATGTGGGGAGTAAAAGTAAAATAAATACTCAAGTAAAGTACAGATAACTGAAGTACAGTAACAAAGTATCTGTAAGTACTTTACACCTCCACCTCCACCTGATTCTTGTCATCAGGCATTAGTCCTTGAGAACTTAATGAAAATGTTGACAAACTTGCTATGTTAAAGAATTGAAACAAAACTGTATGGATTCCTCCCTGTATCTGGATCAGCGCCAAGAGTTAAGCAGGTCGATTCTGGGCTGAGGCGCAACCTCCAACCAAGTTACAGGAAAATCTGTTCCATGGTTTTTGTGAAATCCTGCCAACAAACAAACAAACAAACTAGAATTAGAGCACATAACTTCACAAAGGCCCAACAGTCCCCTTTAAGTCAGCTTAATCCAATTTCAATTAAGACATTCTTAAAGTGGCCAGATCTGGATTTTTATTTGGATCTGCTTCAAATTGTACTCATTCGTACCTCATAGATTCTTTTCATCAAGATCCATGCATTATTCCCTGGGGGAAAAAGAACCCTATCTTTTAGTGTTGAAGAAAATGAGAGGAAATCCTGAATGTGTCCATTTATCCTGATCCACACCAATGGTTAATGGGGTCTGTCCTGGGCTGTGACCCATCTTCCATCCAAGTTTAGTGGAAATCTGTTCAGTAGTTTTTATGTAATCCAACTGACAAATCAACCAGCAAATGGACACGGATGAGTCTGACCTCCTTGGCGGAGGTAATAAACAAACATCAGTGACAATGAATGCATTTAATGTGATATTTTATGATGGCATATTCCCATCTTACTTTTTCATGTACCCACATTTCCACCTGCCTCATCTATTTCTACTCCAGCCGGCAATTTTCTACCTTTCTCAGAATGACTTTACTCCTCAGAGAACAAGTGTGACCTTGTTGCGTTTGGCCTTGGGTTGCACATGACCAGACTAGAGTCAGCGAGGACAAATTGGCTGCTTTAGATGTAAACTGTGTCACCTTTTGCACTCAGCGCAGATATAGTCATCAGAGTGTCTTTCCTTGTTTAGGCTGAGAATATCAATTCTCTGCCTGCTGTCTGCGGAGAAATTGTTATTTCTGGTCTCTGCTGTACCGTTGTTGAAAGGGACACAGAATTATACGTCTGAGAAAATGCTTAAATTAAATTTTTATTGTTAAGCATTGGAGGGTTTTTTTGATCGTTTTAACATTTTCTGTAATTACACTCCAAAAAGAAATACCATTACGAGTTGTTTTTTAAGTGCTTAGGGGTGGATTTCTCTCGAAAACTCGAGTTTAAATAAATCCACCCACAACACAAAAGGGAGGCTAACGAGGGACTTCTAGTGCCTGGAAAGACATGTACAAATTCACAGCAGAAATAGAATATTCTCTGCGTATACCATCTATTTTTACGTTCCGTCCAGTGTCACAATCCTAATAGCCGCTCATCATCACAATCGAGGAAATCTGAGAGTCGGAGTTTTATGAAGCTTTCCTTAATTAGGGAGGGTTTGGCCAGGACGAATGCACACTCCGGAGACTGTGAGAATATCATTAATCCTCGATGCATCATTGATGGTCTTTTGAAAAGAAAAAGCAGCTGAGTCACTCAGCTCTGATTAGCTATTATCACCTCTACCCACGGCTCAGCTGATATGACTGGATAACAGAGAGCGTGGAGACGCAGACGGACGCAGACTTTTTCAAAAGTGAAAAATTGGCTTTCTGTAACAAATGGTAAAAAAAAAAAAAATACTGCATAATGAATTTTGCAGTGGAGTTTTGTCCCAGCTCCGTTTCCTGACCCACATTGGGTCGGAAAGTTGCACAAACAAAAGAACAAATTTCGGCACACAGGCTTTTTCTTTTCCCCTTTTGTTGCCACTCTCCTAGAGCCACTGTTTCACACAGACACATAAGCCCCTGTCGAAATTAGCGCCGAGCTAATACATCATGCTTTCAATCATCTCTATTGTAATGGATTTTATGAAGTGAAGAAAACCTGTTCAGCACCTACCAGACCTTGCCGCCTCAGGCGCCAAGCTGCGGCACCACTTACATCCCATCGTTATTTATTATGCATCCTGTTTTTTAATTAATGTAATTTCCTGGATGAAAGAAGTGATTAAAGTACCACGGGGTTTGAGAGGAAGAGGAACCACCGTGGTCAAATTTTGATGAAGTAGTGCTTGCTGGTGCGCTTCCAACACCTAGCGGCCACCTCCGCCACACCACCTCCACCTCCACAACATCACTGCTACAGAAGTTTCGCTTCATTTCCTCCAGGTTTGAATTGGTCGGTAATTGGTCCGGAACTGAGCCATTCTCCCCTTTCCTCTATTCCCAGGGTTTGATGAATACTTTACTGCGCTCACCCTGGAGAACAATCGCAGGAACGTGTGGTTTGCAGAGTTCTGGGAGGAAAACTTTGACTGCAGGCTCCTCAGTGCCTCGAAGAGAGAGGACACCAGCCGTAAATGCACAGGTACACAGTTTCAGACTCGAACAAGGTGGGAAGCTTTTGGTTTTACACTATTTTTCGAATGCATATATTAAAATCAGTGGGAACTGAACCCTTTGCTCACATTAGAAGCTGCAGATTGGCTGTTGGGGATTTAATTCAAGCCCTCATGTCTGCAGCACAGCCAGAAAGTCTAACACCAGGTGTTTCTACCCAGCGGGTGCAGGACAGGCAGAGTTTATTATTAGAATAATAATGCACCACGTTCTTAGTCATGCTACAGTTACAGACCGTCTGCTCCTGTGGCTAATGTCCTGTAACTCTTCAATCCCATATTCCCTCTTTTCCCCCTTAACCCAGTCACCTTGACAGCTCAGCACAGTCGTGCAGTGTGTACTAACTGAGCAGAGGCAGAGTAGACTTTATTTAGGTTGGGAAAATGACAGACAGCTAAGTGAATACTGCTTATGCCCCCGTTCCTTATTTGCATTTCTGCGGTAACACTGATGATAGCGTGGTTGCTAACAGTGATGCATGTTCGTATTACCTAAACTCTTGACTGCCAACGGTGTGACAGGCATTGCACTGCATGTATTATCTGCAAGGATGATGCCTGTGATGTGGGATGCTGTATTAATCTTGCTTGCATACGTAATGAAGGTAATGGCAGCGTGACACAAATTACTGTTTGCTAAAGGATTTCGTTTCCTTTATAATCTCCTGTTTGCCGTCTTTTATCGCGTATCAAAGACAGAAGATGCTCGTCCACTCCGTGAGCCCCACAAACCCTCTATAAAACGACTGTAAACGTCTTTTATCCTCTCTGCGATTCAACTGGAAGAGCCTGCACCACTGCCTTTATGTTCTTTTTTTTTCTTTTTTCTTTTTATAACACAAGCCGAGCTGATATTTGTGAATGTTAAATACAAACGGGAGGCTTTTGAATTCAAAGACTGTCCGTTTAGCACCATATGGTGAGCAATGAAATGCAGGTAAAAAGGTTACATGTGTGCTGTAAATATATGTTAAATTCTGAGAAATGGACTGAAATGCCAGCTCAGATTGCTTTTGACCTCCTTCAGTTTATGCAAGTCTAAATGTGACCCATTCTTATATGTTTCCTATTAACACCATGTGCTCCTCCGCTGAGACCTCTATGTGAACCATGAACAGACATCACTGAAGGGAAAATTGTCTTCTCGGATTCTGTTATTTCCTCACTGATGCATCTTTGTTTAGCGGGAGCTTGAAATATTAAAATCACAACGATAATGATGGTGATCACGATGATGATGATGATTATTATTAAAATAATACTAGGATTTTTGCTGTTTTAATTCCCATTCACTCCGGGAAGTGCCACTTTTCGGAAAATAGCTCATTCAAATTTGAACAAAAACCCAAACCCGGCAGAGGTTGCACATTACGTATTCAGGCAGTGTCACCAGCAGCGCGAGGCAAAACCTTTACTGCAGCCCAAAGCGAAAGGGCAGTACAGTGGGAAGAGGATATAAAAGAGCAGAAAGCCACTGTAGAAGAGTATGTTACTAAAGTTCACGGTGATCTCCATCACCTTAAAGATGGGACAAGTGAGGTCCTTGCTTTGCAGCCTATTACTCTAAAATGCACCGCAGTAATTCAATCTGAGTCTGCTCTATTTGACACAAACACGTTGTCTCACAGCTCAGCTTGATATTTTCCATGTGGGAACTAAATGTGTCTTCTTATTTCCTATGCCACATTGTACCTTTGGGTGTAATTCCCTCAAAATCCAAACTAAACTAACTGGCAGCGAATAGTAAACTGAGGAATAAAAATGAAGCCGGGGATGATAGGCAGCACTGAGAGGATGTAATGTCTTATAGTTTATGGTGCATTTGGCTGTAAATCTCTTCCACTTCCATCTCTTTCCCTCAGGCCAGGAGCGCATTGGGATCGACTCCAAGTACGAGCAGGAAGGGAAGGTGCAGTTTGTGATTGACGCCGTGTACGCCATGGCCCACGCTCTCCACAACATGCAGAGGGACTTGTGTCCCGATCATCCTGGCGTTTGTCCACAAATGGAGACTGCCGAAGGGAAGACGCTGCTCAAGTACATACGAAACACCAGCTTCAACGGTAAGAGACAGGATGTGTTGTTGATGAGTATAGTTAAATGAGTCATGTTATCACTTTAAAAGACTGTTTCAAAACGTATTGTAGCGATAAGAGATCAAATGATTCTCGATAAGAGCAATATAACATCCATGAGCTTATGAAGGAACCACCTATAAACAGGGGGTGAAAAAATTTAATTTCTCTGTGTTTTTGTTAATTGAGGCTTCTGACTACATTAGTTAAAGTAATAGTTCAACATTCTGGGAAATATATTGGTTTTCCTACCGGGAGCTAGATGAGAATGATACCACTCTGTGTGTTGCATATGAAGCTACAGCGAGCAGCTGGTTAGCTTAGCTTATTATAAAAAGTGAAGACAAGGGGGAAACACTTGAAGAAGTGTGGCTCACCTTGGAAGCTCACTAATTAACATGTTATATTTTGTGTGTAAAGGAGTTGTGGTTTTTATGAAGGGGTTATGTACTTAGGTCATTTTTGGCAGTTACCAGGCACAAGCGGAGATGTAGTTAAGGACATAACGTCCTATAGAGTAGAATGGTAAATTGTCATTTTCGTGAAGACTGAACAAACAAAACACAATGTGTTGATTAGCTTGAGAGTTGCTGGCAGATATTTTAAATATTGGATTAATGGCTAAACTTACCGTCTCCTAGTGCCAGTAATTGATTTTCTCCACAGGCATGGGAGAGTGGCATCAATCTTCTCATCAAGCTCTATGCAAAGATTGCCCCAAATAACCACATTTTAGCAAGCTAACTATAGCCTATTAATGTTGGCATTAAGCTTAAAATACAGCGAACCCTGACATGCTTGAGTGTCTGGTGTGAGCTCATTAAACATCAGGAGAGCTAGTGATAAGGGCTGTCTCGCAACTGTGGCTCAGGATGTAGAGCAGGTCGCCGCTAATCTGAAAGTCAGTGACTTGATCCCTGGATTCCCTGGCTTACGTCAGTGTATCCTTGGGCAAGATACTAAACCCCAAATTGCTCCCGATGGCTATTCATTGGTCTGTGTGTATGTGTGTGTGTGTGTGTGTGTGTGTGTGTGAGGGAGAGAGAGAAGGGCTGAGCAGAGAAATGTCGTGCGGTGCTTTGGATAGGAAGCATTGTATCGCTCCTGATTAGCAGGTCAGCACCTTGCATGGTAGCGGCTGCCGTCAACGTAAGAGTGTGTGTGTAAATGTGACAAGTGTTGTAATGCGTTTTCAGCAGTCGGTAGATAAATGCCATTTACCATTCAGTCTTTGTGTAACCCTAACCACTACTGAACCACTACTCTATACTCAAGTACTTAAGTCTAATTTGCAGTCAATTTCTAGTCAAGTCATTTTTTTTGTATATAGCCCAGAATTAGAATCACATTGACTCAGTGGGCTTAATAATGTGTACATTGTACAACTGTGATTGACCCTAAATACCCTAAATGCCCTAAAAAAAAACAAAAAAAAAAACAAGCCCTTGTGGCAGGGATAGGAAAGGAGAGCCTCAGAGGAGGGTTTCTTCTCTCCTGGGACGGACAGACATGCAGTAGATGCGGCATGTACAGAGCAGACCAAAGCCCACAATGACACCATATCTGAAACAATAAGGGTACATACAACATATGTGTGAAGAATTTAAAACTTCATTCCGATAGTAGTAGGATATAGGAGCCAGAGTCATCTCAGGTTCATACTAAAAAGTAGGCAAGTTAGCTGATACTGTGGATACTGCTGTGTTTTATTCATCATAGGCAGTTTGTGTGCTGGCTGCGATTTTTAAATCTACATTCAGTTTCATTCGTAGCTCAAAGAGTCACAACACTTTCTGGATCTATGAAATATTTTAAGCCAAAGTGATATATTATGAGTCTGCCCATACTTGAACCTCTACATTATTCAGTCCCGGACAGAAAAGTGATGTGGAAGATACTTAACAATTAATGGAAATAGCTATTAATGACAACTGCCCTGGAAAGTGAGTGGAGGAAGAGAGCCAAATGGGAGATGAGCTTAGAACAAGAGAGGCCCTTGTCATTACAAATGTGGCGGCATGTATGTCAGCCTCTGATCATTAGAAGCTCCTCTGAAGTACAGTGTGTCTTCACAAAATGTTCTAGATAAGATTCAGCTGTTAAAAGTAAAGAATCAGCGCAATCTGCTCACAAAAGTGGCCTACTTTCGGAGGTGGACCTGGCTCATTGTCATTTTCTGATGCATTAAAATAACTCTCCAGTGTGTGTTTTATTTATTTAAATGTACTTTACTGGGATAGATCCAGTGGGTGACTTGAGGAGGAGACGCAATCCCCCTTCTCCATTGTGTTGTAGCAGAGAAAGTGCAGGGGGGGAAGGGGTTGTTTAGTTGAATATATAAAAGTTAGTCGGCCTGACTCATTGATCCTTGAGCTGAGCGATTGGTTTGTGCAGTTAAGGCATTTTTGGCATCAACCACGGCTCTGACAAGATTAGACAGATGTGTGATTGCACTTTTATCTCTCAATCCCGCCCTTCTGTCCATGTGGTCTCAGTTCTACAATAAACTCAAAGCTATGGACTAAAAATACCCAATTTTATTGTATGTTGTAACCTTTATATTCTCTAGAGTCATGTCAGCTTCATGACAGAAGGTCTGACACGTCAGATCGACTTTTGTTTAATTGTCTGTTCACCACGAGCAAAGCCTGTTTGACTGCAGGATCGCTCGTGTTTATTCTCCCCAAACATCAAGATTACTTTACTGTATACAAGCTGCAAGCTAACGTTGGCGGGCAGCGGCACGCACCAAGGCTGTACGTGTCTATGTATTTAAATTTAGGTGAATTTTCAGTGAATTCAGCAGTCACAACAAAGTTGATATAGAAAAAGTACATTTCCCCTCCTACTCCAGTCGGCAGCCAACACTACAGGATATAAACACCTGGCAATGGAGGTCATCTCCATAGGACGCTGCTGCCGTCTGGTCGATAAACAGGAGTGAAGATAAATCCACTTTTTAACTCAGAAAGTCATAAAGTAATCTCTGGACTCTTTCCTCCAGATCGAAACAGAATCCTTTGTGACGACAGGTGTTTACTCCTCCTGTAGGGATGGCTGTCGTCGACACTGAGCAGTGATAGTGGCAATGCCTCCTTCCTCCACCCGGCACACCTGAAACAACACTCTGGCAAATATTTTTCGTTTTGTCCCCTGAGCACAGAAGTTACATATTGTACGTTTAAGAGTTACCGACTCTTACTTACAACAGCTGTACAGTTGCATTAATTCTATCCACGCTTAAACTGTAGCCATTATTTCAGTCACTTTTTCATGGGCATAGCTGTTTGTTTGACTCCAGCACACTAAGATGACTCCACTCCCCATTAGCATTCCTGCCAACTAAGCTATGATTGGCTTGGTCAGTTTCCAGCCAATGACACTGACCTATTTGAAAAACCGAATATGTGGGCAGTGATTCAGAGGTCTGGAACCGGCCTCTGAAATCTCTTGCAAGGCTGAGGATATATCTATATTTTTGTTATTGCCGATACATTCTGACTCTCCTACCACCATCTGTAGCTTCCCTAAGCCCATTACCTCCCACTGAACAGGGGGATGTTTTGAAACAGGTCAAAATGTAGTTTTTTTTAAAGAGGCTCAGTAAGTTTCTTAAACAGTAAAGGACTGTAAACCTAACTCAAACAGGAGCAAATAGCACATTTGTTTGGGACTATTTTCAGTTTGGGATTGCAGATACTTCGGCCACGTGGTATCAGTTCAAACTGGACAGCCGTAATATTGAAGGAATATGTTTTTACGTCTGTGGCAATGTATGTTTTCACTCTTGTGTGTTGGTTTGTCCGCAGGATTACACAGAATCTACTGAAAATATTTCCACTAAACTTTGATGGAACATGTTTTTCAGCTCAGAGTAGACTCCATTCATTTATGGTGTCAGGTTTTCTTTTCAACATTTGTGTTGGAAAATCAGGCATATTTAAGTGGCTGATATCTGAAAGTGAGTACAGTTTGCCACAGATTGATTTGATATTGGATTAGGCTTGATAGAATTAAAAGAAACTGCTTGGCCTTACAGAGTGTACTGGTTTGACGATGATGATGTGTTTTAACAGTGAAAGTTATTAGGCTATAAATCAAACACGGACGATTAATGATAAAGTCAATGTTGGTTTTGGTCTGTTGGGCTTTGTTGATTATCCTTAAACAGACTGTAAATTAAACCCATGAATACTGTAAAATCGCTCTGATCCATTAAAAGGTTAGTCCCTATGCACATTTTGTGTGTTGCTGACTGGCACAAGCAACACATTAATCATGTTTAACAGGGCAAATAAACAAATTACTTATACAAAAATGTGTGAAAACAGACTTCAGTCAGTGATCTAAAGGCTAAAGAGCTTTGTGCCTTTCTATAACTCTGTCGCTATGGCAGCAGTGCAGAGTTCCAGCAGGCGAGAAGCCCTGGGATTTTAAGGTAGAACTAAAGAAGCAGAATATATGCAATTTCCTGAGCAGTTCTGAGATTCGAAGGAGACCTTAAGTGAGTGTAGACTCTTTCATGGGATTGAGAATCTGCTGTCCAATCTCTATGACAGTCTGGGTTCGAGATGGTTTTTCGCAGCTTCCGAAAAACATTCACTTCAGTGAGGCAGCGACGGAGAAATAGGTTCATTTCACCTGAGCCGAAAATACGATCCTTACCTGCTCCATCTCCTCTACCTCGCCTTGTCTTGCTATTATACTCTCAAACCTCACTACTGGCATGCAAAGGATGTTGTGCTGTGGCTCAGGCATATCTCACTGCCCCTTATTGCATTTAGACCGCA
The DNA here is from genome assembly GCF_904848185.1 of Acanthopagrus latus. NCBI lineage: Eukaryota > Metazoa > Chordata > Actinopteri > Spariformes > Sparidae > Acanthopagrus > Acanthopagrus latus. Next base: position 12,350,055 of record NC_051045.1, read on the forward strand.
GCCACGCACATTATCCTGTGTATGTGCCACTGCTAATGTATGTTTGAGAGCGAAGGAGTGTAAGCCTCCTTTGTTGATCTCCCCACTGCGCCGGAGTCACAGAGCTGAAGAGTGAGAGGCAGTGGAGAAAAAAAAAAGGAGAGAATAATGATGCGAGAGAAACACAGCAGTGGATCCCCAGTCCACCCACACTGCTCGGCACAGCTCAGCAGCAGTGCACTTTTGTCATGTCTTAGTTCAGAGCCACATGCAAATGCATAAATCTTTCATCTTAGACAGTGCTCTCGCTAAAGCGTCTACACAGACCATTTTGTTCCCCTGAAAATATCAGTCAATAGAAAATATAAAGGAATTTCGAATGCCTTTTTATCTGCGCACACAGATATGCCACTTAATTATTTGCTCTAAAGCTGAAGAGCGCCAAGTGCCCAATCAGTCATGCTGAATGACTCTGAGTGTTTGTTTATTTGCGGATGTTTTTGCCGGGGCGTGGAGAAAGAATGGTAACCCCGTCACAGCATTCGCTCACAGGAGTCAATACCTTGTCAACATCTTTATACACTGTGTCAACAAGTCTACTGTCTGTTTGGAGGAAGCAGAAGTGACAGGACGGCGACTGCCACCCACTGAGTTCTGGTTTGGTTTTCATATAAAGACAGTTTTCACTACAGGCTTCACAAGCGTGCTTGAATAGAATCCCAACACCCCTCCTGCTTCATTTTCTCTGCCGACACACATGGATACCTACGAATTAGTGTTCCACTTTTAAAATGGAACGGAGCGATGGGTCAGACGAGTCTAGTGGTGCCATTTCTGTACGGTTAATGTGGAATATATGTGCCATCGCTTTGCATAACAGCATATAGTGAGGGATTTGTGGCTCAGCATCAACATGGAAATGGCTACTTAAAGTCTTATGAGCTGACATTTGTACTGCACAGCGGTGTCACCAAGTCAAAAAGGAAAATTTGGGTGCTTGTCTACAGTATTTTATGAAAACGGCCCCCTAGTCTGTCGCCTGAAATGGGCTTTTTCTCCTGCTCCCTCTGCCTTTCTTGCTTTACAAGAGTATTTCAGCCTGAAACTTTTGTAGAATGTTCAATGACAAATGTCCTTGGAAAAAAAAATACTGGAGGGAGATGAAATTCCCTTCTGGCTGAAAACTAAGGAAAGGGTGCAACGGCCTTCCATCCAAAAGCCACAAGCTCTGTTCTAGATACAAAAGACAACATGTTCCCAAAAGTGTTTTGGACATATGCTACTGGTCCTTTCCGTACACTTTTTATAGCCAGAGCTATTAAAGTACTTAATTCCCATGCCAAGTGTCATCAGACTCCCCCCGTCCCATTTCAAAAATGGTATCTCCACTCGTGCTCGTGAGCCACTGTATGCGGTGCCAAGGTGAATGGACGTGTAATGCAGCAGTTTCTCATTCTCTACCAGCGTTGTCGGATGACAAAAATGACCTCATCAACAATGCAGACCTCATGTATAAAATAAAGGACAACCGATTTTCCCATTAATGCCATTCAGCATTCACTGCTGCGCGGGAGATCTGATGTTGACTGACATCTGCATTAACACACTGCCTTGCAGACACTTTGCAGCCATCAGGCCCAGATAATTGAGCACACATCCACAACATATACTGGTGTGGACACAACTGACAGGCTCGAGAGCTCAGATAAATACATATTTAAACAACAATTTTTCTCATACCTAATGTTTCAGGTGTCTGCTGTCCTCTCTGAGCTAATTAGTGAACTCTTCAGGGCACTGCTTGAGGCAGGCTGCTGCACACTGAGAGCAGATGGGGACCGTATGATGCTTTGGCTGACCTGTGTATCCTCCCTATACCTCCCGTTGTTGTCCACTGAATGACGGAGATGCTCGACCGAGGAGGCGTGCATTCGAGAATCGCTGTGAATTTCTAATATTAGAGCCGAGCTCAGAGTCCACATAGCTGATTATGTTTTGCATGTTAAAATACATTCCTCCAGCGGCTGGTGTGCAGCTGCAGTGATGCATAGGAAGCAGGTGAGGAAGTGCTATGCGTGTCAGTTAGGAGCACGCCTCTCTGCCGTGATTATCATAAAGGTTCGAGATGTAGGTCATTGTGTTTGGAGGTTTTTGCAAACAAGCTGCTGTGCTTTTGTCCATGTGGGCCACCGCACAGTACGTGGCAAGAGGTTAGGAGAACATATTTTTCTCTTGTTAGAAGGGATGCTGTACCTTGTCACAGCAGCGTCTAACATTTTTCTACCCTGCTGTCCTTTTGCTACATTCTCTCACTCTCTCTCTCTCTCTCTGTACAGGCAGTGCCGGCACCTCTGTTGTGTTTAACAAGAATGGCGATGCTCCAGGACGCTATGACCTGTTCCAGTTCCAGATGACCAACTCCTCCACCCCAGAGTACAAGGTGGTAGGACAGTGGGTGGAGACCCTTCAGCTCAGGGTATGACAATACAGAATACAGTCACAGAACTTCAAATGTTTAAATGCTCGCATCAAAACAGGGTGTCTAGACGGAGGGATGCTTAACATTTATGAGCATGAATACTTCCTGTGTTTTCAAAGATTGAAATCTCTTATGCAACGAGGGGGTGCACATTATTTGCATCTCAAATACAGAGAGAGCTCAGGTGCAGATGTGTTTTACTTTCAGTATAATTGATGTACTTTAGATGCAAAAAATGATTCTGTTTGTGCAATTTAGCAAGAAAAAGGAAGTGCTAATCTTTTACTTAGAAGGTGAATGTTCGCAATTTTTCAAGTTTAATATTTTCTTCGAGGAACATGTTCACACACACACACGCAGTCAGTCAGTGAGTTGCCTACAAATGTAAGTCCTCGAGACTTTTAGACTTCATTTAATAAGACAATTATTTCTATCCATAATTGAAACATGGTTTATCGAAGGTTATCAAATGTCCCAACGGCTTGCTTGAAGAAAGCATGCAATTAAGCTGACAGAGGATTTTTTAAAACCAGTGTGTGAAGAGGGTCTGGAATGCAATAATTTTAGTCTGTTGCATTTCATATGCTATTAAAAAAGAAGTTTGAAGTGTTTCCACCTGTGAAAGGGTGTTGAGGCAGGACTAAAAACACCAGCAAGAGCTCGGAGAGTTCAAGACTTAAAAGGAGTAAGATAAGTAAGACAGCGACGTTTCTCCGTTGTTGGAGATGGCTCTCCTCCCACTGCATAGGTTGGAGGGCTGACGGTGAAAGAGAGTGGGAGGAAGAGGAAGAACATGTTTTTAACCCAAGTGTCAGACCGTATATGTTCAGTATTTGGCAGCCGAAGAGCTGCGGAAGATGTTGATGTTGTCGGAAACTGACACCTAAATACACACCTCCCATGTTGCTCTGGGTGCTTTGTAGCTTTCCTGCGGGTTTTAGTGTACACGATGAAACTCTAAATCTATGATCACAATTTTTGTCAGATGTAATTTAAGGTGCACCCACGAGTGCAAGATGAATAATGTGAAAGCTCTGGTTGATTTGCAGGTAACGAAAAATGTGCAAAAATGTAATATTTTTGCATATGCAAAAGATAGAAGAACCCATGGGATGAGAACATGGATTCTTCATTTAGATAACTTTAATCTACATACAGAAAAATACGATCTAATATGAGTGTTTGGTGTAGAGATGGGGACATCTGCCGAGCTGCTTTTTTTTAAGAGCAAGGTGTTGGTTTGTAGCCACGGTGATAGATCTCACTGTCACAACGCAAGAATGGGTCTGGGTGATTCATGTGGACAATAAAGAGACTGATTTCATTTCAAGGCAAACATGGTTTGAAATTGCACATGCTGCGTGATAGCATGAAACCTGAGCTGAGATTTCTAGGTTTTTTTTTCCGTAACTAAGATTACAAAAAAAAAAAAAAAAAACATGATATTTACATACAGATGAGTTAACATTTGCATAATGGCTCTCTGGATCACAAGAATTAAACTCAACCCAGTGGATTTGATAGCACAGGTGCAACAAAGTCTGTTGCTGGGGATTTGTGTTTCATTCTGTTTTAGTGTGATTACAAACCAAATGCTGTTACAGCGCAATTATATTCCAATGCAATTGCTATTTTGTTCAGTAACACATAAAGAGCAGTTTCATTTAAAGGTTAACCTAGAACGAGCATCGGGATGCACATTGCGATCATCGACAGAGAAGTACAATATAGCGTCGTTCCAGCTCGCAGAAGCTCAAATTATGTGTAAAATTAACAACCAAAGCAGAAAACAAAACGAAAACTATGGTATGTGTCCAAGGTGTCAAAAATCTTGCTTCTTGTCTCCATGGCAACAGAGCTGTTGGTCTCATTAGTGTTTTCCTCACTGTGTGTAATCGGGAGGTTTTCCAGAGAGCACCATTCATTGTCCAAATAACAAATGGCACCTTCATGCCCCCAGATAAATGGCAGATGATAATCTGTCCGGACACCACAGAAACAACACATTCGTCATACAGGTACACACAGCAAAAACAACACACTGTAGGTGTGGATATGTGTGTGTGTGTGTGTGTGTGCGCGCGCATGTGTTGCAAAGGTGAAGCTCTGTATCTGCTGTTTGTGTCCGTAGCTGCACTCACATTGTATGTGGTGATATTTGTACCCGCTGGATATTTATAGATTGAGATGAGCAGTGAAGAGCAACAATACATTTTTGAATAATTTGGCATTTTAGGGAATACGCTTATTTACTTTATTACCAAGTTTCGTGTTTTTATGCCAAATATGAAGTTACACATATAGCGTAGCTTAACAAGTTGACAAAAAAAAGGCCAACCAGCAGCTCTACAGCTCACTGATAAGCAAATATATCTTGTTTGTTTAACCCGTACAATAACCAATGTGGGCTTTATATGTCAGACTATTTCGTGAGCCTAACAGTCACCATGATGTCGCTAGGTAGCCAGCAGGCTGTTTCTGAACAGACGACAAAGACTAATTAGTGAGTAATGAGGAGACACCTTGGTATGGGGATCTGTTTGCTTTTGGAGCCAAGTGAGCTGTTTCCTTCTGCTTCTAGTCTTGATGCTTAACAAACCAGCTGATGACTCTAGCTTTAAATATTTAATGGAGATTCATTAAATTAGTGTCATTCTTACCATCTAACTCTTTGCAAGAAAACAAATCATTGTAATTTCAGAATGTCAAACTATCCGATTAATAACCCCTGGAATTTCTTGTTAACGAAGTTCTGTCTTAAGCCCAACTCAAGTGTACTTTGGTATTTTTATATTTCTTCAGTTCTTGGTATCTTTATATTTTCTTGTTCTTATAAGTCAATTCCTGACAACACTGGTTAGCCAAAATGCTTACTGAATGTTTCAACACATTATTTAACTATGTGCTCAAACGTAATAATATTTGAAGCTGTTGCTAAAATGGGACAGTGACTTTTGATTATAGCAGAATCTGCGAGTCGTTCATCAAGAGAGTTTTATAAGCCGTAGAAGCAATGTCTCCCAAAATGCAAAACCATTGGCTCCAGTGTATGGCTTATACGAGTAGCGTGGCTCCTGTAAGAAACAAGGCAGTAACGGTAGCTGTGCCCTCAAGTTTGGCTGAGAAGATGTCCAGTGCAGTAAATGTACATGGAGTCTTCCAATGAATAAACTCTACAGCTCCTCAATACCCAAGCAGAACTTGTGTTAAAGTGAACTCTGTCCCTGCCCCTGCTAATATTCATGCTAAACCATGTTAATGATGTCGATCTTGCTATAACGGCGGTCTGGTTGCTATGGTAATGGCTGATGTCCGACATCAAACCACATTCCCCTTACAAATGTGTGTAACGCATAATCACATTTCTCATTTGCAAAGGTGTTTTTAAAATCGTGTGTTGTTTGTAGTGGTGACTTCTAGCACGCAGTCTTCTTCCCTGGCTTTGCTGGCACCTCGCTGTGTTTCTACACTTATTACTGTGTGAAACTCTTGCCAGAACTGTGTGTCATGTGCATGTGCAGCCTTGTGAACATCATGTGAACATGCATGAGACAAACAAGGCAGACACACTCATAGAGAATAAAAAAAAAAAAAAAAAAAAACTGCTCCATGGTGCTACTAGACGCCTGAAGCTCCACAGGGTGCCTTCGAGTCACTAATTAACTCCACATCAAGGCATAATGCACACTAAAAATGTATCACCAAAATGAATTCCTGTTCATTTCCAATATAATTTAGTTTTACGCTATGCCGTTTTGACTTTAATGTAGGCTGTTATACACTCATTGTCTCAAAGCACCTTTAAATCTGTCACACCCGCACAGTTTTATAAGACGATAAAATCAGTTTAATAATCAAAGCAATAGATTGTGTTGCTTTCTCCCGTTTCTTTTTGTTTGTTGGACTCCAAGTGATTTATTTTAGTTTCTCGGCTGATTTGTTGTCTAACTGCCTAAACCGTGTTGGAGTATCTTTAATCTTCTGCAGCCCTTTAAAGTCATGGATCAGTACACTTTCACATTAAATCGAAAAGAGCAGCCCAGAGCATTATCATAGCTTTTTGACTGGCCTAACAGAATACGTAAGAGTCCTAAAACATTCCATTTCTTCATGGCCTTTTAAAAAGCCGACTTGTATGTTAAGACTATAGTTTGGGCCTAAATCATTGAACACCTCTGGGCCATCTTTGGAGTGAAATTTTCAATACTACTTTAGTGTGTCTGTATACTGCACTTTTCATTCTGATGACAAGATCATAAATAGAAAAGGCTCTGCACAGTCTAAAAGAGGCACTTTGCAATCCCAAATCCCATTCTCCTTCCTTATCATCACATATTTCATACCTCACTGGCTCCTGTATTAAAACATAATGTCTTCTGCATTTCACATTCCTTTATTTTTATTTCGCCGAACAAAGGTATGCTCTGTTGCCATGGTGATTTCAATTACTTTCAAGTATTAGAAAATCCCTGCAAGAAATTGGCAAGGAAGCTGTTTTAGTGTATTAGATTAATCGGTTTTTTTTTGGTTGGTTTTTTTTTTGGGAAGATTTCATTGCACTTTGTTTTTTCTACGGATGTAACTTCATCAGAAGCTAAATATAGTAATTAGTGGCTGGTTTAATAGGTTTTATTGGAACATATTTATTATCTCTCATGTTCAGTGGTAGCTCTTGCTTATCGTTTGCTAACCCTCTCTCCCTGTGCTGTGTGTCATCTCTTTCCCAGCTGGAGGAGCTTCAGTGGCCAGATGGGGAGCAGGAGGTGCCTATCTCTGTGTGCAGCCTGCCCTGCAAAACAGGAGAGAGGAAGAAGAGGGTAAAGGGCATGCCGTGCTGCTGGCACTGCGAGCTGTGTGATGGCTACCAATACCAGTACGACGAGACCTCCTGTAGACTGTGCGCCTACAACATGAGGCCCAACCCCAACAGGACCGCCTGCCAGCCCATCCCCATAGTCAAGCTGGAGTGGCACTCGCCGTGGGCAATTATCCCCGTCTTCTTGGCAATGCTTGGCATCATCGCCACCATCTTTGTAATGGCGACCTTCGTACGCTACAACGACACGCCCATCGTGCGGGCGTCCGGCCGAGAGCTGAGCTACGTGCTGCTAACTGGCATCTTCCTGTGTTACATCATCACCTTCCTCATGATCGCCAAGCCTGACGTAGCCGTGTGTGCCTTCAGGAGGATCTTCCTGGGCCTGGGCATGTGCATCAGCTACGCTGCACTGCTGACCAAGACCAACCGCATCTATAGGATCTTCGAGCAGGGCAAGCAGACGGTCACGGCCCCGCGCTTCATCAGCCCCACCTCCCAGATCGCCATCACTTCCAGTCTGATCTGCGTGCAGCTGCTGGGCGTGCTGGTGTGGTTCGCAGTGGACCCTCCAAACACCATTGTCGACTACGATGAGCAGAAAACGATCAACCCCATGCTGGCCCGAGGCGTGCTGAAGTGTGACATCACAGACCTGCAGATAATCTGCTCACTGGGCTACAGCATCCTGTTGATGGTGACCTGCACCATCTACGCCATCAAGACTCGGGATGTACCAGAAGACTTCAATGAAGCCAAGCCCATTGGCTTCACTATGTACACCACTTGCATAGTCTGGCTGGCCTTCATCCCGATCTTCTTTGGCACAGCCCAGTCGGCAGAGAAGGTGAGTCATTCCCCTCTCTCTCTCTCTCTCTCTCTCTCTCTCTCTCTCTCTCTCTCACCAACCTTCTTTCTTTGTCTGTCTCTCTCCCTCCTCTCACAAACGTCCCTTTCATTCCTTCGGCCGTGTTTTTATCTGGTCCAAACACATGCGCACATGCACATTTGTACAAACACAAACCGTACATAAAGGCAGCACACACACGCACACACACACACACACACACACAAACACACACACATATTTCGAGACTGTATAAGTTATGGGTTCATTTTCTTTTGATTTCATATTCACATGGCTTCAGTGTGCATAGAAACCCACACTAGGACCACCACGGACAGAAATAGGCACATAAAGGCAGAGGAAGGGGTTGATGTTAAGCACCAGAATGCCTGAGGAGTGATACGGGTGGGGGTGCCAGCAGCTCCAGAAGCCATTATCTCAGCTCTCATGCCTTGGGCTCAATACATACTATTGTGCTTTATTCTGGAGAGTGAGACAAGTGTGTTGAGGAGGTGGAGGAAGATGAGGATGAGGAGCTGGAGAAGGAGGAAGGCGGAGAGAAATAGGGGGTAAATAGAAGTTTGATTCAACACATTCCATCTCTTGACAGCTGCGCTCTACTCAACAAAGCATTTGACACCGGGTGCTACTGGAGTTGATTGAGAATCTGACATTTTGACCTGATGTGCTAGTCATTGCTTATCTGGGCAGTGGCGGGCAGAATACAGATGCATTTATCTGTCGGGCTCACGAGCCATGCGTGCTGCTGGCCAGGCCGCGGTTACAAGACGGCGCAGAGGGGGAAGTTTTCCACTGACAGAATATCGATGCTGACAGGAAAGTGTTACTCCTAACCTTTTGAGAGGCACGCCGTTCAATATCCTTCCTGCTAAGCTACGGCATGAGATGGATCAGAAACTGATTTTCCCCATCTCAATTTGCTGCTGATTTCATAGATGAATTACACCCTCAGCAGTGATTAGGAGTTCATTATGCTACTCGCGGCGACTAGCGAGGCAGTAATGTGTTTATCTTTCCCCTTTATGCAGTTAACTCTTTCATCACACCAGCTCCTGACTAACGCTCACCTAAAAGTTCATACCACAGCATCCTGGCGTAATGGCCTCAGTGGGTGCATTCCGACCTGCTCCCTGGCCGCTGCTGGTGAGAAGTGCTTTTGCATGTCTCGATGACATGCTTCTGCACTCTAGTTAAGGTGAGATGAGGCGATTATATCCAACGTTTCAGCCTACTTACTTAAGTTTTCAGTATAAACACACATCCCTTCCCATCTGTTTCCGCCAATATGTATTTACTCTCTCACAAGATCCCTACAAAAATACAACAATAGTGTGCATGGATCTGCATGTGAATGAACAGTTTGGGGCTAAATGTAATGAGTCCCACTGTATCCACACTTTAAAAAGCACCTTAGAAGCTAAGTGCAGATGTGGCGAAACACCCACACAGGTTTGAATAATCTCCCTCACCCCAGGTCGTCCAATATCAAAAGATTTATGAAAACACTGAGATGATATGATGCCAGCTGCCGGCGATAATCCAAAACAATTCAGGTGGCTGTTTGACCCCGATGTTGTTTTGCTGTGTGGTACTGTAGCGGAAGTTGTAACTGCACTGAATGAAATTTCTTTAACTCAATACTGTTTAGATGCCCCCTTATTTTCCACACCTGTGACTCTCCCCACCCCCACCCTTCTGGTTTTTTTTTTCTTTTCCCATTCAAACACATGTTAAGGGAAGTCATGCAAAAACAGCAACAAAAGATCACACAGCCTCCCGTGCACCTGCATGTGCTCATTCAGCTGCTCGACACTCTGATGTTAATTAGTGTGAGAGTCACCAGCATTCAAATCCTGCGGTCCTCCGGCCTGGAGACTTTTGAAACAGACCCCACGCCCGCCAGGCAACTCGGCAATGTGCATAACAGTGTTAACAAAGTCGCAAAAACAAGGAACTAGCAGACAGATGTAAAGGATGCCGTCTCTGAACTCGAGGACTCTCTTATTCTTCAGCATCTTTGACCACAACTGAACCTTTTTTTTCGCGGTTAATACGTGTTGAATAAAGGATGAAAATACCAGGAAAAATGTCCTGGAGGCACAGAGACCTTCTAGTAGAACACCCACGAGATTCAGTCACGCTTAAAGGAGAACGTCATGTCATGAAAACTTACATTACTCAATACACGTCTGGAAACCACTTAGGTTCTTGTAAGATGTCTCCTGCACCCACAAGCTCTCTTAAACAGAGGCCATCCTGCCAAGTATCATCAGTAGTGACTAACTACTTCTAACTTCACTTTACAAGAACTTTTGTATTCCAGCCTTGAGCAGGTACAATGAAAATTGCAGCCTCTAATCCTCCTGTCACTCTGTTAAAAAAACAATACTTGATGGGAGTTGGACTTGACACTTATTTCGGAGATGTGCAGTCTTCTGAAAATTCGGTGTGAGATTCCCCCGCCTATCACTTGTTTTATGCTTGAAACCTTGAACAGATCGCACCAGAGGCAGACTGGAGGCAAAAGGCTAAAACTGGTCACAAGCAGTGGAAAGAAAGGGAAGATTGGAGTGTTTTATTTTGAAGATAGTTGTTGAACATCCCTCAGGATGAAGAGGGTATGATCACCTGAGCCTGAGAGAGTCTAACGTCGCTGTTTTACAACACTCACAGACAAAAAGTAGAAACTATGATGATGTTTTATTCAAGCTCGTTCTGATAGTTCGGGCTTGGAGTAACAAAAAGCAGAAAATACACTTTTTAATGAGTGTAGACGAATCACTCAATAAATAGCTTAAATCTTATACTATTTACCAATATGCCAGTTACAGTGCAGACTTTAAGTAAACACAGACAAGCCACTCGTCTGTCCCACAAAATTGTATGCAAATTAGAATAGCAGTTAATTTGACTCAGCTGCGTGAAATTATCATATCAGCCCAATCCAACCACATCGTTTGACAAAACATGCCACATTCTGCATGTATTGTTCAGTGTTGCACACACTGTAATGATGTTGGTAACCCGCTGCAGTAGGCTGTGTCACGCCTCTCCACGGAGAACATGAAATCTTCTCCTTCACGTTCCCTGTTGGAGGGGAGGAAATCTATTTCTGTAATGTCACCCAGTCTCAGGAAATACTGTCACAAAATGAACACATCTCTTGGTTATTGTAGCTCGGCAATAATTTGAAATACAAGATAGATTTTACACGCTGTCATTACATCGAGATCCTTCAAGACAATTAAGTGGCTTCAGAATTGTGAAGGCACGGGACGGTATGAAAATTTCATCTCACGACAATTCTGGCAAGAATAATTGCGATTCACTGTATTTTTTTTTCAGATGGCACTAAAACATACTGTTATTCCTATACAAAATAGTTTTTCATTCTGTCACAAGTAAGACTTTTTTAGTCAACATCTTTTTAAGAGAAAATCAAACAAACCATTTGGCGATCGGAGTGCAAATTGGACTTGTTCACTTTTTTTTAAGGACATTATGGATTTTCCCAATTTACCAGTATCTTGATAATGGAAACTGTGTTTGTGATTTGCTATCCGCAATAACAATCTTTAATTTCTCCATGACATGTATCGCAATGATCTCACCATATGAAGATAATGCAATCAAAGTTAGATTTATTACTGCATATGTTGTTGGTTCTGACAGATTTTTCACACATGTAAAGCTGCATTTTCCTTGTTTCAAAAAAAGAAACAAAAACGAAAAGTTGTTAGGATTAGTGTTGCAACAATACATGGTTATACGGTTGTAATGTACACCATGAAGGTGTTGAATCTATTCTGTATTGCTGTTAACAACCAATATATATTTGAAGTTTATATCAAGTTTCACGTAATATTTTGTGAATTTATAATTCATAGCCCTTCTATTCTCATTCCTTTAAGGGCCATTGCTACTGATATTTATATAATATTGGTAATAGCTCAGTACCGTGACGCCATTAAATCGTGGTATTTTCTGACAGTTATTATACCATGAAATATACCAAATCAACACTTGTAAGGACAGTGGTTTCTGCAACAGCACAAAGTCAGTCACAGAAAGGTATTTTGTCAATAATAGTAACTTCTAATACGTGTTAACAAAACATCTCATCTCACTGATTGTTTCTGCATGAGCGCCATCTCCTGGTATTGGCCAAGATAGAAGACGCTGTCTTAAATTAAGAAAAATTACTTTTAGTCCCAGTCCTAAATTTTGGATCAGAAAGTGCAACGTAAGACCTTCAGATTTTTTTTGCTAGTCAATTCCTAGTCCTGGTTTCCAATTTTGAGACAGCAGGAAAGATATAAACATAAATTTCAACAAATGATGTTCAAGGAAACTTCTCAAGTGACGTCCTCAGATTTTTCCAGACTATGAGTAACCTGCTCTTACACATGCAGAGCTGGTTGTGCTGAATGTGTCACAACCTCTTTATCTGTCAGCCGTGAAGCCTGGTAATGGGGGGGCCCCCTGTGCAGAGCCAAAACGAAGGGAAGACCATCCACGCAGAGAGCAGAGTCTCCAGTATGGAATTGGGCTTTGCAGCACAAAGCCAGACTGTTATTCATGTGGTGAGCAGGGCTAGAAAGTAGGCCACCCAAAACAACGAGAGACATCCAGGTAGTCGAGAGCAGACTGCAAATCCCCTGGATCCATTATTGAAGGCATGCTCTAACGGGGCAGAGAGCATCCCAGTTGTCAGTTAGTGAATCAAGTCCTTATGGCTGTGTGCATTTATGGTGCTCAGCCATACCAAACTAAATTGCCTTTGCAGTAAGCATATCCCTGGTGGGTATAATTATCAGAATTACTCTCAACAGCTTTCTGTCTAAATGGAAGACATGTCGTTTTTTTGTGGCTGGATGTTGGCATTTGGCTTGTCAATGAGATGTAAAATTCAAATGTGAGTGTTTGATTCCTGATGAGGACGTTAATAAATCATTACCGCGGCTATAAATAGAGGGTTGCCACGCAGTTGGGAAAATGACTTCATGTATTTATTTATGTTAAAGCAACAGGAATTAATTATGAATGTTCTGTGACAAGCTAAACATTCGAGTGGTGGGTGAGAGGGGCAACGAATTTGGGTCAAGCTCATAGAGAGGCACAGTTAAAAAAAAAAAAAAAACGCTGTCTCGCTGATTAGAGGCAGTAAGAAAAAGGATTTGGTTTGGCGTGTGCGTGTGAGCGCGCGCTTGCGTGTGTCTGAGCGCATGCATGTGTAGCTGAATGTTTATATCTCCATGTTGTTGTATTTTCTCATATGTTTGGTGTGTGTGTGCGTGCGTGTGTGTGCGTGCGTGTGTGTGCATGCGTGTGTGTGTGTTTTTGCTCGTGTGTGATGAGTATGAGTAAGCACCTAATGCTTATTTGTGCTTCTGCACCCGAACCAACTCCCCTGCATGGTCAATAAATCAGTTCTGATAGGGTCAGCATTGCAGCGTCTCTGGTATCAGAATCTCATTAAAAGCTTATTCCAAGCCGTGTTTAGCTGCTCGCACCAAACTCCGTTGTGTTGCTATGGATACCAGACAGGTTAACAACTACCAAACATGGAAACACACAGCGGCGGGCTGAGATTCTCTGGTGATTATATCTGACGCTATGCGCACCCCTCGCAAAATGCTTTGAACGGTCGCACCAGTATCCAATCATAAACGCGGCTAATTTGCAGCTCGAGCGCGGGAGGAAGCGCAAACACTTCCTCTCACCCCGAGCGACACAAAGTGCACAAGGAGCATTGTGATATTCATATAATTATTAATGCATGGTGCGCCAGCCGGATCACTGCCTCTGATGCTGCTCTACAGAGGAGCGGGAGGGGAGAAACAGGCAGTTGAGTGTATTGGCATGTTGATGATATCAGGCGTCTGAATTATTGGCGGAGATTGGAAGACAAAAGGCATGGCTGGCATGTAAATGAGGAATCTTGTATGAAAGAAATTACCATTAGTCGTGCTATTTACCAAGAAAAACTGTATGCAAATGGTGACATTTCCTCCTCTCACTGAATCAGTGAGCATTTCACTGCTCTGCGGATACACTGTGGTGGCTAATGTGTTTACAATTGTCTCCTCTCCACCATCCGCATCACCAGCGGCTGACTGGAAAGGAAAGGCTGTGTAAGTGACATCTGATGCTTTCGAGTGCAGAAGATTAGCGAGGAGGCTTCGATGATCCACTCTTGAAACCTCTCTTGGCGTGATTCTTTCTCCTCCAAGACCCTTAAATGAAACAAGAGACTCTTGCGTGTCAGAATAACTAACTTCGCCACCTCTGAGTGAAATCACTACCTTTTAAATTGAGTCACTATATAAAATTTGTGTTATGTAAGCCCACCATTACAGCCTGACAATGTGAAAGGCGTTATGTAACCCCCTGAAAAGGAGTGTCGCGGACGGAGCATTTGAGAGAAATTACCTGTGTAGGGCTCACATGAATGGCAATCTTCTGAATGATCTTACCACTTGACACCCCGAGAGCCTTTCACAGGCTGCACTCCACTGCGTGCAGAGCTGCAGGAAAACAAACCCGCCGTGTACTGCAGTTTTCTTAGTCCACGGAGAAGAGTTTATTGTACTCGAGGAGGAATTTACATTAAAATGCAGCCGGCTACACAAATTGTTAGTGAAGGAAGAGGTAGCTCAGAGGCTGTAGATTGGTCTGATGAATGCTTGAGTGGTGAGATAAAACATCTGATGTGAAGGGAAAGGAGAGGTGACGGCGGCGTGTCACGGACAGAAGCCTCAGCCCCGACAGCGCGGTCTATCAATCTAGTCAAGGGTCCGGGTGGAAGTAGAAAGGAGGCCATGTGAGGACATTTTGATAAAGTCATGGTGATGCCTCGGCAATTGTCATTAATACGCTTGAACCGTCTTTGACTTGACTGGGTAGCTGTAGGTCAGGCTTTAATAAATGCTGCTGGATTACGTTACTGTGCGCATGGCTGCTCCTTTTCCCACAGCTACACACAGCAAATATGTGAGCCACCTACATATCTGATAACAATGTTAGATTATTGAAAAAATGGATGTTATTGTCAGGAGGTTTTTGGATTATATTAGAACAAATGTAACAAATATATCATCTAATAATGCAGATCAGGACACGTCTTCATTCTACAGTCCAGGAGGACCGCACAGCCAATGAACTTTTTTCAGTCTGCGCTCATATTTTGTTATCGGGCGATGGATATTATTAGGTTTTGCCTCATCACTGTGCACAACAGTGTGACTGTTCTGTAATTGGCTACAGATGTTTAGCCATCATAACTGTCTTGTCTCTCATTTTTCTCGATAAGGGTTTAAATGCTGCTCCTGATATAACTGCCTCATAAAGCTGTCAAAGCAAAGTACATAGCAATTGTCCATTTACATTTTTTCAGTCTGCATTAAAATCACTTTTCACCTGTCTGTGCTTCCTTTCAGCTGTACATTCAGACAACGACCCTGACCATCTCCATGAACCTCAGTGCCTCAGTAGCACTGGGCATGCTCTACATGCCCAAGGTGTACATCATTATCTTCCACCCTGAGCTCAACGTACAGAAGAGGAAGCGTAGCTTCAAGGCTGTTGTCACAGCTGCCACAATGTCATCGCGTCTGTC
The DNA here is from genome assembly GCF_904848185.1 of Acanthopagrus latus. Lineage (NCBI taxonomy): Eukaryota > Metazoa > Chordata > Actinopteri > Spariformes > Sparidae > Acanthopagrus > Acanthopagrus latus. Next base: position 12,365,815 of record NC_051045.1, read on the forward strand.
CCAGAAGCCCAGTGAGAGGCCCAACGGAGAGGCCAAGACTGAGCTGTGCGAGAACCCCGCTGCTGACCCCATGAGTAAGTAACCTAGCGAGAGAGTCACAAAGCCTCAGAGCCACATACGTATACACCAAGAACCCAGCTCGTTTAAGTTTACATTGGACCACATTTCAGGCTCATTCAGGGTATGTGATCCACTCATTTAAAGCCCACAATGCAACAGACTGAATCATTGGGATGTTGTGCTAACAACGACAGCACTTGTTGATTTGCATTGCGGAGACACATGAAATCAGCAGACTTGTTTCTTTCTTTTGTCATTTTCAGCCAGAATTGTAAAGTGTAAATACATAAAGTCAACCAAGTTGGTCCGACCTGTCTGAGGATTCTGCTGGGCATATCTAATGGACTGTTGCTTTGCTAGCGTCTTTGATATCTACACAACAGTGACATCTCAGACTGCTAGTTTGGGGTAAACTGTCTCCGTAAACTGACTGTCTGTCTAGTGAAAGTGTTATTAATGATATATTAAAGCATTAAATATCCGCATTAGATTGATTTTTAGTATACACTTTGAAATAACATTGTGAAACAAGCCAGTTGAAATGTAAGAAAGCTAATGCCTGATGCGTGGGGGTTTCTTCCCGGAAGTTATTGTAAACAAACATCGTGATCGGTCTGTAGTTAGCTGCAAACTTGGCCCACGCAGAATCTGCGCCCACAGAATTCTTACGACGCCTCTGCATATGTTTTTAATGATTGGTGATAGAGACGCTGCTGGTAAAACTAACAACATTAACACATCTCCTCCCCCATTGTGCTTTGTGAGAGACAGTCGCGCTTTGTTTTTCAGTTAGCGTTAAAATCAAAGTTAGCGGTGCAGCGTGACAATATGTCAAAAATTAGATTTACTACTGAGGGACTAATGGAGGGGGCTATTTGTCAACATGGATAACTGCAAGAGATCCGGCGAATGACTTCTAAGATGACGTTTATGTGGACGGAGTGTTGTTTCGTAAGTGTGCCAGCACTTGGTGAGACAGTGCTAGAGCTCCAGTTGAAATATATATCTTGAGTTTAAAGGTTCGATTATAATCAACTTAATATTCATGTCAGCCTGCTGGAGGTAATTTTAGGTTGTTGAATGTATTAACTTTGAGTATTTTGGCTCAAAACAACTCTTTGTTTTACTTACTTGGTGACAAATCCATTTAAGGTAACAATCAGATTTTGCACAGTGATTTTCCATTTTGCCTACAATGAAGTGATACGGCTTGTGCGTGTAGATATCAAGCTGTTAATCCGACCACAAAGACCCAGGAATTAAGATGTACAGATGTGTAGATAATAGATAGATCTGCTGTGGACTTCTCAGTTGGCTTTAAATATTATTTTCCCAAGAACAAAGAATGATGGCTTTTGTACTCTCTCATATCTTTCTCATATTCCCTTTCTTGAAGTGTAAAGTTCTATTCCAGCAGTTTAATTGGACTGCTCCGTGGGTATAAAGTATGTATAATGTACCATAGAATGGACCCAGTTATCTCGTTTCCTGATAAATGGTTGGACCTTTACCCTAAGAGCACGGCGGTGAGCATGAAAGAAGATCGCGACTTGCTCTGCGAGGAGACTTGAAGAAGAAGGGCTTTGTTGCCGGGAAGGGTAGGAGATAATCTGTCCCTGTAGCTGCGTGTTACTCATACCACCCTTCATCCGAAACAGTAAGCGTGATCCTGTTAGCAAAGATGATGCTGGATATTAGTATGTGAGTGGGGAAGCCTGCGCACTTCCATAGTTAGGTGATACAGTGTTTGTTTTGGGTGAGAAAAACGCCAGCACTATAAATGTTTTTAGAGGCTTTAGACCAGTGTTGCCATGGAAGCTCTTTGCTCCTCTCTAGTTGTCTGTGCGAAGACAGAGATGATTGACAGCTCATGCAAATCACACATCACAGGCTCCAAAGGCCTCCTCTCCCGCAATGCTGCTAATCACACAGAGCGATCATGGCACCCACAGGTGCGCCAGCCCCTCAACCCCTCTTTGAATTACGCCTGTGAAATGACAGATTTTCCCGGGAATTTCTCCAAACACCCGAACAGTTGTCACACTCATCTGTCATGAGCCGAATGAGCTGGCGTGCGTGTGTGTGTGTGTGTGTGTGTGTGTGTGTGTGTGAGCGCACCACCAAGAATGTGCAACTGTGCGTGCCGTTTTCAGTGTGTGTATCTGTGTGTGACTGAACGTGTGAGCTACGCACATATACGTCAGAGAGCCGAGGCAAGAGTATCGGGGGGATGAGGAGCCGACAGTATCCTTGCCAGTCACACACGTGGCTCAATGAGCAAAATACTCTGCATTGAGGGTGAAACCTTAACATCTGTTGCAGCAGCACATCAAAAAGTCCCCAAGGTAGGCACGTGGTCATCGGGAGGCCCTCCCAAACGCGCACCGTGTCATCTGCTTTGTGTGTCTCTCACCTTCTGTCTCTCCTACACGAGTGTCTTCTCGCCACGTCTCCCCTCCACTGCACACCCTCTCCTCCCCTCGCCCTCCTTTTTTAGCGGCAGGAGAAGTGACATTTATTAATGGCGAATTTATGTGCATGACCGCCCCGAAACCTGAACTGTGCCTCGACCATCCCCGGAGACTGTCCGTCAATTCCTGTAACCGTCAGAGCGCCAAATACCTCCCTTTCAGGGCCCATCAGCTCTGTATGAGATGGCTCAGGGTGATTTATAGGATTAGGAGCATTAACAGTTCTGCAGATTTGCATTGGTATTGATATTGTATAATGTCTTTATGATTACGCCCCTAACAGACAAGAGGATTTGAATTGCAAATCACAGATGCTAAAAGTTCTTCACTGTTCTGTCATGTTACAGTAGGTCCCCCCCCACCACCAGAACAGGTATGTGTGGACGAGTCAATGCCTCCCAGATCGATTTCATTCCAACCTTAAAAAGAAAAGGGAGTAAAGATAAGAAAAGTAAAGGGATGAGGTTAATAATTGGTTATTTATATTCCAAATTAATATGACAGTGTAGGTCGATCTCTGGAACCCACACAAGTAAACAAACACACACCCACACAAACATTTATGTGGGGACATTTCCCTTGAGACCTCCTAACCAGAACAACTAATTGCGTAACCCCTTAACACAACTGCCGACCCAAAAGTCTGTTTCATCCAATTCGAGGCACAGTTTTTTGTCCCCGATTGGGGAAGATATCCCCAGTTCGCTTGTCTTTAATGAATTGTGTGCTCAAAACTAGGCTTAGTCAGAAACACACACACACACACACACACACACACACACACACACACACACACACACACAAACACACAAACACACAGCACACAGCATCCCGCCTCAAAAAACAGAAGACTATTTACGGTTAACAGGCAGAATCTGTTGTACATTTACTAATGTTTTATTCATCGGCCGAGACTACAAAATGCAGCTGTAAAGAGATGGTCCGACTTTAATTACGTAGCCCATGGGAGTTGGTCGCCATAGCAACATTAAAGCAGTAGGGTGAGAATTTATAGCAATGTCTGAGATGAAGAAAGCGCGCATCGACTTTCTCCGCCGTACAAAGAGGACGACGCACCTGCAGACGCACACATCCCCATTTTTACCACCACAGCGGCAAACACCTGCCCTGAAAGCACCCTAAACGTGAGACTAATGTTGAAGCTGCAGGAGGAAAGAGTCCTCAATTATTTATTTAGTTTAAATAAAAAATGAATTTCATGTAAGGGCTGCTGTTTAAATTGAATACATTCTGCCTGACTGGTCTCTGTGAGTCCCTGTGAGGTCTTCCTCAAACAACCAATCAGGTAGTTAGCCAGGATCTAACAAGCCAATCACAGAGAATGGCATCGCTTATGACGGTCAATAATGATATCTACTGGAGAGATCGCTGAGGAAACTTGGTGTATCGGCGGCACTTTCAAGGCTTTAGAAGCGTTGGCTAAGTGGGCTAAGTGATAATAATAGTGTTACACGCGGCACGTTGAACATGAATATTAGAAGTTTCCCCCACATGAGTCAATCACTGGGGTTGACGCAAACAACTTATATCCCCCGCTGTGTTTTCAAGCAGCCTCTAAATGTAAAAAACAGCCAGGGCCCGACATTACCAGAGCAGCTGGCATTTACATCACATTTTTCTACGTTTTTTTTTCATCAGCCCTTCATAAAAATATGACCTATGCGAGAGTGAGTTCACGCTTAACTGCTTAATGCATAACAGGATGTACCGACTATCTCAGCTGGACGTAGGTGAGCACCGGGTGGAACAAACTAAAACACTTCAAAAAAGAAACCTAGCCATAATGCTTCAGGGATTTATTTTGTGTTGCTTTTGTGTACCATCAGACTCCTGCTGTCTGCACATCACACTTTATGTTGCACTCTCAACTTAATTACTCTGCTAAAATCAACCTTAACCAAAGACTCATTTTTATCTCCAGACTCAAAAAAACAGCCTTTTTAAAAAAAAAATAAATCTGTGGTCACGGCGAGCCAGGATGACCTCCGCTCACAAAAAGACGCCGTCACTCTGTGGATTTGAAACTCAAATTGGTTCTCATAACGGCAGATATTACACAAGGACACACACACACGGCGCCCAGGCACTCAGCCACATTCTGATACGTTTCCATGGCAATCCAGACTGGGATCACATTGCATGCCCTAGCATTTGTTCGGTGCTCACTTGTGTGGTGTTTGTGTTTTTTTTTGTGTGTGTGTGTGTGTGTGTGTTTCTAGTTAACATCTGAAAATAGAAACTAAGGCTTTACACGGGGGGGGATAGTGAGTCGAAATGATAAGCTACGCCAGAAAATATTGCTACTGATTGCACACAGCTGGTGATAAGAATGCACGGCACAGTAGGATGAATTTTTACAAAAGCAGATGATTTTTATTTGCCTTTGCGAGATTCCTCCTCCTTTAGTCTTGTTTGAGTAATCCTCAAAGTAAATCTTAATCTCGCCTTTCTTCTGCTCTGTTCTCAGGTCAGGCAACCAAGAAAACATACGTGAGTTACAACAACCTCAGGATCTGATCTGCTTGAAAATGAGCGGTGTTTGTCCTTTATCTGTGATTGAAATGGGAAGCTCGAGTGGCACAGAGAGAGAGAGACAGGCGAGCGAGCACAGGCATCCCAGCACCACCTGCAGTACCTATGCACTCCAGGACTGTGGATTGCATCCGACCTTCATCCAGACATGATACATGAGTCCTGACAGAGACTAGCACAGCTGTAGGCCAGTGTGGCTGGGTCGGCCTCACAGACCGAACTGTAGGTTTTCCAAACTTGTGTTGTGGCCCCTCCTTTCTCTCCAAACAGAGAACAACTTGCCTGCTAAAAAGGGGTCACTGTGAACGAGGACGACCGCAAACAAACAAAAAAAATGATTAAAAAAAAAAAAAGGGACGGTGGATCTGCTTTCAAGATATTTTCTTTTGAAATGTCATTAAAGCCATATTCTCTTGGGGTTCCCATTATCTGATTTTCTGTTTTGTATTGTTTTTAAGTGATTTTTTTTCTTCTGTGCCTCTTTTTCTCTTGCAGTTGATTTAATTACCTTGAACAGCAAGCTCTGCCACACACAGTATTTTCGTTTTACCGACTCGAATCAGTCCCAGATGATTACTATGTTAGAGTGATGGGCATTGTAAGTATATTTTTTTTGTAAATATTTGAGAGTATTTTCATGTTTGGAGTACAAAAAAATAAATAAATAGATATCCAGTCTTTGTTGATTTGGGGTTTGGATGGTAATGAAAAGCACCACAAAGTGTTCACTTTGCATGTGCCAATGTATGTCTGTTCTATTTGATGTAAACAAACGAACAAAAAAAAAAAAGAGAAATAAATTCTGAAAAATGATAATGAGCTTCAGCATCCTTCTGCAGTTTGTTTTTTCTTTACCAGAACTGAACTTCATTGAATGACAGAATATGGCTTTAATCTGTTGTTGACTTGACCCCCACCCGCTGTTCCCGCAAGCATGTTTGTTTTATATAGTTTTCGTATTGGGTCTATATTGCCTACTTATGGTGTGGGAAGCATTAATATCAGAGCAAATCATGCAAGTATGTTGTGATGTCTGTCAAATTATGAACATGTAATAAAAACCATTTTGTTATCTTTTCTACAATTAAACCAGGCAGCAGATCATCAGTTCTTTCTGTGCAGAGTTTGTGAGTGTGTGTGTGTGTGTGTGTGTCTTTCATAGCGCGAGCGCAGAATAAGTACAATTAATCACAGCGTTGTTGTTTAGGGGGGTTTTTTCCTGTAAACTGATGGAAATGTCATGTGCTCGTTTACTGTCTCACCCCCCCGTGACAGGGCACATTAGCGAGCTCGCTGAGCAGCGCTGTCATGCAGAGGAGATGAGACCCTGGCGAGAGGAGAGGATGTCCACTGGCTGACTCCTTAACTCACCCTTTGTGCCCTCTCTGTCTCATCCGTTGTTTCTCTCTCGCCCGCTGCTCCTTCCAAGTCTCCCCCACCGATCCCCCTACATGAATAATCTAACATGTCAGATCAATTTGTCCTGCTGATGACCGGGCCTTTTACGAGCTAACCGCTCTTTATTCCCGGCGCCTGCCTGCAAGCATAATGTTACTATTTTCAATATTGATTATTATATAAAAACATAAATAGGCCACGCATGAGTGACTTCTGTTCCTTCGTGCGATAAGCATCTCCCTCTAGGCTGTTACATGGGCAAATGATATATGACCAAGAGATGCTGATTGCTATTTATTTTTTTTTGGCCTGTCTCTGTGTGTCTGAGTGTGTGTGTGAGGCAAAGAGAGAGAGAGGGAAAAAGAGGGGATGAGATAACTTCCCCACACAGGTTTTTTTGTTGTTTCTCTTTCCATTCGTCTGGCATCTCACTCAGCTCCTGTGGGACCAGATGGTCTTTACTTCTCATACGCACAGTCTGTCATTTTCTGTTGCGCATGGCCAAGAAAAATCCCACTTATGCCCAATTAAGACTAGCCTCTCCCCCACCAAATTAATTGCGTGTGTCAGTGTCTGAATGCAAGTGATCAGTAGGGGGCTGCACAGAGTTTAGATACGCAGCTCAGCAAAAGAGAGCGAAGATGTATTAAAGCAGCAAATAGAAATTTTGGATCCGTACAAGCTCTTTCATATGCATCAGATGCTGGAAAAAGATCTAAAAAAAAAAAAGGGAAAACGTGTCGTGTTCGGGAATGGTGTTTCTACCTGCCTCGGATGCTTTGAGGGATGGTTTGCCGCAGCTCCAAACTCTCGGGGCTCCTACGTAAGAGCCCACCTGCTCAGTGTGCACCTGTTCTGTAGGCAGCAGTTTCCTGTGAGAATCAAACCGGGAGAACATCAAAGGGAGGAAACTAATCATGGTGGACTGAAAGCGCGCTGCACTCCACCAGGACTTCAATGTTGCAAACTCTCTCTCTCTTCCAGTCGCAGGCTCTTACGCGTGGAACATTTCAAGCTGATAAATAGAATTTATAGACTATTAAAAAAATGAACGTGGCGGCGGGGCTCGCCGAGGTTGTCAAAACTGTCCAGAAGACTGAAGAATCACAATTCTCCGTGACCCAGTTTGGGTGACGTGGTGACACAGCTGCTGCATGTCATATACATTTCCACTCTGTGACATGCACAAGTCCCAGCACCCCTCCAAAAAAAGAAACCTCAAGCTTTTTTTTTTTCTGTCAGAGTTTTCGTTGTCACTTTGGTCCGGCTTCGCCTTTGAAGAAAGCCTTCCTTATCTTGTCAGAACTCCTGATGCGCTCTTTCACAGACAATTTACTGATGCTGAGTCTAGATTAGCTCTGTTTCATGGCTCCTGGGCCCTGGGCTCTCCTATCTCTCCATAAATGTCCAATTATCCAACTCCAGCCGGAGTGAAGCCCGTATCTGCTTCCCGTCAGTAACCAACTGAGGCCTGATATAAACGCAGGCTGGATAAAGACACTATTCTTATTCCCTCCCCACTGCACCTTGCACTCAAAAGCCTCTCATGATGCTTTGTGTTTACCAGCATCCTTCCTCTTCTCTGTTCGCTCCCGCTCTTCAGAAAAACCAGGCCGGCTTACTGTTACCAGCCTGCACTGACACTAGGACTCATAATTAGTGTTACAGTAAAATAGCCACTGGTTAGACATGAATCATAACCATAACCATAACCGAGTGCTGTTTGATATCTGTGGGTCCTAGCCTTGCTTAGGCTCGCACAATGAGTATGTCTATGTATGTGTGTGCGTGTGTGTTTGCCACAGCGTTATTGCATTTTTAATCAGCGGAAGAGACCAGGCATCATTCTCATCACATTAGTGTCTCCTGGTATTTATTCCTCTCTCTCTCTCTCTCTCTCTCTCTCTCTCTCTCTCTCTCTCTCTCTCCATTTTTACTCCTGGGGGGGTGGGGGGGTGGGGGGGTTGGAGAGCTGGGTGGGTGGAGAGAATACATTTTGAAATTTGCTCATTTGACAGTCGTTCGAGATATGGATTCTGACAGTACACAATTAGCTCAGTCACCTCCTTTATCTTCACTCATCTCTGGCTGGGGGATTCGGTGGCATGGAGCCTCCACTGTGACGACGGCGAAGCCTCTCTCTCTCTCTCTCTCTTCCTCCCTCCCTCCCTGTCTCTCCCTCCCTCCGTCCCCCTCTCTCTGTCCTCCCCTCTTCTCCTCATCTTATCCAATATCCAAACTTCTAATTCCACCCCCCCCCCCCCCAGCTAATGATTATTTGAAAATTACATATCTCGACTTCATGGGTTTTAATTGACTGCTGTGTTATTAAGACGGCTGAGTGAGACGAATGCTCTTCAGAATTCACAGCTGAGTAGGTGTGCTAATCTGCTGCTTTCCCCCCCAATTTCCCCCTGTCAGAAAAAAAAAAAAAAAAACTCATTCATGGAGAAAAAAAGAAAAATGTGCTGGCGTTACATCTCGCAAAAGAAAATATGTCGCACATTTGTGATGCTCCGGCTGCACGGAAGGCACAGCTTCACTTTTTAGAAAACAGGCGCACACGTCCTCGGCATTGAATCGCAGCTCAGGTACAAGGCACCAAACAGAAACCAATAGCATTTAAACCACGGCAGATCATCTGTGGCTCCAACAGGAGTTGACAGAGATAAGTGGCTGGCTGGCTGTGAAATTTAACTAGAGAGTTTAAGCCCTTGATTTTTCAAGGAGCACGGCGTAAACAATGCGTTTCCACATCCCACGCAGATCACTGTTATTTCCAAAGAAAAAAAGTAAATGCCTAAAGAGAAGAAAAATAATTTTAAAAAAAACACTGGATTGTAAATGGATAGTTGAGGGTGAGTGACAGAAATCCATATCAAATCAAAGATGAAAACCCAAAAAGGTACAAACAATAAATGACATACCACACTCGTTGGCCTGTTTGGAAGTAGATTAGTAAAACAACCAAAAAAAAACTGTGTTAGTGTTCTGCTTTTTGTTCAGCCTTTCTTTTTGATCATAATTCAGCCACATAAATCCTTTACATGAATCCACCTTTCAACCAGAAAGCTATGGGTTTTAGTTTTTTTTTGTTTTTTTTCTGCTTTTGGGCATCATGCAGGGGGAAAGAGTGTGCAGTCGAATGATTATAAATCAATTCAGAGTGTGAATTATAGTCCCGCCACGCAAACTACATCGCCGAGGATCGCGCATCTCATTTTTCAGTCGGCGGTGGAGTGTGGAGCACTCTCCATTTGATTAAACTCTACCCAAAGGCTGCATCAATTATGTATCTTCACAATGGAGTTAATGGACTGCAATAACAGTTGAAGATGACTTGACTAAATTTCCACATGACACGGCAAGAAAAATCTCACTTCATGTAATGTAACCCTCCTGAACAGCTTGTCAGACGTGATAAAAGATCCGGTCCTGCTCCTGGCTTATTAAATAAAATCACACTTTCCTTTTGTTCAATTCTCCGCTAATCAGTGAAAAAAGAAAAAAGAAAAAAAATTACGTCCTCTGACAGATCAGGAGTGTGAAATGTAATGCACATATTCCTTCATGTACCTGTGTGGTGTGGGGGGGTTATGTGTGTGTGGCGGGGCTGAATGCGTGTGTGTGTGTGTGCGTGTGTGCGTGTGTGTGCAAGTCTCCGCTCAGCTTGCAGCCCCGTCTACCTTATGATCCGGCTTCCTATCGTTCTGGTCTCTGGGGTTTTGATCCCATGAGTGGACCCACACAGAGAACAGAAGGGGTCCCCGCCAGAGCCCCACGACCACACAGTCACTGACCCATCTGGTCATCGGGGGGGCCAGCAGGGAGCTCGCAGGGATGATGCAAGAGACCAAAAGCACTGCACAAACATCCTGTGCTAACATGAAGCTGGCAGATCAGACAAAACGCCTGTAAAAAGAAAAAAGAAAAAAAAAAAGGGGCAGAAATGGTGCCAACACATACGGAGCATAAACACCCCTTGTGTTATTTTGAGATGTTGTGTGCCGTTAGAGGGCGAAGGGTTTTCCAGCTAAATGCATACATGCCACACAGAGAGGAATACGGTGTGTGTGGCTGCATGCCACTTGCTGCGCTGTGTATAATTTAGAACAACAACAAAAAAAAAAAAACCCAACATGTTGATTCGGCTGTGATCTCTGCACTTCGGGAGGAGGGTTGTTTCAACATGACATTACAGAGCAGCAAGAGGGTTTTTTTTGGTTTTCTTTTTTTTTAAGCTGACCTCGGTGCTGCTGTTTCATCCTCCTCCACCCTCAAATGATCAGTCATGTAAATGTTTCCTAATAACCTCTCACACATCGAGTGTCTTACCACGCCGTGCCTGAGCTTTCGAACGCTGCTCACGCCATTAACTCTGGCGGCGAGGCAAAGTCGGCTTCTGAAAATCAACAGCATCCGCGCAAACATTTTGCTCTCCACGACTGAAGACGGGGATCCTCCAGATCCACCTCTGAGACGGTTCTCCATTTATGAGACAAGAAGCAAAATGCAATTAGTCAGCACTTTCTGAAAATCTGTGACTGAATTGTGGTTGTTGTAAGTTATCACACTTTCTAATTACAAGTGTGACTCGAGAGAGATGACGACACGTTTTTATCATCGGGAGGGGGATTTAACTTCTTCTCATAATAAATAGCATAGCGATCAGTGATAGACTCACTGATCCACATGCAGGCGTTGCCATATCCCCCCTGGAAGGTAATGAATTTATACAAACTCAAACATCTTATAATAGGCTCTTGTTGCCTATACACGCGGCATCTGATAAATGATAATTGCAGTTTGTGTTTTTGTTTACCACAGCTTAAGGCTACTTGTTATTTGTCTACAAAAGATATTGTGATCCCTTGCAGAGGATATTAATCAGTACCTTTTGTTGCCCATGGTGTGATGCTACTGCCATCTGCTGATGCCACAGCGACCTCTTGTATTTCTCTCCACTGTTTTTCCTTCCTGCCTCGCATCCCCTGCATCCTCACTGCCTCGTCTCGAAAAAATGTAAGATCTGTACAACTGGTACTGACAGATGACAAAATGTACTTCTGAAAAGACTTCCTGTTCAGCGCTCAGGGCAAAGCAGGCACATCGTGTCAGCCCTCACAAAGAATTCAAATGGACTTACTGCGTCCGTTCACAAGATGGCGCTGCTGTCGTGGTTGGTGGTGGGAGGAGGGCGGGAGAAGATCTTCAACCTGAGATTAGAGGAAGGCTTCACTTCATCACCATGATAATTCACAGGAACTGCGAGAGAATATAGTATACACACACACACACACACACACACACACATACTTGTTTTTATCACCTGGGAGAGCAATGCAGTGAATTACACCAATAAACTCTACATAACTAACTGTAATCTTACTATGTCCTGAACTGCTTTGTAGGAATCATCTTTTATAAACAGACTATTGTCTAAACAGTGTGATTAGTAAGAGCATACACAAGTGAACACACAGCATGTTGAACAAAGATCTACACACAGACGGCAGTTAAAGTGAAACTCACGCCAAAACCAACTTAGGTTTTCTTTTGTGAATATATATGAGTGAATGAATTACGAAAAAAGAGGCACTTTTAAAATTTACCGTATTTTCGTTTTTGGGTCAAGCTCATTTTCTCAGTGCAAGGGGCACTTTTGGCGAGAGTTTCACTTTAAGCTAGCACTTCTTACCACTAAACCTCTTGTGTACACTTGTAAAACCTACAAGAAAGAGATAGTCCTAGTTAAGTCTATTGATTAATATCTACTGACATGTTGTTACTCACCTCACTGAAGAGAGACTGAAGCATTGGGTTCAACGAATGTGGCTCAGTTGATGATTGCTGAAAATCTAACATGGGGGTTTTCTAAGTAGCTAGCCAAAAAGCTACTAATTAGCAGTTACCTAGCAGAAGGCAGATGGTAGTTAGCTAACTTAGCTTCCAAAATTCAAACAAAAAAACACCCCTGGTCTGGAGAACCAATAATGTTTTTGTTTGTTATAAATATTTAATGAAACACAAGAGTGTGGAGTTAATTGCATAGGTTGTTGGTTTTTTTTTTCTTTTCTCCTTATAAGTGCAACAACAGCTAATCGATTAGCTAATACTAAGATGATATTTAAAGGGGCACTACAACATGTGTTTTTTTTAAATTCCATAACTAAATAAACAAGCTGTTTCTCAGAGGAAATTAAGGTCCCCAGAATGCTGTTTGAAGCAAGAAAGGTGGCAGGGTCCGCCACATACGGACACATTTTTAAAAACTTATTAAATTGTTTTGTCCTTTAACATCAGTTTGTGTGTTCAGTCATAAAAAGGGAGTTTGTTTATTTAGTTGTTAAAAAAATTCAGTCAAAGAACTTTAATTTTTTTTCCGCTTCTGATTAAAATTTCTCCCTTAACTGCAGAACTAACGGAACAGCTCCACAGTAAGACACATCGAGGCACTTGGTTCATAATCGAAACTCCTGTTAGCTTTGTTGCTAACTTCTGAGTGGGTGGTTAGCTCTCAGGATGCAGGCGGTTACTTATTGTCCCTGCTCCTGTTTTAGAGAGTTGATAATGTTTTGTCTGTTCTAAATATTTAACGAAACACAAGAGTGCAGAGTTAATGGAGCAGTTTTTTTTTTTTCCTTCTCTTCAAGTGCAACAGCGGCTTATCGATTAGCTAATGCTGAGATGCCATTTAAGCTGGGCAGTGTTCTTTGAAATTGGGGATGTTTATTAGAAACAGTGAACATTTCCCCCGTTGGCTTAATGTGGGTTAAGAACAGAACGGCATCACACATTTTTGCTTAATATTGGCACATTTTAGTGCTTGGTTGGAGCTTGAACTGGATTAATATTTTAAAATTAATAAGGTACAGCTTTCTCTAATTTTGTACTATATCAAAATGTCTCCGGCTTACGAGTCAAGTCTGTCTTTCTGTATTAATACGGATGGACTCTGAGAGGACATTCTGAATAATCTAATGATCTAATATGCAAAATATTTTTTATTGATTGTTACAATAAAAAATTAAATATATACCCCACCTTGTCTCCCTGACAATTATCCCTCATCGTTAAGTTGTTTTTTTATCATTGTGCTTTCAGCCTAATGGGAAACAGAGTGCCACATTTCTTGGGCTCTAGGCATCTAATGAGGCCTATTACTGGGTTGTCCACATCATGCGGTGCTGCCCACCATCAGACCCTTTCTGCTTTCTCCACAGCTGAGTAGGAGATCATCTTACCGCCTCCTCGAGCACACACAAAGACTGATTAGTTTTCCATTTTTAATCAAAAGAAAAAGTTTGCATCAATAATGCTGTGCAGTGGAAATAATTACTCCCCCGTTTGCAATGAGAAGCCGGTCTGGCATGGCTACAAGCCTAATTAGAATTTGTTATGACCCCAGGAATTATAAACATGCTTACAAAACACCGGTTTTGATTAGTGTTCAGCCAGGGTCTGAAATTACAAAAAGGTACAGCAGGTGTTCCATAAACACCGGATGTGGATATGCAGAAAAATCTGTGAGGCAATTTCAAACAATTACAAAGCAAAGCACTTGTGTTCATCTGTAGTTCATCTAGTACACCAATATTTCAGAAATTAAAAGTTGTGAAACGGACGAGCCAGGCGGTCTCACGTGCAGAGCTGCCACAACAGCAGGTTTTTCAGGAGCGTCAGACGCACATCAACAGCTGAAAGGTCAGTTCTTCCTATACGAGGTTATACATTTTTCATTACATACATTAACTTTCATTCCTGATACATTATTAATGAGTGCTGGGGGGTTGATGAAGTGAAAGATTGGCAGGGCATAAAATAGCCACAACTCCACATTCTGATACAGCCTCATTACCTACTACTGGCTGCCGTTATCGATTCGCTCAACTCCATTTGTAGATTCTGTTGAAGCAGTTAGATCGTCCTTTGTGGAAAGTATTAATAGAAGGTGCACTCATGCATCGAGACAGCCGAAACGCTTTCAAAAACTACAGTAGGTTGCAGGTCTGAAGTCCTATAAAACCTTTGCTGTGGTACATGAAAAAACTCTTAATAAGATGCATTTTATCTGACAGGATCCAGTTTGAACAATTCTTTAAAATCCCTTTTTTGTTTCAAAGCTCACAGTAGTTTGCTGCAAGAACCAGGCACACACAGTGCTTGTAATCACAACTGTACTTGGTAATAGCAGTGCACATTATTGTGCCCTCTCCCAGACTCAACCTCATGTACCTGCTGTCAGTCGCCTAAAATGCAACATCGGAGGTTGAGGCTCACACCTGTCAGTGGTCAGCAACTCCTCCAAATGTTCCCGGACTAAAATATCATCCTATAACTGAATATTCACTTTGTGCCAGAGGTGTCGAACAGAGAAAGATAAGCAGCGATCATTTCTGCAGTCGTGAGGGACTTGATATATTACACTGCATGTTTTCAAAATCAGTCTTTATAATGCTGCAATGCGACATGAGTAATAGGGATATTTACCACCATCTTTGTTTTGGGGCTGCAACCTATTTATTTTTCCTGCTGAATTTGATGCCAATTATTTTATTTTTTCATGTTTTATTAACCAATTTCCAAGAACCTAAGGTGACATTGCATTTGAGGGCCTAAAACCATCAAATGTTTGTGATCTGTGCTTGAGAAAATGCCATTAAAGCAACATTATGTATCTTATTTACCTCAAAATAAAAGCTTCAGACTCATGCTGACGGTTCAGTATCTTGTTACAGGGTGAATTGTGCCTCTGTCTCCGTCACCTGTCTCTGCACTGTGTAACTTCAGTGAGAGGGCTGGATCACAACGTTACACACGTTTACTTCAACATGCAAGTTTTCAACACACAACACTGTTATGACGCAATGACTTTAGTTTGTAGTCAGCACCCACGTTAGGACAAATTGTTACAGACCTGGGATTTGCATTCATGACAGCGGTCGCCAAATGACAATTTCTACATAATGTTGCTTTAACAATAAATCTATTCTCAAAAAATGGTTGGTTTTGTGCAGCTTAAAGTGATTTATGCTGCATATCATTCTCCTCAGGTGCCGTTACTGTGATGTGCCATATATATCGATTGTACTCCACAACCTTGTCAATAAAATCCTGAAGTCATGTCTGTTACTTATGCAACGAGCAGTGAAAATGTCAGTATTTCAGTCTGTTTATAAACAGTGTGAGCTGATTTAATCACACAGTCAGTGTTTGTGGGAAGCAGAGTCTTTTAAGTCCAGCGTCTCTGGTAAAGAAGTCAGTCGCCCACAGTTGGATGGATGTCGGCTAATTGATAAATGATACATTCAATTTGCAATATAAAACCACTCATAATTACCAATTATGTGTTATAATAAGCAAGACTGAGCAAAGGAAAGCAGGGCAGAGGACATAATTACTGCACTGATGATGACAGAATGAAAAAAATAAAATAAAAAAGTAGTCCGTCTGATTCAAAGTCACAGCGGTACCGTCCCTTCTTTGTAATAAGTCAGGGTCTATTATCATCAGTGATTCTGTATGAGCTCAGAGAGTAACTTAACCTCACCACGCTGGAGTTTCAGGGCTTGAATGCTCTTTATAAAAAGGCACAAAAGGAAAAAATATTCAGTCCCACGAGTCCTCGACTGACTTTTCACCAAAAAACATATTACTGATAAAATAAGATTAAGCAGTTCAGTGATTTCTTTCTACGACTACGCAAGAACAGATGTATTGCAATTTGTAGTGAAAATGTACATTTGTCAAGGCTGCATGGGTCGGCAACTTGTCACCAACCAATGGAACCATTTTCGACCCCTCCTGAATAAGCCATCATTACACACACACACACACACACACACACACACACACACACTGCTAAAAAGAATCTGAGAGCAGAGATTACTCATTGTTATTGATATTTCTTCAAGAGATGTAGGAGCACAGAGCCTAAAAAAGAAAGAAAAACTGCCCACCTAAATGCCACAGAACGAGAGCTCTTCTCTTAAAATATCACGCCGTCTCACAGGGACTGCCTGCTGCGTATTTGTTTTATTACAACAAAGAGTGTATAGCTCTTGTTATAGCCAAAACCAGCCGAGCGTTGGACCCCGTCGGTGGCTGCTTTTATAAACTCTGTCAAGAACGTGGTGACATATTGTAAAGCAAGGCTACAAAAAGGCAACAGGGTTTTGCTAATATGTACTGTAGAAGGGAAAATCTGGAAGGCAAAGTGAGGCGTGACATATTTCAAACTTACTTATTCAACTTTCAGAAAGTACAAACACTGACATCTCTCAAAGTTTGCAATTAATTATAATCATGACAAAGCCTATTACAACTTTTGCTGTCTATTAGGGCTGCACAATTAATCAAATATAATTGAAATCGAAATATGGCCAAGTGCAATATCCACAGTGCTGAGGTTTGCAAGTGTTTGATAATACATGTACAACGTTTGACAAAACAGCATCACAATAAAAGTATTGTAGTGCTGCAGAGACGGTCCGGTCTGGGGATCTTGTTCTAAAAATGTAAGACAACATGTTTAATACAGACGCCAGCAAATGTCACACAATCATTATCATTTTTTCAGTAAAAACTGTGATACACAAAATCATTTCCACCAATCATTCATATCGCAATAGCTGTAAAAATAATTGCATTATGATTGTTTGACCATATTGTGCAGCCCTACATACAGCATACATCTGATCATGCAGGTAAAGCAGTGTTTGTCAGCCCCTCATACACCTGTACAGATAGACGTATATCCTGAAACATACTGTTTAATCCAGCTCCATTTTCTCAAATAAAAAAGGACTCTACACCATCTTTGAGGCTTTACAAATAGTATTACATTTTATTAATATATTTTCATAAAACAAGTTTAAGACTGTATCAAAAACTCAGTAAAAACATTAGATTTTTAACCATTTTTTCTTATGGTGATATCAGATATGAAATGTACATAATTCACATGTTGTGGTTTTTCTTTGTTCCCCATCATATTGAGATAATGCATTATTTTTTGTGATGGGCACGTTCTTTTGCACCCTCACAAACTATAAAGTCTTTTTTTTTTCTCTCCAATGATTGTGATCATAAATCTAGACATACAATTAAAAAATAAAATTATTTCCCACTCAGGCCCTCCCAATCCCAACTAGGTTTACTGATAAAACACTAACATGGAGTTGTTTAATTTCACAGGCACACAATTATGTACATCCCCCTCATCCCCATGCCCTGCCTGGACTGACACAGGCACTGCACCGATAAGTGCAAAACCAAGAGGCAGAGCAGTGATAATACAGTACTCTAAGCCCGCCCACCCCTCATACCAACAAAACCAACTGAATATAAGAGAGTGGATCCACCTCATCAACTATGATGCCAGTCTCACCTTGCTGTGAACCACAGCATTCCATTGGCCCCTTCATTATTGTTGTAGCAACCCCACAAGGTTTGCCTTGTCATCTCACAGGCAGGTTCAGTGGCACACACATTTAAAAAATAAAATTTAAAAAAGTCATAGTTTGTTTTGTAACTTAATGAGGCTACATGTACAACAGGCGTGATCAGTGTAATGTCCTTTGTGATCAAGTACCAGAGGAATCTCAGTCATGTGGCGAGTTCAAGGATACCAAAAGAATATATATATTTTTTTCCTCTTTAATGAACTACCACTTTCTGCGTTCAATTCTGCGCATGACACGTAGTGCAAGGTTTAACAAGAATTTGCATAAGTGCAAGGTTTGCATGTTATTGTCAAGAGGGAGCAAAGCATAGGAGAGAACACGGAAAGATCAAAGTCTAAGAAACAAACAGATTTTGTGTAAATAAAGTGTTTCATGCTTTCAGTTTGGCTTTTTGTATTACATTCCCCTCTAGAAATAACAGGTGCAAAATCTTAGTAAACCTAGCTGAAGGACAGATAAGAGTGATATTGAACTCATAAAGATTAACATTGTGAGGAAGAGCCTCAAGTCTGTTGTCATGGTGACATCTGCTCAGAGGCCCTGTGGGCTTCAGTCTTTCCTGCATCTTTATTATTTTCTATACAATAGAAATAGAACATTGTTGAAGATAAAATTGACTCTTCTTGGCAAAAACAGACAAAGAAGAATATGCAAGAAGTGAAAAGCAGATCTGAAGGACAACAAAAAAAAATAGTGCTGGAATAACAAACTGTTCCCCATCCGTTTGCCCTGTGCCAGTAGAAGAATTTTACGATACTGTTTCTTAGCCATGATGGTCAAATATATGGGTATGGTTGCCTGCTCCTCTACAAAGTCAAAGCCATTTCATTGAACACATGTAAAATTACTCCTGTAGTAGTTTTCAACAAGCATCCCTACATTGCTCCTGCTTTCCAAACTGAAAGCTTGGGTGTGCGTTAGGGAGGCACATAGGGAGGTGGTGACCTGTATGAGGTCATGTTCTTGGGGCGAGAGCCTTTGCCCTCTATGGGGACAGTAAATGGTGGTGGGGGCTGGTAAGGAGGGGCATTAGGATCATCATCTTGATAAACAGAATACTCCTCCAGCAGATCCTGGTTTAGCAGGGTACTGTGGGGGCCAGCCATGTTGGGGTACTCTGGAGGGGGAAGTGGGGGCTTTTCCTCCTGAAGTATAAGAGGGATGCTGGAAGAGGGGGGCGACTTGGAATCATCCAACTCATCAGCAAATATTATAGGGACTCCTTTCTTGATGAAAGTGGCCTGCTCCTCAATGGTCATCTTCCCTTTGCGTTTCTTGCGGTAGCACACCATAGCAATGATCCCTGCTATGAGCAGCAGGGCTGCCACCACTACAGCTGGAATGACAGTGTGAAGGTAAACATCATCAGTGCTCCTACGACCTGTCCCAGGTGAAGGTGTAGCGGTAGGAAGAGCAGGCATTGGCACCTCTCCTGGTGGGATGAACGTGTAGCTCTGACATTTATTGGTGCCACGAATAGAAATGTTAATTGGTTTGAATTCAGGCTCCATGGCTTTGACGAAGGCCAGTTTAGGTGTTCCTCTGGGATCAGAGATCCTGTTGCTGAGAACTGTGATCTGATCTTTTGGACAAGGACTCTGCTGGAGACTGTTGTTGGTCCATTCCACCACAATGGAGCCACTAGTGATGTTTCTCAGGGTTACTGTGCTGCTGTTGCGATCACCGAGTGCATATGCCAACTTTTTGGTCAGAAGAATCTTCTTATGGACATCATTGCTTAAAGTTTTGGGGTCACCATGGAAACGAGCAGCAAACACAACGGACGGTTTGTCATTAGCAGACCAACGGTTGACTTGAACCTCAAATGCATCCATGATGCTCTTCCCACCCTTGTCAGTGGCCAACATGAAGTACTCATGTTTCCCCTCATGCTGCTCCTCTGGAAGGCCATACAACAGTTGGATAGTGCTGTTGAATTGGATCCAAGAAGTTTCACTCACTGCTTCTTTGGGGGTTTTCTTCAAAGTCAAACGCAGCTTATCAGTAGTACCATCCTCCCTGTCAAAGAATGTATCAGGAGGAATCTTGACCTCAAAGTACGTACCGACCCATGCGTTCACCTGATCAATGGCGTTGCGGATCTCTGGGTTTTGATTCAAGTCTGGAACCACAGACAGCGTGGTACTAACAGTGGTGCGTTTGGGCGGTTTGGGTGTGGTGGACTTGGGTTCACGGGGCGCTGGAGTGGAGGTTTTCGGTTTCTTGGGTTTCCTTGTGGCAGATGGTTTAGGTCTTTTGGTAGTGCTTGGTGGTGTTGGCAAAGCAGTGGCCTCCACAAATGTAGGCCGGGTCATGGTAGGCTGAATAGGGATGGTGCTTGTAGTTCCTATTACTCTTGTGGGTTGGGGAGGTCCGAAGACAGGTGTGTGGGCTATCTGATCTCTGACCCTCATAGTGGGCTTCACTGGAAGAGGCAAAGGGCCGCGGACAGGGGGAGCAGAGTGGTCTGTTGCCGGAGCAATAGAGGGCGATGTTGGTGTAGGAACAACACGCACAGGGGGCTCTGGATGAGTAGTTGGAGGAAGCTGGGAGGGCACTGGAGTAGGAGTATTGTACAACTGCCGTCTGACCCGTTTCACTCCATGGGGCTTTTTGTTGACAATGTGCCAGCCAACCACTGGGTATCCCAGCCTGGCCGACATGGTCCCATCCTTGGCTGAGGATTGGACGCTGCTAATGTCAGGGATACTGCCCTGGTCAAGGGCACATCCGAGTTTCCAAGACAGTAGGGCCCCATTCTCCACCACCTTCTTGGCATTCCCTGGTCCAGCCATGAAAGCAGACATGTCAAATAAGCGGTTGTTGACAACAGGGACCACCCTCATGTGCTCCAAGGGCACATGTGAGAATTTTCTCATAATGCCCAGTAAGTTCACTCTCTGTTCAGCACCCATCTTCGTCAAGTCAGCATCCAAGATGACAGTTAGGACAGTGACGGGCTCTTCGGAGCCACAGGTGAAAGGCTGGATGCCACTGCTATCAGATTGTAGAGTGAGCAGGGCTGGCTCTGAGTCAGCCCGTTCTTCTGGGTATACTTCAATAGAGAAGACTGTACTGGGGAACACTTGGTTGCCAGTCTTTTCAATTATCTCCTCTCCAGACACCAAGATATGATACACACCTTTATCCTGGTCCAGGGCTAAACCTCTCAGAATGCAGCTTTCTTTGTCCCAATATAGCCAGGAGGGTAAAGTCTCCTTTCCCATCTCTGTGAGCTATGGGAGGAAAAGAGAAACACTATTACTTTTTTATACTATAGGGATACTTCTGCGATTTAAGTTAAGTCTGAAAGGGAAAACTCATTACTTATTTCATTAAAGTGATAATTCATTTCCACAAATTGCTATTAAAAGTTACCAGGACCCAAGTGATGTCTTAAAATTACTTTTAGTGTGACTAGGAATTCTAATTTCATAATAAAAGAGAAAAAGGAGCACAGGTAAGTATTGGCAGGCATGGAAGCTGTAAAAAGGAACCTTTTGTTGAATTAACTCCTCTTTCTGGTAATGCCTGAGTTGTCAGTGAAATAGCAGAAAAAGGAAAACGTATACAAAATAAAGATTAATGCAATTCTTTATATCTGGAGAAGAAATGCTTTCACCATCTCCCCAACCAGCCTTCCATATTCCTTTCAGCTAATCAAATCTCACCAAATATTAACAGGAAGCACAGTGAGCGTCTATTCATAATAACGATGTGAGTCATCACTATTCATTTTTAGTTATTACAGTGTGACAGGATATCATTCTGCATCACCACTCAGGCCAATAATAATCTCATCCAATTCATAAGTCTGACTGGAGCAAATTGCAACAGTCTGCTTTCAATCAGCGGTGATACAGTGAACAAAACTGAAGACATAAATACTATACATTATGCATTTAAACAGAAAATCCACTTCGGAAAAGAAAATAAATCAACCCATCAGTACTACAAAGTCCTCTCATACTTTCCATTTTGCTATTCTGAGTCTCTTTCGTTCCAGCACAAATGCTGTTCTGATTATGCACCAATTAAATTTGACCTCATTTAATTCATGTTAAATAATTCACATGCTTTTATTTGTAAATACCAACACATTAATATGAGGATGCTATACTGCAAGTCAAATATTGACAACACAAAATCAGCAGCATATTATCTCAACATTGAATTTTTCCCCGTTATGTCTAATCTTAAGTGTACTTACATGGACACTACAGGTTGCATTGACAGGTCCTGGTGGAACCTTCAACTGGAATACCTGGCCCACAATTGCAGAGGAATCAGGTATGCCAGTGTGCACTCCCCCATTCTTTGCAGAGCAATCTGGGATAGCTGTAGGCGGCCCTTCACCAACCGAAGATGCTGCAGCCTTTAGCTCAGAGAGCACAGAGGACTGCATAGAAGCCTCGAGTTCCACAGATAAAATCTCCACCAGTGTCTCTTGCTGTTCAGGCATGGTGCCGTGGGCCATGGCCACCAGAAGCCCTAGCACCAGAGGGATAGTCCTGCACGAAAGAGGCCTGCTCCTCCCAACATCCCCACAGCTCATGTCTCTCCGTTTATAGTGCATAGCAATAGGCCTTTGGGCTGCCCAACAGATGTCTGTGAACAACTTAAGAGGCCACATGCACTGAGGTCAGTCTGATGATATGCTTCTTGGTCAAAAACCCCTAGTTATTGGCGTTGCTCACAGATGCAGTTGTTTCTCTTTGCTGTCCTCTGTGATCCATGAAGAGATCTTCAGTAGCCTGTTAGACAGCCATATCAGCCAGCTGAGTGAGAAAGCAGAAGAAATACAAAAACAAACATTAGGGTGACAAAGTGACAAATGGAAAAGCACTCTACTTTGAAAATGGTGTATGGTGCCACAGAATATGGTTCCATTATTTAAAAAGACTTGATACTGACAGTGCAATGTACTTGTGCTGTGTCCAAAATCCCCATTTATCATCTAGTGCACTATATTTGGGATCAGATTGCCTATTGACATTGGACATTTTAGAACATTTTTTTTACAGTGAATCACTTTAAAATATGAAATCTGACAACAAATTGCCTGTCTTCATCTAGTCAGTCAACTGCTCTCACAGTTGTCTTGTGATAAATGAAATGTGACTCCCGTTACCGTCTGCTAGTTTAAAATTGAAGCTTTGTGTGACTAGCTGAATGGCAAGTAATGTGATAGTTGTGTGCCTTTAAACACTGTTAACACTGAATACTGACGCAGGCCTAGTCCATGGCATGTACAGCACCGTCTGTCAACAATCCAACAAAACAATGAACTACAGACATACAGTACAACACTATTTTATAGTGAGCAGGAGATTTAGATTTGTATTATTACAGACAAGCATAAACTATTGAGTCTCAGTTCAAGTACATAAAGTAGGTGTGAATTTGGACACAGTATGTTATAGGGTTGTCAACGAATATTCTAATTTTGAATATGTATTTGAATATTTAAAAGAGATTCGATTGTGAAAATTAATATTGGACTGTGAAAAAAAGCACATCAGCAGCTGCTTTGCAAGTGGGTGCACTGCTTGACGGGTCAGGGACAGGTCACAGGAGTGGCACTTGCACTGCGTCACTCACTGCTGAAAGTGAGACACGACAAAAACCGTGTCCGATGCAGACGCCAGAGAGAAAATCGAAATTCCAACTCAGCAGCACAGAGAGTGGTTTGGACTCCAAGCAACCTAAAAAATCCCGTTTGGAAATACTTTGGATTTTGGTCATTAGACAGCAAAAATGCGGAGCCTCGGGATAAAGTTGTATGCAAGCTGTGTAAGTTACAGTTAGCTTACAATTCCACCACTAGCAACATGAGGGTACATCTCAAAAATGGGCATGCCATGATGTCTGAAACTCCAACTAAGCAGCCACATCAACTTATTTTTCACCGTCCGCCACAAGCTCTTTGCAGTATGACAAGAGGCGTGCACGAAGGTGAGCGAGAGAGAGGTCTATGGTCTTAAAAGTTTTATGGTATGGCAATTAGTTAATTTACTTATTTTGTAATGTGTAGGCATGTTTTCAGAGACATGTTAAAACTGAAATAAAAATACCTATACAAGTAGTTATGTCTCGTATTAGTTTATCCTCCTGTTACTGACATAATGCGCAAATATAGATATTCAAATGGTTTGAACCTACGTGTTTTTTTGTGAGGGAATATTCGAATGTCATTTTGAAGCAATTTTGACGGCCCTAGTATGTTATCATTTAAAGTACAATTTATAACCGAAGCAATATTTGGAGACTTTGTAAAACCCTGAACTCAAAACATGCAATTTATAAATGTAAGGATGAATACAATTATCTAAATCTACCGAAATTAAATATACCCAAATCACAGGGTTGTTTGTGCCAATAGTGTAAAATATTATAATATTTATATTTAGATTACACACTCGTAGTTTCAAAGTCATAAACATTATCATGGAAAAGGACACACTGATCTCTCACTGATCTTCACTTCTCTGTCATGGCATTTTCAGTAATAGCGATTCTCATGGGACGCACGAGTGTCAAAGGTTGTTTGTCTTGGGTGTAAGTTTTAATTAGGTGCCCTGGGGGTTGGAATAAGAGTCTCCGTTGTGCTGACCCAGCCAACCCCAATCCTGTAGCACTCAGAAACAGGCAGAGGGGGGTCATCCAGTTGCCTGGAATCCTAATGCCTGACTGGCACAAAGCTTTGACGTCAACTTATACACCAAACAAAATACCGCCGGCTCTAAACCACTTCAAAACCAGCAGGAAGAATTTTCTTAAAGAGGATCTTGTGAAATACTTGTCATTCACAGGGAAACAGTTTGGGTGAGAATCTGTGTCATGAAAACATCTAAGTTATACAATGCTTGAACTTGCCCCTGCAATATTTGGATGATTCATGGAAGAAATGGCCAGTAACAGAGGGCAGCGATACAATGGGATAGGGATCTCAAGGGAACCACACATTAACATTGCAATCAGAAAATATACATATATGGGAACTCAGTCTCAGTCTTTGGGGATAAGCTACAAAATTTAATGAACAAATTGACAGCAGTTATCATTCAAATCTACCATGCAGGCAAATGCATGCACTTCCAATAAACTCCAAATGTACCAACAAATACAGCCAAGTTTCATAAGATTAGTTTGTTTTTCTCCTTCACCCACTTGCCTTCTTTGTGTGTGTGTGTGTGTGTGTGTGTGTGTGTGTGTGTGTGTGTGTGTGTGTGTGTGTCTCTCTCTCTCTCTCTCTCTCTCTCTCTCTCTAGTCAAACAATTTACCATATTTTTA
This sequence comes from Acanthopagrus latus, assembly GCF_904848185.1. Lineage (NCBI taxonomy): Eukaryota > Metazoa > Chordata > Actinopteri > Spariformes > Sparidae > Acanthopagrus > Acanthopagrus latus. The sequence goes on from NC_051045.1 coordinate 12,391,056, forward strand.
AACCCAGCTAAATACTAAAATAACCACTACAGTTCTAATCCCAACAGTAACATTAGCACTGCTGTTCTGGTGATCAAACATCTGGTGACATCAGGTATCTAAAAAAATACAATGGCCAAATCATTAATTAATCTATTAATTCAGTTTTAGTTCCCGCAGTCAGAAGCCATTTCTTTTTAACCTTTACATCTCATATAATAAGCCTCGTTGAAAAGTCATGTATTCCAAAGGCAGCTTATCAAATAGTTGAGTGACTGTATTTTCCCTGCTGAATGGGGCAGAAAGATTGCCAATGGAAAACACTGTTGCAGGTGGGCGTGATCAAAATCTCTGCAGGAATTGTCAGCAAACTGGTCCAAACTGCAGAAGCTGTGATTATTTGATAAAAAGGTAAAATGTATGAGAAAGCAATATTAAAATGAGGTAGTGTAGAGCTCCAGAGATGCGCTGGCCTACAATTGTTGCTCTCCAGATAGAACAAACCATGTTTGTTTGGTACAGACCATGTTTCCAACACACAGACCTTACTGTGAGCGTGTGTATAATTTTTTTTTCTCTCTTCTTCATATTTTGTTGTTAGTCCAAGAGAATGAGGCCAACCCAAATTGATTAACTAGTGGACAATCTGCGCTTGCACTACACATCCCGTCTATGGACTTTCACACATGCTTTGTGTTCTTTGGTAATACATCCCTCCTGTGAATGCAGATGGTGATGCCACCTCTCCTATTTAATGTTGCTGTTCTAACGCCCTTTTGGAACAACTTGTAAGGGCAGCTAGTTGTTGCAATGTCCTTCAGGGCTACATTGGTTTTTATTTCAATTAATTCACACTGCTGTTGCAATAACAGAACCAGTGGTTAAAAAAAATAAATAAATAATCGCACTTTGAGGAAGGAAAGTAAGATGAAAAAATACGATTAATTATATTGCAAATGCAATATCTGTGAAAATTAAAATTTTCTCATTTGTTTTTTTTTTTTTTTACTATATCAAGTATTGTCTAGTTCACATTATCCCTGACCTAACACATCAATATCTAGCCTGCTGTTAACCTGCTAAATTCACACAACTGCTTCTTTTGCAACTTTGGTTTCTGTGGATGCAAGTATACTCCCACCCCTTCACTCCCTTTTACAATACCTACCTATACTGTTCTGATCTAGTCATAGAATTTTAAGGAGCCAGAATCTCTACAGTGGTGTATAGCTCAGCCAGCGCTACTGAGACAGGCCAGCCCACTGCTTTTTCATTTAAAAATGTGTGATTCATCTCTAGACCAAATAATTTTTTTTTTAAAAAATCAAACAAAGGCAGCTGCCGTCATTTGTTTGCTTGGAAAAACAATTGTGTTAGTAGATCATCTAGTACTAATAAAAACATGTAGGCAAATGTATGCACAACAAAACAGCTGAAACCCTATTGTGTTACATATATGTTGGAAGTTATTATTGTCTACTGCAGGTATGGAGGGGATTTTTCTGGCAAGAAGTGGGCATTTATGACTCGACTGCCAGCTGGGAAAATTACTACATACACTATATTACCAAAAGTATTCGCTCACCCATTCAAATGATCAGAATCAGGTGTTCTAATCACTTGGCCTGGCCCCAGGTGTATAAATTCAAGCACTCAGGCATGCAGACTGTGAAACAAGACATTTGTGAAAGAATGGGCCGCTCTCAGGAGCTCAGTGAATTCCAGCGTGGAACTGTCATAGGATGCCACTTGTGCAACAAATCCAGTCGTGAAATTTCCTCGCTCCTAAATATTCCACAGTCAACTGTCAGCTCTATTATAACAAAATGGAAGCGTTTGGGAACAACAGCAACTCAGCCACGAAGTGGTAGGCCACGTAAAGTGACGGAGAGGGGTCAGCGGATGCTGAAGCGCATAGTGCAAAGAGGTCGCCGACTTTCTGCACAGTCAATTGCTAGAGAGCTACAAACTTCATGTGACCTTCAGATTAGCCCAAGTACAGTACGCAGAGAGCTTCATGGAATGGGTTTCCATGGCCGAGCAGCTGCAGCCAAGCCACACATCACCAAGTGCAATGCAAGGCGTCGGATGCAATGGTGTAAAGCACGCCGTCACTGGCCTCTAGAGCAGTGGAGACGCGTTCTCTGGAGTGATGAATCACGCTTTTCCATCTGGCAATCTGATGGACGAGTCTGGGTTTGGAGGTTGCCAGGAGAACGGTACATTTCAGATTGCATTGTGCCAACTGTGAAATTTGGTGGAGGAGGAATTATGGTATGGGGTTGTTTTTCAGGAGCTGGGCTTGGCCCCTTAGTTCCAGTGAAAGGAACATTGAATGCTTCAGGATACCAAAACATTTTGGACAATTCCATGCTCCCAACCTTGTGGGAACAGTTTGGAGCGGGCCCCTTCCTCTTCCAACATGACTGTGCACCAGTGCACAAAGCAAGGTCCATAAAGACGTGGATGACAGAGTCTGGTGTGGATGAACTTGACTGGCCTGCACAGAGTCCTGACCTGAACCCGATAGAACACCTTTGGGATGAATTAGAGCGGAGACTGAGAGCCAGGCCTTCTCGACCAACATCAGTGTGTGACCTCACCAATGCGCTTTTGGAAGAATGGTCAAAAATTCCTATAAACACTCTCCTCAACCTTGTGGACAGTCTTCCCAGAAGAGTTGAAGCTGTAATAGCTGCAAAAGGTGGACCGACATCATATTGAATTCTATGAGTTAGGAATGGGATGGCACTTCAGTTCATAGAATGAGTAAAGGCAGGTGAGCGAATACTTTTGGTAATATAGTGTACAATCAGTTCAAGTCCACAGGGCTTCTATTCCCTCCACCATCATACACTTACTTCGAAATGATGCATGGCAAGGCTTCAGACTAACTTTTTCCACCATCGTTACTGAACTGTCCTTAAAAAAAAAAAAAAAAAAACAGTTTCAAAACATTTCCAAAGGGACGGTATCCTTATCTTTAATTGTTGTTTAAAAGTATTAACATTTACCTTTACTTTTATCTCCAATCAACAAACTGAATCTGCAACCATCCTTCTGGACTATTTACCCACTGTAATAAACCAGAAACTGTAAGACATGTAATTGTAGACTGCGACAGGTGTAAAGAAGAAAGAAGTATTTAATTTCAGTACTAATTTCTGGAAAACACAATATTACACTGGATAATCTGTGAGAAAAGACATCAAGGAAATAATGCAATCGTATTAATTACTTAAAAGGAACCGAAATAAATCTACAAATCTGCTGCTACACTTCAAGTCCACAATGCATCTTGAGGCTGGTTTGTCCACCGCCATTATAACTCAGGGGAAAAAGTAAAACTTGTCATGTTGTCACATTAAACTGCAGTTCACATTGTAACACTTCATGTTTCTCTGAGTTGACCTGCTCAGTACTGCTGTGTGTTTTAGCCAAATTAGCTCTAGGTTTTGGTAGCCAAACACAAAACAGGGCTCTGCTGGCTGCCTGCTCCTAGTGAACAGCTAACCAGCTCGCCACCTGCCGACTTCAAACCAGATTTGCTGTTCACATTGTAACACTGCAAGAAATAAATATTATGCATCCTCTGTTGATAGAGTTTAATGTGTTCTTTCAGATAAGAACACCCTATATTTGTCTTGTGCTGTGCGCTTTGGAGAGAGAGAGAGAGAGATATAACTATGGCAATAGCGTGTGGTCAGTGCTCAGTTCAGTGATTTCAAACTTAAGACAATAAAAACATGACTAGTCACTCTTAAAACAGGAAAAGGAGTGACACACCGTTTATCCATTCTGTTAATCTGACGTTTTGCAGACTAAAACAAATAGAGTACTGAGTCATGTCTCACCTAACCCATTAACCAGGCTGAGACATGCCCCTTATCTCACATCTATATCCACAGAGTCAGTTCCAGGGAATTTTTTACCTCATGCCCGGCGCCAAATGTACAGCCCTTTTGTGAGCGTGATGATCTGACATAAAAACTCCAAATACTGAGCAATCTCTTCAAGACACACGATTATACAAGGTTACTTAAATGTTGAATCTTCAATGAGCGACAATTTGCCAACTGAGTGTAAAGACTAAACATACTGCTTGACTCATCCATCCGTTTTCTGTTTATATGTAAACCAAACATTAACATGAGAATAGGTTTTGCCCATATGCTTAGTTTAATTCAGAATGAGCACTACGCCGCTACACCTTACCTCAGGCTGTTGCCACACACAGAGATAAAAAGCAACATCTGAGCATCAAAGTACGCTCTCCACAACGTGTCCTAGATTCTATCACGTTCTCATTTCACTGTGTGAGTAATTCAGAATCCAATTAAAACAACAGCTCATTAAGAAATATGAAACATTTTAATATGTCGATTTGTGGCGCTCTAACATGCCATCGAAATGATAAACAATACAAATAAACATCTGCATAACAGAGTCTCTTTGAGATGAGTAAACCTCCATGGTGGGGGGGGGGGGTGTCATTTGAGGAAAATCAAAACATGGCTTAACAAGAGAGCATGCATGACGCCATACAGCCTGTTGTAGAGAGGATTGTCCTTAAAAGCCTTTTACTTCAAAACAATCACTCTGCTTATAGGGTAGTCTAAGAATTGGGCACACATCAAAGCCTCTCTCTCTTTTTTTTTTATTTAGGTAAAAACAACTTGCAATAATCATGTTTCTCATTGCCAATAAAGGGGATAATTATGCCTCACTGTTATCATCATGATCATTTCTTTCAACCAGCGTTGGGGCTGAGCTGTATGCCACTCTTGTTAAAATATTTAAGAAATGCAGTTTGAAAAGCAAAAGTGCTCTAACAAAAAAGGTAATCAAAGTGTCCCCTGGAATTAAAAAAAAAACAAACAAACAAACAAAAAAACGTCAATTTTCCACTCAACACTTATTAAAACCTAATTTTTTCTGTGACAAGCTGAGTGCAATGACACAGGCTGATTTATGCCCAATTCACACTGAGGCCCACACTACTTGGAAGGGGGGAAACCAAACCGTTTACAAGCATGTGATCCATGCTGCCTGCAGTTCAACAGTAGTTAAAACTAAAATCTCAAAAATAATTAGGGCTCCGATGCACAGTGGCACTCAGGGCCAATTGAATTGACGTACCACATCCAGCAGCCTCTAGATAGTGCATGAGCTGAATAACAAACATATCCAACAAGACAAGCTTGCTTTTTGCAACTGCATGTTTCCCTTGTGTTGCCCTCTACACCGCTCGACAAAGTGATGAAATGTGTGGAGGAGAGAGAAAACACAAAAATCGGCCTTGGTTGAGTGAAAGTCTAACCTGGCATGATGACCCGAGAGCAACTCGTTTAACGCTACAAGAAAACTACTGTATGCTGTCAAAACCAAAGTGTTGGAGGGTCAACAAATCACTTTTTTGTGTGTGCGTTTCTGGGAATTCAGGACCAGCAAAAAGCATGAAGAAAATGTAAAGCTTGAGGTGTTTAAAAAAAAAACGAGAGCAACGCCAAATCTCGCCAAATTAGCAGTCGTTTCGATGTAGTTAAATGTTGATTATCTTAATCCGTGTTAACTCACATACAGCCTAAATCGCTAATAATGCTTGTGAGGTTACTGACCACAAACGTACCGAGTCGTTACATTGTGTGACACCGTAATGTTAACGTTAAATCAAAGCTACAGGGTGCTGCTGTAACGTTAGACACGTTGGGAAATCCACGCTAACACAATAGTAAGTTAGGCTAAACCAACCCTGCCAAATTTAACATAAACACCATTAAAAACACTTCGTAAATGACGTGGATTTAAACAAGACACCGATATCATAATACAAATCCTTTCAGGATTGACAGAGAATCAGTGCCCCAGTAGCCAGATCGGTATCCAGTTACTGTCTCACAGCTAACGCTAGCTAACTAACTAACTGTTAGCTACCGGGCCCGTTTCTGCCCCCGTTTAGCTTTATTGGAGTCGGCGGACGAGGCCTTTATAGATGATAACGCCACCTACGATGTTCAACCTTGATTAATCATGCATCAGCCCAGGCTGTGTAAACTCCGTCTTTGCGGCAATATTAATCGTTAAACCTGCCAAAAAAAGAAAGGGGAAAAAAAACAAAAAAACACGGCAGATCCGGTAACAGGCTGCGTTCAGTGCTATCCTACATCTGCTCGTCGCTAGCGCAGAGATGCACCTGTTTTATTCTAGGCGGAACGAGCAGCGAGCCGCCGCCGCCGCTGGGGCATCCACAAAACAAATGCCTGCCTCGCTCCAAAATTATGCAGCTAACATCAACTCTGTCCGCCTGCTTTTACTATGAAAAAAAGCCTTTTGCTTGTAGGCATTAACCCCCCTCCCCCATGAGCGTGTTAACGTGACCCAGCTCCTATCACTTTTGCAAACGTCGAGCAGCAAAGTCGAGTAAGAGCGAAGTGGATCGGAGCGATAATAGCCACCGAGTGAGGCTAACTAACAAGCTAACGTCAGGAGAGTGTGCCGATGACCAAAAAAAGAAAGAAAGAAAGAAAGAAATAGCTAGTTACCTGTCCTGTCAGCGGCACAGGAGTCCCGGGTTAATTCTGCAAACGAGCCGGGTTAGCAAACATGACGAGGCTGGCGTTTTTCACGCCGCTAGCGCTAAAACAGCGACATAACCCAAAATTCAAACTGACCTTGTTAGCGAGCTAACGTTAGCTAACTCGCGCCGTAACGTCTCCTCTTCCACCCGGAGAGCGTCGCGGAGACTTCCCAAATGCCATTAAACATGCGCTTTCCCCTTCAGCGCTGCAGACACATATCTAGGATTTGGTGAGCGGAGTATCGGTGCACAGTCGGGTGGGGGGGGGTGAAAAGATGTATCTCTGTGGTTGGGTTAGTCGGCATATAGTTCACTGCTCTGTATTGTAATTATGTCGATGGCAACCCCTCCCTGGCTGCCTCTGTCCTCCTCGCAGACAGGTCTACAGGTTGAGGCCAATCGTGTGTACCAGCGTGACTCCGCCTCCCTTTTATTTTGGAGACAGGCAGGTGAAAAGATCAACGGTGGAGGAGCTGTGGGTGAAGGTTAAATTGTATCTGCTTTTACGACGGAGTCAGTTACAGAGCTGGATAAAACTTTCGGGGTTTTGGGAAGAGGTAGTGGTTTGAGAAGGGTTGCCAGGCTGGCTAGTGTCTCATTGAGAAAAAAGAATAAAGGTGATGGCTGTTAGGAGAGTAGACAGCAGGGTCCAAAGGCAAAAGTGACTTCAACTGGGAAAATGTGAGGATGTTTGTATTTCTTCTCCAAAATTACATAGTGCCCCTTAAAAAGGTATGAAAAATAACAAAATCAGTGGTACATTTTTATTTTGCTTTTCCATTCTCAGGAAAGGGGTCAGAATAATTGGCCCCTCTGGCAAAAAAAAACTTGCAAGCATCTCTGGCTTCAACTAATATTCATCAGTTTTCATTCATACAACATGCATGCCTCTTTCCTTAAAAAAATATGAGTGAGAAACAACAACTCTTCCTATCAGGAGCATTTCGTTCTCTTCTCCATTTCTCTGTCTGGCTCTAACTACTAAGGGAAACAAAACAAGGCGCAACAGTACCATAGATTATAAAACCAACCTAATATATGTTTTTCAGGGCTGAGAAAAAAAAATTATATATGTATATATAAATCTGTTATTGATACATCAGCCAGTAAACACACACTTTTTTTGCAGCTGTCCTTCAAGTCAAGTACACGTAGGAATGAATATTGTAGGTGTGGATATTTTACAGTTTAACAATCAGCGTTGTTCTCGAAAGTGATATCAGTGAACTGGAATAAACTCATCTTGAAACGTAACGATTATAAAGCTCCCCGAGCATCGTTTTTACAAATTGTGTAATCACATATAACAAGACCAGGAGGGCTATCACAGATACATCTGTGGGATTCATCAGCTGATAATATCTTTAGTTGACAGCATGCTGTGCAGCGCCAGAAACAGGTTGTGACAACTCAAAGGGACAAAAAGGTGTGAAAATTGTCAAGAATAGGGAGAAATTAGTGAATCTGAACCTGGGAGGAAACAGGGAGAGGGGTAGGGATGAAAAATTTCCCAGTCTCCTGGGAAAATCATGAGGGTTAGCATGTCTGGGGACAGCAGGGTTCACTGTAGGTGGGTGATTGATGAAATTTCTCAAAGTCCCCAAAGAAAGAGGTTTGACTTAATTTGGAGTGCCAAAAGAATGACCAAAGGTGCAGAAAACTGAAGAAACTCCACGAAACTCTATGAGTAAGGCCCAGTATGGGTTGAAACAGTATTTCCCTTTTAGGTTGTTTTTTTTTTTGTACTCAGATATGTCCCTAACTAATCAAGCCTTTTAACTACATTCTTTGCTCTGTGTGAGTTTGCCAAAAGCCCATGTACTCCCCCCTTTTTTTCTCAGCTCCATTTTGGATTCATGCAGTATAGCGTACAAGAAGAAAGTGCTAAAAATGTCAGAAATGCTGGCATATTGCTAATGTGCAGAGGGGGAGCGGGTGATTATGATGGCCATTGTTGAGAGAGGGTAAGACCAAAGTGCTGTAGTTGCAGATGGGAGCACAGTGTGGCATAATTAAGTAATGAAATGTGAAGTTGGAATCCAAAGACTGATAGAGACAGTGTCATATGCAGAGGCAGTAAAGAGGGCTTGTCCAAAAAAAAAAAGAGGAAAAAAAAGCTGATGAGCGAAAGGAGCGCCAGGAGGGAGCGAGATGCAGTAGAGATAACAAAGGTCAAAGGAGAGGGTGAGGTTTAATTTTACAACAACAACAAGAGTAAGACAAGAGTAGAAAATGTGGTGGAGGGTGGACGTGAAATCCAACACAGAAAAGGATTCAAATCATTGGAGAGGTAGGAGTGAACCACTTAGGCATGGCAGGGAAGAAATATGAGACGGTCTCAGTGTCTAGTCAATCCAAGAGTCGACATACGCAGGGATAATACTACTGATGACGATAGTGACAGTGGAACGCAATGGGGATGACGATTCACAGACAGCAAGAGAGACAAGCCAGATATCTAACATATCCAGAAAACACATATTAATTGTGTTACATGTGATTATAATGCACTTGGACAAGAAAAGGAACACCATGCAGGGTACTGGGACAACTGTGGTTCAGGAATGTGTTGTAGCAGAGTGTAATAGAAACAGAAACTTCTTTTATTTGTTGTGGGGACTTAATTATACCTGATGGGAAAATTAAAAAAGTTAGACTGCAATGAACGAGCGGAGGAGCTATTAAATGTAGGTTATTTGGTGTCTGTGTTAGACCTTCTCTCAAATCATGGTTGTGTGTAAGGTACAGTATTTTTTCTAGCTAAATAAAATGAATTAAAATAAAGAGAACCATTGAGAATGAGATGAATGACTGAAAAGATCAGGTTGGTACTAGATATTATCGAGTATTGAGATATTTTCCCTCATATGCAATGTATTTAACAATATCGAATATGGAGCAGCTGTTACTGCATCTGTCATGATTTGAAAAGAAAATGCATGCAGAGCTGAAGCGGCAGCGGAGGCGGAGCACTGCAATATTTGGGGGGTAACTAAAGGTTATTTGGCATCACAAAGCGGAATATATGTAGCACTTCAACATACAGACTGAGTTTCAAAGAAGAACTCCAGCTTGCTGATTTTGCAGTGTTTCAGGTTTAGAGAGTGAGAAAATGGCGACCCAGGGATTTGAATGAGGCTAAAGGTCATATTTGCCATAAGCAGCTGTTAATATTTACATTTAAGGCATTTAGCACACACTTTTGTCCAAAGCAACTTACAGTAATTTAACATTTTGCTGCTGTTTTTTCCCACTGCAGCACACTAATACAAGAAGGTGATGATCCACCGTGCTAATCTCCATTTTGTTTACATCTGATTCCCCAACAACAATGTTGCATTTACTACATTTCTTTTCTTTTCTTTCTTTCTTTTTTTTTTTTTTTTTAACATTTTAGGGCATTTATCAGACACTTTTGTCCAAAGTGACTTACAGTAATTTATACATGCATTCATACACTGATGGCAGTGGCTACCATACAACGTGCTAACCAGCAGCTGTTTGGGGTTCACTGTCTTGTCCAAGGACACTTCGATATGCAGACCAGGAGAATGGAAGCCGTTGCCCTCTGATAACAAGACACTGGCTCCACCCCTGAACCTCAGCCACCCACCCTTACTAGGGCAACACCGCAAATCTGCCGTCTCACCTGATTCCATGACAACAAGCAGCAACGTCACAATATTGGAGCGAGACATTAATGTGATAGAACATTCTGGATATCGCCAAAGCCAAGTGGTGAAGAAAAGGGTGCATTCAGTGTATTGAAGGGAAGTAATATATTTGAGGAAGTATTGCAACTCAGTTGGAGGCACTATATCTGTAGGGGAGATGGGAGGTGATAGAAGGGACAGGGGCTATCCAGTCCTAACAAATGGAGATCAAACTGCAGTCTCCAATATAGGGTTCTAGTCAGAAAAAAGGAAGAAGAGAGAGAACAAAATGCTGAGGCTTTACAAAGGAAACATAACACAGCGACAAGTACAATGTCCCACTTATCTTGGGGGAGCTCAAGAATGCAGGAACGGATCAAATGCTGTATGTTATATAACGTTAAAGAATTTGAGTGAAAAGGACTTCAGATGCTATTGAGGCTGTACAATGAAGTGTACAGAAGGACCAAAAAAGGTGGAATGAAACTGTCATTGTGTCGTTCAGAGAGCCTGGAAGAGTACAGACGTAGGTTATTTGGGTGGGTTATAAATGGTACGGTGGATTATTATATTAAGAAAAGAAGAAAGCAGTGATCCAGAATTAAGTCTGGACAGAAATAAGGAAACTACAAGTCAAGAAATAATCAGTGGCTGCTATATTCTCTGATGTAGGTGTATGTCGACATGTTGTGGAGAGACAGTCTTCTTATTAAGTAGGAGGACGTATATTTAACTGATAATGGATGGTACCCTCTAAAGTGGTGGTGCGACTATAAGTAACAGAAGTAAAATGCACCCTTTGAAAAGATCTTTCTGATACGTCTTTAAGTGTGTTTATAGGAACAGAGGTCAAGTGCTGCTCTTGTTTTCTAAAAACAAAAACTCTAGTCACAGCTGAGATGAAGGCCAGACGCGTTCTAAAGGTTATATTTGTTCTGTGCTGAAATGATTAACAACAGAGTGACTCATTTTGTTTTGTGCAGGTGAAAAAACGGTGTCAGGGTTTTAATCTCATCTTCAAAACATTTCCCCAAACGTAAATTCACAGCCTTCTTTGTCAATACAAAAAAATCAATTCTGGGATCAATACACATCACGACATGTGTGAAAATCAAACTCCAGAGGAAGCGGACGCCCGTCCGATATTGTGGGGTTTTATTGACAAGGTGTGTAGGGTACCTTAGCAAAGAAGGCTTATCATCATACAACCATGTTGCACAGAGTTTGCAGTCGTGTGCTTTTGCATCAGTGCATTCAGCCTAACAGGAACACTTGATTGCTGAGCAAGGCAACCGTGATATTAGTCACAAGGTGCAAGCATGTGGTGGTTGAAGTGTTCAGAAGGTCAAGGATGAGCTGTTGTCAGTCAGGTGAAATGATTATATATTACATTATAGTTCAGTTTAGTCAAGGTCGAGTCTGCGTATGAACTCCCCCCTGCAATAAAGGGAACTAGAACTCAAAGGAACCGTTGACTCAAAAATGAAAATCCAGGCATTATTCTACTCAACCCTATGGCGATGGAAGTTTCGTAGTTCTCAAAACATTTCTGGAGCTTCACAGCAAAACACTGTAGCAGCCTTTTCCTAAATAACATAGAGTAGATGAGGACTAACAGATTAAAAACATAAAATGTAGTGTAGTGTAATCCAAATGTCCTGGAAGCCCACAGATTCTTTATTGATCTGAAGAAGTTGTTTAAACCTGAAATAGTCACTGTAGCTGTGCCCTGTCAGAAGTGGGTCCATGAATTTGGCTAAAAATCAGTTTGAAGTCCCCATCTACTTTGCTTCTTCTGCAGAGTTCTGCAATGCTGTTCTGCTGTGTAGAAATGTTTTGTTGACTCTGAAACGTCACCCAACTTTCCATCGACACGGGGCTGAGTAGATAATGACCGCTTTAAATATTTTTGGGTGAACTTATCCTTTAATTAATTCACATTAAAACAATCAAGGAAATGATCTGCAAAAGGTTTTTTGAGAATAGTTCCTTTTCCCTTTTAAGGTGGGACAGATGCATACAGAGACGGTGACATTTCTTTACTGAAATCTCCTTCGGCTTGTATTCGTCTGCATTATTGTGGTTTTAAATGGGGCATGAGCTCTACTGGGAACAAGAATTGAAGAGGAGGGAAAAGTTTAGTGAAAGAGAAACATCTCCCAGACCTACAACCAGCACTGAAGAGGAGGCACAGTAAAAAAAGAAATAAATAAATAAAAAATATAAAATGAAACAATAATCATGATGTCATTATACTCCCAAATAACACGGTGGAAATGGGCATTCATATAATTCGCTTTTTCCTACAAATGATTTGATGTCTTTTACTCCGCGGAAAAGATTTGCGTGAAATATGTGTTGTCATTTATACGATGCCATCATCATACATTATCATAAACTATAAGCTGCGTGAATATCTCGGAGCAAAATTGACTCTGTTCATGGTGACAAAGAAAAGGGCCTTTGTGGACTAATAAACGCCCTTGGCAAGCATGATTAGGATTTTAAGATAGAGGAATGGAGCCTGTCTGTAATAGTTCACAGACCCGTCAATCATCTGAAGCGCACTGACTCTATGTTCACCCCTGCAAGCGACTGTATGATAAAAAAAGAGCATGCATGTAGAATCTGCGTGTAGACTTCAGAGAGTAGATTTGAAATAGAGTACAAATAAATGTTTTGTTTGAAGTGAGCATGCGCAGGTGATGAAATACCAAATACATGTAAATAATAATTTTCATTAAAAAAAAATCATAAAACCACTGAGAGTAATGAGGAGCACTTTGTAATTGTATAATTAGTCTTAAGTGTGTCCAGATCTAATGAAAACACCACTGATATAGATATCATATGTAAACTGTATCAATGCAGGCTGAGAATACGTACATTTCCATATGTACATATCCTCCCAGCCTGTTTCCAAACACTTGAGGCTTATTATGCATGAGGGATTTCATTTGCAAATGCATCACCCACCTCTCAATCTGCCAAATCACACATACTGTACGCAAAACAAAACAAAACAAAAAACACCTGCAGCTCTACTAGACCATGATAGCCCCACCACAGGGTGGGCTTTCATGTGATTGCACATATCAATCTGACTCTTGATGTGTGAGCACAGACCGAGAAAGAGATTACGAATCAGCTGACTCCCCACATTTTCTTCCAAGTGACTTATTAGAAGGGTTAGCGTGAGCGGACCGTTGGACCGCTGAGGGGGGTTGGCTGAGTAGTGAGGCCCTCAATGGAGCCAATCTCCCCTTCCTCACAATGGTAGATTACTTTGGACAAGCCTCCTCGGCTTCGCTCAATAAGGAATGGAAAGACTCTTTCTGCTTTTAATACGTTGTGCTCACAGATCCTTTTTCCTTTTCACAAACAATTTTTGTCACAGTCATAACTCAGCCGCCCTGAAGTATAGTCCTCACATGAAAAGGCGCTGGGCTCCAGTCATTTGCAGGAGCATTGAAAAGCTTCAAAGAATGTGCCGGGAACACATTATTTACCTGATAAAATTTTTGTTTTCGGTCTGCAGTGGATGTCTGCTCAGTCTGTCTCTTGTTATGTCGAGCTCATAATAGAACGGGAACATGGAGGATTTCCTATCAGAGTACTCTTCCTGTTTGTGCCTGCCCACAGATATCTGTTCATTCTGTTCTGCACAAATAAGATCCTCCAAGAGGTACCATCATCACTTGTGCATGTTTACACTCAAATAGACCATTAGCGAGCCGCTGCTCTGTGATGATGGTTCTTCCAACTACAATAACATCCTATAGTGGCTGTGCTCATATAAGTGACAATATTTAAGACACCCCAGAAGAAATCTCCAATACTTTTTCTGTGCTTGGTAGCGTCTACCGTCGTGTTCAAGCTGCTGTGAGTGACATATTCTTGTTGTAATATAATTTTAATGTGTAATCAGTGTTATAGAGTCTTTAACCAAGGTCTGCTCACTTTATCCAGTCAGACAGAGAACTACATAAAGAGGCAGTCCTGTCTCCCCTGAAGAAGACATGAGAGCTGGATCCTCCTCTTCTGGCACCAACACCAGTATACTGGCCAACCAGGGGAAGCTACCAATTCCAGCGTGGTTTGTTTGGATTAAATTTTCTATTTATCTCTTGTCACAACACTCTTCTTATGGTCTGGTTAGTTTAAGGCACAAAAACCACTTGGTTAGGGTTAGGAAAATATCATGGTTTGCCTTAAAACTGTCTGTTATAGTCAGTTATAATCTGTTTTGGTTGCCACAAAAATAGCTGTAAATGTCCCACTGTCACCTTAGAAAAACCTGGGTTTGTCGCCACAACAACGGTTGCAGATGGTCCTCCTTTTTGTGTGAAATAGTTAGCTTTGGTAGGCTTTCCAAACCTCCACCATCCCCTCCAGCTCCCAATGTAAAAATAAGCATATGTGAATGTGAGATGCCATGATTTGTCAACCATATCTGATGACACTGCTGGGATTTCTTCTCTTTCTGAACGACTCAGGAAAGATTTTCCGCATCAATCCATGCCTTCACGTTCTTAAGTGCCTCGTCTCAGTGCCTCTCTCTGCTCCGTGAGGAGAGAGGAACAGGAGCTAACTTAAGGTTTGTAATGGAGTCCGCTAATGTAAACTAATGACCGGCTTCCAGCACAGAGCAGAAGTTCCACACAACCCCTTTAATGGTTAACAACACTGTGACTCATTTTCTGTTTGTGCAGGTGAAAAGTGATGTCGGTGTTACATTTTATCTTCACAACCTTTCTTCATTCCCCTCCAAATCACATGTCTTTTAAATTCAGGTTTCTTTGTCAATAGGAATATTGATTTTGGTATCAATACTCATTATGCCATGTGTGAAAAATCAAACTTCAGAGGAAACAAACCTGCCGGTTGTGGGATTTTATTGATAAGGTGTGTTGCCTAGACAGTGCGCTGTGAAAACAGTCTCTTTGTGTTTCATCCTGTCATATTAACATGTATTTCTTTAAATTAAATCCATTCTGCTGAGGCAAGTTAACTGGTAATTCGCAAAATGAGACTGCATAATTACTCCACCATCAGAGGCCCAGAAGGCAATTACAGGGGATTGGTCATTAGCAGGTCTGTAAGTTTGACCAGTGGCGGATCAGGCCGCTCCATTATAGGGTAAACATGCAGCTCATCGCGCTAAATGGAAGTCTGAGGAAAAGCATCTAATGGCCTCTGTGACTTGGGTAATAGTTTTGTTATCAGAGACAAACAGGCCTAATGATTCTCAGACACATCAGCAAATATAGAAATTGGCAAATCGACATTGGCCACAGGATGACCCCAATGAAGAGCAGAAATCAAATCAAAACCTTCTCAATACCCGCTTAATATGTACCGTGTCTCTTTACCAGTTGTGTCAAATACCCTCAAACCAATCCGTCAGCAGTAATGTGATTACACAGCCCTGAGTTTTAGTCCTTGGAAACCCTTTACACATATTAACTATGATACCAGTTCTCAGCAATTCCCCACTTGGAGCAAAGTCATCAGTTTAATAGCTATGACCTAGTTAAGTTCAGTTATGTCTCGTCCTCTATGAGAAAGGAATCATTTGAATGGAGTGTTGGCAAGATAACAATAACAGGACTGTGATGTGGTGGGTGAACAACACGAATCTGCACGCATGAGCACCATTTGGTCCAGAATAAAGTATCTCAACAAGTATTGAATGGATTTCCATAACTTTTACACACTGAAGTGTGTAAACAGGTCTTGGGGAGTATTACTGCATTAAAGAATTATAAAGCCCTTTGTGTCTCCAGAGGTGTTGCACTATAAAACTGTCGTACTCATTATGGGCAGTTTGATCAAAATCATTACAGCCGAAACAGAGATATCACCTTTTTTATTCAATGCTTTCTTCTCACATTTCAAAATCTGGCACCTACATTACCCACAATACAGCTTAGCCACTCAGTGACATCATTGGAGGCAGTTAGAGCCTCACAGACCTGCTAGCATGTATGTAGACTCCAGCAGTGGAAAGCAGTGGTAAGTACATTTTGTCAAGTCCTGTATTTGAATACAAACTTAAGGTACTTGTACTACACTTGAGTGTTTATACTTTCAACTTCACTACATTTCAAAGGAAAATAAGGTACCTTTCTCTCCACTACAATGGTCTGACAGCTTTAGTTAATACTTACTTTACTCACTCACTTTACAATTCATCCAAAAGGGGTCATCAGAACTGAAGAACCCTCTTGGGAGATGGGTTAAACATCTTCAAGAAACGGAAACATGATACATTACAAAGAATTACTTACTTTTGTTACTAATTTTGTTGTGCTGCACAATGAATACTTTTACTTTTGATGTTTTACGTAAATCCAGCTGATAATACCTTACTCAGAGACGTTTTCTTCTTACTTCATTTAGTCCTTACAGGTACCTGTACCTGTAAGACTTACCTCCAGTGTGGCCTAGATATCTGGGATATCCTGGGAGTCATGTCTCTGCACAGTGTGACAAGCCTGTTCAGTGTAACCTGACTCCGTGTCCTCTCCTGTTACCTCTGGTCGAGATAATCATCACCTTCCTGTGTTTTCCGTCCTCGGTGGCCTGAGATTTATTAACTAGCACACAACGTGTAAGGTCTCAGGAATGTGCTCCGCGTTTGTCCGTTGAACCTGACTGTGACTGGCACTCACGCCTAATGATGCAGTCTGCCAAGTGTGTGGAACAGCGCTCCTGCCTAATGTCGCCCTGGGCTCGGGGACGATGGAAGTAGGGAGAAAGCGCAGGGACCCCACTTCGGGTCCCAGGTGTATACTTAATGCTACCTATCAATTCTGGCCCAGGGTAAGGGAGACTACAAGCCAGATCAAATCATGAGTCAGAACTGCAGGATGCATTTCAGCCTGCCTTATTACCTGGCCCGTCACGTGGCAACAGCGCAGAGTGAGATTGAATGAGGCAACCGCTACGGAAATCAAAGCCACACATCCATCCAGGTGATGTGGGGGAAAAGTGTGAATTAAATCGAGATTCTCAGGTATATCACTCATAATCCCATGTTATTGCCATATCTATGATAAGAGACGACCAGGAGAAAAGAAATCATCAGCTGCCTTCAAGGAGAAGGAATAGCAGCATCTGTAGCTGCCTATTATGTGGCTCCCCGTATCCACCCACTGCCTGGTCCAAGGCTGTCTGTGCTGCTTAGCTCTGGCACAGGGACTCTCTGTGATACAGCAAAGCTCTCAGTGCAGGGAGCGTGGGCCCGATGCCAAAGTCCTGTTGTCCAAATCTGTCGGCACTGTCTCATTTAACAGATAAGAGGCTAATCTACAGGGTGGGCAGGAGATAGACCCACAAATACAAGGCCTCTGTTGTCGCCCGCTCGCCATTCTCCACATTCCTGGAATGTGTATAGGCATGTGCAGACAAACAAAACCTTGAGTCTTTTTTTTTTTTTTTTTTTTTTTGCCTTTATCCCCCCAGACTCAGATGTGTGCCATCGAATATAAATCATAATGTATTTGTTCTATTCATCTGCCTGAATTGCTTTTATTCTTATGGATGTAAATGACACCGCTGCCTCCTTTTTTTGCTCTGCAGATTAATACCAAGCAGAGATTTAGAGCAGTGCAGCAGTGATGGTGCAAAGACTTGCAGTGCCCGTCCTGAAACATATCTGTAGTACTTAGATTATGGGTGAACGCAAACTGAATTGATACAGTCAATTGATGACTCCCGAGTGTTGTTCAAAATTGCATCAGTGCAGCTGCAAAATCATGATTTTCAGTTACAAACAATACTTTTACAAACACTTGACTTTAATGATTATTAGTGCAGTATCGGTTTTTAACGTGCAGCTTGGCACCGATTATCTGGTAATGTGAGAGGTTTTACAGATCAAGTCTTAAGCCTCCTGAACTGCTCACAAACCCAAAGGGGACACCCTGATAATATCAACCATGTTTGATATTTACAATGTAGACAACCAAAAAGAGAGGAATCTCGGAGCTGAAGAATTACAAAACCTGTGTTGACCACGTCTCCCCACTCGTTCAGACTCCAAATTGCTGTGCCATGCCAATCCCCATTTGGTATTCTAGCCCTTGAGGCTAAAGTTAGCTAGCATAATACTGTTGACAGAAACTAGAAATCTCCCCTCCAGTTCTCGCTGAATAACCAGAGCTCTCCCTGAAGAATTAGAAAACCTGTGTTGACCACATCTCCCCACTCACCCAGACACCTTTAACTTTCTGCTTTTGTTTTTTGAAGTTGATGATCCACCATGCTAATCTCCATTTTGCTTACATCTGCTTCTCCAACAACAATGTTGCATTTATATTTTTGTCCAAAACAACTTACAGTAATTCATACTTTCATACACTTATGGTGGTGGCTGCCATGCAAGGTGCCGACCAGCACATCAGGAGCTGTTTGGGGTTCAGTATCTTTTGCCCAAGGACACTTTGACATGCATACCAGGGGAATCAAACTAGCAACCTTCCAATAACAAGACGACAGCTCGACCGAGTAAATAAAACTGTGTAAAAATCAGAATCAGCATCAGAAATACTTTATTGATCCCAGAGTGGAAATACAGAAACATCCTAAACTATCTATCTAATCAAAGTGTAAGTAAACAACCTGACAGTGTTTTCTTCTTCTTCTTCTTCTTCTTCTTCTTCTTCTTCTTCTTCTTCTTCTTCTTCTTCTTCTTCAGTTATACTGAGACATTGAGACACATTGAGGTTTAATAGCCATAACCCCCCTGCCCCCACCCCCTCCCATCAGTTGTTCAGTTGCCAGCAGAGGAATATTGTGGCTATGCTAGTTAGCTTCTAGGTCAAAGCATTCTGAGCATGTGCCCAGCAAAAACTTCATGGTACGGCAAAGGGTTAAAAACTGATGAATAAACAATGGTTTCAGTGATTAAAGCCCCGGGTGCAGAAACAGGCACAAACTGGCACGCTAACCAGCTCTCTAACTGAGTCTCTCTTGGTAATTGTTTTGTCCTTTTGTTGGCTGCGTAGTTACAAACATTCTTTACCCTTGAGGTCAGGTTTTTTTCACTGCTAATCACCTGCACCAATGAAGGCTCGACTTCTGGAAAAAAACGCTTGTCCTTTGCTCTCAATAATTGCAAGACAAACAAGTATGTGAGGACTTCATTATGCAGTTCCTCGAGTGTGGATCTTAAGTTATACAAAGTTGCTAATGTATTCATTCTTAAATATTGATACGCAGGCTCCTTTTTGGTTCATAACTTGCAGTACTTCCAAAGTTACAAAGGAATTTCATAATAATAGTTGGTGCTGCCACACTATTGCGGTTAAAACTACCATATTGTGCTCTAGCACAGATCTCATTACCTGCTCCCCCCCTCCTCAGTGCACTTTCAAGATCAAAAGCTGTTTGAAGGTGCTCATCATACCTGATACATGAGACTCAGCAGATAGCTCCGTCTCTGAAGTTACAGTCGGGGGCTTTGATGGGGTCCTGGGATAGGAAGTTATTAGTGAGTTATGTGAAAGGATTATTTCACCCCCCATTTTTTGTGTGTTTAAAATGCACAGTGACAATATAAGTTACATTATTAAATCTGCTCTTCATTTTGTCACATCAATTTGATTATTTGCAAGACTTTAAACAAACAGTATTACATTTTTTCAGTCTGAACGTAACAAAAGACTTGAGGAGCACAGGATCACAAGAGGTGTTGCTTCATTGTTAAGCGTACTGCAAGGAGTTTTATTACTGATGCCTCTGTTTGACCTGCGTAAGCAAATGAAACCATAAGCGAGAACATTAGTTGGCACAGTAAGTTAGTTATTCTTAGTGCCTGTCACCAGGTCAGATTCTGGCTTTCTGAGGTTAATTAAGTCATAGAATTATAACTATTTGTCATGCTGTGGTGTTGAGAATGAATTGAGGGTCTCATGGCCAGAGGAGCGGAGCTGCTGTGTAGTCTGGTGATAAAGTAGAGCACTAAAACAACGCTTAACTTCTTGCACCGTCTGCATTTTACAGATATTATCTCATTGTCATGAATCCCAACAGCTGTGTTTGAAGAAAAAGAAAACACAACAAAAATTGTGTTGTGTCTTTCCTTCACTTACTTCCAAAACAAATTCAGCACCATTCAGTACCACTCAGTAGTTCTGACGAGGGACCACGACTTTACAACATTTCTAAGCACGACATCACTGGATAGTTTAAAGAAACCTCGAGACAATTTCAGCTGTGTTTGTGGCGACAAATGACATAATTTTTGACAGGAAGTCGGGACATCTCCAGCCTTGTTTTTTGTGACCAAAACAGGTATTTCTAACGATAGCTAAGTGGGTTTTGTGCCTAAACCCAACCAGAGCAATAGCACAATATTATCACAAGATAAAATTGAACTTAAAGAAATGTAAAGTTGCAATAAACAGAAATGTAAAGGCTGGGGCAGGGCCTTTCTTTTCTATGTTCTCCCCGTGCTGCATGGGGTCTCTCCAGGTACTCCGGCTCCCTCCCACAATCCAGAGACAGTCTGAACTGCCTGTAGGTGTGAGTGTGAATGGTTATTTATCCCTATATGTCAGCCCTGTGATGAATCTGTCCAGGGAGTATCCCGCCACTCGCCCCAATAAATCCTTCAAAAGGGATAACTTGTTGCAGACAGTGGATAGATGGACAGCTCAGTGAGTGACACAACAAACTGAAGGCCCAGTTGTTGTTTTTTTTTTTTTATCTTATTGCAAAAATGTTTCAATATTGTATCTTTAATTATGCAGAATAAAAAAAGAATATATTTTCCCGTTGTTGTAATTACCACTGAGTTTTAAGCTACTCCTCTTTCGCACATCATTGAAATGAATGCCAGAACTTCCCACACTCTCCACCGTGCTTATCAGATCATGTTCCTGCCTACAGGCTGTTTCCAACCACATCACTAGGAACCATGCCGTCATAATGTTGCCTACATTGCATATTTGTGCACCTGCGGATGACACAGTATCCTTTAGCCTGTTTCTAGACATAGCCCGGAGGAGCACTTCCTTCTCACATCTGCCATGATCTCATCCTCAGCCTTTTTTTTTTTTTTAACCCGCACTGAAGTAAGACACGTACGACCTAGAGCCACGGCGGCTGTCTTGGTATTAAGACATCAAAAAAAAAAGATTTGAGTTTGTAAAAATGGAAATTAGGGCCTTCATGAAATGTAATTTTTTATGAATAGTTGGATTAAAACTGGAACACAGTTTGAATTAAGCTTTATTCATCTGGATGCAGGAGGAGACCTTTTAATATTAGATGGGAGAGACATACAGTTATGATCCTTCTCCTCTGTAAAACTGTGGAAGTATTGTGTCCATTAGGCATGAAACAATGTCCATTCTGCAGGTTTAAATAAAGGAATTTGGGGTCACAGCACATGTTTCAGTCAAGATTACTGTTTTAAATCTAAAGACAAAGGATGTCAAACACTGTCGTCTCAAATCTGTAGAGTCCATTTAAAGCTATAAATTATTAAGGTGTATGGTGCAGTGACATTGCTTTAAAAACAACACATTTACTAAGTTAACGGTGTAACTTTCTGCACTTTTACCGTGGTAAATGTGTTTTGAGACAGTTGATATCAAGTCACACCTCTGAGCTCTCTCCTGCATCTAACTTTGTGATTTTAGTAAATAATGTGTTTACTGTGCTCACAGTTATACACCTTTAAGCCGCTTTCATGCGCAAGCCGGCTTTGCTCAAGGACACATCGATGATGGCTGAGAGGCGAGACCATTCATAATTCACTTTCTTAGTCACTCTTTACTGGCTGTTGGTGGGACTCGACCTCCGCCTCTTCAGCCGCCCATTGCTGCTCTTTAGAATTCAGCTGATGTGAGGATTTAAGAGACATGCAATCTGCTCATATTACATATTTTCCTTCAGGGGGAGATCATCACTGCACTGTGGACAAAACATGGAGAAACGTATGGGGATTAAATATATTTAAGGTGACATATAGGTAAATAGTTAGGATTACTTCTTTAGGAAATCCACATTAGGTCAATACTGTATTAGTGAAAAAGATTAGGGCATTGGTATTTGTACACAACAACTGAAATCATGGTGATTAAGCTTATGTGACCGCCCAAATAAGGGGAAACGTGTTGCTCATTTATCCGACATCCAGCATTTATAGAGCAACTTTATGGGCACGCCCTTCAAAGCAAACAAATTGGTATTCCATGCAATATGACGCCCCCACAGTTGAGTTTAACACCACTGTTGTAAAAATACAAATCTACAAAATAGATTTCTGCTTCAGTATAATCAGATGTGATGATGTGAGCTACGTTGCTTACAGCAGCTACAGCTGGCTGCAGTT
Organism: Acanthopagrus latus; assembly: GCF_904848185.1. Classification (NCBI taxonomy): domain Eukaryota; kingdom Metazoa; phylum Chordata; class Actinopteri; order Spariformes; family Sparidae; genus Acanthopagrus; species Acanthopagrus latus. The sequence goes on from NC_051045.1 coordinate 12,413,611, forward strand.
AGAATAGATAATAGAATATAAAAGTGATTTGGGCACAGAGTGGGACTACCAGATACACCATTCACCCTTCTACTGATTTTGACACTGCCATTTTTATGGCATGTTGGTTTGAGCTCTCTTTTGTTTTCTACCATCTCCTGAGGGAACTATCTGGCTCTTTTAGCTGCTCAACGCTCCACTACCTTCACCAGCCAGTCGCAGGTTGTGTCCGTCTGCTGGCTGTTCCTGAGCAGCTGCTGTAGAGTGGGTTTTACAGACTATACAGGCTGAAAACAATGCTACGAGAGCAACAAGGGCTTCAAATTCAAATTGGTGCTAACATAAGGTCGGATCAAAACTTTTTTTTTTTATGTTGTATAAATGGCCTTCGACATTCAGTATGTGATTTTAGGCAATCTGATGGGAGATAAGACGTCAGAGTAGATAATTTCAGCATGTTCGTAAACGTTAGAACACAACTGGCTTTTACTTCTGGTTAAGGATGAGAGCAGCCATACGTCACTGTCCTGTCACTAGACATGACCATGCCGCTCTTTGAGTGAAAACAAACGGCCTCTAAGAGAAACAGAAAACACCTAGTGTCAAGGTGACTAAAAGCTGCTGTGTAACATTTTTTCACGTCGAACAAGACAAAATCCCAGAGGTTGTGATACTCTTTTTTAATTTTACTTTCAGCAGACGGTATGGCAAAAGATCTGTAGTTTCAGGGGTTTTCATCAACAGAGAGGATAGAAATGGTAAACCGTGAGACTCGGCCAGTCTACTCGGTAAACGCCTCATCACAGGTCGCTTAATGATGTTACTAAGTGAATGACACGTGTTTTCCGATTGTGTCTGCAGATCAGAGTTTATCCAAAAAGAGCCTTTTTAAAAGTTGTAACTATGGTTTTTACTGTGGAAAAAATAACTTCCGACCCTAAAACACCTGCTTTTAAAATGGAGTTCGGTTTAATAGCCTCTCCACTTGAAAGCAGAGGGTACTTTATGATAGTAGTTTACATAAACAGAGCTGACCTTCCTTTTCATAGTGAACCCTGCAAACAGCATAAAGTAACGCTGGAAGTGGAGCTAAACCCGACCTGTTGTCTTCTCGGCTCGGCTCATAGTTAACGGTCGCTTTTCTGAGCACAAGCGGTTTGGTAGAGACTGTGGTTCTGCTTCACTACAGCGATGTAATTAGTTTATGGTAACATCACATTGGACAGGATATTGAACAGCTAAATAAAGTTGCTTAATGGCAGAAAAGATTATAGAGGGCAGAAAAATTACCTGGACATTTAACAAGGTAGGTATTTGTGTCAGGTCAGTCCACTTTGACAGAGAGTAGGACTGAAAGGACACTCATCCATTATTTCTTTCATTATTTTTCTATATAATGACAGCAATCTTGCATCAGCTACAATATAACATGATTTCTCGCCTGTCTGGCCATCAGCTTTGGGCTCATATTAGCTACAAATCCATATGGTATTTTTTATTCTATCCTATTAAATTGGAAAAGCCTTCAGAATTCTCATTTATCGGCAGGTTTGATTAGAGGTGGGGGCGGGCTCATGACACAAGGGCAGAGTACCTGGATGCTTTCATCCAGAGTGGGGTGAGAAAGACGATCCATTGCTCACCCAGAAGTCCATCTACAGTTGAATAAAGGACTGTATTACCACAAGTTATACGGGAAGAAAAGTTACAAAGTGCATCTTTGAAAATAACAATGAGCTGAAACTCGCCATAAAAGCCACGTAAAGTCGAGTGCAGCTGCAGATTTAGTTGATAATCCTTAGTAGGATCCGTGAATGACCTCTTTCACTTTGTCGATAGGGATCTCAGCTCTGATAGCAAAAAAATATATATATCAAATACACACCTAAAAGTGCCTTTAATCACCTGGAACGGGTTCCTGTGGGGATCTGAGGGAAGCTCATCAGTAGATTTCTTCAAAAGCTGCTCTGTATCTGCTTTAACCTTGTCTTTTTGTATAACTGTCATTCAGTTTCTCTTATGTTATTTGATCCTCACTTTCCCCCTTCATTCTCCATCTCTGCAGCATATTCATGACTTTCTTTTGCTTTTTTCGTTGTGTTTGTTTGAACTGCATTAATGAAGGGTCCTTGACTGATTGCAAAAGAGGCCAGGGATGAAATTTCATTAAGACACACCTCATGATACTTCTATAAAATAAATGGAAACATGGCATCGCGTGGTGGCGGCTTGTTGTCCTCCATGGCTGTTCTGCATGAGATTTCTTTTTTTTTTTCCCGTTTAATAACATACAGAACAGAACAACACTCACAGAGCACCATGGCAAACATAATCCTTGTTCTGTAAGCCATTTAATACTAAATCTCCCTATTAGTATTCCAACTCCAGTCTGCTTCGTCCAATGTTTCCTTCGCCTCCATTGTTCAAAATAATACATTCGCTTCAAAGCAAATCCATATATCTTCAAAGAAAGATATATGGAAATTTGCTCTCTAATACAAATCACCACTCCGCATCTACAGTAAAGGCACAGTGGTAAACCGTGAAGGAGTTCACTGGGCACGCGGACATGCGTTTCATTTGTTTAAGCAGGCGTAGTGGACATCACAACACTTTCAGCCTCTGCAGTCTTATCATGCGGGCGATAAAGGAACTTATTGTTAGGTTTGTACAAGAAATCGCTTTCATGTTTGATAAGTAAACATCAAAAAAGAGAATGTCAAACCATTGCTCTTTGCTTGAGAGGGAATCAAAGACGACTGCAGCTTTCAAGAAGATCAAGCCACCGCAGAAGTTACTTTAATGAGTGTCGAACCTGCTGTGAGCTCTGGCGTGTGGAAGCAGACAAGAGCCGAATATGTGTTCAATCAACATTTGTCGGGAAAAAAAAAAAGTTTGTTAAAAAAAAATCCAGTGAAATTGATTTGCAGAGAACGTTAAGCCGTGTTTGTTTGTGCATAAGCGAAGAGAGAGACGTTCTTCGGCTGAGTAATTGTAGTTGTTACCCCGGTGTCATCTCTCGTTGTTTCAGTGCCATTAAGTATGAGAGGTGTTTGTTAAGCTCGAATGCTCCCGGACAGGCAGAGATGATATACATTGTGTCTGCCAAAGCAAACAGGGGGTGTGGAAGACCGTGGCTGATTTCAGAGCAGGCAATGTTTTTGTGAATTTGGCGTCACGATCGCTAACTTCCAGCCTCGATTTTTATCAACATTTCACGCACACGGGATTACATTAAATCAGATAATTAAAAAGATAAGAGATGTGTCAGGAAAGGTCGAGAAACCATCAGGCTGACACAACGGAACAACTTCCCTTACAAAAATAAATAAAATGAAGATAATTGACAAAACACACACACACTCACCAATCAATGATCAAATCAATTTTACCACCACCTCTGATCTCCTGCTCAGTCTGAGTTAAGATCATCACCATATTCTTTCAAGGTGTATTTGTAAATGGATATGTTGGCTGCCCTCTCTCAGACGAATGCCACTAGCAGAAAACGATGCCATGACAGATGAGCCCGAGCTGAGCTGTCGAGTGCCGCACGTTGTATAATGTGTATTAATGACAGTATGCCTTTCAACATGTATGCACAATGGGTTATGGAGCTGTTGATGATAAGTCTTATGAGTGGGAGTGGGTATCTGTAGCTGTAGCTAATGCACTGAGTTAGCTAGTTAGCGTCTGTGATGAAATGACATGCTATCCTTTGTAGTGTGCCATGTGTGAGCTGCCTCACCAAGCCAACTGTATAACTGACCAGCACATATCCTGTCCGGATTTTAAATTGTGGCATAGATGACACACGAGCCTCCTGTTCATCAAAAGCAGAGTCAGCTAACAGCACTACGGCTAACTGAGCTAACTAGCTCACAGCAGCTACAGTTAGCAGCAGTTAGCTCTCTGGTGCCCTGGTGATGTGCTGCCCCCTTCTTGTATGGGTATGTACAGATGGCCAGTGTTTGCATGTCAGACCTTTAATCGAACTTGATTACAAATGATCTGAATACATAATCTCATTGAATTAAACCATATTTTACACGTCATTCTCTTTCTACCTTCACATTTTTCACTGTGGCATAAATACATCTTCACACACACACAGAGGAGGAAATCTCACACCTAGTGCTTCTCTGTCTCTCAGCTTGTCCAGCTGTGATTAAGTGCAGATCTAACTGTGTTAATCATATCCCTGGAGAGTATTGACGCAATCACAATTCCTTCTCCTATTTGATGGCTGTGTCATATCCGGCACTGCACCTTATGGTGTTAAAGCCACATCACCATGACGGATGGCTGACCTACACACCGTTAGTGGTGGGTTTTTTTTTCCCCCTTCTTCTTCTTTTTTTCCCTCCATTACAAATCACCCTGTCTCTGCAAGATGGATCTGAAATCAGACAGCACCTCCTACTGTTTGAAAAACAGTGTCACTGGAGCTGGTGGACCACAGCAAGCCAGTAAAGCTTTTATATGGTTAAGTGCTTGATTCATAGGGTGCCATTATGTAGAACCCCCCATTGAGTTGCCTTTGCATGGGTGGCAGATTAACAATAATAGGGCATATTATTCTTCTATCGCCTGCTTAAAAGTTATGTTTCCCTGTCAAGAGATTTAAGACTTGCTGTTACATTACTTTCCTCAAGCTTCAAGTCTAATATGACTTTATTCACGGCGGCGCTGCGCTGGGTTAAGGGCAGAAACACCTGATGATTGCAAGTAAGTGCTTAAAATGTGCTAAAATCCAGCAGCTGTCAAGGTCATAATTCTCATCTCACAAATGGGAAGCACTATTAAAAGGAACAGTTCACCCCTCAAATGAAAATTCAATCATCATTCACCTCCACGTTGTTGAAGTCAGATGAAGTTTTGGAGCAAAACAGCGTTGCAGCATTCTCCTAAACAACTGAAGCAGTTGGGGACTTGTTTCAAAACTAGCCCAGTCACCAGGGTTTCATCTCAGCAGTTAATGTTTCTGCAAACCAGATATTTCCAAGGTTGACATTATCACATTATCACATTAAATGCTTAGATGATTAGATGACTTTCATGTCATGGGGCAGTGGAGACACTTGTGGTGTTAGTTTGAATCTGAGCCCCCGACTCTACACCCTCTACACTCATTACTGCACCCCCACCCACTCCAGCAACACCACTATTAAGTTTGCAGACGACACCACAGTAGTGGGACTCATTTCTGAGGGGGATGCCTACAGGGCCGAGGTGGAGCAGCTGACTGGGTGGTGCAGGGACAATAACCTGGTCCTTAACACCACCAAGATGAAGGAGCTGATCGATCCAACCACTGTGCATCAGCGGGGATTATGTGGAGAGGGTGTCTGACTTCAGGTTCATGGGCATCCAGTTTGAGGCAGACCTGTTGTGGAGTGCCAGCACCTCAGTGACCATCAAGAAGGCACAGCAGAGACTTTACTTTCTGAGACTCCTCAGAAAGAATCTGTCACAAAAACTGCTTGTAATTCTACCGCTGCTCAATAGAGAGTGTGTTGACATACTGCATGTGTGTGTGTGGTATGTCAGCTGCACAGCAGCAGAGAGGAAAGCACTCCAGAGCGTCATCAACACTGCCAAGAAGATCATTGGCTGCTCTCCTCCCCAGATGAACTGCACAGTGCAAGGTGCCTTAAAAAAGCTCAAAACATCCTCAGGGACCCATCACACCCCGGACATAAACTCTTTGAACTGCTGCCCTCTGGCAGAGGATACAGGGCAATAAAATGCGAGAGCAGTAGCATCGCTGAATGCAATCAAGTCATGGAAGAATCTAACTGGTATTTTAACTCAAAACATGATTCTTTCCCCAACTCTGACTGCGGGGACCAAGTGATTTTTGAGCTGAAGTGTAAGCGGAGTGTGAGCGCAATGAGAAAGAAGAGAGAACAGAGATATAGTTGCATCATAGAAAGTTTAGAACTTATCTGCGGTCTTGCAGGAAGGCATTTCGCTAACTGTTACTGTTAAAAAAAAGAAAGGGACCCAAATGCAAGACACAGAAAGGCGGGCAGGTTGAAACAAAAAGTCAGCTTTTCAAATAAGCTGATAGTCCACAGCCCAAACTCAAACAATAGAAAATCCAAAATGCAAGTACAAAAGGATTCAACAACAGAGAAAATACAAAAGTCAAAAAAAAAAAAAGTACAAACCAACTAAGGTATGGGAACACGAGGAGTAGAACAAGATCGGAGAAAGTGGACTGACATGGGAAAACAGGACAGGAACTCAGAAGACACATGACAACAACAGAGGAACAGACGAGGAGTGAGGGGGAAAAACACAACACAAACTAAAGTAAAGAGGGGACGAGGTGCAGGCGGAGATGCCACAGGAGCAGGGCAGTGCTAATGAGGAAGATGTGAAACAAACATAAAAATGGCATGGCAAATCCCAAGGTTTCCTCACGCCTCGCAACGAATCCTTGGTTGGTGTGAAGAAAAATGAGGATTCATGTTCCATAGACGTTATTTACACCCTTTTAAAAACCGAAATCTTCACTTTTAGTGGCAGAGCTAAAAGCGTTAGCTCGCACCTTGTCTGAAGCGGGCGCACGAGCTCCATCGCACATCGAGGCCTCCCAGACACTTAGATTACAGCAGGCAAGCTGTATGAAGCCATATGCAGTTGATTTTTCTACATTTTGAAACTGGTCCCCATCTGCTTCACCTGTTTAAGAGGATGCTGCGCTACTGTTTTGCTGTGACGCTCCAGAAATGTTCCGTGGATTTCAAATTTTAACCAGGCTTTCTCTTTCATTATGAAGCTGAGTGGTTTATGACTGAATTTTCATTTTTGTTTGAACTTATCCTTTAAATGTGTGTGATCATGAATCAATGGCTGTTATCACAGCTTTGTTAATCTGTGATATCAGTCACAGTCACTGTCGTCTTCTTACAAATACATACATGTGCTACACACTCTACTCATCCAGGGCTGATATAAAGCTAGAACTGGGAAGATAAATATTGTGGTCTTGAATATGAAATCTTATTATTATCTTAGTATAATGACTGAACTTTTCCTTTATCAATACCAAACTGTGTGAAGGTATCTGCTTGTAATGAAAGGCTCTCTGACTCCCAGCCAGGAGAGAGAACCTCCCCGTCAGACAGACAAGTGCAACAAAATGTAACAGCTTACAGAGCCGGCAGTAAAAATGTCGAGCAGGTCTTTTATTTAGAAATATAAATACGACTCCACATCCATCCTCTCTTCATTTTCTCTCTCGCGTGCTCGTGAATGAGATGCACCTCAGAAACAGCCCTGGATAATTTGTGAAATAGATGGAGATGTCATCCTCAAATTACCCAGACGCTCCCCTCCTTTTCACGGAGGAGCAGTGGGAGCTGTCGACATTTCTTGCTTCAGTGTTTTTAAATTAATGAGCCGTTTGTCAAGTGAATATTCATCTCAGGCTCACTTTTTTTTTTGCCCGGCGTAACCGTGTCCCTCAGATGTTTTGCCACGTGTCGGATAATTAAAAAAGAAAGAGTGACTTTATGCTGTGACTGCGATTTACAACGAGCGGGATGAGTGAGTAGAGAGGCTGAGGATGGATAATGACGCAAAACATAAATCAGTGTGCCTCCACCCCCCTTTTTCTTTTTTTTTTTTAAAGAGTGCACTGATGTTGTGATGGAACAGAGTGCAATGTCTGGGTGAAAACAGGAGATGGCGCTACGTGAGAGAAGGTGACCGACGCTCTCTGTCTCGCTCACGCGCGCACACACGGCCACACGCGCGCGCGCACACATCAAACTTCAAAAGAAAATGCAAAAGAGCTTCCGTTCTCCATGTGAGACACACCAACTTTGACTTATTGACGAATTTGGGCTCGTATTTTTCATAATAATAATAATAATTGCCTCCACGTGTTGTGACGGGTCAGATTCTCAAAACGTGTGGAATTAAAAGTACTGTAAATAATAAACACGTTTTCGTTGTGGATCTCTCTTCCAAAGCGCTCCTGTGATTGAGACGAGGCAAACACCGCACACATCCTGTCTGATTGATTCTGCTTAATGTCATTTCCCCGCGGTCACGCCACGATTTCACGCCGCGCAGAGCCTCGGTGATCCTGAATGTGACGCACGGGGGAGAAGCGCACCGCGCTCCCGGTGGAGGTCCTGCGGGGACAGGACCGCAGCACACCGGCCGAGGCGGACACGCAAACGCGCTGGAGGGTTGTTTTAAATAAAATATTTTACCCAGAGAGCACTCGGCTCCCACGGCTTGCCTCGGTTAATAGCGATCAGGATCAGGGTGAGCGAGGTGGCCGCCGCCTGCATCTCCCCGCGCGTGTGTGTTAATGTTTGTTGGTTTGTGTGTGTGTGTGTGTGTGTGCGCGCGCGTTTCTCCCCTCCTCAGCGCACAGGCGCCCTGCACTCCAGTCTGCTGACACACCAGGAGGACAGTCCGCACCGCACCGCACCGCACGCCCGTGTCATTGGACTCTATGTGGATACAAAGCCCGGGCAGCACACATCCATGGGGATACTTTAGTGGGAACTGCAGCCTGCGACCTTTTACATGAGAACAGGTAGGTGACTTATATTTAGATTGGGCACGTTTGTGGACAGCATGTTCCCAATTGTCCAACTTGACACAAGCTCTCTCGCCCAGTGGGTGACAGGCTCGATCGCTGTCCGCTGTCACATTCAGCGTCTTTACTCCCAGCGGACAGAGAGACGTGTGCTTTTACTAATTCGGCCTACAAACTCTTTGTAACGAGCCTGAATCAGATCACCACAGTGTCTCGTGTTTTTTGGTTTTTTGGTTTTGTTTTTTTTTTTCTTTTTTAACTCATATGAGCTGGAATCGCAGACTCGATTAAAGCAGAAATAAACTGACCGAGGCTGTTAAATCCAGCATATGGCACAAAGTCAGAAGGGGACAATCGCTGTCTTTGTGTGAGGACGGTTTTATGATAATGAAAGTGGACCCGGTCGGCCAGGCCGGTCGTGAACACAGGGATCATTCTCAACAAGTCGGGTACTGTGGGCGCCTGCCTGGTGCTGAGGCAGCGAGTGTGTGTGACAGCACCATTATTCAACCAAGGCGCCTAATTGCATTAGTCTTACACTGGGTAGAAAAACTGTCCTGATGAGCTGACCCACATGGAAACCTCAGTGCTCGCGCGGTTCGGACGGAGATTCTCACCATTAAACTGAGGAATTTATGGTCACATTTGGCAAACTGCACAGATAGTTGTGTTTGTCTGTCTACATGAACTGACAGCCGGTAAATACTCCTCGTTTGATTGGACTGGTCTCATGGCCTGAGAGTCATATCACAGCAAACAATTTGAATATGTCGATATCTTGAATTCACCTCAAAGGCACTTCATTAATGTCAGAACTGGGCGAAAAGATCGAATATCGTGATATTTTTAGCCGAATGCCTCGATATCGATGCTATGTCAGTATGCACGATATATATCAAGCCAGTAAATTCCTCAACAGCTGGGATTTCCATATCATGAGCTATTTTTCCATATCTGTGACTTTATAGCGGACGAGAACAGCATCCAGACAACCCCCGTACAAGTAGGTCTAGACCTTTTAAAGTCATTTTGTGATCCACCAGTATTCACTAAAATCATTTTTTTAAAAATCCCACCGCAGTGACCCATTTCACTGTCATAATTTGAGTCCTTCTGTCTGGTAACATTAGAAACGTCCAGGACAGCAGCACGATTGCTTAATTGAATTCCCGTTCAAGGTAACAGGAAGTTGGCCATAAGTCTTTTGTGCATGCACTCCATCAGCCTCACAACGTGGTTAGATAAAGGTCATTTTTAAACCCGGGAAGTTGGGGGGGGTTGTTTTGTTTTATTGGCCAATGAACAGCTGTAACAGGAATGACAGGTCTCAGACTCGCTGTATCCTGATTTTCTTGTTATATCCACTGTTTAGACTACAGAGCCAGACATGTGGACGCCATTGTGCGTGGAAATCTTTGCCTGTTTTACCCTCAGGTGTGCAGAAACTACAGGTTATGAACGTCTTTTTAAAATAACCGCAATGTTTGACTATTGGTCATCTTATTGGTCAGTATATCAGTCATTATCGACTGCATTGGTATCGGCTGCATCTATAGCTTGCACTAAATATTAACGCAATGAGAATTTTTATAAATAATCGTCGGTCATTTGGATGTGGACGGTCTGGTAAGTTTAGAAAATGACGTCACTTTACTGTAATGCATCCCTTGAAACCAGGAGAACAAAACACCTGTGCCGTATCGCAGAATCTAAGATGATGAATCTCATATTATGATAACAGTGTGTGACTGATTTATTGGTTTTGCGACCAATAGATGTGTCGGTATGTCGCCTGGTGTGTGCTGACATGAGCATTTTTTCTTTTAAGAGATTACGCTGTAGAAAAAGATGCTTTGAATAATGAATAATTCAGTATTTTCCTCTGTCATTGTTTTGCACCAGCGATGGCAGCAGGGGGTAACATCCCCTGTTAAGTTTATTTTTGTTCCTGTTATATTAGTTATTTGATCATGATTAAGGGGCGACTTCTGCACACCAGGCCTCATTCTTTTGTTTTGTTATTGAGACATTAATGTTAAACTTCCTGTTTTATCTATCTGTGGTGGAAATGTTGTACTGTGGTGGTCCACCGCTCCTGAATGAATGCAGAGGACACATTGTAATTGGATTAAATGTCAGGCAAAGATTACATTTTGAGTGCACTGATGTAATTTTGGACAGTAAAGGTAATAGTTAAGTTATATTTGCCTTTGAATCGGTCTCAAAAATCAAGTATCCTTCAGGCTCTTAATCTTAATCTTGAAGATTTTTAAAGCCTGAAGTGTCCAATTTTCACTTACTCATTTACATTTACTCTTTCATCAGCGCTCACATGTTGTGCATCTTCTGGCCTACATATATCCACTTCACAGCAACAGGCCTGAATTAAATACAAGAGACTGATCACTCTTAGGGGCTCTTCTGTACAATTGAATCAATAAAAACAGCATCTTGATAGTGGACCAGCTGATTGATTCAGGAAATCGCGGTCCTGGCTGCCTGGAGACGCTCATGAATCTTGCATGTGCACCTCCTCCAGTGTGCGTTGTTTTCTCTAACGAAAAAAAAGTGCAGAGCAATGGGACACAATTGGAGAATCGCACATCATTTAGGGGTGTAACTGTGAGCCCTTTGTGGAGGAATTCATTCGGCTATAACGCATTTGTGTGACCGTCTCACTGCAAGTAGTGGGAGAACATGATTCAGATTTATCTTCCTAAGCACATAACATGAGATCAATAAGGAATAGAATCTTCCTCCTTTTATGAGTGTGTATGTATGTGTGTCTATTTATTCCTGAATGGGGGAAAGGGAATAAGAAGTACTGTAGAATTTGGCTGATGTTAGAGACACACATATCTTTTTAGAGACTCGGGGGTGGGGGGCACAGAGACAGACCATGGTGTACTGCTGACTCTCTGTCCAAATGCAATTCCTTAATGCACTCTGAGAGTCGGAGATCTAATAAGAAGTGGAAGAGCATCCTCAATAATGAAACCCCACCTGCATCTGTGCTGCAGAGTGAGGGGCTGGGGCCGAGAGGCTTCATAAATAACAGAAAGCAGACCTGACACGTGCTGCTCCAACGTCTGGGAACTGCCAATAATCCCCCCTCATCTGCTAAGATGCTGTTCTTGCAGGCTGCGGGGGGGAGAAGAGAAACAGACAGAATGCTGTTGTTTGTAGTTTGCAGTCATCAGATAAATGCTGCCCGACTGCAGCAGCTTTAGTCTATTAAAACAGTTCTGCAGAGAGAGGAGAGCTTTCCTGGTTAATTTAGCCAATCACAACATGGGGGAGCAGACGTGTCTCCACTGGTGATACATCGTGAATTGCATGTGAGATTTCATTTTATTCATGCCAACCTCAAAGTCTGACATTATTCAATTTTTCTAAAACCTACAGTAACGCTGACAGTGACCCTTGTGGGGACCTCTGTCGGCATGTAAAATAAAGCCATTTTAATCCTACAGTGTTCCTTGGATTGTTTCAGCGCTTTATACTTTTAATCAAGATTACGCTCCGCCCGTGCAGCGAGCCCTTCACAAGCGGGAATAAGCTGTGAAATAGCTTGTGTTGCCCTTGCACTTTTTACGAGGCAAGCCCTGTATCGTCATCCCCCGCTCAGGCGTTAATTTAGCTGTTTGTTGTCACAGGAGCGTTGTTGTGATACAAATTAATTTCCTTCTCCAATATTTGAGATAAATCCCCCGTAGCTATTAACCTGCATTTTTGCAATTAACCTGTGCTTGTCGCTGTCTAATAACTGCAGACTCTCGAGGCTCCGCTCCCTCTTTTACAGCTTCGTCGATCGTAATAGATTTTTACTAAGAGTTCATTATCCTTGTGCTTTACCGTGCTGTGCTTATACAAGACAAGGCATGAGGCCAAAGTCACATGCGTGATTATTCATTTTTGTAGGGTGGATCCCTTTGTCGTGGATCCTCTATGAAGGGAGCCTTTCTTCTGAGGGGGCCGAACCTGACCCTCGTTGCTGTTCTTAAGACTGACCCAGTGGCTGACGGAGCTCCAGGGCTGTCCCCTGCTATGAAAAGACAGCACTGTGTCGAGCTCCAAAGATTGACCCCCGGCGGGCCTCGTGACTCTCCTGTTGTGTCTCATGAGCGTGATTTATTTAGTTCACCAGTCGCCCTCAAAGGGCCGCTTTCATGTGCGCCTTCACTGTACAGAGGGTGACTCAAGGAACGAAGATAGGTGTGCGCCACATAAGTACAGCCGCTCCGGCGACTAAGTGCTGCGTATCAAAGCGAAGAAGACTGCCTTCATGACAGTAATCCGCTTTGCTCTACAGTACACTAAATGGAGGTTTTCTTTCAATTGGCCATCTGCATCAGTGTGTGTGTGTGCATGTGTGTGTCTGTTTTTGTATTGCGACCGAGAAGGAGAGAAGCCTTTTTTTCCCCCCCCCCCCCCCCCAGCTGCCGAGTGCCTGAAATATTTAACAGGGACTGCACTATTTTTGGGTTTGTGCTCGGTTTGTTGAGGGGCTTATGTAATATGTAGTTTCGGCTTCAACGTGCATGATACTGTTGTGAAGCAAATAATACCCCAGCGCCCGGGCGGTGATGCTGTAAACACTGCAATTTGGAGCCATACTGTAAAGGATACTGTACAGAACACAGGAGCCAGGACTCCCGCGCCATCTGCGCTTTGATTAATTTAATTTTTAAGGTAATGTCCATTGAGGAATCAAGACCCAGGATGCACCTTCTCACGTTTCTGCAAGATATCAATCAAGTCGTCTCAAACTGTCCTCGTCACCCCCACCCCAGTTCTTCCCTCAATTTGTCTTCCTTCTCCCTCCACTGTTCCCCTCCCGCTCCTCTCCTCTCCTCTCCTCTCCTCTCCTCTCCTCTCCTCTCCTCTCCTTTCCTCTCCTCTCCTCTCCTCTCCTCTCCTCTCCTCTCCTCTCCTCTCCTCTCCTCTCCTCTCCTCTCCTATGCTCTCCTCTCCTCTCCTCTCCTCTCCTCTCTCCTCCGAGGTGTCAGATTCTCTGACTCATGCCCTGGTGTGGAGGATGGGAGGAAAGCAGGGATGAAAGAGAAGAGAGGGAAAGTCATTTTGTAGATAGAGAGAGTGACCTTCATCCAGTGAGAGGGATGGGATAAAAGCTGGAGTTAATACCCTGCCAAAGTGTATTCTCCAGCATGCCAAAAAAAACCCATTCAGAGTGATCTACGGCCCTAATAGAAGCTCTCTAATAATAAGAAGCGTTCCATTGTAAGTTGGGGCGAGGCAAATGAACAGAAAATTCCAGCGTCGAATCCAGAGGGATAAACACTCGGGAGAAGTCAAACTGTATAATCAAATGAAAACAGCGCAAGCCGACAAAGCCTAGCGAGAGATTTTTTTTTTCTCAAATGTGCTGTAAGAGATCTAGAATATGGAAGAGGAGGAAATGGAGCTGTTAAAATCTACGAGTTCACCTAATCTGCAAAATTCATCTTTAAGTATTTTTGTGTCTCATGAGCCAAATAAAACTGTGTAATCCAGTGAAAACAGCACTGGCCGGTGCTCAGTGAGAGATCTTCCAGAAGTTTGCTCTAAGAGATCTGTAATATGAAAAAGAGGAGACAGATATTCAACTTATTATCATTTCAGTCCCTTCTATTCTTTTTTGTTTTTTGTCAGTCAGTTCTTTTCAAACATAAAAAGCCATGTCAACATTTCTTTGAATTTTGCCTTTCACATGGCTTATGGATAAAAAAAAAAAAAATATCCACATAAGAAATGACATGTCTTCATGTCAATTACAAACATTTGGTCCCTGTTTGCTTTTTACACATTTGGAAACAAACGTCTTTAAAGGAGACGTGTTGCTCCAATTTTTTTAGGTTCATAATCTTATTTTTGGTTACTTCTAGAATAGGTTTGCATTCTTTAATGCTCCAAAACACAAATCATTTTTCTCATACTGTCCAGTGCTGCAGCTCTGTATAACCCCTCTGTCTGAAACACTCCTGCCTCTTTAAGGCCCCCCCCACGAAAACCCAGTCTCCTCTGATTGGTCAGCTCACACATAGCTGAGCCAGCAATGCTAACAACAACTGAGCAACTGTGCTAAATCAATTCTTACGTGCCACTAGGTATAAATTACAAATGTGTCACTTGGTGACATAGTGTGATGTCACAAAGTAACAGAATTAAAATGGGGCTATTGAGGAGGCCTTAATTGAGCAGAGTTTTTCTGTGAGAGAGAGGAGCTGCTATTGACTTCTGTTTTTTTTATTTTGTTTTGTTTTTTGTTTTTTTTTACGTCATATATGATTTAACTGTCTGATAGAATGAGGAATTTGATGACATCAACCAAGATATTTTTCAACGCTTGTTTGATATTTGAATGCGATATTAATCCAGAAAAGTCCTAAACTGAGAGGAGGACATGTGTGATGAATGTACAGCATATGTGCTTGTGCCACACTGTCCCCATACTGACTAAAGCCAGTGTAAATACAGGCTCAGACCGTGTCACTGTGTGTCTGGAACCAGCAGCCACTGGGGAGATAACAATTGACAGCCCAGAAACGTGGCCCTGTAAGGTTCGTTATCTGCATGTTTGTGTTGTTTTATCCCTCCCGGCAATAATGAGAAGGAGGAAGAACTCGGGGTTTACCTAATGAGGAGACGGGATCCTTTGTGAAAACAACTGCATCAACGCTTGATCAATGTATGTTTCTCGCAGAGTGGCCGTGTTCTTTCAAGGGTGTACGCTTATTAATAACCGCTGAGCCAGAACTAACTAAATACTGCCGCAGCCTGACAGGCACAGAAACTGTGATGGCTTAGGATAGAACGCAATAATGGAGAGTCGATTAAGCTGCTGTTCATTAGCTGCTGGATTCACTCGTAATTATGCAGATTCTGCCGCCAGATTGACGTGATTGTAAGTTGCCATGACAAGAAGAAGCCCCGAACGTATTGATTCACACCACTTTGTGATATGACAGATCTTGGGTTTAATGGTGGAGATAATCTCTCTTTGTGCTGAGGTGGGACACTTTTAGTTCTATTATGATGAGGGGGGGAATCAAGATTCAAGGTTCATTTGTCATTTTTCAATAAAATGCAAGTAGTTGTCCCTTTATGTTACACAAGAAAAAATACTTAAATACTAAAATACTTTTAGGTGTTTTAAGTGCTCAAGATGAGTTCAGGAGTCTCACCGCCTGAGAAATGAGGCTGCTGGATGGTTTGGTTGAACGGAAGCGGATACTTCTGTATCTTTTGCCAGATGGCAGCAGGGTGAACAGACTGTGGCAGGGATGGGTGTCATCTTTAAATATCCTTTGGGCTCTGCGCAGATCTCCCACCTCACAGATGTCACTGATGTTCTGGAGATGGGTCCTGATGATGTTCTGGGTAGTTTTATTCGCCCGCTGCAGAGTCTGCTTTCTATCGCTCCTCTGTAAAAGTTGACAAGCTTGCATTGGATTTGAACCTTCTTTAGTTTTCTAAAGAAGCTTTGTGACAGGATATTGGTTTTGATATTAGAGCCTGACCGAGATATTGACTGACTGACGTTATCGGCCGATAATGATCAGCATTTATGTGCTTATATATGTGCTTTTTTTAACATAATATAAAACAGATGCTGGGATTAATACATGATTATACAATTCCAAGTTCATTTGTGATCCTTTAGATACTGTTGAAGGATAACCGTTTGTGGCGTTAGCTCGCCACACTGTCTTACACCATTTCGTGAAAGTGTGCAGTAAAGCTCCAACCCCTCTGCTAGATAAGGGATTTACATATTTTATTTATACATTTTCAGTTTTAGAAACATACATCACAATGACAAGGAATTGTCAACCCCCCACCCTCAAGGATACAGAAATTAAAAAAAAAAATATATATATAGGATACAAAGTAATACAATAAGCAGAACAATCTGCACCAGCCACTGAATGGACATCTACAATGTTTCATTGACCAGGTGAAATATACATATACATATAGTGCGTCTACACATATGTAGTAGTCTATGTACGTACCTGTGTGTACAAACATAAACAGATGCAAGCCAACACTTTAGGGCATTCTGGATAAATAAGACATTGTTGCCACATTTTGTCAAAGGATGCAGAGCTGAGAGAAACACTGTATCCAACCCTAGATAAGGGATTTAAATCACAGATCTGAGAGAAGGGTCACTGGTTCTGTTATTATGTGTACATGCAGAGCTTTTTGGGGAAGCCAGCTAGGCTAGCTGACCTCGATAGTTAAAAATAACAATTTGATTGTCTAAATGTTAAAAAAAATGTCAAAACACTATATATAAAAACTATTAACGATGAATGTCAAAAAGGAATTATTTTAACTGAGCTATGGAGCACTGACATAAATGTAGAGTTAATACCGAAAGCAAAGGACGAGCGGTTCATATACGCCACATATAGGAGATCAGATGAGATCAATAGGGTCCCGGCCGGGGTAGCAGATGTGCAAAATTTCACTATAATGAAATGCAACATATAAAACATGATATTAATAAAACAATAACATGCCTTTTTCCCAACATTCCAAATAATGCCCTGAAATACATCAGTGTAAATATATTTTTTAATTTAGAAAAATATGTGTTTATGTATACATTCTGTGTATATCGGTCATTATATGCGGATATATCAGTACCGATACTGGCCCAGAAATCCTGTATCGTTGAGGCTCTGTTATGAATCAGAACCTGATTTAATAACCAACTTTGCATTCATCTTTATTTATAAAATTGTCATGTCAGCCATAAAAGAAGATGCTTTGGAAAAAAATCCTCCACGAGTAAATCTCATCACAGCTCTTAATATTTGAAACTGTCATTGTGCCTCTTCAGCGGATTTGTTAACACAATCTGTAAGAACTCTTGTAGTTTCATTCACCATTTAAAGCCGCACAGATTCCGAATTAAAACACACGCCGCCGTTGGGCCTTCTTATCAGCGTCAGCCCACATTTAGGTGCGGTGGCTGCGGCTGTTGGCCTCGTCTCTGCTGCAGGGAAGCCGATCTGGCTCCAGGAGCAGCAGGCAGCCCAGGGGTCTGATAACCCTCTCTGGAGCCGTGTGGTTGACAGGCGGCTTGCACTGCAGGCTGACACGGTTATGCTTTAAACACCAGATGAAGCCGGGGGCTGATAGGAGAGGACAGTCCCCTCTGCGCAGAGGGCTGACCCCTCCCATTATATGTGACAGAGCTGAGACAGACATGCTGAGAGATGAAACACTGCTCTTTAATTTCAAGCCTCTCCCGTTTCACAACTAAAGCCTCCTGTCTCCCCCCCCATCTCAATGGAGAGGGAGGGCAGCCATTGCGGAGAAACCTTTTCAAACTCAGATAAAATGCTATTAAGACTTAAAGTTCTGCACTTAGCCTGTCAAAGTGTAAAATAATAGAGCTATAGGATCTATTTATATGGAGCTTAAAGGCCAAGAAATCAGTTTTGTTATTAGCAACATGGGTGAACCCTTTTGAAGACAATTTTCTGCCACAGTTTTGGTTACTCTCCTACGGGAGATTTCTATATTTGTGGGTTTCTTTTCTTCTCCTCTCCGTGGATTGAAGAGGTTGGGGTTCAGTTGGGTAAAATGTAACGCCATGTCAAGTGTTGCACCAGTCAGAACTCAGTCATACTTGAAAGACAGGAACCACAGTAGCTGGATTTTTGAGTATAAAACACTTTTCTGGAGCCACTGCAGAAAAAAATAAGAGCAACACTGAATAAGGGCCTTGTAATCAGCGTTAAGAGGTAATAGTGCCTTTTTAAGTCTTTTTGAAATGCTTATAATTATTTATATGAGTTAATAAGACTATACAAGTGCTTATGAATGGCATCATAAACGCATTCATTATAAGATCATAAGTGATTTATAAACTCTTTTACTGCATGTTTCCCTTTTTTAGCTGTACTACACAACAAAGGTAAAAAAAAACCCTTTCCTGTTAAAAACTTGTCATAAGTGAATAAAAATGGATTTATTAACATTAACAAGAGATTTCTTTCACTTTAGCACCTTTACCTTCAAAAAGGCATTGTTAACTGTTAATAAATGCCTATTAAAGTAGTTTCATTCACTCTTTAAAGCTGTGTTAATCTTAAAGAAATGTAATGCAATAAATGTGCTTGTAAAGCCATCATAAACAATTAGAAGTGATTTAAGGATTAGTTCACCCAAAATTGAAAATACAGTCATAAGCTACTGACCCTCGTGCCGATCAAAAGGCGGGTGAAGTTTCATAGTCCACAAAGCGTTTCTATAGCTTCAGAGCAAAACAATGTGGCATCACTGTAAACAACTGAAGGAGGTGGGGACTTGTTTTAAAATGTAGAAAAACAGCATCAAAACATAAAGTGGCTTGGAAGCACTGAGTTTCTTATAAATGTCTTCTATCCTGACAATAAACATGTTTCTAGTACTATTATTGACTCCTTATAGTCCTAATAACAATTCATTATAAGCTAAATCATAATAGGCATCTCTTGGAGCCTTATAAGGGCCTTATTACCTATTAAGTAATGCGTAATATAAAGCAGCACCAAAATGATTTCTGTATTCCTGTGTGCCTCATTTGCAAAAGAGTTTACGCTTCGTGTATAGACTCATCTCCGCTGCGTTTAAATCAGCAGAGGGCTCGGCTCATAAAGCAACATTACAGATGAATCCCAGCATGACACGTGGCTGTGATGTGGTTAAAGCTAATCCAAACACGCAGCCTTTCTCTGAATATATCGTTAACAATGGAACTGAGTTCGTTTAACCAAGAGGCATCATCTGCGTAGAGTCCTAATGCTGCTGAAACTCTCTTCACTGTGCATCTGTCAGCTGCTGCGCTTTCCACCGTTTAGAGCCTTTACGCCCGCTCTCTGGTTCAGTATGTGGTCGATAGGAACTCCCCTGTACACACATGTTTGTTCCCCGAGCGTCTCATTTAGCTCTGACATTGCTGACCAACTGGTTGAAGAGGAGTCTGCTGAGGACTCTTTCTTTACAATCAGCTCAGGAGATGACGCTCTCATTGTGTTATCCCCGTGTACTCAAACGTGGCACCACTTCTGAGTTTTGAGCTTGCGTCATCCCGTGGAACTTCTCAGCAGATCAAAGCCTGTCCACTCTTGTGTTTCAACAAGACACTTCGGTGTGTGTGTGTGAATTGTCGGCTCCTTTCATCCCAGCAGCTGTACATCAGTATTTGCGTGCTGTGTTTTGCTGAATGTAGCCGTGTCTATGAGCGTGTGCAGAGGTCTTGCAAGCGCGCGTGTGTGTGTGAGCGGTCTCTCACCTCTTGCCCTCGCCGTGTGCGTGTGCACACGTTGACACCCTCTCACTTACCGCTCTATATATGCGCCCCACCCCGGGGACACCCTATCCTCTCGCACCGCCGCCTGTTTATCCGACCTCCTGTATACGATATGCAGAGGGGAACCCTGTTTCTACCTCTCACCATGGAGACCGGGCACGTCCCCCATTCCTTTTTCACTTCCTCTAAGCCGTCTGTTTGTTTGAGGGACGTGGTTGCCTCAGAACAGGTGTCCAGTCCTCTAGACAAGCCGGTTGTACTGCGTCCTTTTCATCTTGACAGTGTCTCTGGTGTGGATGCTCCTAAAAAATCATCGCCAGGAAAAAAAAAAAAAAAAAAAAAAACACTACTGCTGGCGGCTGTCAAGGGATGTATGCTGGCTGCTTTTATCCATGAAATCTTTGATGTTTGCTTCATGTTAGAGAGACCGAAAAAACACAACAACCCATACTTCTCTATTTTAAAGGATGATTTCAGTTTATAACATATTTTAGCAATTAAATGCGTGTTATATTTGAAGTTTTTGGCAGAAGTTTCTGCACAGGTAAACACACATTTACACCTATACACATGAATCTATTCATGCTCATGAGAATTCGTACGGGTCCATGCAGATGAAACTGAACAACATGTACGTCTATTAGGTGTTATTCTTTCCAGGGAGTAATGATAATGATTACTGTCAGGAATTAATGATCGTCCTAAAATGTCATGGTTTGTATGACCAACAATCAAAATCTAAAGGTATTTCATTTACTACCATGTGTGTAGAAAGAAAGAAAGAAATCTTGACACTTTGTATTAGAACACAGATATATTTTCATGATTTCCGGTATGTGTTAGTGCTGTGTGCATTTCTAAGTTGCGGGGGGAAAAAAACTTGAAAATGTGGATCAAAACAAGCCTTTTTGCCCTGTTGGTAGCTGTAACATCGTGCAACACTGCTGAATGTGTAATGGAACATCATGTTTGGAAAAAACGTCTGAAAACTGGAAGCCGGTTAACAAAAAGCAGGGTTAGCTAAAACTTCACTGAGAAGTGAACAAAAGTCTGTATTCTGTTTTCAATTTTCAGCCATCTCCGTGGCCTGATCTGTGTTTCCCTCACCGTAACCAGTATGTTTTTGTACCTAACCCTGACCAGACCGTGACCAAAGTGATGTCACAGTGTGGAATAGAAAAATAAAACCTAAAGAAATGGAAAGTTGCAATATAAGGAAATCTCCAGTCCGTGGTTTGCAGAAACATACTTTGACAACATCGTCTCGGTTGGGTTGTATGCAAGCTGATGAGAATCCAAATATTTGGGAATGAAACTGACCTTATAGTGTCAAGTCAGAGAATGACTTCAGAATGAGTGTTTACAGTTCAACCTTAGGAGGATGTGAATGTCTCTCCAGAATGAAACGGCAATGAGGACACACAGTTCATCAAAATATCATTGAAACAGTTTGAAATATCCAAATGTGACAAAAGTGAAAAAAAAAACAGCATCATAATGAACGACTGTAATGCTGCAGAGACGCCCTGGACTACAAATCATGTTCTCCAGATTTAAGAAAAATCCTAAACAAATGTCACGTCATTAACAGATTTCAAGTAAAAAACGAACATCGTGATGCTCATTCCCACTAACTGTGAGTCATATCGCAATCGTAATGTCTGTCAAAATAATCACGTTATTGCAGCCCTGATGACAATGTATCCAATGGTTTTGTGGATTGCGGTTAACAGTAACAGTTAACAGTTTTTTTAAATTGGCCAAAAACAGACTGAAGCTTTGCCTCTTACGGCCATTTGTTTTTGTGTCAGTCATTCGGTTTCACAGCGTCACGCTTAATTCGGTTTATATGGAGATGAATCCAAGCGGTTGCTGCTAACAAGGGGCTCCTGCATGCTGGACTCAGTCAGGCAGAGCAGGTCCAAGGTTACACAGCCAGCGAGGGGAGCAGGACTGTGGACCGGCTCTCTCCGCCTCCCTGTCCTGGCCTGACTGTATTCTGGCAGCCTGGCGCTGCAGTCTGCACTTTGCTAATTCCCTGTTCTGAGTTACCAGGTCTAATTTAGAACAGAGGAGCTCTGTTCATCCTGGAACGCTGCTGCCTGGGATTTTGGATATGAGGAGTTCAGAGGCCCGCCGTCCTCACACAGACGCAGACACAGAGCACATGCCTTGTTATCAACCCACAGAAGCAGCACATAATGACCCCTCCGACCATTAGCTCCTAATGCAATAAAGTGCTAACATTTTAGCCATGCCCTTCAGTGCCTAAACATAATGAAGTTAGACCACGGGTTGCACAAATGTGCTCTGTGGAGACACATGTGTTCAGGGTGCATCGATCAAGCTTAAAGTCATGATTACTTGGCCATATATCTGCAGCTGACAGTGAGCAAAATGAGTCGTTTTTCTGATGGTTTCCTGACACCTCCCTGAAGGCTTTGTTTGATATTTATGGAAATTGTATGGAGATCAGCCTCTAACTGATATATCTATAAGTCAATCCAATGAGCGTCTTCCTCGGAAAAGCACAGGAAGTTTGATTTGGCGCAGTTTAATCCAGTGAAATGACACTTCTGCTCCACTTCCTACCACATCTATACAGGCTGGCATGTCAGAGTGAGCCGCGTCCACGGAGGGGAATGTTAAACCCATGCAGGCAGCCGAGCTCTGTGACATCTTAAGAAGGATGCGTGTGAGCATTTGAATGTGTCTTTGCAAGCACCCATTGCATAAATAAATCAGGGAAGCAGAGGTGGCCTTGTGCACCGAGCAAAAGCAATAAACCTGCCTACAACAAGTCTCTCAGGAATTGGATCTCATCTAAAATAACATCCATTTATTAAACATGATCTCCTCACATAGCTCACCAGAAACTACAGGCGGCATGCAGATTTATAAACAACACACACACACGTATGTCAGGCAGTGTCAGCTGGACCGCCGCAGTAGGCTGGTATACAGTGGCTCTGTGGGCTGGCTGGAATGCACTGGGCAGACGAACAAGTGGCCTTGATGAGTGAAAAAGGAGAGGATAGTTTGTGACTGTGTTGTTGCTGAATGAGTCACTAACAGGATTCATGACGATGAAGGACTCAACTTTCAGTTGTGGTCCTTCCTCAAATGAAAGGAATCATTAAAGGTCGAATATTATCTAATTCAACACTTTTATTTTGGTTGTCTGTTCGGAAGTGTTCACATTCTGCTTTAATGTTACATAACACTTTTTTTTTCTCATAAAAAAGTCTAGTGTCAAGTGATGCAGCTCCTCAATTCCTCCTCTGTCTGAATGCTCTCATTTTAAGCTCCCTTAAACCCTAGTCTGCTCTGATTGGTCAGCTCCCACAGGCCTGAGTAGGTCAGCCCCAACATGTTTCTGCATCAGCTGTGCTGGTGTTGTTGCAACAATGGATGGGTTGTGGGTATTGTTGAGGGTATGAATTTACTATTTACACCTGGAGACGATGGCTCAGCTTTGCTTCAAATTTTTACCCGTAGGTCACTTGTGATATTGGAGCAAAAAAATAAAATCCCCTGCGGTCGAAAAAGCAAACAAGGTCAATTATGTTGCTATCTTCATTAAAGTTTTCTAATAGCAAAACTTTCCTTGAGGTAAGCAGGAAAACAATTAAAAAAGTTGTGACCTCATCACAATGTAAAGTCTATCGTCTGAGCCGCAGGACGTAAACCTGGAAGGTTGATGAGGGGTTCTGTTTGGACTGAATCAGCGCCTTCTTTGCCTTCAGTATCTAGTACTTTTATTGAATCTACGACAGAGGGCAGTGATTGTAGTGTTTAGGTGTGACATCACAATGTTATGAAAGTCCTGATGACTAATTTAAAGGGACAGTTTCTTGATTACAATGATTGCATTTAGAGTTTTGGCACTTCCACAGAATTTATATACCACCTCCCTGATAATCCAAAAAGACAGGACTTCTCATTTCCCTCAGTATAAAATCAAAAGCATTTTATCATCGTATTGAAAGTTCAGCTGAGACAAACAGTCGATAAGTAAATCAACCGAAATTAATTTGCGAATACGCTGAAAAATGTATTTATTAGTGTTTTTTATCTATGCTAGTGGCGCATGTCCAGAAATAGTGATGCTGGTCAGTCGGCTTGTCCAGACTGAAATATGATGGATTTCTACAGACCTTCAGGGTTGATGAAACTGAATAACTCAGCTTTGTTGATCCCTCGTCTTTTCCTCTCGTGTCACCGTTGACATTTTCTTTTTTGCTGGAATATATCGACAGCAATTTTGATGGATTGCCATGAAATTTGGTGCTGTATCATAGAAAGGTGACACACACAGAGGGCTTTAATTAGCTACCAGAAGAAGACTCTGAAGTGTCGAACGCTGCAGTATTCATTTTTCTTTTTTAACTGGTGACGTTTGGCCCTCAGGCCTTATCAACACATACTGAGACAAAAGAACTGACATGTTATATAGGCCACACCTCACTTCACACCTCACATCAGCACTAAATGAAATGATTGAAATGATCGCCTGACTTTTAAGCTGGCATTAATTGTCCTCAGACCCTCCATTCAGATAATTAAAACTCCAGAGAAGCGCAAAGCTCTACTGTGCCAAAGTACAACTGACCTGATACCATTAACAATGAGATAATGAAACACATCTTAAACAGACTCACCTGGACGATCTGGAAGTTCTTAGACTTGCACTCAGCTGTTCACATGAAAAGTGCCAGAAATAGTTGTGTCAAGAATGAACAAACAGAAAGCTCAAGGTAATAACAGTGCTCACCAACAGTGCAGCATGATGTGGGTGTGGACGTCACATTTGCCAGATTCAAGAAGTTGCAGGAACAGCTGGACACAGCCCGCCCTGAGCTGACGTCAGACAGGTGAGGGGGAAGTTATCTGACCATCCAACGAGCACTGCTGACAGAATGTTCTGGCAGCTTTGGTCTTGTTTGAGTCGAGATGCTGAACACAGTCTGGATTCAGCTTCTCTGATATGAGTATTTGCTGCTTTTCTTTGTATTTATGTGACAGTAAACTGAATCTGTTCATATGAGGACAGTTGAGGACTCTTAGTCTTAGGTTTCTAGGATACTTAGATCATCATTGTGAGTCCTTGAAAAGAGCGAATAATCAGCTAATTAATTAATAAAGAAAATGAACCTTTAAGTTCTGCTAATTACAGACATTGACAGTATGCATGCATGTATCTACCTCCCCTGTCCACAACGACACATGTAAACCAATATAAATCAAAAGGAAACATGAATAATTCCATGAACTGATTAAACACGTCATGCTGAGCTGGTTGAGCAGCCAGTTATCTCACACATTAATCATCGTACCGTATGTCACATTACCGACACGCACGTAGCTGCTTCCACATTATCATTCTTGGTTCAGTGCAGATGCTTCTTGGTTGCTGTTTGTGTGTCAATTCTGCTCCGTCTCCTCGCAACAGTGTTATTTGTCTTCCCTCCGACTTGCTGTGATGGAGGAGATAAAACCGGGTCCCCAAAGAAACCCCAGACAATTTCGGTTTCATGAAAAAATTGAATTTGATTAACTTTGCATGAATCTCATGCCACGCTCGTCTGAGAGTCAATTTGAAAAATTCACTCAGCTCGCTGGGAGAGAAACTGCTCGTCAGTTAATGAAGGCAGTGTGTTAGTCATCAATGGCCGCCCACAGTCCGTTACAAGTCCGAAGCTCGCAGCGCGGACACCGCTGGTGCTTGTGGTCAATATCCTGCGCACACTATGGGCTTCATTATGACTTTGTTCTGAATAGCCATCAATATCCCCCCTGACTCAGACTAATGAAGATCCTCACAGAGATACTTGATTTCAATGTGCGCTTTGAAAGGGGTTTGATGGCTGTGAATGTGTTTGGTTTTTAGCTTCATTTTGTCCTCAGTTCATCCGAATGTATTGATCACTGGGAATTGTCATTCAGTCAGCATTGCAATTAGATACAGCAGGGCTCAACAGTAACATTTGAAAGTGGTTGCCAGGCGGTGATTCGAGCTCAGTTGGGAGCACAGCGGCCCTTTGCTGATGTCATCCCCCTTCTCTCCACCCGTTTCCTGTCACTAGTTGCCTGTCCTGTCAATCAAAATATTAAAATAAAGTGGTTGTCAACAAGGCTTAACTGTTTATCGCTGAAACTATGATTGTCGTTTTTAGTCACGCTCCTCTCTCCCACAGAAAAAAACACCCCGTCAGTTTTATTGATCACCTTTAATTCTGTAAATTTGTGACATCACAATATGTCACCTTGTCATGCATTTGCATAATTTATGCTTAGCTGCTGGTTTGGCAAGTAAGAATTGATGTAGCTGTGCTGGCTCAGGCGTGTGTGAACTGACAAATCAGCAGACTGGTTATTTAGGAGGGGGGGCCTTCAAGAGACATTAGCTAAAACAGCTTTTCAAACAGAGGGGGGATACACTGCTGCAGCAGAGGACAGTATAAGAACATAAATGTGTTTTTTGAGCACTAAAGCATGTACAACTATTGTAGTAGTAACCAAAAATGAAATTATGAACCTGAAAATGAGCATGATATATAGGAGCAACAATGAAAATGTGACCTAAAAGGTTTAAAAACTTTATTACTGGAACAGAAGAACACGATATTTAGATTATGTTTTGATGCTTTACAGAATCTTGTTAGACAGCTTGGTAACACACTATGATAATTATAATTGTACAGTTTAACAACCGTTAACCAAAGTTTAATTAACTGTTCATTTATCATTTATTTTTTATGTCTATGATAATGTGTTTGCAACATCTTTATTTGCTTCAGCTCTAAAACAGATGTCTGTGTCACAAGACTAAATCGCACCAACACACATGCACCATTGTGCATCTGTCCGATTGTAACAGCAATTTATATATCACGACTGGAGTGCATATTTTGCTGTTTGTTGTTCTTGTTTTTTATATGTCAAAAGTGTTTCCACTGATGGCAACCAAATGCAATTAATTGGTTGCCAATGGCAACTTGCCAGCGATCACTGTTGGGTCCTGTAAAAGCATGCAGTTTCCTGGAATTGAAGGCCATTAGTTTTTCTTTTATAGCGGCTCATAACGTTCAGTGGGTAATGAGTTATTTTTAAATACTTAACATTTTATTTTATCATTTCCTCTCTCAGTGCAGCACTAAAGGACCTCGGAGAGCCAGAGAACGAGTGCTGGCCTTCGTCTGACTGTGTGACCAGCGAATGAGCCTTGTTCATGCGTCTCCCTGCGTGCCACTCCCATATCACTATGAACTGTGAGCAGGACTTTGGAGACGGGGGCTTGGGAGTGACCCTCACACTACGACTGCTCATGCACGGAAAGGTACGAGCCTCCCTGCTCATGCTGTTCATGAATGAATGAATGAATGCTGCAGCCCTCGTTTGTAACTGCCTGTAAATTGTACACCATAAATTCACAGAATGTATAGATAATTAAATGTTTTTATAAAGATTGCATATGTTTTTTTTTCCTTTTAAAAAATGTGTTTGCAATAATTTGTATCTGTTTGCATTTTAGGAAGTCGGCAGCATCATAGGAAAGGTGAGAATTCATACCGTTATTCTTCTACACCAGCCTGTTCTCACTCCCGGCGCAT
Source organism: Acanthopagrus latus (assembly GCF_904848185.1). Taxonomy (NCBI): domain Eukaryota; kingdom Metazoa; phylum Chordata; class Actinopteri; order Spariformes; family Sparidae; genus Acanthopagrus; species Acanthopagrus latus. The sequence goes on from NC_051045.1 coordinate 12,441,080, forward strand.
CAAATGCAGCATTTAAATCTGCTGTGATATCAGGGGGCGGCTGGGTGGGTCATTCACAGAGTTTTAAGTCTGGAGAACGGGAGCTCTGTTGCCATTTGTGACCAGGAGTCAACAGTGATGTGCTTTTAATTCATACATAAATGACGCAACTGATGTCATGTATGTTAAATATGATCTTTTCCTTAACATAACCAGGTCGTTTTGGAGCCTAAAACAAACCAAACTGCAATGTTAATAACATTCCTGAGGTCATAATATGTCATATTATTATTATTATTATTATTATTATTATTATTATTATTATTATTATTATTATTAATAATAACAATATAATATATAATGATATTAATAATAACAATAATAACAATAATAATACAATAATAATAATTAATATAGATGAATTAATTGTTAAATAAATATGTACATTGAAACATCAGCTATAAATGTCAAAATCGCCAAAAATGAACATTTGTATACAGGGGCCGACATTATTTGACGGGTAGGGCTTCATATTTCAAACCAATCTGCCATATTTGATGAGTTGGGAGTGACAATGTGACTACACATAATTCTGCATGTATTTAAATGTATTCATCAATGAAACACAATGTTCCTTTATCAGATGCAGTCAGTGTCCAGTATCCATAATAAGCCCCTGTAGGATAAATTCCCCTCAAAGCCCTGCAGAAAAAAATTGTTGCTTCAAATCCTAAATATAATTGACTTAAACCAACCCTCTTAAGACCGCCCCACCACCACCACCACCACCACCACCCATAATGCAACACAGTAATCCTTCACAGAGAAACATTAGTGCATTGACTGCGAGCCTCCTGCTGAAACTGAGCTCCAAAGACATATTACCACTGGCCCCTTGTGGGCCCTTTAAGTGTCTGTGAAGGAGGGCCTGGCTGCTCCATGTTGCTTCAGAGGCTCAAACAATCGTGCCCTGTAATACGACACCTACAAAAGATGTCAATAGAAGAAAGAGCAGGGACAGAAAAAAAAATTAATGACTTGGGAAAATAAAAGAGCGCTGCAGAGAAAGATGTCACACTGGACGCTGCTACACTGAAAAATCGAAACACCTGAGAGAGAAACAGAGACTGAAAAGAAAGGGGAGAGAAATCGGGAGATGAGCTTGGCACGTACGGTACACCTCGACATAGAGAGGCACTTGATCTGTGATGCTCGAGCTTAATAACTTGCCCCACCTTCCTCCAGTCCTCCCTATCGCTTTCATCTCTGTATCATCAACAGAGGACCTGCACCACTGTCACAATGGACTGTACATGATAACTTTTCCTAGAGTCTAACATTAGTTAGCGCAGCGTGCGAGATGACGGATGGAGTGGATTCGTGTGAGCAGAGGTGTGACAGCTCGGATGGACGTAAGCCAAAAAAAAGGAGAAGAAGCAATCTAAAAAAGCAGCGGAGGATGTGCTGCAGTGTGACTCAAGTCTGACAAAATGTTCTCGTCCCTGGCAGGGGGTCTTCTCACACACACACACACACACACACACACACACACACACACACACACACACACACACTGCCATGTGCAGCCATTTTGCAAGCAGGTGTACATCTCCTGCAGACGCACAGATGTGTTCGATATCTGCAGTGCAAAAGGACACCGCTGCGATAGACTGCACAGTGAAACCCTAGCTGAGATTTGTTCTGCTCGCTTCCAATCAGACATTCGTGGCTTGAAATGGAAGGTTTCACTCAGAGCTCGAGGACACTGTGATGCCTTTCAGACTGAAGCACATTTGATTCTGTTTAAAGCTGTCCTTCATCTTCTTCTTCTTCTTCTTCTTCTTCTTTTCCAGAAAGGAGAGACGGTGAAACGAATACGAGAAGAGGTACAGTGCGCATCGTTTAGAGTTCTCATCGTGTACATTAGCGTTGGCATGATTCACTTCCTGCAAAGCCTTTATACTGCCTGCTGGTGATGGTGCGTTTGTGGTGCATCTGATGTCTCTGTTGGTGTCGTTCCCGGAACATCATCGTTAATGTTGCTTTAGGATCATTATGTCAACTTAGAAGTCTGAAACTGGAGCACGTCATCATGGCTTAATCACTTAAAGGGGAATTTCTGTGTCATGTGTCTCGGCCCTATATCTCTGTATTTACATGTTTTGGTCTGTAAATGATTCATTCCAAAACAGCTAAAAAATCCTTTGGGGTAACTCCGACTGTATAGAAGTGGTTGTTTTTTTGCCAATGACAGATGAACTTGTTCAAAGTGTCTTACAACGTTACATAAAGGATTTCCTATAGAGACGGACCTTTTAGTTAGATAAAAAGATTTGTTTTGTAACTAGCAACACAAGAATCATCCCTTGAAGGAGACAAAATGGATCTCTTTTATTGAACAAAAAGGTCTTTGTCCGCAGGAGTCGTCTCCAAAATGTTGTCCAACCCCGAGAATAACAGCTTCAGCCTGTGAGTGACAAGAAAATGAGCACTTTTAGTGGATGAAACTTTGACAGTTGAAGTTGATCAACTGGACTGAATCATTTCATTTTCTGCCCCTTTCAGCTGTGTGTAGCTGTTTGGGGAAGGTTCAGGTGACGAAAATAAATGGTTTGGTTGAAGGAAAACATGGTTGGGGTTAACCCTAACCCACCCCTTCACAACGTTAAACACGTGTTTGTAAAGATAACTTCACCCATGCGGCTATTTTTCTCTGAATCACAAAACTTAGACATTATAACAACTGGAGCAACATTAATTATGATGCTGTAAGAACGAGATCAACAGGGCGACATCAGATCGTACGCATGTTTGTTTTGGAGTGACTGGCTGTATACGCACGCTTTGTCCCCTGTTTCCTCTGCAAGATGACTCTGCCTTTTCTCTGTCATTGTTGGTTCACTCGAGAGAAAAACCTAATTCAATCTCAGAAGGCCTCTAATGCTGCTCAGGCTTTCTGTATGTATTAATAGGCTCAGTACTCTCTGCCTGTTTGGGAGCTTTGAGTCTGAAAAGCATACAGAACAGGTACATTGTCCGAATTGCCTTTTGGGCAATAACGACACCTTTTTCAATTTAAATCCTCTCCCTCTCTCTTTCCATCACTCACTGCTCCTCCTCTAGCTGCTCTCTCGCCAAATCCCTTTTCTGTTTCTTTTCCTGCTTGAAACAACTTCCTTCTTCTCAGTCAGCCCCCTCCATTCGCTCTTAATAAATCTCAAGGGCGCAGCCAAACTCATGCTGCTTGGTTAACTCTTTGTATTAAAAAGTAATTAGGCTGACACTGTGACGGCACACTTGATTCTTTCTGCGCCTGCTAAGGTTTTGCTTTATGAGGCAGAAGGATAAACAGAGGAACAGTGAGGTCATGGGACAATGCAGCCCTGCCGAGCCGCTGGATAAACCACTCACCCGTGCTAGCCATCCATCCATTCATCCATCCAGCCGGCCAGTTATGGCTTTTGTTACTTACCGACTGTATGAGCCTCGTCTTGACAGTCACTCCCCAGGCCTTACAGCTACAGTGGGAGCGTGACTCACTGGAGTGAATGGATAAAAATGCCCCAGAGGTCACAGCACTGTCCTGTCACTGTGACTTTTACTCGGGGATGCGCAAGGACACAAAATGGAGGAGAGGAGTGCTGGAGATTGATCGTCTGAGGGGCAATGCCCCGAGGAGAAGCTCTATTAGATTGTCAGTCTGAAAACAGAGATGAGCTGTGTAGCTTTTAGTCTCACCTCCTCTACCTTATGTCACTTGACCTTTCTGCGTCTGTGGCCAATTTGAACTTGACATTTTGAAATCTCGCCGCAGGATGATCGAGAGAATAGTTTTAGGGAAGTTTGAGTTTTGGGAAATATGTTTGTTTGCCCTCCTACCAAGAGTCAGATGAGAGCAATCAATATCACTCTCATGTTTGTACGGTTAATATGCAGGTACAATCCATAGCCGGTTAGCTTAGCTTAGCACAAAGAGTGTAAGCAGGAGAAAACGGCTAGCATGTTTGTTTGATTTTTCACCAAGTGTCATTTTTGTATTTGTATGTAAACGGACAAATTATAATTTGTTAGCTTATTGGTGCTGGCTGCCAGGCTAGCTGTTACTCTGTGTTCATTTATTAAGTTCCCTTTCTTGTTTCTCAGGAAACTGTCAACAGAGGGAAACTAGCTAGCATGATCCTGTGCAAAGGCAACTCAGTCACTAGCCAGCTGTTTCTAAATGTTGAATGAAAGGAAAAGGTCACCCAAAAATGAAAATGCGGTCATTATCTGTTTGGCCTCAAGCCTAACGTCAGATGAAGTTTTGTAGTCCACAAAACATTTCTGAAACTTCCAAAAATGTTTTGTGGACTATGAAACTTAACCAGACTTGCCATTGGAATGAGGCCAAGCAGATAATGACTGTCTTTTCATTTTTTGGTGAACTGCTGGCTTTGCTGTAGCGTCATTTTTAACAGACATACATGAGAGTGGTATCAATCTCCTCATCTTACAATCTGCAAGAAATTATTTCCCTTGTAAAAACTATCGTGTTAATGCGGGCCATTAACCAACCTAATGACCTCTCTCCCCACAGAGCAGCGCTCGGGTCAACATCTCTGAGGGCTCCTGTCCAGAGAGGATCATCACCATCACCGGCTCCACAGACTGCGTCTTCAGAGCTTTCACCATGATCACATACAAACTGGAGGAGGTAACTGTAACTGTCAGTCATGCCATTGATTGGCATCACATATGAGTGAATTCAACACATCTCCTCAGAAAAACGTTAGAAAAATGTGTCATTTTATGTGTCTTAAGCAAGGTTATTACAAGATAGACAATAAAGACAAGAAGTAGAAGTAAAATATGAGACACAAGGACATAATCTACCAAATTAAACAGGAAACAACTAACCAAAAACCCAAACTATCACAATCTCGCAATGTTAGACAGTGTCTCTTTATCCAGATCTGCACCAACAGTTAATGGGATCTATTCAAGGCCGAGACTCATCCTGCATCCAAGTCACGTCGACACCCGCTCAGTGGGTTTTGTGTAATCCTGCTGACAAACCAACAGCCTCCTTTGGCGGAGATAGTAAATGCTAAACAAACCCACTCTGGAAACTTGAACACAAAAACGAAAATTTAAAACGCAATCTAATTAAGGATACCAAAACTATAATAATTGTGTGTAACAACAGTGTTTTACAGAGGAAACCCGGCAGAGTTTCGGTAGTTATCAGAGTCTCGTTGGAGTCGAAATGAAAGACGCCATTTAACCACATTATCAGAAGAAATCACTTCCTGAGCGTCATCTCAACATTACCACTAATGTGCTTTCACCACTATCGATTATTCTCTGAACTGAAGTGATGGAAGGAAAGAAATTTAGCTGTGTTTCAAAGCACTTGATGTGCTTTCAGATAAGATTACACTGCAGATAAAAAAAAAAAAATTGGGGATAAGTGGACTGAGCTGACTATTGTAACCAGACTGACGTGATGCACATTGTATATTTGTTTCTCCGCTCCCCGAGAACGCATTAAACTCTTCACAGGGCAAAACGACGCTGATTTGTACCTGTTAATGAGAAAGGATTTGCGTGTCGTCACATCGTCTGCTAATGAGATATAGATGACAGGTTCCGTATGCCTATTAATCAGCGTGGTGACTGGCCAGCGGTGCGCTAATTAATGCGGTGGAATAAGGAGCCGTCCTTGCTCTGATTTAGCATCACAGCAGACATTGGCAGGGAAACAGGTGCTCCCCGCGCAGGTCGACAGCCTTCAGTAAACACACGCTGGCTGCGAGCACAGCACAGTATTCATTAAAGATCTTTCACTCTCACCTCTTTTCAACCCTGAAACTCTTGAGTTTCCATGGCAACGTGGCGGCTGACCCGCTGCGAGCCACTTCGACAATAGTTGAGTTATTGTACGTGTAACACCTTTAATCAAAAACAAAGGGGGAATAATCTGATTTTTTTTCAGTGAGTGCTAAGTAGACCTGGCGTTTATTCCCGTCTCAGTTATTTTATGATTAGCAGGAGCTGCAGGATCGCTCTGTTCTTTCATTTGGCAGGTGATCACTTGTGTGTATTTCTTTCCCCCACTCAAGAGCAAAAACACCCATTTATGCGGAGTGATCCGATAACCCGAAAAAATACTCTAGTAACACAGTAAACACGCCACAGCATGAGACTACGTGTGCGTTTTGTTCCCAGGTGTATTTCGAGTAACCATACGCAATGAAAGCCGTATAATCTGCCTGTATCAGAGTCCTTATCCCACCAGCGATACAATATGCTTTGGGGATTTTAGGCCCAGCAACTCTTTGCGTGAGCCGTGGTTGTGTAACGCCCCGGCTCATAACATCCACCTTGCCTTACGGATGATGGCAAAAGGGGGAAGTATGTGTGGTAAGACGTGGCTCATATTTTTAGATCAAATCAAGAAAATGACACCCTTGAGTCTTGTGATTGTACAGACGAGCCGTGTGCCCCCCCCTCCTGATGAGACAAGACGTCAGAGTGCCCGATCCGCCTCACTAAATATAGACGCAGAGCGGAGGGAGCACAAGAGCCACATCAGAATGTGCTTTTTCAAATTTAAAGTTCTCAGTTATTGGAAACATCATGGAGTGTTGTAAAAAAGAAAGAAAGAAAAATCCCTTGAAGTTACATATGCACGCCATCCTCTCTCTCTCTCTCTCTCTCTCTCTCTCTCTCTCTCTCTCTCTCGAGTCAGACTTTCAAGAACAAGCAGCGCGCTTTGCATTCTGTCACACATTTTGTTGTGGGTTTGAACTCTGATGGGAAGAGAGACAGCGCGGCGTATTTACACTTCAAAGCTTCGCAGAGGCACGCTGTTCATTAATTAAAGCTCCGTCTCCACCCACAGCAGAGCGCACACAGGATGTTTGCTACCTGCGCAGGAACACACTCATCAGGTCATCGAGGTTCTTGATCCAAATGCTTACTAATACAGACTAAACTCACAAACACGTAGATATACATTTAAAATCGTCAGATATGGTTAACTGCACACATAGAGGAACATTTTAACTTCACCCCACCGAGGTCTTGTCATTACATTTTGTTTCCTTGAGGTTGTTTACCTTTTTAAATGTGTCAGTGATATGAGTCAACATTTCTAACGGACAACACACACATCTGTGAATAAAAATCCGAGGCTGTGGCCAGGAGACAGTGCGGTCGTTGTTCGGGTGCGTGGAGGGTACTGTTTGTTTCTGAAATTTTAGGCAGCGTGTCCCCTCAGAGGTAGCTCACAGCTGTAGTCGCCGCTGTTCGTCAGTGTCGCTCTGACGCACTGAAATCACCCAGTCGAGGAAACTGCCTCCAGTAACCACCGACACGCATCCAAAAATGTAAAATGATTTTCCACCTCGTGTCAGTAACTTATCTGTGCAGCCTCGGCAACTAGAAACAAAGCTAGCTGGCTAGCTACAATGAAGCTAAGCTAAGTAAATGCAGATAACAACAGCACGGTTGAGAGAAACACACTAACTGGGGACAACAGGAACGAAACACCACTGCCACAAAGGCAATCAAGTGTCTTAAGCGCAGTTTTTTAAGAGAATAATAAAGAGGACCTGGAGACGTAAAGTTAATGCAATGAGCGGCAACAAACTTCTTCTCATTTTCTCTCCCACACGTTACAAATGCCTTGAACTCTGTTCCTTCCAGTGGAGGGTATTCTTAAAATGACTTCCCCTGTCATCCCGACCCCGCTGTGCAGATCAAACGATGTCTTAATTAGTGAGCTTTAAAGAAAAGTTTTTTAGGTCTGTGTGAGGTCGGGGCAGCTGTTTCCTCAGTTGTTATTCTAAGCGGGGTTAACTGGCTGTCGTCTCGTAGATCCATCGAACTCTCAGCAAAGAAAACGCTCAAAATGTTCTGACTTGAAAACGTTGCACCTTTCCTTAAAATGTGTTCTAATCTGACCGCAGTTTTGTGAGTTGCGAGAAAAAGAAGGAAGCAAATGAAAATAGCAGTGAGTTACTGTTTATATGACACGTGGATTTAACTCTGGCTACCCTTTAACTTCGTCTTTCATATAACTCCACTCATTCAGTTGTTTTGAAAAGATCTCTGGAGTGAAATCCCAGGGTGACTGGGTCAGACACGTGGACAGTGTCCTCTGGCTCAGCTGTATGCGGCCCAGTTGAAGGCTCAAAGCACGGTTTGCTTTTCGAGCGGTGCGTCAATTGATATTTTCCCCTTTCATGGAGAATATTGCAGCTCATATGAATGATTGAACAACCTTTAACGACCCCACCCTGAACTGAACTTCATGCTGAAAGCGCCGGAGGTTAATTATGCCGCCCTGCTCTTTGCTCCGTCTGCCGCCCACCCAAAGGCTCCAGCTGCCCCTCTCCAGTATGGATCCCATTGTCTGTTGTTCGGCTCACGTTGATGCAGTAGAAGCTGAGCTTGGCCGAGTTGTCAATAGTTCTTTGTCATAGTTCTGGGTTTTGAGCCATTGCTATTAAGCAGGGGCATGTTGACTTGGCTCATCATAACAACATGGTCAGGGTGATTTGTAATTCAATTAAGTCTCTACTGTTTGATTTCAACCACTTTCAGCCAAAGTATTTAAAACATAACCTTATAGAACTAGAACTGAAAGTGAGCTTGGCGCTAGATTCACATTCATGGCCCATCGGTCCCAATTGTTGGAGTTAATACCCTCCAGTGGCTTTTCTCTCCACCTTGACCCCTGCCGCCTGATCTTTTCCTCTGGGACTCTCTCTCTCTCCCTCTTCCTTTTTCCTGCTGACTCTCGCCACATTTTTCTTCTTTTTCCTCATATCTCCGTCCAGGACCTGACTGCGCTGGTGGCCAACGGCACCATCAGCTCCAAGCCCCCAGTCACCCTGCGGCTTGTCATCCCTGCCAGCCAGTGTGGCTCTCTCATCGGCAAGGGAGGGGCCAAGATAAAGGAGATCAGAGAGGTGAGCAGCCAGAACACAAATCTACTCCATTCCCCCCCCCGCCCCGCCCCAGCCTCTCCTGCACTGAAATATGTACAGAACAAATCTGCTCCTGGAGATGAGGGGAAAGAAAACTGCAGCTGGAAGGGAGAGATATTTCCTCTTTTCCACAGTTCTGATGTTTCTTTGCCCTGTTAGTCCTCCTGCTTGCACTAAATACATTCAAGGCAGATGTTGCTTATTCAGAACAGAATCACAGCAAGTTCATATATCTATCTTGATAGTATGTTTAAAAAATATGGTGATTGCATTCATTTATGGCAACAAATGTACATAAAATAATGAATGTGTGGATAATGTGCCGCAGATCACGACATGCGAAGTGTGTTAGGCCCGCCGATGAGCGACAATAAGGAGAGTTTACATGTAATTAGGGGATTAAAGATGCACCAGCAGTATTAGTACGCAGTAAATGACGAGCCATTAAGTCTACGGTCGTGCTAGTGACTCTGTGGGGCTGTACCAAGGGACAGCCGTGCTGAGTGCTAACATCAGGATGTTCCCAAGGATCTGTGTTCTCAAAGTGTTTTGAAGTTTTGCATAGATGCTGCCCTGAGGTTCTTTGTCTTGTGTACCTTGTGTCCTATGTTCCCCAGTTTCTACTGTACTCTTCCAGGGTCTTAAGTCTCAAATGCCTATGTTCCAAAAGTCCTCGTTCTTTAGTTCTGCACGTGTACTCTCTTAGTGTCCTATGTGCGCATAGATCTATTATCCTAAAAGTCCTATGTGACCTTTGTACCCATGTTGTGTCCTGTGTTGCCCAGCTGTGGGTGGCGTAATGGGCACCAGCAGGGCATGTTAGGGTTTGGGCAGATAAAATGATCCCCATTGGTTTTGTTGTGTTCATACAGCTGTTTTAGGCCTTGATTCAATTTAAAACCTGGATTAAATGTATCAAATACTTGAATCTTGACCTGAAGACAAAATTAGGGTGAATGTGTGTTAACAGAGGGTTGAACTGAGAGATGTAGGATGCTAGGATGGGAGCAGATGCGCTGATGAAAAGTGAGGGGATTATCAGCGACATTGGGAATCCTCCTCTAGAGACCATGAACGTCTGTATAGGCATTAATGTGAATCTAACCAACAGTTTGAGATATTTTGGTCAGAAACAAAGCCGTGGCGTCTGCACTTAGGACGACACCTGACTTAAATTGGATTTGGACTATTAAGGCAGGAAATTCATGGGGCTAATGCAGCCCGAATGGATCGCTGAACACAAAACACAGTATGACTCAGCAGTGGCAACTTTGAAAGAGGGGAAAAACTCCTGACTGCGTTGAGGCCCGGTTGAAACGTTAGGATTAAACTCAATAGATCTGTTGCCAGAGAAGTCCGACACTGTAACATTAGCTCTGCACTGGTCTACAAATAGAGTCTCTCTCATTTTAGCCCTTACCTTCATCTGTGATGGCATCCAGTCGATTTCTGTGGTTAGAGGGATTTTCTCGTCTCGCTCGTAACCCAGAGTTGTTTTGTTGGTTCGGTTGCCACACGCTCACTCACAGGAGCATTTCGATGCGACGTGCTCGGTTCAGCAACCACTTCAAAGAAAACCCTGCAGTCTGTCAGACATCAGCAAATGTAGATAATTCTTAAAAAGCGCCCTCTCTTCCCTGCAGGCGTGCTACATTCAGAATATATCTGCCAAAATGTAGAGAATTACATTTACTGACCATAGGAGACTTTTCATTTATCGCTAACCTGACAAGACCTGAAGTTAAGCACGCCGCTTTTTCAGGGCAGGCGGTTAAAATACTGTATGAGGTCAGCAAATCCGGCAGGAGGACACGGAAAGAAAGCCACGCCATTGTAATCACGCCTTGTCTTATCCGCGGCATCAAACTTAATCTTTTTTTTAAAACCCCTATCATTTGCAGAGCACTGGAGCTCAGATACAGGTGGCGGGGGATTTGCTGCCCAACTCCACTGAGCGAGGGGTGACGATATCTGGGAATCAGGACTCCGTAATCCAGTGTGTCAAGCTCATCTGCACAGTAATCCTGGAGGTAGGAAGCGTGCTGTTCCTCTCTCCTGCTCCCCACACCCACACACCTAGCTGACATTTTGTCAGAGCTCAGCTGCTGCAGCTACGTGCAGGAAATAATGGCCGCTGACATGCATGTTTTAATTTCACCGGCGAGCATTAGCTGTCTATTCCACTGCAGCAGAAGTTGGCGCATTTTTAAGCGGGCTGCTTCTTTGTTACGTAACGCTGCCTGTGACAGAGTTCACGTATCCAGAGCGCTTGAACGTGGCATTAGCTGTATCTAACTGTAGGTGATATCAAGAAAATGCAGTTTTTCTTTTGGATTTCCGTGCATTAATCCGCTCGGCAAGATCTCGGACGGAGTCGGAAGGTGCAAGCTCTCAGGTCAGAGCTCAGTCGCATTGGAGAGGACGCTAAGCTGCTAGCAGAAAACAAACTGGCCCGCGGCGAAATCTGCCCACCTTTAGACAACAGCTCTCTTGAGAAAATCAAATGGGAGATGAGAGCAAAACAACCCAAAGCACAGTTTCTCCCTGTGTGTTCATCGCAGTGCACAAGTCCTTTTTGTTTTAGCGTTGCAGCTGGACCTGACTGACTAATTGCTAGTTTGATCCAGTTTTCCAGGGCCTTCTTCAAAGGCTTGCAAGTTTCATTAGGATTCTGTACCAGCGGCTTCTTGCTTGTGGCTCCAAGATTTAAATTATGCAAAGTTATACAAAGAAATTGCTGTGACTGCTCCGGCAAGAAAAAAAGATGCTCTATATTTTAAAGCCAAAAACAGTGTCATCAACATTGCAGTTACTGATAAGATATATGGTGCCATGTACACCGGATAATCTCATTTTCTTATTGGTGTTTGAAGAATTTTATCTTCACGTGTCTCCTTGTCAGCGGATGCTTGATGTATCCAGAGGGCAAACCACTAGCGAGTCTGCAGCCCCAATGCAAGCCGAGGCTCGGGGCTGTTATCCACAAAGAGCTCTCACCACACTGCTTCAATTATTCAAAGAACGACTAATATTATCAAAAGAAAAAACAAGGGGAGAATAATGTCAGTGTCATTAGCAGTTTAGATCATCATTAATTCTAATTGTATCTTAATGTACCACTGAGTTCAACACCATTTGCACTTAGTGATGCACTCTCTGACTTCAGAGTACGCCTGTAAAGTTTATTCATGTCTGTGAGACTCGCGATAAAGATTCATTGTCCTGTTTTTGACTCCGCAGTCACCACCGAAGGGTGCGACCATCCCCTATCGGCCGAGCCCCTCGCCAGCTGCAGTCCTCATCGCAGGGAACCAGGTGAGAGATTTTTAGCACACAAGCTTTCCTATGATACACCGGAACAGCGGTTCTCAAACTGTGATGAATCTCCCGTCACTGTCAGAGGCTTTACAAGAGGTCAGGCTTAGACTTGGGGGGGGGAAATTTGGACTTTGAATGGAAAGGAGTTGAATAAAAACTGTAAAACTGCTTTCAAGCTAGCAAGGCTATCACAGTTAAGGGTAGCACGTGTCATCAGACAGTAAGGTCAGTTGGGATGTTGATGAATGCTAACGTTAGCTTGCAGGGTATGAAATATGTTGTTTGATATATAAACATGTCCCGAATTTCCCTCCAAATGTTCGCGTTCCACCATCTTTTCAGTGGCTGATCAGTTGGCAAGCTGTGAAACGGCAACAATTTGTCAGATCCCCAAAGTTTACACGACAGAGGAAAATGGCCGCCATTTTAATACAGTCCACTGTTGAAGAGATATTTTAGAGTGGGCCAAAGCAAAAGACTCAGCGAAATTGTCATACTACAAAAAGCTTGAGAACCACTGGATGAGCATTTTCTAACTGACTCACTCACCTTCCCAACATATGGTCACTGGAGACGACATAACAATTGATTTGGTCCTTCATTGAAGTTCTTGGCTCGCTGTTGCAGGGAAACGAGACTCGTGTGGGTGCTCCTTGGTGGAGGATCGGGTGTTTGTGTTTGTGCGTGTGTGTGGGGGGGGTGGGGGATGGGGGCCAGGGACAGATCCCCACCCTCCCACGGAGAGAGTCAAGATTAGCGATTGGGACCGGAGACCTGCCGTCTCCTCTGGCTCCGGCAGCAGCCAGATACTCGGCATAGCTGTCAGCAGTTCTGACACTGTTTGTGCTGCCTCAGAACTCTGGTCAATTTATGGAGTGGCTTTGTGTTTTTGATATTTCCCATAATAAGCCATCAAATTATACTCGGGGCGAGGTCCCGGTCAGTGCGAGACGGCTTTAATGAAGGCTGCGCAGTGATAAGGGATGTTTGTCTAATTTGTCAGTGGGGAAAATGAAGTGTCTTGGGAAAAGGGTCTGTGGATGAGTCATGGCCCATAAGCCTGTTAGGTGTGTTAAAGTGTCAAGAAATGCAGCCTCGAGGGGCCGACGCAGACTGAATTTGATCAGTAGCGAAGGGAGAAAAAAAAAATGAAATTGGAAGTTTATATTCATTATTTTTACATCAAACTGACCGTGGATGTTCCAGCTGGTAAGCACACATTTACTCTCACTAATCATCACTCCCATTGCAAACATAATGACCATGCTGACTTTTTAAAACATGAAGATGTTTCAGTAATGAGCTGCATATTTTCCTTTTTGCGCTTCTCTCTTGGGTTTGTAGGTGTTCGACGCGTCAGAATTCGCACCCCACCCTATGTACTCAGTCACCCAGGGCGGCCTGGACCTCCAGCAGGTAATTGGATCATCATTAACATGAAGTCTGAATGATGGGCTGCAGAAATGAGCTCAAGTTTTTCACAAACGTCGGTCTGAAACTTGTGGAGCACAGGAGTGAGTCTCAGGGCTGTGGGGGAGCTGAGTGGTGAGTGGAGAGCAGGCGTTGTGTGGCATGTCCAAATTTACACAGTCCATCATCTGGCATGAGGCATTAAAAACAACAGCTGAGCGTAAAGCTGCAGCTATTGTTCTAACCTGTCATAAGAGCCACAACCCCCCCCAACTCCCCCACCACCGCCTCTGCCACGAAACACGATGCCGTCGCACACCACAGCCTCTTTTTTAGTCCTGCCCAGCTCTGCACCAGAAACATTTCAGCTTTAGGAATATTCCGCCAATGACAACAACAGCGGATACTGTCAGTCGCTGACAAATCAGCCCTGGATTGAGGGGAAAAAAAAAAAAAACAATTGTGGGTAATGAAATACAAAGAGCAGAACAATTGAGATCAATCATGCTGTAAACAACTGGATTATTGGCACTAATTTGTGCTGCCTTTGTGCTTTCCCATATAAACACAGCTGTAATGTACTGATACATTTCAAGGGGCTGGGCTCTCCTCTCCAGTTTATGACCATATAGGATGGACTGGTAATAGCAGCCAGACGGCTGGCGTCAGACAGATTTGAGTTAGAGAAGATAGATGGATGGATTGCTGTGAATGCAGCAGCTTGTAGGACCATTGTTTTCAAGACACTTTTCACTTGTTCCATCGGCAGTTTTTTTGTGTTTATTACACTTAAGAAACACCTTGTTGTCATTATATTCTATTTATATTGGAAGTGGCGTTTCTTCCAATCTTCAGGTGTCAGTCAGCCAATAAAGTGGGGTTGAAAAAAGATCTTGTTTGTGCTAATTGCAGCACTGAAAAAAACTGATGGTCTGTCTGCGGACCAGGAGAGTCTCTCTCCTGTTTAAAGCGTTTTAAACAATCCTCATCATTTTCTTATCAGCTCAATAGTTAATTTACCTGATCTTATTAGAATTAGCTCATTTGTCTGTTTGTTGTCTCAGAGACCATGGATCTGGAAACTTTGTCTTCAGGTCATTTTCAGCGGTTTGCTTACGTTTGATTAAAAAAAAAGGCACTGAGCACAAACGTCCTTGTTTAAGCGAGTTCTGAGAATCTCAAATCATCTTAAATTGACGTCACCTGTCTTGTGATTTACTACTATGTAATGCCTGCACGGTTGAGGGTTTAGTCAAGTTCACCACTGGCTCGGACACATTATCAACCCAAACTGCAATACCTTGATGTTACCAGCTGGAAGAATGCGCTCATATCAAGTCTAAACTTTGCATGAAGATAATTTCAATGCCAAAGTAAGCTTTTTAAATAACTACCTATACCTGTTGTACTTAAGATTGCAATTGATTGTAAGTCTGTTTCATAAATGAGGCCCCACAGCTGTAAAACATGGAATGGATTTCCATTTAATGTTGACAGTTCCTTTAATGCAGCACTTGTTTCTTCCACATCTTAAATAAGTGTGTTTTGGTTTATACCAGTTTCTTATAAGAGGTCTAACATCAGATTAAACCAGTCACAGGCCCAATTGATCCAAGCCATAAGTAATGTCACTATTTAGGATGACAAAATGTACTTTTATTTGTCTGTGACTTGCTCATTTGCAAAAAAAAAAGAAAGAGAATAAACACTTGTTCATGCATACGCAGGAGACCTGTACAACTTGAATATGAACTTATTTGATGTACGACAATGCTTAATGGTCATTTATGTAGTGATACAGTAGAGGATTTATTTTTATTTTGTGCTTGGCGCCAGACTCAAGGGAGGTAAAGAGGTAAAGAACCAAGAACTGTGTCTATTTCGCAAAATATATATGTTTTTCACTACTGAAGCTGCTCACACTGAGAACTGCAGGTTATGGAAGGAGATGTTCCTGTAGGATAGTAATTGTAATGCTGCATCCGTCACCTTCCGCCTGAAGCAGAAATCTCAGAGATGTATATTTTCGAAACTCGGACAAATAAAACCAAAACTCTCTCCGTATGAGAAAAGACCGCTTGGAGTACGTGGGAACGTTTTTGTTGTGGTTGAAAATATGGTCAGCCTATTCAGCGCCTGCCCAACTATAAACACACATTTCTCTTCCTCTGGAAAAAAACCTGCCGTGTATTGACAGTGAAGCACTTCCATTAAGAGGCTGCAGATTTATTGCACGGGTGTGATGTTTTATGGCTGTAATTTACCTAATGCAGGATGCTCTCTTTCAGGCCTACACTTTGCAAAACCAATACGGCATTCCACACTCAGAGGTACGGGCGTCTGTGGGAATACCATAATTTAATACAACATGAGTAGCTCCAGGTTTAGTGTACAGTCCATTAAGTTCTGCTTTTCTGTTTCACAGCTGGCCAAGCTACATCAGCTGTCAATGCAGCAAGGCCTGAGTCCCATTGCCCAGCCTGCGTCGACTATCATGCCCGGTACGTACAGCAGCAATAACAGCCAGTGTTTGCTCTGGATTCTGTGTTAATTGAACAATTTGTCTTGAATTAAGTACACCTCCGTTCGTAACTTGCCGCAGATTTTTCCACCTGCCTTTTAGCCGTGAGAAGTAAAAGCTCGCTTTCATTAGCTGCTCTGATTATGTCCCTGTGTCGGTGAGGAAGGCGGAGACGAGGCTTTATAGCTCCCTCATAGAAACTATTATGTGAAATGATACGTTCCGCAGAGTGAGCGAGCTGCGAGAAAGAAAAGAATGAGCGCCGTGTTAAACATCGGTCCATTAAAATGGAAATTAACCGCTTTACTATATCTCGCAGTTCTGGGCTCTCAAAAAAAGGCTTTTTCCAGCATCTCAGTGGCAGTTTTTGTGTGCAGCTGAATGAATTTTAAAAAAAAAATGTCTGATGTGTCAATTTTATTCAGTTAACGCTTGCACTCTCTCTCATCAGGGATGGACTCCAACTCTCAGACATCTCAGGAGCTGCTTATTCCCAATGATGTAAGGAGAAGCAACCCCCAAACTTTACAGTTTTTATTCTTTGCCTTGTTTGTTTGTTTTTTTTTCCCCATCAGACCAACCGGCGAGAGAAAAACAGGAAATCAGCGCTCATCTCACATGTACGCGGCGTGGTATAGCAGGTGACTTCGAATGCGGTAGCTGCGCCCGCAAAGACGTCTGGTGCGACTTCAAAAGAGACGAGAGACATGTTGGCAACGTACTAATTGTCCCCATTATTCTAACCCAGGACTAACCCAAGGTTAAAGGGATTCTGAGCTGATATGGATCCTTTCGCGTTATTGTCTGGGCTGCAGTTGCAGTGTCTTAGAGTGACTCCCAAGAGTGCTCAGTAAATCCTCTCATGTTC
Source organism: Acanthopagrus latus (assembly GCF_904848185.1). Classification (NCBI taxonomy): domain Eukaryota; kingdom Metazoa; phylum Chordata; class Actinopteri; order Spariformes; family Sparidae; genus Acanthopagrus; species Acanthopagrus latus. Next base: position 12,458,151 of record NC_051045.1, read on the forward strand.
CCTGACCTACTTAGAGGCTGTCTGCTGTCAAAACAGCCAATAAGAAAACAGACAAAAATCCTTTCCCTCTTCACTTAGCCTCCGCCAGGGTTTGATGAAATGCCTCTCCAATCTGAGGGTGGAAATCGCAACGCATAGATTCTCCTCATAACAACGTCAGGCTGCATTTACCTCCAGATGGGAACTCTCGTATCGGGTTTGGCTGGTTCAGGCAGAAAGCATCTGGCTGTTAATTGCCGCGATATGCTTCCTATTCGGTTTCATTAAGAGGAATGAGAGACAAAGAAAGCTGTCGTCTGAAGTCAGATTCCCAATGAGGCCATTTATAATGTAGAATTCATCTGCCACTGAACCACACAGTCAGACACAAGAAAGGACGAGGCAACAAAAGACCAAAACAAAGAGTGTGTTGGTCCTTTAAACTGGAACATCACTAGTATATGGTGAATGTATAGTTTGTTTAACTTTTGTGAATAATTATGTCACTATTACTAGACAATGAGATGCTTTGTGAATGCATTTAAACATAACATAAACACAAGTTGCAACTTTAAAATAAACACTTGCTCAATTAATGCTCTACGTTTCATTGTGATAACAGTAAAACAACTATGAACCACAGTAGAGCCTGACGATAGCAGAACTTTCTGCAGTATTAGGCAGTCAGAAATTCAGATTCATTGGCTGATCCACACACATTTTTGCTAGTTATCCTGTGAATGTGGTCATCAGACACAAAGAGAGGCGGGATATTTCACAGTACAACGATCAACTTTGTTGCAAAATGACTTGAGTGCATTGGAACAGTACGTTTAACCCAGGATGTAGTTATTAGAAATCATCCTTAGCATATCATTCTGCGTTATATTCTTTCAAAGAAAGTTTCCACACCAGCGCATATTGGGCCGAAACCATTATACAAGCTAACCGATTTATCAGCCGGGCTGGGAAAGTTTAATCAACTATAAATGTACCCTTAATTTATGATTATTAGCCAGTGTTATCCTCTAAATATTCTCCCTTCCAAATGAATGTAAATCTTTAAAATCAAAATTAACCAATACATCATAAATGTATAGGCCTTTTAAAATATTTTTTATTCTTTTTACAAAAGGCTGAGAATTGTCCTAAAGCAGCTGGGCAGCTTAGTTTTTAGCAAATGTTCCTCTAACAGTAAATACTGCAGTTACGTGGGGAATGTTCTCACCTGTGGATTTGTACGCTGTAGCGGGTATTTACAGCAGCAGGACAGCGTGTGTGGGACTGACTCAAAATAAACTGCAGTGCCGAGGTTCTGAGGGAAACATGTCACCCAGCGCAGCAGTGAGGCGCGCTCGCTGGTGTGCTTTCCTTCGCCTTTTTCCGTGGGATTGGGAGTAAAGAATGTAGAATATTGCCGGCCTCATCCTCGTTTTAAAACTCAATTCATAGGAAGAGAAGGACACGTCTTTTCAGAGAGTGATACCATGGTCAGAGCTTCGGTGATTTTAATGAATATCAACGAACTAAGAAAATAGAGACATTAGAGAATGGGAAAACAATCATAAATAAATAAAAAACAGGTATATAATAATAAATCAACCCTCCAAACAATCGGTGTTATGGAACATATACAGTCCAACAGTACCAGCTTTATCCTTCAAACTGGGCAGGAAATCAACATCTGAAAGGTTCTCTACTATCTGTAAAAAAAAAAATACTATAGTAAAATAATATTTTCTCTTTGCTGTCGTTTATCAATCGACAGAAGAGGAGAAAAACAAATCGTGGATTGATTGGGTTCCACTGTACCGTATAGAACACAGTCTGAACCCCCTCCAGCAACATTTCTGAAATGCCTGAAGGCTTTTCTTTTTTCCATAAGTAAACCCCCACATGGCGAGTGGCACAATGCATCAGAGGAATGAAGGGAGCGCCGTGCTATACGTGACAGGGACAGCTGTGAGCTCCAGCCATTGTTCCAGAAGAGAGGACTTATAGCCATGACTGAGCCTCCTCAGCCCTGCGCCCCCGCCACCACCACCACCCCTCAGTCCGGCCACACAATCTCACTCTGTCCTCACACACACACGCACAGATGCATTGAGAAACTGCTCACCCCCCGTCAGCAGTATGTACTGTACCTCTGTGCGCAGGGAGGATTTAGCCGGAAGAAAAATGGCTGCACTCGCACCGTCTCATCCCTTCTTTCCTGTGTCCTTTTTTTATTTATTTATTTTTTTTAATGACTGCCTCAGCAGGAACTCAACAATATATAGGCCACTTATAATACTCGAAGAGCACCAGGAGCGCTGTGATGCATTACTGTTATTTGTATGCGCAGGGAAAAATAATCACCACAGCGAGCATACCTGCGGTGTCCCCCTGTGCCATTTTATTAAGCTCCATTTTTGTTTTGTTTTTCGTATAGGATCGCTGCTGTTTGAGGTCACGAATACCAAAGCGGGTGTTGACAGCTGGGCTCTACTGACAGCTGGTTTAAAAAGCCCGGCATCCAGGGGGGAGATTCTTGTCCCGAGTGGAGCGGAGACTTTATCTGGTTATCTCTGATTTGAGGTCTGTAGTGGCCCATTGTCTCTGGAGTTGCTCTTTAGGCCCGGCTGCTCTCTGTCCCCCCCTCCCTCCCTCCCTCCTCCACCCCCTGAATAAACTACAGGGCCAATAATAGCCACACACGACCAACCAGGTCGCTGTGTGACGAATCAGACATTGTGGACAGGCTGCTTACTTCTCAGGAAAGGAATGTGAAATGCAGGGGTCGAGCGCGGCACGACCGCTGTTTGTGTGCCTCCAACACACACAAATACATTGTGAGCACTTCATCACTATCTGGCAGCGTAACCCTGTCGCTGAGCCCTGACACCCTGCACTTGAGCTGATACGTCGCAGCCCCACCAAGCTAGATATCGCTGGGCCCTAATAGGCAGTGGGGGGGGGGGGTCCCAGGTTGGGTAATGTAAGCGCAACAAAAAGTGATAATGTATTTTGGAGCGCAATAAAAACTTGTGTCACTGTCTAATCTACTCTCCAGCAGAGGGAACGCTCAAGCGGATGGGACTGGTATGTTGTGTATTTGAGTTATTTTCCCATTATGTTTTCCATTAGCGCGGAGATGCATCTGGCTGGCGTGCGTTTGGGAAAGTGATTTGTTTGGGAAGTCATCACCACTCTGAGGAATCAATAACCTTTTAGCCACTCAGATTAATGAGAGGCAAATGTGCCTTCTCTCGTCTCTTTTACCGGTGCACGCGCAGCTTGCAATTAAAGGGACTATGGGGGGAAAAAAAAGTGCTTTTGACATGCATGATGGATGACCAGTCCACTAAAGACAATGTAATTGGAAAATTTGAAGTGGTCTGCATTAGGGTCGACTCAACAGCTCTCGTGTTTCACCTCCCCCCCCTTTTTTTTTTTTTTTCGTGAGAATCGCTCGCGAACAGCAATGAGAAGGGGAAGAAAAACCCGGATACAGTCAAATGATGTGATTGAATTCTGTCCTCTTCAAGTCTTTCTACATCACCGTTCACCTTTCTCCACCACGCTCACTCACCCGTCCCGCCCTCTGTTCTCCCGCAGCTGATCGGCTCGATCATCGGCCGCCAGGGCACTAAGATCAACGAGATCAGGCAGGTGTCGGGGGCGCAGATCAAGATCGGCAGCCAGCTGGACGGGACGAGCGACCGCCATGTCACGATCACAGGAACGCCGGTCAGCATCAACTTGGCCCAGTACCTCATTACCTCCTGGTAAGGCCCGGGAGCACGGCGCAGACATCTAATGAATCACGGCGACAGGGAATGCATTGGTTTAAAAGGGTCAGAGGTTGTGCTATAGAGTGATAAGTGATAATGAGATATGTCCTTGTGCTGCCGGGTAATTGGCCTCGAGGGAATGAGTAGAAAGCCTGGTTGTATTGTAAAACACAGCAGCGGCGTCTTGTTGGAATTCAGTAAAAGCAGCCGAGCTCTGGCTTCTTTTTTCAAATGAACTTTTTGTTGCTGCATAAAAATCAGACGGCACCACACGTGAATTATTGGAGAGCAGGTAAGAAGACAAACAAGTAATGAATACAGATTAAAAATGAGTCCAACTATCAGAGGTACAAATAATAAACAACTTAAATGTCTTCATATTAAAGAAAGTAAGTTTGTTCAGTCGCTTTCTTTACGGGTATTGAGAATAAACTACACAGAAGTAGGAGAGACCTGTTTCGTAATTAATATTTCAGACTGTGCTAATGATTCATGCAACCGTTCTCCAATACTTTTGATTACTTTGAATGTGTTCGCTTGTTTGGAGCCCTGAGGAGACCTCCTTTTTTTAATGACTGACCTTTTAATAATTCAGCCGCTATAATAAAGGCTTTGTAACGCTTCCTTCCTCGTTTGTGCGCACCAGGATCGCTTCTGGTTCTCGGGAGCACTTTTGATTATTTGTTTCCAAAAAAGGAGAATATAATAGACTGCAAACGACTGCACTTAATTGCAAAATTAAACATTCTTTTCACATTTTAAGCGTCCAGCATGTAGGATGAAGATGGATTTAGGGGCAGAAATTGAATATGATATTCACAACACAACGTTTTCAGTTGGTGTATAATCACCTGAAACTGTGAATCAGGGTGTTTCCGAGGCTTTCTGTTTTTCTACAGAGTGAGCAGGTCGTCTTCCACGGTGTCTGCCGTGTTGTGTTATTAGCAGATAGTCGCATTTTTAATTGCCCTCTCATGGATTTCTCACAATTATCAAAGTCTGTCACTCTTTTAGTTCTCAGAACGTGTTTTTTGGCACAGTACAGCATGTCGTCTGCTGCACTGGTGCTCCTCATCCTCAGTGAGTGCAAGGCGGAAAGAATATCAACAAACCTGGAGGGAAAAATTCCCTTTTTCTTACGTTGATTTTTGAAGTAAAGGAAGTATAAAATCTGCTTCTGTGTTTTTCATTTGTCAATGAGGGTGAATTTCTGGGTTGTTTTCTGAGAACTATTTGACTTCGAAATGCTGATTGTTATTATTTAAATTCTTCAGAAGTCACTACAATGCAGGAAACACTCCTTCAGTCTGATATTTTTTCGTGAGTTTCGCCCCCAGAAGCCAGCTTTGGTTCAAAAAATCCTCCCGAGTTTTTAGGTCTGGAGGCTGGCGAGTATGTATTTGTGAGATTACCTCGCAAGAGACAGCTGGCTTCTAAGCTACACTCGCGTGGCCAAACACAAAGGCACTGAACCACTCAGCTTCCTATATGGTGTTACCGGCAGCTTGTTGAAAAGAACAATGGCAGCTCATCAGTGGGATAACATGGCTGCTATAGCATCTGTTAACAGCAGTGGAGAGTATTTTGTGCTGGAAGAAGAGCAAAGAACGGTGCTGAGGGCTTCTCTCGATCTCTCTAACAACCGTATTAGAGACTTATTTGAGATTTCCGAGGGCAGGAGGAAGGATCACATGTAGCCCGAGGGCCCAGACGCTTGATCAGCTGACGACCCTCCCATGTCAACTAGTTGCCTGCTGATGTCGCCAGAGCACGGAGAGACGTCAGGAGGAGGCGGTCGTTGTCAGTCACTGCACATCTATGACATCACAAAACAGTTTTGTTTGTTTGATCACTGAGGCAGAACAAGAGGGTGTATTTTTTTATTTTTTATTTTTAATTTCCTGAAGTTACCCAATATGCAATCTTGACTGTTCAGGGGAATCATGCTAGCGCTGGCTGAAGTAGCCTCGAGCCATTAGCCTCCAGCAGAGCCAAGGAGCAGCTACAGAGTTCTGGTGGCCTGACTTCTTTTTCTACCTCCTGAATTTCCTTTTTTTTTTTCATTTTCAAGTGACTTGTCAGCTGACATCACTTGAGGCGACTGACACCACTTGAACCCAGTCCGAGGCCACAAAAGGCTTCAGACTGGGTTCTGCCTTGGACCCGCAAACAGAGTTCTGTGTGTTAAAATCAGCAGAGTTTCCCCCTTTAACAGATTTCAGTAAATTCCCCCAGTGTTGTAGCAACAGTGTTATCCTCTAATCTTCATTCTCTGCCATCCCTCCCCCTCTCTCTGCCCCTCGCAGTTTAGAGACAGCCAAATCCACGTCCCAGGCAGCCACCATGGCAGCTCCGGTCGACCTCAACATGGCCTTCACCCAGCCAGCCTCCCCAGCTGCCTCCCCAGCACCCACCCTGGCCACCATGGGCGCCCTGACCCCGGCTCACATGCTGGGCAGCCCCTACGCCGCCATGCCCCTGTCCGGCCTGCTGGGGATGAAGTCTGTCCCCTTTCTGACTCTGTCCAGCCCCGCCCCCGCTGTGGCCGTCACCGCGGCGCCCTCCCACACCTCCCTGGCCGCCTACACCGCCAAAATCTCCTCAGCCAACTGCATCAAAAAGCCAGAGAGACAGAAGTTCGCTCCTTATTGACGTAGTCTCGTTTTTTGTTTTTTTTTCCTCTGGAGAGTCCAGTGAAGGACAGCTGCAGTGTTCTTTCACAAACGCCTGATGTAGCCATATCCGCCGGCAGAGACGCTCTTTTGACTTTTATTCTACGATGCACCAACAGAGAAGAGACCAATGGAGGTGTGGACAAAGCTATTAAAAACTTATTTACGGTTATAGATAATTTCTGAGTTTTTGTTTTTTTTTCCCCATGAGTTGATGGACCGCTCTCATCGTCACCTCATCACTGTCGATCGATCACTAAAAAAAAAGGCGGGCTGCGACCTCAGCCTGAGACGCACATGTCCAAAACAGCTGTTTTCACATGTGTGTCTCTCAGGTTCGAGGTCAGCTCTGAAGTATTTATCCTTCCATAAAATTTGTAAATTATACTCAGATGACAAATGCTCTACTGTATGATGCTTTTATACAATGTCTATGTTTGCCTCTTGAAGTTTTTAAGAAAAATTTGTAAATGTCTCGGGGGTGAGGGGGAGGGAGGTTTTTTTTTGTTTTTTTTTTGTAACGATCCGTGCTATGGTACTGTACTTTTTTCCCCGTTCAGTGTTACGTTTCAATTTGTTGGATTTTATTTTGAACGTGCAACTTGTTTAATCTTTATTTATTAGTATTGTTTTCATTTATTAAAAGTCTTTGTTTCCTGGATGTGTGTTTGTCTCTGTGTTTGTTCCTGCCGGCACACAGGGGACACGGGAAAAAAAAAACAACAACAACACTTGAACCACATCAATGTCAAATTAATATAGCAGGAGGAGAGGGAGGTGGGGTGGGGATGCAATGCCAGATCCAGGTTATTTCTGTTTTCCTCCAAACACAGGCGGTGTGGCAGCTTGTCATTCTAGCTGCCAGAATTTATGAGAGACGCTTTTCACATCATCGTGCTCTTGTGCCCCGAACAATAACAGCAGAATGAGACAGAGCGAAACCCCAGAAGAGAGGGAGGAAAAAAGGAGATCTTCCTGCATGACAAGCGATGCACTGACATGCATGTAACTGACACGAAGACACACACTGCTCTGTGTGTGTGTGTGTGTGTGTGTGTGTGTGTGTGTGTGTGTGTGTGGAGCCCATTATCATACTGAATTGACTCACTGTAAGTCCCTTAAGACGACAAACACTGTGAGGCTTTAACACAGAGGAGCTTGTGAGGAGGAAATAAAAAAGGACTGAAAGAGAGAAAGTGGGTAAAATGAGAGGAGCCACAGCGATGCTGTAAAAATGGAAAATTCAGTATCTGCATCAGCATGCACCGCGGCATCATCATCCTCTGGAGAGGCAGCTCGGATTCTTTCATCCTCGACTCCTATTTTTATTTATTTATTTATTTATTTTTTGTGCGACTGCATCGTGGATGTGTGAGGCACTGCGAGTGCACACAGTCCTCATTGTTACCAAAGACATTTTCAAATAGACACACGCCTACAACTTTACAGCGTTATCGAGTCCAGCAAGCGACAAGGTCGAAATGTGATGCGGAGGAGCTTCGAGAGTTTTTCCTGATTGTCTGTTATGAAGGGCTCTTTCTTTCTTTCTTTCTTTCTTTCTTTCTTTCTTTCTTTCTTTCTTTCTTTCTGTATCTATTTATCCTCTTATCTATTTTATCCTCACTCTCGTTAAAACATCTGAATCTACTGTATCCAATTAAATTTTTTCAAACATCATCAAATAAAAGAAACTAAACAGATTCTGTGATTGTTTCTACCATTCCCTCCTACAGGAAGTCATAGTGGGACACTTGTGCCACCTGTAGGCCGCACACCAGTACTCATTATTCACCATATTCATACTCAAGGATTTGCCACAGTGTTTGTTTTTTTATATGAACAAATAAAACCTATTTGAGCGCTTTAATCCCAGCTGCATTACCATGTATCAAATAAAAAAAGCAGCATCTGAATATCAAAGTCTGATTATAGTGACAGTGTGAAGCTCGAGCTGGTGAGCGCCGGGACCTCAGCTGTCAACTGAGTTTTTTTTCTTCTTCTTCTCTTTCTCTTTGTGTAGGACCCAGGGGTTTGTGTGACATACTGTTAACACACACACACACACACACACACACACACACACACACACTCACATGCATTCGCTTCAAGCATTTGAAGTCCCGTCCTTGGCACTGTACTTCAGTATTTCCATTTTAGGCTGCTTTACTCTTCCTCTGCTCCACTTGGGGAAATATTGTTCCATTTCTCCACTCTCAGTTCATTTCACTGCTACTGTCACATGTTACCTGACAAAAGCAAAGTGCTACTTACATGTTGTGTGCATGTACATCCATATATAGCTCTGGAACACCTTATGTTATACTTGTTAGAAAACAGTCGCTTATTTACACATCCAGCAGTTCCGGAGCACCATAATTATTCTTAGTTTCTATTTTGGTAAAAAAAAAAATTTTTTAAATCTGGCTCTTAGGTTGTTAAATATTCTGCAGTGTTCACCATCAACTTGCCAACTGTGTCTGTTTTTTAGGGCTGTTCACTGCGAAGAGCCGGCTACCGCAGCCAAAACAGTGACACTGTGAGAGTGTTGACAGTGGAACAGTATGTTCTTAAACAATGAGCTGAAATTTATTTCAAAGCTCTTAAAAGGTTAAGTTCACCCAAACATGAAAGTTAAGTCATTATCTACTCAGCTTAATAAGATGTCTGCACACAGCTGGCCCAGTGTACGGAAGCCCAGAGACAACAAATTGATTTGAAAATATATTATTTATGGGCTTGAGTAGAATTACACTGGATAAGCTGTATGGAGACATTGTATGTCTTTTTTGGTTGTTTTTGTTTTTAACGTTTTTAAAGCAAGGGTGATCAGACAGAGGCCGAATCTTCATTTTTGGGTTAACTCATCCTTCACAGTGAAGGAGAGCAGCAAAGTCGGGTGTCAATTCTCTGTAGCTTCATCACTCCTGGTGACCTCATTCAATTTGTGTTTTCCGCCCGTGTCCGTTCATAGTTGTTTGTCAGCAGGATTACACAAAAATAAACTGACAAGATTTCTAAGAAACTTGTAATAGAAGATGAGTCTCGTCCCCAGGATACCATAAAGTTACCAAAGACTTTTCTGGATCTGGTTGAAAGGGATGGATCCCCACCTTTCTTTTTTTTTTTTTTTTTTTTTTAAACATTTGAGATACAGTGGGGTGTTTGTTGACATTAATTTCTCCGGGATTTCTGCATGGATCCTGATGAGAAAACAGTGAAAATAGAGTACATGTAGGTGGCGAGTATCTGTGAGTGTGCACATTTGAATGTGAGCCAAATAAAAATCTGAATCCGCAGATTTTATTATATTTTTTGACATCGAAGTAAGGCTGATTGTACTGATGGGGGCTTAGCAGAAATTTGCTCTTTCTAGTTGTTACCAGTGCTTTGAATGTAGCCTCACACACACACACACACACACACACACACACACACACACACACACACACAAAGCATCCTTCACTCTCATCACTCTGTTTTCTGATTCTGAGTCTCTTTCCATGATGAACAGCGCCCTCTACTGTCGACTCGGCATACCGCTCCACCAATCACAGCACAGCAAAAGGTAAGGAGGAAGAGTTAGAGCTGATAAAAGATTGTCTTTAATGTTTGGCATCGTTAATGAATTCCATACCACAGCAGTTATGGGAGTAGGAAAACCACTTTTACAACCAAACACTGTTTGATCATGCTAACACCATATGTACAGGAAAGCACATTGAAAAGTGTATAAAGTATTTATATGAGAAGACTCAAAGTCAAGAACGGTGGAGACAGCCACAGTCTAATGGATTTGTCCTTTTTCAAACACTGATTATAGATATTTATCAATTACATTGATCTCTGGAGTACATGTATATACACAGAACAACGATAAACCTTTGTTGGGGGCGTCTGCAATAATTCTCAAAAATATTTCACAATACTGCTGTATGTACAATAACAGAATTTACATTGAAAAATTCTATTGTACCTATATTTTGAGTATCACTTCAGTCACCGGTTATCCTCAGTGCCGTCGGGCTCACGAGAGATACTCACATACTCTAATATATCTAACCTCAGGTCCATCTCCAGACAAAGTACAGCAGCCGATGCGGTCAGTACCTGGGGCCTTCAGTCTCAGCACGGTTTCTGAAATATGTTCACACAACTGATGATCTCACATACAAAAATAGATGTTGTCTAGTCAGCTGACAACTCGATGTACAGTAACACAAAAGCATCCACCTGCAAAAAAAAAAAAAAAAAAAAAAAACAACCAGAAAAACAAGTTATTGTTAAAATATTAGCTATATCCTTCCAACCCAACACGTCGCGATAAACAACTTCTTCTCTCAGTTCAGGGGCCTCAAGCGTTCTGTCGGAAACACGCCGTTCGTTTTTTTTCGCACAGCAGAAGGTTGATCGAGAAAGAGCCGCAGGCAGAATAAGAAGTATTAGCGCTACAAAGCAAACAACAATCTGGAACCAAAAGCGGGACGAAACCATACAAAAACACCACTAGGTAGATATCTTTTTTTTGTTTGTTTGTTTTGTCTTGTTTCCTTCAGGGGAGCGTAAAGTGTAACAGAATGAAAAGGAGAGCGGCTGTCGAGCTTTCTCTCAACGTCCGGATGATGAGAGGTCAAACTGCATTTGAGTGCACTTAAGGCAGGTAGGCGATTCCAACGCCGTCTGAGTGGGCTCCTCCACCCGGCCACTCAGCGCGCGTGGAGGGTGGGGGTGGGTGGGGTCTAGTCAAGTGTCATCAGACGCAACGCAAATCCGCCGCAGCTGTCCAGGGTTCAGCCCTCACTGCTTAATACGGTCTGATGACCACACAGAGGAGGAAAAAGACAGCGGGAGAAAGAGAGAGAGAGAGAGAAAGAGAGAGAGAGAATGATGTAAGTGTTCAGCAGGCAGGTTTGAGTTTGAGGTGTGGAGAGTTCTCGTTTCCATTCCCTTCTTCATTCACCGTGAACATGAGACACGACCGGTGGTTGGGAACCTGTCCGCCACTGTCCTCAGTTTCCTCTCTCTCGAGATATCTTTGTCGCACAGAAGAGACAAATAGAGACTTCTTCAACATGGACTGAACTTAAAGCACTTGAACAAAAGAAACCAAAAAAAAAAGAACAGCATTGCAGCTTGTGCAATACAAATAGAAACATCTCATCTGGATACATTCACGTAGGTTTTTCCGTACGCACGGGTACGGTGGCGGGGAAAATCGTCAGTGACTTGAAATTTGTGTCGGTCCAAGAGTCCAACCACAAAGACCTGCGATTTTATGACAGCAACACGGATCAGAGTGCGCCATTTGATATGATTCACTATTAAGGAGCACTTAACAGTGTTTTGAAAAACATAATGGACATAAGCCTTTGAAAACACTATAATGTATTTTGTATTATGTATTTATTTATCAAAATAAGAATTCATATATATGAAGCATTTTAAAGCAGAGAAGTCACTTCACTGTGAGTAACACCCTTCGGTCGTCGCCTTGTGTTGTGAAAATGACGTGAAAAGCAAAAAAATAAATAAAAATGGAGGGAGTTCAGAGCTTATACTGCACCTGGGATCACGTCGGTTATGATCACGGTTTGTCATGTTTCACAAAACTGTTGTCGTATTTATTCTCGAATTAAAAAACATGCTCACAGACAAGTTGTACAGGTGTGTACAATCAATATCAATTTCCGAACAAAGTTGATCTGTGTCATTGTTCGACGGATCATTTTTCTTTTAGTTAAATCTAAGAGAGGCCACGCGGAGCAGTGACGGCAGTTGTGCCTGTAGTTTCTGTAGACTCATCGAGGCTCACTCCTTCAGTTCTCTCCTTCATGTGCACTGAAACCGCAGAGCAAGAAAAAGGGTCAAACGACAAAACCCCGCTGCCTCACATGAGAATCTTTCTACGGCTGCTCGTTTGGCTCAGTGCAGATAAAGGGGGAGAAGAGAAGGAGAAGAAAGCTCTGACTGAAAACATAGCTGGAGCATCTTCATCACTGCGCCTCCTCGTGCTCCTCGCTGATGCACTGCTCCCAGGGGTGCTTCCCCTGGTCCTCTCTGTGGCCGTGAGGGGAGTGGAAGATCCGGCGGGGCAGCGGGATGGGCTGAGGCGGCAGCTCCTCCTCGGGGATGCAGCCCTCTCGCAGGTAGGGTTTGGGCGGCACGGCCGGAGGCTGAGGTCTGCGGTAGGGGATGTGGTGAGGGCCGTGACCGGGTGCGTGGTGGTGGGGCGGCGGCCCGTGGGAGTGGCCGTCCATCCCCGGGTGGGCATGAGCGTGGGGATGCGAGTGGTTGTGTGGGTGCGAAGCGGGGCTGCGGTAGTGGAAAGGGCGGACCTGGTCCATGGAGTCGATCTCCGGTCCGCCGTAGTGGATGTGCAGGTAGGGAGATGCCAGGTACTCCTCGGGAGGGGACCACAGGTGACTGGGAAGAGGCTCCAAGGCGTCGTTCCTGATGGGGCCCGGCTCTGGATACTGGCCTCCGAAGTTGCTCTCACTCAGAGAGGAAACGCCGCTGCTGGCACTGCCGGACAGGGTGGAGTTACTGCCACCCAGAGCTGACTGAGGACTGGTGGGGGAGCCAGGGATCGGGTGCAGAGGAGACTGGACAGAGAGAGAGAAAGGGAGGGTGTCCTGGGTGTGCTTATCTCGATCACAACAACCTGAATATTAACAGCTGCCTTCACATGCTGTCAGAAAGAGAGAGCCAAGTTTGGAATAAGAGCAGGTGAGGAGTCAACAACTGCTTCATCATTCTAAAACTGTCTGAGTTTTCAAGCAGCGAGGCACTTCAACAGGGCTTCGAAATTATGACTTGACTGCCCGAGTGAAATATATGATGTCTCCACACTCAATCATCTGAAGGTGTGATATATATTTAATAAACTGACGTCTGGGAGCTTCATTTTCGAAGCTACAATTTCAGCGTCATATCTACATGAATTATTCATGTACATTTCAAGGAAGGGGAAGACCAGCAAGGAAAAAAAGATTAGAAGGAAGAGGAGGACGAAAAGTGGATCTCAACATGAAGCAGTCTTCAAAGTGTAGTAGTCAACCAAGTGAGATCTTGAGGTACTTAAACTTGTGTTTATTCTCTGCTATTTTATACTTCTAATCTACTGCATTTAAAAGGATGTTTAAAAAAAGTTTCCCAACCTCTACATTTCTCAGATGTTTTCAATATTCAATAAAAAAATGAAAATAGGATGAGGAGAATCAAAACAATAGAGTATTAAATATTACTAATTATTAGTCATGTCGCAGCCCCTGACATTTATCTTTGGCCCCTTCAGATTTGGAAACACTGGACTGAAGTTCCAAGAAGTAAAAATTGCTGTTGTCACGACTTTACATGTTGTTTCTCTGAAGGCTGTACCTTTCGAAGTGAGCGGACAGGCAGGGCGGGGGGAGGGTCGCTGTTCTGGTGGTGAAACGCATCACAGTGCATCAGGAAGTGTCCTGCAGAGGGAAGTTCACGAGGAGAAAATATCACACAGAGTCGTCTGCAGCAGGTGAATAGCAAAGTCCAATATGAAATGGGAATATATATTTTTAGCAACCTATAACGCTCGTGTGTGAGGTAAAAGCAGAAAGTACCTGGTGGGAAGGACCTCGGTGGGACGGGAGGCATGATCACCCCTCCAGTAGAAGCTGGCATGTAGGACACCTGCTCCCTGTTCTCTCCATCCAGACTCCAGCCGGGGGGAGTGTTGGGAAACACTGGAGGGAGGGGGGAGAACACATTAACATGTCAACACACACTGTGATTAATCCAACCTTCATCATACTGTTCGTTTCAACCTGTGCATGCGTTACCTTTCTCTGGTAGGTTCATGTGAGGATCAACACATGGCTTACAGGGGCTAACTTGCTGGAATAAGGCACGCTGCATGTGGTTGTTCTGTAACAAGAAACCCAGTGAATCATTGTGAATTAGTGACAGTTATGTTTTAAAGTAAGGCTCCAGTTTTAAATAGGCTCGTTGGTAATATTCCATTTTAGCTGTCGGATTATCTGTTGATCTTTTGTACAAGTTGAATAGCTTATAAACACAGTTTTTGATTACCAGATGTGTTTGGACACACCTCTGTGGTGCTGTAGATCTGTCCTACCTGTCCGTTCTCTGCCATGTTGTAGTACATGGAGTTGTTGGCCCTCTCACGATGAGACGGCAACAGTATCATCACTTCCCGGTTGTGTTTGGCCTTGTCGGGTAAGGACGGAGAGCCTGGGGAAACAAATTAAATGAAAAAAAACTATTTTTCTACTCGCAGCGACCTCTTTGTATCTACCAGAAAAGACTTGCCATACTACAGCGCTCTATATAATTGATGGGATATCCGAAAGTTGTTTTGTAATTCTCAAGCGTCCGTGATTGATAAAACCTCCTTAAAAACATATTATTTTTCTGCAGCTGTGTTACTCACCTCTGGCACTCGAGGGAGCAGAGTTAATAATCTGAGAAGAGTTGGAGCGGATGGAGCTCAGGCTGGAGGAGGAGGGGCTCGGCTGCAAAACAAAAAGTATTCTATATATAACGAAGAGCGCTGATCTATAACAGAAAAAAACATCTTTGGTTTTATTTTTTTTTCCATGCGGCAGGCAGTAAAACTAATGATGTTTTTTTGTGCATCGAGGCAGTTATATTAAAATACAAAGATAGAAATGTTGAAGTCTTATTTAACGTTTCATATCCTGAAAAGTTTTCATGTGTGACTCACGATTTCTTACAGTATGCAGTTGCGCAGTACAAATTCATATAATGTTCATGTTAGGATGTGCATTTTATGTCAGGCCTCACCTGCATGTGTAGTGCGTCCTCGGGGTGCTCCCCCATCAGACCGTCGGTCATTATGACGAGGTTTCCTGCCTCGCTCGAAGTGTGAGAGGACAGAGAGGAGGACGAGTGACGGATCGAACCCTGAAGATTCAGAGGGCTGCAGGGGCAGAGACAGTGTTAGAGACTGTGTGTGTGTGTGTGTGTGTGTGTTTACTTGTAAAACCTGTGCAGCTGACTTTCTTGACAGATATATGTCTTTGTTTTTTGAAATCTCCTCAACAGAACTTCATAAATGCCAGATCTTCGAGACAAAATCAAAATATTTTTGATGAAATAACCCAATATTAACGATTGCTACTCTCACAAAAAATTAACACAATGATAGTTTTAATAAATAATCATCAGTAATGTGGATATAATGACCAAGTGAGTACAAAATTAGAAGTAGACCAGTCTGGGAAGTTTAGAAAATGACATCACTTTACTGTAAAACAATGTTTAAAAACATGGGGGAAAAAAAGATATTCCACTTCATGATATATTGATGTACAAAATCAAAGATAATATTTAGTTTCAGGATAATGAAATGATATTGAAACACAGTCCAGCCTTGCGGTATGTAAAGGCGTTTATCTATATGTGACCGTCCTGAGAGAAAGTAGTGACTTCTTGCCAAATGCATGCTGGGAAATGCTTTGGCCCCATGTAATCTCTAAACAGGATGTTCAATTTAGAAAATTGACACTTACATTTTCAATTTTGGGTTGAGACCAGAAATGTAGTACAACTATTTGTGGTTTGTGTGTGTGTGGCTGACCTGTGTCTGTGCATGAGGCGCACACTCTCGGGGCTCATGTGGCTGTGGGAGGACAGGATGCCTCTGGTAGAGTTGACCCCTTGGCAGCCCGCCGGGCCGAATCGATCCACGCCGGGCACGCCCTGCTGGGACCCAACCATATACTGCTCTGAATATTTATACCGCTCACGCACAGATTAAAACAGTGGGCGTTTTATCCCACACAAGACTCCCAACACAAACTTGTAAAACAGAGTCACAAGTGGGCCAACTCACGTGATGTAAACCTGTCCTCATCATGTGGAACTGATCAACAAGCTTTTTGTGCAGGGGACGCATCTCCGGGTGCACCAGCTTCTCATGGACGGCCAGTCCCACTCCGAGGATGTGCACCTGAGGGGAAAAAGCACCGTCATCGTGTGAGTCTGTTCGAACAGCGGATCAGCATGATCTGATGAACTTTTAAAGCAAAGTCTGACCTGTTCCTGCATCAGATCCTTCAGGTGTGTGATCCTCTCCGTGTCCTCTGGGTGGCTGCTGATGTAATCCTTGTCAAAGAAAGCCTGTTTGTACGAGAAGCAACAGATGAGGATCTCTGATTCCACAAATTCTGTGAAAAAAAATCTACAAATAAAATTCCTTTCTGTCGTCTACCTCCTGATATCTGGCGATGCCTCCATTCACAGCAGCGTCGATGACCCCGTTTAGGCACATGCTGAGCGGGTTGATGTTGCCGTGATGCTGCCTGTGTTGGTACTGGCTGATCAGAGTCCGCAGCTCCTGGGTCTTATTCTCTACCACGTAGATGGCGTTCTCCAGAGGGCTCACCTCCACCTGGAAATTAACAGACACAATCAGCAGAATCCATAATAAAGGGGAGGAAGTAGGTTTATACAAACACATTCCATCCTCCCTCTGAATCATGGCTACCGGGGTTAAAACCCTCAGGAGGACAAGCGTGTGAAGCATCAGCTGGAAGAGAATGAATGCTTGATCTCCACTCACCACTTCTCTCCTTTCCACCTCCGCCCAGCGAGAGATCCCGGGGAGAGGCCGCGAGAGGATCAGGGTCGTTCTCTCGATCCACAGACTCTGTTGAGCATGAACACAGAGAGAATAGAGGTTCATCACGAAGGTGTCAGGACACAACAGACTGTTTGAGGTAGATAAATGACCAGACGGGGGAAAACAAACCCTTAGAACAGTGTTTTAGAGCCTCATGTAGGTCAGTTCAGTAAAGAGTCCTCCTGTGGTTTGAGCCCAAATGTAGGTTACTGTGTGAGAGCGAACTACAGTATCAAGTCTGGTCCAAGTGTCTAAAGCCTCATGGGTTGTCGATTTCGTAGCACCATTTGCTGTATTTGTGCAAGATACAAGTGGGTGAGCAAAGGTACAACAACTAAAAAAAGGAGCTCATAATGTTCCATTTTATTTAAAGTTATGGAAAGTTACCTGGAGAAAAAATACAATATAGAGATGTATTAAATACAATAGCTGCAGCTGATTGTCTTTGAAAAACTGTTTTTCAATTCGAGGTCATTTCCTCTGCGCTAATGCGGTTTTCTGTCTCCGTCCGACAACGTCACGATCATGGAAACTTTTCCCTTTCCCCACCAACATTACATCATTTTGCAGTTGTTCTGAGTGGTGCACCTGGAGTTCAGGCAGAGGCCACCGTCAGTCAGATTTACAAACGCTGCTTCACAAAGAAGTGACAAAGTAAAAGAAAACAAACTGTTATGATAAAAATGTGAACACCTCAACCAAACATGGAGGAAGTATAGAGGATCTAATGTGCACAGGAGAAATGTTAGTTATGAGACTCTTTTTTACCCATTCTGACTTTTGGTCCCCCGATACTGTTTTTGTTTGATCCACACTTGATATCTGTGATGTTGTTTTGCCTTTCTGTGTGCTGCTGCTGTTAATTAAACTGTGTTTTTATACCACATCTCTGCACTTTTTCTATATAGCTCTACATGGAAAACTCATGGATAAGAAACCCAAAAAAACATGAGCAACAAAACACCCCAAAAAATAAAAACAGCACGTGAACACACAACAGCAACAGCAATTCATTTTTATTTTCAGCTCTCTGTTTTTGGACTGTCTAATATCCCTGCTCACCACTCATGTTGACATTGTTTATGTTTGGGACTAGTGGCTGCAATCATAGGACTGTAATAGTTTTTTTTTTTTTTTGTTTGGTAATTAAAGTAGGGTCCTCAGTCAATATTTAGTCATATTGACTGCAGTTATGAAATATATGTTTGCGAGTCCAAACATTCTTCATGTGGTTCAGAATTCTGCAGCCCGCATCAAAAAAAAACTAGAACATTTGATCATATTACATCAGTTTTAGCTTCACTTCAGTGGCTCTGTATCCTCGTCTTCTGATGACTTAAAAAACATAAATGGGCATTCCTCTTCATACCTGTCTGATCACCTTAAAAATCATATTCCTCTCAGTCTCAATTAATCTGTTTTGCCGGGTACCTTTGGTCCATGTTTGTTCTGCTGAAACATCTGTTTGTTGGAGCGTTCATGTCCCCGTCTCCCCCTCTGTCTCTCTTACTCTCAAACCCTATAATTAAATCATCTTATTTGTCCGTATACTGTCATTAGTATATTTTATGTGTTCTTAAATTTTTTTCTGGAGGGAGTTTTCTTTACCAAATGTTGAGCTTAAAGAAAAAGGGTATCTTGGACTATATAAATCAAATGGACTTGGCTTTAAATAAATCATGCAAAAGGTCTGTTGTACTGTATCTAGAACAGTTCACTCCATGAATCCGATCATGTCGTGTTTTATAACCAGTGTTTCATTCAAATGTGAGAGTGTGGCACTGCTGGCTCACCGTACCCTGAACTCATTCTCGCGGTCCTTGGGCCCCTTGTGGAACGGCCTGTCATAGTGGAAGCGGCTGACGTTGTTTATGCGGTAGAAGCTCTTGATCCTCTCGGGCACACGCTCCAGCTGAGGCACATCAGAGATGTCTGACACTGGAGTCACCGCGTAGATCTGCAAGTCTAGAAGCCCCAGTGTCAAGGAAGTGACAGACAGACGGACAGAAAGACAGACGTATTCACAGAGGAGGGATGTTCAAAGGAAATGCTTACAGAGAGCGTTTGCTCTCACAGTCTGACTCTGGAGCATCAACAGTGTTTCTATTACAACTGTGAACATTTTTTTATAAGATATCATTCATTCAATCAACTCATGAAGCAAAAAATGCAGAATATTCTTCATAAAATAGGCAGGCAGCCCCGTAGACTGAGGAGGATACACTGAGCGTCACTCTGCAGGATGGTGTCGTCAGGCTGGTTGGGATGCTGCATGGCGATGGCTTGCGGAAATTCCCCCAGCATTCTCTGCTGGAAGTCCTCAAGCCGCTCGTAATCGTAACCACGACAGACAAACTCCTTGTTCTGTAGAACGAGGAGGACAGCGTTTAGAATTCTCCAGGACTCGCAGTGACATGCTGTCGAGAAACTGACGTACATAACTCTGACGCCTCTAATGAACTACAGACTAACAAGAGATCTGGATAATCTTAGATATTTTTTTTGTTATTGTTTTAACTCGTGCTACAACTAGGGCTTATAACATTAGTTGTGCTATTTTAGTTGTTCTAATACTAGTGGATAAAACAGCATGCAGATAAACCCGTAATCACTTATTCCTGCTGAAGCATGGAGGAGCAGTGTAGCTGCACGCATCAGCAGAAACCTAAGTGTGTCAGACAGACAAGATAAGACTTTGTGAGCCGTACCCTGAGGAAGAAAGGAAACTTCCTGCCGTAGAAGCCCATTCGGAAGAACTCTGGTTCAATCCTCTGCTGCTCGATGATGTTGTCATAGTACGCTGCCTCCATTTTCTGCCACAGGAAGATAAACATGCAAAGGAGTCATGGTGAATAATGATTTAATCACACACAACACTGAATCGGCTGCATGGTCCTGATGAGTGTGGGCGTGCACAGGTAATTAGGACATTGTTTTGCGACGCCACACACGCTTCGCGCTGCATATTAGAGGAGGAGGACGACAGAGGGAGCTGAACAATCTTACCTCCCAGCATCACACGGGAGGATTGTTTGATAATAAACAGCAGAAACAGGAAGCACGCGGGGCCTTACTCACCCGTATCCAGCTGAGGCTCTGGTAATCATATAAAGTCTCGTACTGGAAAGCCAGCTCCCGGCAGAGGGAGATTCCATATTCCCAGCACTGCAAAGTCAAACATAAGCGGAAGAAATCAATAAAGTTCAATTTGCTCTTGACAACAAAAATAAATCATCATTAGAATGACCATGTGAGAAGGGGGAAACTACAGCAGCATGCTAAACATGAGACGACTACATCTGAACCTTTAAAGGGTCCATACGAGTTCTGTTTGCCCGCTGAGCTGCTGTAGATCTAATATTCAACTCACAGCTACAATTAGAAATGTCATATTTAGAATTCACTACAGCTTGAAAATGTGCACGATCAACGCAGAGAGGACAATCTGATGTCACACTTTATTTGTGATTTTGCCTTTTAATGGAATTGTATAAACATCAACAGGCATCTCTGTTTACTTTGAATTCAATGTATGATTTTATGTTAGTTTGTTTTTTTTCCATGTAAAGCATGTAGCTTTGAAAGGTGCGTTATAAATAAAGTGCATTATTATTATTATATTAGAAGAAGCGTAAGTGGAAGAAGACAAAGAAGAAGAAGAAGAAGAAGAAGAAGAAGAAAAAGAAAAGGAAGAAAAAGAAGAAGAGGGAGAAGGAGAAGAGGAAAAAGATTTTAAAACATTTTCAGAAGTACTGAAAACAAACCATGAGGGACATTATATTGTTGTGTTTAAAGGGGGAGAAACTGGTAGAAACTACGCAATTTTTTTTCTGGCTGAATAACCAAAATGGCTTCACTACTTATGGTAGTATTAAAAAATCAAAAACGAATCTTTGTAGTTTGCTGTTTCTATAAGTGAGTAAGAATGAGTGTTTCAAGTTCAGTGAGGTTTTCTCACCATTTATTCATCGGTGTCACCAACCTGCTAGCGTTAATATCGAAGCTTATGTAAATTTCAGTTTGTCCTGGGTGAATTTTCAACATTGGTATGCGCAGGTGAGTCCACAGGTACAGAGCAGCTACGAGCAGCAATAAAAACTGGAGATGACATAGAGTTAATGAAGGAGGCCACTTTTATTTCCTCCTCAGCTGCTCCGGTCCAGAGGGCATCGTGCTCTCCAAAGCACAGAGACCAGTCGACTAATTTCATTTTGTGGATGAATACCAGCCGTGGAGGAGTGATTCTGGGAAGCAAATCACATTCGTGTGGACATCTGATCCTAACTGAGGAGTGCTGTGATGTAGGCAAAGGCTACGTATATATATATATATATATATATATATATATATATATATATATATATATATATATATATATATATATATATATATATATGTGTGTATACATGATAAGATATTTGGTATAGAAATCTGTGACATTACAGGAAAAGCCTTGACAATTAGACCATTCTATTTTGATAACATTTCTGTCTTGTCTGAGAGGATGTTGTCTTAGTTATCAAACCTGTATGTGGTATTTACATGTATGTACATGTTATGTACATGTACAAGTGCAATACTGAGATACTTTCTTATCTAAATCTGACACTACTTTATCTGTTTACTTTACTACATTTATATTGATATGTTTATTTCATATATAAAACATACGATGAGCACTGTTATTGAACAGTGTATATTATTGGAATCAAACCAAAATGGCTACATTTACATGCACACATTTGCCAAATTGCTGATAGAATCAATGAGATAATTTGCTCTGATGCAGCAGGCATCAAGTAACTAGTGCAAGTAACTAGTAACTAAAATGATTAAATACATTTAGTGGAGTTAAAAATATAACATTTGCCTGCAAAATGTAGTCAAATGGAAAAATACAGTAGCAGAAAATGGAAATACACAATTAAAATACAAGTGCCTCAAACTTAAGTGCAGTACTGAAGTAAATGTAGTTAATCACATTACATCACTTTTTGTAGTTAAAAAAAAAGCCCAGTTTGACACCAGGGAATAACTGCCAAAGTGATTTGGGGAGTTTTACTGTTGCTAAAGTCAGCTCAACACTAACGACTGCCAACTAACTTTCAGGAGCCAAAACCACCTTCATACCTCGTGACAAGAGACAAACATTTCATACAGACTTAATGTTCATCACACCCCTTCAAATAAAGTGCTACCAGAGTATCAAATAACATAACACAGATATTATAATATACACTGTGGTGCTGCTACTTTTACTTAAACAAAGGATCTCAGTGTTTCATCACCACCGTATAAATCTGGATTAAAAGATTTAAGCAAGAGTTAGTATTTTGATAAACACATTTGTTTATAGAATAAAAAGGACACATCTTCATACTGGAGCTAAAACAATAACTCGGAATTGGCAAAAGATGTAAAACATGGTAAAAATTCTGGGATAAAGATTGTGAGATGAAGATGAAGATTGAAATGAGGGTTGATGAGGGCAAAATCTGATTGTGTTTGAGAACAGCTGCATTGCAGATGAGAACAATCACTTCAGCATTTTGAAACATTTTCAAAACCATCATTTTTACTGTTTGAGTGTCAGCTGCAGCTCAGCCAAAAGATGCTGTGGGTCACCAATTATTTGCTTTTAACTGTCTTGAAGTCGGTAAGTAGATAGTAGATAGTAAGAGATAAAAAAAAATCCACCCGCCTTGCCCTTGTTGAAGTAGTGGAGTATTTTACGACTCAGGTTCTCCTTGCGCTGCCACTCGCTCTGACAGGGATAGTGGAGGAAATCCCTCAGGGGCCGGTCCTCCCACTGCAGCAGCTCCCAGTACAGCAGCAGGGTGAACGCTGCCTCTGTTGTCAAGCACAGGTCAAAGGTCGTCAGATTAAAACCGAACCGTCGCGATGATAGTGCAGCTACAGATGTCGTGCCACAGTAATGAACTGATACCTTCCAGACATTTTGGGTCTAGGATTTGTGAACAGATGGCGTTTGACACAAAGCGCAGTCAGTGGCACAGAGCACAAGCTGCCAGAGCACCGCCGGTGTGTTTTGGTATATCGATGGCTAGAGGTGAAAAGTGCACCTGCACAGTTCAAATCATATCAGCTTCCCTCAGTTTTTTTGTCATTTGCTTAAATCCTGACATGAAAATGAAGACTATGGGAACACACACTGGAGACTGGAAAACAGAATTGTCAAACCCATAATAAGGTGGATGGAAATATTTTTTTTTTTATTGAACACTGAACATTTCTAAATAGTTATGACATTTGTTCTGTGTGATCTATATATTTTTTAATAAACTGTTTTTTTAAACTTGTCAAATACTAAAGAAATATAAAACATATACACAAATACAATAAAAAGATGGGTGTTTGTATGACACAAGTGTATTCAGTCAGCTGTAAAAGCTATTTAATTTCACTTTTGGGTCGAGCTACAATGATTAGTTGAAATCACAGAAAAATAATCTGCAACTATTCAAATAATTGCTGAGGCCTTTTTCTTTTCTTCCTTTTTTTACACAGAAATGGAGGAAATGGTTTATTCAGACTCGCGAAAATGGAAATGTCCTGCTTTCCCCTGTTTTAAATCGCGGTTAGACTGAGTATCTTAGAAGATATATCTTCTGAGGATATTTAAATACATGACTGTGAGCTGACTATATTACTCATTCTTTATGTAAAATGACAGAAACTTTTAGTGACTCCTGTCAAAGTGAAATAGTTTTTTGACATTTGGCTGTCTTGGCCGTAAAATCTGTGAGGCACTGTAAAGAAGTGCACTGCCTGGCACTGAGTATTAACTGTGACGAAAGAAAAAGTTGTTTAAACTGTGTGGAGGTTTACTGTCACATAGAGCTGTAACAATTAGGGAATGTTCAGACTGCAGGAGAAATCAGATTTGCTGTCTCAAATCTGAGACGCATTAGTGTAAATCTGATTTGGAACGCATTTCAAACCACCGACAAATCAGGTTAAAATCTGTATATGCCAGTAAAGGATTTGGGCTGACAAACTGAACAATGCCATGGTTGATTAGTAAAAAAAAACCAAAACGTGTCAATAGTGAGGATTTTAATTCTCTATGGGTTACTAAGTTGTATTTATGCGTGTGTTTACCTCACCTTAAGTGTAAGAAATCATGATTTTCTCACAATTTACAGACTCCTCAAGGTTATTAACAAATGCTTCTATCATAAATATAATCAGTTAGTTGCGACTCTAAAATAAAACAGCGATGAACATGACTCCACCGTATAAAACCAAAGATGAAAGATGCCTCTGTCCAAGTTTAAGTTTTTTTTTTTAAGCCAGCAATGATTCACACTATAAAAACATGTGCAGTCACAGACGACTCTGTAGAACACTAGTATGTGTTTCAATTAACTTGCCAGCTGCCTGTTGTTTGTTTTACGTAACTGATGAATAAGGTTGCATTTAATTAGTCATATTTGGCTACATTTACGTGCGCACAATGAAACCTCCACTGCCAACACTGTGAGTAAAGCAGGAACACTTAAGCCCGTTAACACGATTACAACAACTGACAACTTCCCCTGATTTCCTGTTCACATGATTAAGAGTGGCGTTTTCCAAACCTTATTAAAATTTACAGCAAATGATTAATTTAAGCCTTTTTTTTCTCATGTATAATGCAAATGTGATATGAATCCCCAAGTCACAAGACACATGAAAAGAAACAAACAAACCCGGCTGAGACTGTCAAGAGATGTTCTAATGTGTTCGTGTTGAGCTGCCAGTGCGCATTTATCTCGTCCCATCTCCTGACATTTAGCTCGTCTCTTTATCCTGTCAAGGTTATTTATCTTGCAAGTCTGTTTTCATCATACTTTCTTATCTATTAGCAATCTTGTCTGCGGCTCAACAGGGAATCCAGACTGCTGCGCTGTGGAGTTTCATCAGTTTTTCATACGCTGATGCCCAGAGACTCTCTTTTTGGATCATACTTCTTTTTACGATTTACAGACAACTGTTGCTGAAAAAAATGTATTCTGTCCTGAAACCTCGCCTTTAAAGACTTTAAGATACAAACTGAGGATGCAGTCAAAGCAGATTTTATCAGGCGCAATTTACCTCCTTTTCTGCTGTTTGTAATTTCTTGTCTTGTCAAAAGTAAATAAGGATGTAATCGATCAATATTTCCTGAATCAAAGGCCAATTCCACCCATTTGATCAAACCAGCTGGACACTGAAGAGCCCTCAAATCAGATTGAACCCAACCAAACTTAATATAAACTTATCGGGAAATTAACAACAGTCTGGCCACATCCTGAGAAGGGGTTTTATCAGCCTAAAATTTTGGCCATGATGCACCCAGAACTCTGTCTCCGTCCTCAACTATGCACCCGACATCTCTGTTACCTGTGAAGTCCTCTGCCTGGAGATGCAGGTCACACAGCTTGTGGATGTAGCGAATGTACATGTCCTCCTTGTTCACCTCTGATTTGTAGAAGTTCTGGGGATGAATTAAAAAGAAAAAAAAAACACATGATTAACATATATTCTGTGAAAATACTGACAAATGTGTTTACTGAAACTGAGAGTCAAATGTATCAGATGAATTTCTCACCATAAGGTTGACGGAACCACCGATTTTCTTGTTCTCCAGCTCGTCTCCTTTCATGCAGTCCCTAAAATATAAAAAATGGTTTATTTTTCTCATTGCTTTTCAACTGCTGGACATAAACCATCAGTGCAACTATTACTATATATGACACTGATAGACCCCTGTCAAATCCAGAGGCTGCCGTTCACTGTACAGATTATAAAGCACAATGAGGCAACGTGATTGTGATTTTGAGTGATAGAGATAAAACTGACTCAACTCGACACTAATCTGGAAAGACAGCATTCAAATATTTTGTCCCATAAATAACATAGTGGCAGACAACTTTATGCTTTAACACATCGTTCTGAAGTCAATGCTGATCACACAGTGTGATGATGTGAAAGGAAGCACTACCTTTGTGCAACCAAAACAGGTAGAGGCATTGTTTCACCTGGTTGCGATAGTGATAGAAGAGATTTTACTCTGCCTTTTTATAGCAGTGAGATCAGGTTCTCCAGGTCAAATTGGGATTCTCACAGTTGTTTATCGCTTTGGACAGCAGCCAGGGAGCTCACGGTGGCCGTCTGGCTAATGGTGTTTCTTCACAACAGCGATGCCAACAGGAATACCACAGGGAAGCGCAAGCAGGGGAGAAAGTTAAAAAGTTGTCTATTTCTGCTTTAACCCCAGCGTACCTGTAATCCAGCAATCGTTCCACAAGCCTTGTGACCGACGTGACAAACGAGATCCCCGTCTCTCTCCAGGTCTCCTGCTCTATTTTCTCCAGTAGGCTGCGCAAAAAAAATAACACACTTTTTACTAAAGGCGACGAGCACAGGAAGTACAGAAATGTGGATCAAAATGTGCTCGGGTATATGTCCTCACCTCGGATAAGGACCAAACAGCTGGGTCCTAGGGCCAAGCAACACATAGAAGGGAACACGTTAGAGGGAAATAATAAAAGAGCAGCAATTTTCCGAGTATCACTTCACAGGCTCGCTAAACACAGGTTTGATGCTTACAAAAGACTGAAGAGCTCTCTGTGATTATCATCGCCTTTCCCATCCGACACCATGCTGTCCAGCTTATCCATCAGCTCCGCTTCCACCTACACACACAGACACACATTCAAGCCAAAGGACGTGGGTGTTGATTTGACAAAAAGGCTGTCCATCTTTCATCTTTATCTGCGGCGACACGCGCAATCTGGAGTTCAGAACGCGATGCTGTCGCGCTCACCTGTTTGAAGTTGCCATTTTTCCTCTGTTCCCAATCCATCATGTCGTGGAAAATCGGGATCATGATGTTTCTGACCTCGGTCTGAGGCACCAGGGTGACGCCGAGGAAGGGGCCCATCATTCCTGGGATGAAGTGGGGCTTGTTGTCACCTGGATTTACACAGATCAACACAGATTAGGGCACACTGCTCTTGCTGATTTGATAAAGAAAACAAAATGTACGAGGGCTGTCTGACGCACCTAATTTTTGCCACATGCTGAAGAGCTCATAAGCCATCATCACTCTCATATCTCCATACCTACAAGGAAAAGTGTGCAAGATGAAGCAGGGAGAGTTAGATAAATAATAAACCTGTGGAGGAGAGAAGGAATACAATGAATACAACGCTGGTTTCTCACTTGTCAAGGACTTTCTTTCTCTTAGCTGGGCCAAGCGCCTCAAGCTGCAGACTGGGCTGGTTGATGTAAAGCACAGTGAGGCTGAAAAAGGAGTTCCACACCTAATACAAAGCGAAGACGAAAGAAAAAAGACTGATTATTTTGACGGTGAATCGTTACATTCCAGAAAATGAATTATGGAATGGCTTCGACGTTGGCTTGGTGCTGTTTTTCCTTTTACGCACCTTGAAATCAAAATCGGCCTCTGAAAAGTTCTTGTGCAGCGCCGGCGACAAGAACTGTGTTGTCACCACGATGATGCTGCAGAAACGCAAAACATTACTCTGTCAGCTTACAAAACAAGGTAGCTGCCAAAAATAGATGAAGAAATTTGCAGCACAAGCGTCACCTTCACAGCAGGATTATCTGAAGAGAGACTGATCTAATGGTTGGCTGTATTCCCTTACCATATATCCAGGACAAAAGACTGCCTGACGGAAAAGGAAAAAAGCGGACTCACTGACTTGTTAGAAGCCTCATGACACTCCAGTCTCGGGGGAAGATAGTCAGTTTCATGAGATTGCGGAACACGCAGAAGATCTTTAACAGGAACTCCTGCCAAGGAATAAATTAAGAAGAGGTATGCAGTGCAGGTGTGTTGCAAATGTGGTGATTTGGCTCGGCTCTTGTGACTCAGACGGTCTCTCACCTTCAGCTCCTCCTTGCTGTGGAAGTTGTTGAGGAGATGGTGAAAGTGGATCTCAGTCATTTGCTGGAGCAGTGAGAGAAGGCAGGAGACGTACTCGCCCTGCGTGAAAGAAAATGACAGACGTGGGCGCACACGTGTTAAGACGGGTTAATCAGCACTAAGCTCTACC
This sequence comes from Acanthopagrus latus, assembly GCF_904848185.1. Taxonomy (NCBI): domain Eukaryota; kingdom Metazoa; phylum Chordata; class Actinopteri; order Spariformes; family Sparidae; genus Acanthopagrus; species Acanthopagrus latus. The sequence goes on from NC_051045.1 coordinate 12,486,280, forward strand.
TGTTTTTAATGCACATCAAAGAGGCACATGTGGGGTGGAGGCTTACAGTTATCTCAGCAGTGCACTGGGGACAGCGTTGCCCTCTGGACGTCTCCACGGAGTGAGACTTGCTCATGATGGACAGCAGAGTCTGCAGCAGCACGTCCAGGAGGCTTTCCACCATCATCTCTACTTCCTCCTGAACAGAAGACTCCTGAGACACAAACAGCAGGCAGAGAAACGCTGAGTGAACAACAGAGATGCAAACATGCCACTTAATGGGTACTCCTTACAGGCTTCAGCTGCATTAGCATGATCTATTTTAAAAGGAAATCTTATATTACATTTGCTTTTTCAATTAAACCTTAGTGTGTAATCACATGGGGGTTTTCAGTCATATTTGTCTTGCATGCATTTGATACATAGTACTGTACCATGGAGCTAGTCTTAATTATGGAGAAGATGCTGCTGAGGATCCCAGAACAGATGAGCAGCTCCCTCTGCTGGCGCAGATGCAGGTGGATGTGATGCAGAACAACCGGCAGCAGAATACTACGAGACTCTGAGGACGAGGCAAAGAAAGGAGGAAGGAGTGGCTGTATGTTTGACAGTTTTAATATCTTCAGGTAAAGATCACAGATCGCCGCATTTGTCTCACCAGGGAAGAAGAAGAGGCGGCTCTCGACAGTCCGGGCAATGGACTGCAGTTTGACAACATCCATGGACTGGCCGATGTCCACTGTGCTGGGCATGCTTCCTAAGGTGCCCCTGACATATTCGGCTACCTCCTGGACAGTGAACATCTGCAGCAGCTCATCAAAGATATCAGGGAAACTGTTCAACAATGCTGCCTGAGGGGACAAACCAAGGACAAGGAGAGGGAATTTGTAGTTCACATAGAGAACATGTTTAAAAATGAAGCGACACTTATATAAAATGTATAAAATCATCACACAGCTCCTTTTACCCAACAAATAGCCCAAAAGGAAGCTCGCCAAAAAAGGGAACATGACAAATTTCTCCCTACAAAGACTCAAAAACACCAACTGTGTTTCTGTTACTTAAGAATACATCATCCTGTTTTTGGCAAACTGGAGGACGCACAGCCTCTGCTGCATTGTGAAACCAACACAGGGGGGTGCTGTGACTTACTGAGACGGATGACAGCCCCACAGCATGACCACAGAAAGGCATGCAGTTGATCACACCCCTAAACTGTCCAAGGAAGGGGCAACAGTGGGGGCAAAGGATTGAAAGATCAGTCAACAGAACACAGAATGAAAACGGAATGGAAAAAAAGACAAATTAATCAACAAAACTGTGGATGCAAACTCAGGGGATGGATAAAAAAAGACAAAAAAATATATAAAAATAAAGACAGTGACAACAAACGTTAGAATGAGACGTGCCGTGCATTGTTGGTGAAAATTGTCCGTCATGAGGTGAGAACTATCTGACCTGCGTGAACACCAGGTTCTCTGAGCTGCGGCTGTCCAGACTCAGGACGAAGCGGATCGACTGGAAGAGCTCTTGAATGCTCGCTCTGAACTGCTCCTCCTCCATCCCGCAGGTGGCCCTCGAGTACAGGATCCGTGACTGGACGATGAACTTAAACAGGTACTCCAGAGCCTGCAGGATGCAGACGGAGAAATACAGTCAGGTCAAAGCATGCATCATTTTATGTATAAGCGCAGAGCAGCGGCTGGGTTTGTAGTTGATCGTCCAGCGAAAATCAATACATGAAAGAACACAACAAAGTAGCTCTTCACGTGATCTCATTGGAAAAGGAAATCCAAAGACCGTGAGGTAAATGTTTCACTCGGTAGACGTCAGTATCCGAGGATATTTTTGTCAACTTCCTTTCTCTCAGCAGGGAACTCACACACTCACACACTGAGGTCGTACATGGCTTCACATTACTCCTTTCAGCCTTCTGTTTGACTATTTCTCCACGTCTTACTAATTAATCCCAGAGGACAGACCAGAGAGGAAGTGTGCAATACTTTACCCTCATGGCTTCCTGGATGTGGTCCTGTCGGACGACCTCAGCCGAGCGGTCCATGTACCACTTCAGACAGCGAATGAGCTCCCTGCAAGTTTGATATTACAGAGACAATATTGATATTGAGTGTAATTTTATAGATATTAAAATGTGGGTTTGTAATTTTTTGAGAGAAAACAATTAAGTAAATGTTGTGTATACTTGTATGCCAACGCTCCAGCAAAGTGGTTTTGGATGTAGGAGTCCATGACGGGTCTGAAGTGGTAGAAACGGCTGTCCCTGAGCAGGTTAATGATGAACACCTAATGACACACACAAACACCACACACACAAAATGTTTTTGTTTATAAAAATATATACACACTTATCTCCTGTGCTTACAAGCAGAATAAATCATGTGGCTGAATATAGCCGTGCTCCTTTAATTTTCCTACCAGTGACTGGAAAACCAGCGGTCCATATTTATCAGTGTTGTCATCTAAAAGACAAAAAAGCGTATCCAGGACATCTCGCAAGAACTGTGAGGAGAGAAAGGAACGACACTCAGCACACCCATCACATCAAAGGCCTTCATGGTAACCAAAATAGAAACAAAGGGTAGCCCCTTCATCCAAAAACACAGCAATAAAAAAACCTTTGTCTTAAGATTCTGAGATGATTTCGTAACACTGTTAAATATGTTTTAATGCAGTAACAGATATGAGAATACCCAAAAGACATCAACATTCATTGTGACTATAATCTGGTGAATAAATACATTAAAATTGTAATGTAATATCACTTAAAATCAACAGTCACATAACATTTGTAGTCTTAGAAAATTGACTGTATTTTCTTCCCAGGAGGCAAACACTGTTAATCAATAGATTATCGATAGATCTATAATACGATGACAGAGACCTTGACAATCTCCTCTCCGCTAATCTGGCGTAATCGGCCAAGGATGTCCAACACCCTGTCTGGATGGGCCTTCCAGTTCAGGAGAGCCAGAAGGTCCACTGAAAACAGACAAAAAAATAAAAATTGAGTTGAATAGGAAGCGAAAGAACATGGAGAAGAGCATGAAAAGGTGTTAACATTACCATTCTGTGTGAGTTTGGTGGAGCAGAGTATTGTGGAGACCCAGAACGTTTCTTTGGGGCTTCTCTGGAAGGGCAGGTTGGCCGGCAGGTTGGGGCAGCTGTTGAAGTCTTCCTTACAGCACGGCAGACTCAGGTACAGGCCCTGGTTACTGAAGGTGGCGTTCTCATCGCACTAGAGGACGGATACCAGAGGGTAACAGAAGAGTCATTAAGGTTTAGAGACATTTGATTGGCTTTCATATTGGGGGGTGAAGTGGCAAGAGTTTTGTGTCCTGCCATGGCCCAAAAAAAGATTTTGAGTAGCTTTCTGTCCTCCAAACACACGAATGCTGCTTGCTAATGCAACATTAGTGGTGCTACCACACCTACTTATATTCTATGGGTTAAAAATGGTAGCATGTCTGACAGGGATTTTGGCTTTCTGGCTTTATAGCATACTACTAATTATTGTTTTTACCAACGCAAAGACGCTATACAAGAGTGATACTTTAGCATGCTAACAGCAGGTTATGTTGAACAGAATTCATAATGCTAGCATGCTTAAAACGTTATACGTCACCTCAGAGCATACTAACGCTTCCTGCTAATGTCATTGTAAAAGTCTTATCCTAAGAGTAATCGGTTAACTATGCTAACAAAAGGTTACACTGATCAAAAAACATAATGCTAGCATGCTACAGTTTTTGCCATGTCTCAGCTCTCTGGCTTCACAGCATGCTAAATTGTTGTGCTACTATGCAAAAATATTGTTCTATAATTTCACATGCTAATAGCAAGTTGTTGAGCATAATATAAAAGGCTAGTATCTTTTAAAATGTTATACCTGGCTTCATAGAATGTTATATTGCTTGCTAGTGGTATCATAAACATGTTACGTTAGCATACTAACAAAAAGTTACGCTGATGCTAAAATGTCTGATTGCTATCTATATGATTTAGGGGTCACAGGAGTTAAAGATTAATAGATCAATGCAAGTTAAAAAAAATAAATAAAAAAAAAAATAACAGCCTTAAACTATAGGACATTATCAATTCAATCATACATAGAGGTACAAAGTCAAAGGCAATCTTAATGAACATTACTTTTTACATCATTCTCAAGCTCCTTGGTGAATGATTTCACACTTGAAATATTTTTTTACGAGGCAGCTCTCTAATTGCTGTGGTCATTCTTGAATTTTAGGGCTTAAGGATGTGGGTCACAGCCCAGAAGAGGTTGGTTATAGCCGCCAGACAAAAAAAAAATGTTGCTGAAGCTGCTGAACGAGTCATTCAGGGCAGCTTAACTATCACAGAGGAGCTACTGTACATGTTTTGGTGAAGTAGAGCAGACAAAATGAATGGTGCGTTTCATTACGTGTTGTCGGAGCACACCATGACCCACTGTCCACTGCTGAGAAACTGCAATAAAAGACACACAGAGAGCTGCCAGCAGTGGACTCCCCACCACCACAGACACACACCACCACAGCTGAGGGCCAATTTAAAGCACTCAACTTTTAATTTGAAAGCTAAGGACACAAAGGGTCAAACTTAGAGGGATCCTGAAGTGTGTACTTTGCTGGTTTTTACAGCTGATGAAGAACACCACACATCGGAAATGTGCGTCAAAACCTGCACACACCTTGTACACATACAGTTCGTGGCTCTCATCTGACAGTGTGGTCCCGTCTTCTCTCATCAGAGGGGTGAAGGCAAATCCGAACAGCTTTTTCTCTCCTTTGTCTTTAGCTGAAAGGAAGCACATCATAATAAACACACATCATCATGCGGCATCTATGCAGCGCAAACCATATTTGTATAACTCAACGCGCGATCCCATCCGTTCTAATAAAGAGACAGATGATTGCCACTGAGCTGCATTACTGACTCACTGGAGCAGTGTCTGAACTCAAAGCGTAGGTGGGACCCCCTGAAACGATCTATGGGAATTGGTAGCTTGACCATCTCGCTCCAGCGAGGGCCGTTGTTGTGGTACAGGACGAAAGAGCGATACTCGGTGGTGTTGGGCTCCCCGCTGCCCAAACTGATGCAGTCCTGAGGAGAACAAACGAGCGCAGATTAGATTACTTTTAGTGACATATATGCATTCAGTGACATATCAACTTTAGCGTGTGGGCGTATGGGAATGAAGGTTGCACTCATCATGACTCATGTATTAATAATGATATGGTGCATAATAAGTCATGTACATATGTGTCATACTTTGAGTGTGTCCCCGTCGGCGTAGAGTACATAGAGCGTGACTTCAATGTTCTTCTGGACACTCTTGCCTCCTCTCTCAAACTCCCCCCTCTCCAGGGTCAGATACAGGTCATTGCGTGTGTCACCTATGACAATTACAAAAAAACAAAACTTTGATTAAAGGAGGAATCCACCTATTTTACATACAAAAGTCTGTATATTTGTCTTGGGAAGAGCTAGTACATAAAAAACATTGGTTGCGCCCTGCCTTTTGTGGCTCCCTTGGTCACGAAAATGACATACTGTAGGCTGCAGGAGCCTGTGTGTTCTCGTTCTCATAGAGGCAGCTGCTGAACTGTGTATGTTGGCTGAGTTACAGGTTATGACATAAAACAAATATGCTATTAAATGTCAGTAGGGTCAAACACTTAAAGGCAGTCATGCATCGTCTGGAAAAGAGGTTTCCATTTTTGGCTACTCTTACATGTCACTTGTCGCAATTTAAATGGCAATAATCTTTTAAGATAACAAGTTACTTTCAAATGTAACACTAACACTGACTGTAGGGGAGGGGTGTTCAGTTCGTTGCAATCTGCAGCCTCACCACTAGATGCCACTAAATCCTACAAACTGCACCTTTGTCCATGGTGCGGAGTAAGAAATGAGGTTACAAGACCTCTTGAGCCACCTCATTGCTAGCCACTAGCATAACAAACACAAACACATTGTGGGCTTTTTTTCACAAAAATGCATAAAAAAAGACTTAATCTGGACCTGCTGCATTCATTTGTACATTCCTCTCTTATGACAAAGTTGAAAGAGTACAATGCTAATTCAGCTGAGCCCTCTTTTATGCTTGACACACCACAACGTCATGCGCAAAATCATTTCCCTAAAGCCCTGTCATAGCCCTGCTAGCTTGAGGTTCAATGTAACCCTCAACAACAGGACAAAGACATCTAAGAAAGTCCCAGATGATGATAACAAGCATGTCTCCTGCCTCGCCGATGTTAATAAGTTATAATGTACGCGTCAGCCTCTGCTCCACAGATGAACCGCGAGCGGTCAACATAAATTAAGCTGCTGTGCGGACTAAGATGTGCACCACACATCATTGTTCTTGTCAATGAGAAATGACCCCGCTGAGTTGTAATACACTGTAGCTCATGACTGCCTCAGCACCTTCTTGTGAGGTCAGTGTTTAATGGAATAAATATCAGAGGCAACAGTGGAGGAAGATATTGCAGTTATTTATAAAATCAGATTATAGTTATTTATAACCGAGTCATTTCCTTGGGGACGGATGAGTCACAAGGGTTGATATTGGGAGGTATTTCAGGCTAACTGGAAAAGAAGCTGGAGAGGAGCTGGCGAGGAGGTGAGGAGAGGAGAGAAGAGGAGAGAAGAAGACGATACATTTTCAGAGGACACGGAGCAGAGCGGTATTATCTGATGAAATATACCGAAATAAACACACACCTCTCCCTTTTTCTCTCTCTTTAAGTTTTCTTTGAAGACCTGTGCTCTTCATAATTTGCACAGCACCTGACCTAAATATTGATCTTCCACCAATAGAGACTGAGAGTCTCCAAAATACCAGTGGTGATAAAAGCACTTTCACTTAAGTCAAAGTCCTGCATTCAAGTCTTACGTAAAAAGTACATGTGTACTAATGCTGTGGTTGGTGTGTGTAGTTTTAACCACTTTATATAGTAAGGTACGTTAGCGTACGTAACGCCCAGTGGATGGGTTGTGAGATCATAAATGAGGTAGGAAAGAAGAAAAAATGAAATTCTGCTACAAAAATTACAATGATTTCAGTTTTTGCACCTTCCTCGAGTTCCCTTAAAAAAAGGCCACTTGTTAAAATGCCCAACTTGGAAGCGAAAATAAACAAGTTAACAGTCTGATTATTACAAAAACGTTGTCAGACTGTGCAGCTAATTTTATCCACTCTTGACAACTGTACGGAGGATGACTCATTTAAATTACACTAATGCTTTAAGTTATGCTTAATTGAGGGCATTGGCACTTGAGTGACAGGAGTAACCAGGCTTCATTTGGCCCACGTCGGCTCCACCTCTTTGCCCATTTTTTGGATTATGTGGAAATCGGACACCGCCAAGATGACAAATCACTCTTATGTGGAGGGGGGCTCTGCAGTATCCATCGCACTCCATCCAAGTGGTATCTGATGGAAACACTCATGTAAAATGTCTTAAACGTCATCACTACTTGTGTAAGTGTAACAATTTTCCATGGCCAATAAATAAAGATGAAGCGTGTGCTGTGAAACCAACTTGTACAGGATTATTGCTCCATCACAACAGCCCGCTCTGCTCTTTTTGTTTCTGCTGTTATCTTCAACTCTTTAACCCACATCCTTTGCTTTTCTGACATCATCCATGCCCCGTCTCTGTGATCCTTCACCTGCACCCTCTCTTCCCTCATCTGTGACCTTCTCCTCTTTCCGTCCCTCCAAGCCATCTGGGCCCAGGTCCTCTCCTCCCATCTGAACCTCTCTGTCCCCATTACCGCCTACTGCTCTTTGACTCCTTACCTGGCAGGATGACGTCTGGGAAACCCAGTTTGCGTGTGAGTGCCAGGGCCCTGTTGAACACAGCCTGGTTCTCCCGTCTGATCTGCTCCAGCTCACCTCGCAGCAGCTGCAGGGAAATGATGAGGCCTGGGGGCAGGAGGGGGGAGGGGCGGGCATATGTGTGTAAAATAGGGGGGAAAGGGCAAATGAAGAGGTGTCAGGTTGTGGGAGGAAAGTGGGATCGAAGAAAGGTAAGGGACGCAGAAGAAGGGAGGGACATAGGGGTATTTAAAGGACGTTAGTCAGAATGTGGGGGAGGAGAAGGCAGACAGAGGAGTGGATGGAGAGACATGATCAGAGTCAGGGAAAGGGGGGGGGCGTGTTGTGAAATTACGCAAAGAAGAAAGGAAAAAATTTGGCTGGTGACAGATTTTTTGTGAGGCATGAGTCATAAATCAAACTGAGATGCTCAGAAGATGAGAAGTAATAGTGAATGGAGGAGCAGTCACACTTACAGTGAAGCCATTTTGAAAATCCCACACAGAAAGATTGTTAAATACTAAAAGACACAAAGTGACCTGAAATTGCAACGTGTTTTCTCCCTCAGATGATTATCATCATAATGACAATTAGATATTGGATGAATACAGAACAATCTTCTGTAAAGTGAGGTCAGTCTAATTTGACTTACCAGGGTATAGAAAAATAAGAAATTAAACACCTACAGAAATACAAATGTCTGTTTTTGGTTCAGCCCATGACATAAAAGACTTAAAGGAATAGTTTGACATTTTGGGAAATATGTCTCCTCACTTTGATGGCAGAATCTAAACTCCTAAACAAACTGGTTCAAGCCTCTCAAATGTAAACATCTAATAGTCTCCAGTAATATTAAACTGGATATCTTTAGTTGAACAGTTGGTCAGAGGGAAACAAGTTGACAGGAAACTACTTTCTGACATTTAAAGACCAAATGATAAATCAAGAAAATACTCTGTAGCCATGCTTGCTTTCTTGCCAAGAATGAGATGAGAGCATTGATGCAACTCTCTTATTTGTCATATGATCCTACAACCAGCAGTCATTTAGTTCAGTTTGGGCCAATTTCTACATCTTGGCTGGGAGCAGAAGTCATTTTTCCAGACTGAGAAATAGTCCCCACAAAACCACAAGGTGTCATTTCTTACACTTCTTTTTTGTTCTGACTAAAAAAAAAAAAAAACAACAGACAGAATACTGTTTGTTAAAAGGCGCTGGTAGCATCAAGCTAGCTGTTTCACACTGTTTCTAATCCTTGTGCTACACTCATTAGCTGCCATCTGTAGCTTCCTATTTACTGTACACACATGAGAGTGGCACCAAGCTCTCGCTCAAACTTTCAGCAATAAAGCAAAAATACCAAATGACAAACTATTCAATTCATTTAATATCTGAAAAATAAATCTACTTCATCACATTTCATCAAATCGTAAACAACGTCAAAGCTGATCATTGATTTACAGTAACAGTAACACGAGGAGCATCCAACAGAAATAAAAATACAACAGTGAGGCAAATAAATGCTCAATTTATGCTACACACTAGTCCCTATACAGAAAAAACATCACATAAATAGATAAATAAACCTAAAACAACCAGTAGTTCCCAGAGCATAAAAATATATATGAAGATTGTTGACATGCAATTAACTGTGATCAAAACGTTATCGTGCCAAAGAATGAATCTTATCATGAGATCCTAAAAGTTTATTATACTGTATATATATTACAATAAACTGTATTCACTTGTTTTTAAGGATAATGTTGGACATTTTGATTTAAAGTATTGCATTTTAGGTCAAAAGTAGTATATTTTGTTCAGGAGCAATGTCCTGTTTACACAGCATGTTAAGCAGACTCTGTGTTTAGAAAATCATTTTGCTTGAATATCATTTTTTTTTTGTTTGACTTTTGGCACCTGAAATTCAATTAACCTCCATAGTACTGAGCTGAAGGCAGAAATCTCAAAACTCTGCAAAATAAAATACCACAATACAACCAAAACTATATATATGTGTGTCTAGAGTAACATGACCTGTTGGCAGCGGTCTCTTGAACAGAACCTGGACCCCTGCTTACTCACTGTAAACTGCTTTAGACAAAAACATTCCCAACAACTGTTCACTGCTCATGAGTTTCTTCTCTTTAAATTCTAACCAAATCAAAAATAAATGTATAATTCTAATCCCGGGCAGCCCAAACAGGTACCAGAACTGCAGAGACAACATATTTACCATAGTTGGTGCTGGGAGCTGAGTACTTGGTGTTGGACTTGCGGATGATGTTCTCGTGTATCTGGTACCACTCGTTCTCATTGTTACATCTGTGGGGGACAGACAGTTGGGTAGGGCTGTTAACAAAGCACCCATTAGTGGGTCCAGATGGAGGGATCAGGACTGTGCGCATGGGGACTACATCATCAGCATGTGTCCCAGAGACGATTTCCTCCTGGAGAAAAGGTAGCAGCAGGGGGAGGTGCTATCAAGCAGCACATTAGCCCAAATGCACAGCTCACTAAGCAAACCTGACAGCCAGCTCTCTACCAGCCTTTTTCATTACTGTGGGCCCGTAGGCCCCTGGGATGGCATGGGGAAATGCACAGACTGGAGCGTTATAGGAGCCGACAGTTTGGAGGCAGCTCAGCACTGAATCACTGCTTGCTTTTTAAAGGAGGAGCTCTTCGCCTCGGCAAAGGAATCCGATAAAAACGACAGCTTTCAATTCTAGAAATCTTTATTTCATGCCGCGCCGTGTAGTTATCCTGAATGTACTACACGGGAAAAATGTCATAACAGGATCGCCAAGTGCATGAACGACCTCTGACCCAGAGCGGACGCTGAGGAGGACAGAGGGGACACTCTGGCTTTTGACGGACGGGAGAAACGCTGAGCTTTGTGTTTTTTGTGTTTGTCCTCTAACTTTGCTCAATTATCTAAGTGTCATCTCTCTCAGCCTCTTCCCTTCCTCTTCTCTGCGTCTCTCCTCCTCCTCTGTTGCCGGGTTGGCCGGCATACAGGAGTGGCTCTCTGTGGCGAAGCCTAACAGAAGGAGCCAGATTCACAACACGCCAAGTGCCCTATCTCAGGCCCGGGGTGAGAAGCTATTGATTTTCCAGAGGACACTTCATTATCATTCTGGTCAAAACGCAGCAGGCATCAACGCTGAAGCACTAGGTTGTCATGCAAGACATTTGCAGAACATTCACACGTTCCCACCTCTTGAAAAGACTCTTTATCAGAGGCCACGCAGCTACCAAGCAATTATGCCGATTACTGCGGAAAAACTGAAGTGTGTACACACCATTTTTTTACAAATATAGTCGCTAGTTCCTTTAAAGTTCAACCCCCAAATCACAAGTACATATTTCGTTCCTCTTACCTTGAGTGCTATCTATCCATCAAGGTTGTTTGAAATATTGGCCATAGAGATGACTGTAATGTTACTACATTACACTTGGCTTTCTGACATCAGTGACTCTTTTCAGAGATCATGACCCGGTTACTCAGGATAACCCACAGACTATTTTCTTTCTACTGAACTACACCCACCAACCGCATCAGAAGAAAACGTGCATCTACTCCTGGACAAGAGGATCTTGCTCGAGACAGCACAGGATGTAAACATTAATGCCATCCTCCTCAGCTGAGCTGTACCGCTAAGCAAGCTTAGCATGGTCAGCTAGCTTTTCGTCCACGAGTAGATGGATGCTTCCTTCTGCACGGTGTAAACTGCTTACAGCAAGGTCCGTGGATTATCTTGAGAAACCGGATCATGATTTCTGGAAATAAGCACGAATGCTGAGTTTATCAAATGTTCAGTTCAATATATATTCAAGGGAAGGCAGACATCTTCAAAACTCTGCAACTCAAACAGGCTAGATGGATAAATAACACTCAAACTAAGAGGAAAAATATGTATTTTACATTTTTGCGTGAACTGCCCCTTTAAAATCCCCGATTTCTTCAACTGCATATCAAGAAGAGGAGGGAGTGTCTCATGTTGACTCACGTATAAACTTTTAGCACAAAGTCCTTCTCCTCTTTGAGGTCAGTGATGGTGTGGAAAACGTCACTCATGGCAAGTACAGCGCAGCCATACGGTCGTCTGTACTGCACGTGAGGCGGGCCTTTCTTTGAGTCGTTCAGCAGCATGCGACCTGGTAGTGAACAAGGAGAGGGACACTCAGAATATCAGCAATCTCTGTCACTGAATGCCACATTTTGCACGCTGTACTTTACTTACCAGTTCTTACAACGTGTGCAACAATGTACAGGTCTCTCTTCAAGTCTTTACTGCTCAGGTCCTAAAGATAAATGAGAGGAAAATTTGTAATATGGAATAATTGCTGGATTCAGCTTCGTAAATGTAAGAACCTGCTGCGTTTCTTCGATATTTATGATAATAAAATGAAGAGTCTGGGTTTGGAGCTGTTGGTTGGACAAAAGAAGCAATTTACAAATGTCTCTTTGGGCTCTTGGATTTTTTTTATCAGCATTTTTGAAATTTTCTTATCGATTCATCTTGAAAATCATCAGCAAATGAACCTATGATGAAATGACTGATAGTTGCAGCCCTAATATTTGTATCCATGTCTAAAAGGGAGAATTATGTTACCGTGAAGAGGGCACAGAGACGATCCACCTTCTCTGGATTCTTTGGTCCGCCATTTTTGTTCAGTTTCACCATGAACTTCTCACTGCAAAAGAAGTCAGTTCACTGTCAACCACAGATAGCTTCAGTCAATCTGCTGAACAGAAGTATTGTGTAGTCGTGTGTGTGTGAGTGTCTTTGCATCTCTTTGCCCTTGATGGATCACTCAGGGTTTTTGTGTGCTCGCTGAGAGGCCTCCGTGTACCTGATCTGTTTGGCCTCACGAGTGTCGTACAGAAAGAAGAAGACATCGGCGTCCTCACTGATGCTGTTGTAAGTAAAGCTCTTCAGATTGATGAAGAGGTGGTGCGACACGGGGACACGGCAACCGTCACCATGGCGCTGCCTGGTGCTGTCACCCTGGGAACGAAGAAGAAAGTGACCGTTAGCGTCCTCGCTGCCACTCTGTATATAGACAGCCTATTTATTAGATCAATGGGGGGGGGGGGGTACTGTACGGGGTTAATAATGTATTGATGTATGCTCTGCAGTGTTTCACCCTGTCACATGTGCATGCTATTTACAGTAAACTCAGTAGACATACAGGCTGCCATCTAAATAAAGAAATGATGAATGAAGGATGAGAAAGTGCAGCTCTGGTGGGTCTTTGTTGATAGGGGCTGCGAGGAGAGTGCAGTCCTGTGATGATAAGATTCTGTATTTCTCTGATGTATGACAAGAAAATTATGTCTCATCTCATTGTACATTTTTGTCTCAGTTGCAAAGGACTCTGCCAGGGTCCTTATTCAGGGAACTGTTAGATATATATTTTTGCAGAGAGTTAAAAGGGAAGAGCTGATTCAAATTGATCTTCATTTGAATAATCTGGTATCAATTCATGAAATCTCTGAAATGGATCTCTTCCGGTGGATGCTGGTTCAAAATTAACACTGGCCAAGCATCAAGTGCAAGTAGAGTTACTGTTTGGCAGATAAATCTCTGTACCAAAACAGTCATGTCACTAAAAAACTATACTGAGAGTCACTAGTATGTTTTGGTGTAATAAATGGACGTGCTTCTGTCCTCCCAGTTTGACACATGCACACCAGGAAAGGCACTTCACAGTGCATTCATGCACACCTTGTGTATTCTGTAATATATACTTGAATATGCAAAGGTTGTTTAAAATGGTAAAGTGTATTTTTTACACTTAATTTACCTTGTTGAAATACATAGACCTTAATCTGTCATTACTTTCTTGTTCTTTGACGATGGCATTTCTAATAATGAACTGCTATAAATACAAATATTTCCATTTTTATTCTCCATAGTCAGAATTTAACCACAAATCTCTAAGAAGAAGAAGTTAGTATGCTAACCAGCCGGCCTGAAAACCTCTTTTCTCCTAGCGGTCCTGTGCACCTCCTTGGTAGTTGGGCTAGCTGAACGGCTAACTGAGTCAACAGATAAAAGTTGGTTAAACAATACAGTTAACAGCAGTTATAATTTATTCTGGTGATATGCCACCCATATTTGATGGGAGTATAAATTCAAGGTAGGTATTCCTTACATGGTGCACCTTTTAATTCACTAATGAATATGTATTTTGTTTATTTAGTATACAAAAGTGTACAAACAATGTGTTATGGTTTTAACAGAGGCTAATCTGTATGCTTTTCATTTTGATACCTAAAAACGGAGCTAAGCTCACTGTTCCCCCTGTTTCCAGTCTTTTTTGCTAAGCTAACTTGCTACCTGTCGTGGCTACATAGTTTTCCTTCTTTTGAATGTCAAACTATTCGTTTTAAACTAAGCTGATTGTACATACTTCAAATATTAAAAAAGTACTTAATCCCTTAATGGAGTCAAAGTGCAACAAGTCTATAAGTTTGTGTTTTCACACATGAATTTCTGTTGACATCTATAGTGCACTACTGTGCTATCTTGGGGCATATGTGGTCCCAGTGGGATTCGACCCACTCTGGCAGCGCTAGTGTGAGGTTTTTATGGAGCATGGTGTCGACACCTTGTAATCTACATTTTATATCAAGGCTTTTTTATCCCTACATGCTCGTATCCTCCTCTATGGGAACTAGATACATTATTGGATCACCAGAATTAATGGCCACCTATAGTAAAGAGTCTAAATGTGACAGTCAAAGTGTCTTACACTCCAGTGTTTGGAGAATAAATGAAATGAGACTTAAAGTGACAGTATGGTTTTAGATGGTTTTGTTAACAAGCAACTTTGAAAAGACTATACCTGGTTTGTGCTTTGCTGACCACAGTGTCTGCTGGATACATGCTAAAAAAGAGTGGAGTTCAAAAGAAAGATGTCAGATCAGTCGGTCCATTCTTTACTCTTCCCACACAGCGTTGAACTTATTTACCTTACAGCAGCTTCAGACAAACACCACCTGAGCAATGCCTCAGTCGATGCTTCATAGCTCTACTACTTCTCCTGCAGCGCTAATAGAAGCCCACATGAGGCAAAACGTGAGTGTGTGGGATAGGAGAGGACAAAGCCAGTATCACCCACACACACCTCTCTGCTCGGCAGCCTAAAAGGACTCCTCTACTCCCCAACCTGAAGAGGTGCCAAGGCCTCGTGCCCTGCCAAAAACAAGCTCGCTTTCATCGACAGAGTCAGGAGGCTTTTTGGCAAGGAAGAGCTACGCTGTTGTTTCTGGACAGAGCATTTAGTGCACAAACATTCTGCGCGCAAAGCTGAGAAACATGGCAATGAGATAATGGGAGGCTGCAGGGCAGTTGGAGAGTGTTTTGATCAGCATACGGAGCTTCAGCTTCTGACCAGAAAGGATCTCCCTCCTAGATAACCATCTCCAGCAGTAGATTTCATAACATCTGTGCTGTAATTGCATATTTCCAAAATTGGATCTGCTTCAGTGAGTCTCCTCAGTGTGTGTGTCTCTGTGTGTGTTTAGATTCACAAGTCGCATATCACCAAAATACATTTGAGGCATTACTTATTCATGGGAATACGTCTCTAGTCTGGTTGTCGGTTTAGAGCAACCAAGACTAAAATATGTAATTTATTTAAAAAAACAACAATAAAAAATTCATTTGCATGCATTTTTCCCATAGCTTCACCTGGAGCTGTCACTTTGCATTTCATCTGCATTGCTAGCTGGCAATCACGCTTGCGAGAGTCACATGGATGCGGGGAAAGGGACACACTCAATATGGCGGTAAGATAAGCATAAAGAACAGGTCACATGAGGCGGCTCCGACAGCTGAATCGTGCTCTCTCTCTTGTGAGTCACCTTCTTATGGATGGTTTGATAATCGGTACATTCACACATCCCTTCACATCCAACAAAACGTTCTTATATGCAAAAACAGGCGGTGCGATGAAAACAAAAGGCACTCAGCGAGCTCCAACTGAGCTCACAGTGTGTAAGGACAGCATCATTTGAGGCAACAGATACACCAGCAGAATTCTACTTAAATGTGTTGTCATCCTACTAAGAATATACATTTATTTCATTATTCATAGTGTTTCATAATTCACAGGGTGCGTTTGTTCAGCATGCACTGATGCGAGAACAATCCCCCCCAACATACCAGTTTGTATAGTTCAGATATGCTGATCTGATCCGGTTCCACCATTTCAAACTCTTTTCTGGGAACAAGGTCCAAGCCAAGGTGCCTGAGGAGGAAAGGCCAAGAAAACAGCAGTTAAGAAAGGAATCAGAAGGAAAAAGACAAAGCAAATAAAGGTTCTGACTCAAACAATAAATAAAGTATATTAAATGTTAAGCTTTGTGCATTCTTGGTCTTCATTTTTCACTTGAAGGTTTCATAAACATGTGTTTGTAAAATCACTCCAGTAATGTGCTTACGTATACCAACAGTGCTGTATTTCTGTTGCAAGATAAATTTCACAGGCAAATATTGTTTTTTTTAACTCCACTTTTGTGTTTGAAAGGGGTGGAGGTAACTAATTACAACTACTAAATTACTGCGATTTTTCATTTATCTGGATAATGTGATTGCCTCCTGTTGACTGTTGTTATAACATAAGTAGTTAAACATGTTGGTTCCTTGAATAACTGGAATTTTTTTACCTCTTCTAACACGACTATAATAAAGGCTTTTAAATAAATACAGATTTCCTTTTTGGTTCGATACAGTTTCTTACATCTTGAGTACCTGGATTGCCTTTGGTTTATAAAAAAACACAGGATTACTTATCATATATTATTACATGAATTGCTATAGGTAGTCATTCTGAATGATGAGTGTTTTCCTTCTCACCATGATGGGATTATCAAATGTTTTCACCACCAAAACAATGATTTGTAAAACAATTAGCAACAGAGTACGATACTGACCAAACAAGTTACAACATTTCCCTCAGATATGTAGTGGAACAACGTAATAAAATTACAATGTGTTCCAAGAAGTGTATTAACCTTAAATACCTAAAACTTCTTTACATATAAACTGCATTCTGTAATTTTTCACTCATTATGATACAGAAAGCTACATTCTTCATGGCTCCAACAGACAATTTTAGATTAGTCTTGTGCATTATGTTATTCTAGTACCGGAGGACATTTTTGGCATCTTCGGAAACATTAGGATCTTGTAGTGGGATGAGGATTTATGGCTTTAACTGTACTTAACCACTCAACATGAGTTTGCATTAAAGAAGACCTGCCAAAGGGTCTATGGGATTAAAGATGTTAAGTACAGCACTGAAGTGGATGTAATATGTTGCCTTACACCTCTGCTTCATGGTGTCCTATATCATACTGTAACCCTTCACTTAAACACAATTGCGCAGCCTCAAATCACGGGGTGCTGTCAGTGTTGCAGTGATCCTTTGACCAGGAAATTAGATCACTACAGCGCTCAGGTCAGTGTTCACTTACAGAGCACTGGTCTCAGCATGAATGGTGTAAAATACAGTGGGCTCCACCTCTGACAGTTTTCTATATGAGCACATTCTATTTATGACCAATCAGGTGACGTGGTTCAAAGTGAATAACTGTGTGTTTTTATGTGCAGTGATGTTATATTAAACTGACAGATGGCCCCTCCTTAGCCGAGCTGGAGCCCTCACATCTTTATCTCTGTTATGGACGCCTGTCATAGCTCAGCTGGATGGAGTTTGAAACTGGCAACAGTAAGACTATGGCTTTACAGTTCCTCCAGGGAGATGTGCATTGACTTTAAGCCGCTTGAGATTCACTCATCTGCTAAATGACCATGAAATTACATCAGAGAGGATGCTATTACGCACCCACTCATCCAGTGTTGGAGATCTCTCCAGTGCCAAAGAAATATGATCTTCTGCGGTAGCCAACAGTTAAAAACAAATGTTTGGGTTTTGTTTTTGTTTTTTTTTTTCTCCGAGCATGTCCACTCACTCATTGCCCCAGTCGAGCCGGACGGTGATGTGCCGCTTGATCTCACGAGTCTGGTCCTGGGCGAGATGGCCCTGGATCAGCTGCCGACGCAGGTCGATGAGCTCATTCATCACATGACGCAGCTTGTGGAACAGATCCACCTTGTGTTTCTATTGAAGGAAGCCAAAAAGACCTAGTTAGGATATTTGATCTCCTCCCACTATGTAATGTGTAAATAATAATCAACTATTAATTAAACTCTTTCCATAATTATCTGATATCTTCTCTTTCATTAAACGTGTATTGAAGCTAAAAAGCTGACAACTGAGAAAGTGTTCTGATATCTGTTGGTGTATTTTACATTCAATTAGTATGATTCAGACATTAATCACCTTCTAATCACATGCTAACCATTTCTGTGTTGCTACCAGTGTTGAATTTCTATTTTCGATATAAATAGCGATAATTGATATAATTTTTTTATTCCAGGGGTCAAAACTGATACCAAAAAATGTATCAGATTTTAGATTTTTGTATTAAACAATAATTAACAAGACCGCAAAAAGTCAAAGATTGAACTATTCCTGGCTAGCAGCAGACAAACAGCAGAAAGACTGTAGTAAACATTAAATATCACACTTTTTTTTCTCTTAATGGCTTCAAAAGTAAGCTTGCTGTCGGAGAGACGAGAAATTGAGAAAGCCTGGATATATACCATAATCACACAGTGGCCATTTTACTCACACTCAGGGTGGGAGGTTCAAATGCTGGGATAATGTTATGTTGCTGTGTTCCACATTGCAAGTCATACGAGCGTAGGGAATCTGAGTAAATATTATACTTTCACTGCTGCCCAACTGATCAACAACTAAAAAGATCATGCATAGTAAAAATCTAAAAGGGATATATTTTAAGGCTAAGCAACATATTTGATAACCCATCAGCTAACATTAGCTGTCGTGTAACCAAATATGTTGTTTTACCTTGAAAGATGGCACAATTTCCCTACAGAGTTTCATTATTCATTGTCTGCGCAGCTGCTGATCAATCGGGAAACAATGAAATGACAACAATTAGACAGATTCTTCCACATTTACATTTATACAACCTGCCACCTGGAACTCAGCAGTACAATATTTTAACTTCCCACCCTGAGCGTGATGTCAGAAGAAAATGGCCACCATATGAATATGGACTACTGCCTGCGCAGAAAATGTGTATTAAAACTGTTTCATATTTTCAGAATTGATATATAGTGATATATATAAATATTTTGATAACACTGGTTGCTACTGAGATTTAGTCCACTGGTTTATTTAATGAAATTAAAAGTCTGTCTTGACCTCCTCACAATCATGCATTTCATCATCGTTTCTCCTGGATCAAGGGCAACACTTTTAATTCAGGCATTTTCTGTTCTCCCTGATGGTACAACAAGCCCACATTATCAACCAGGTTGTTTACATAAATGCAAAGATTAAGCGCTGCCACAATGCCCCTGTAAAATTAATGGGGATAAACACTGCACGTTTTCAAAGGCTGGTAGCTGCTGAAAACAAAGATTTCTGTCAGGGTTGATGAGCCCTTTCAGACATCTATTCTGCAGGGCTAATTACATGCATTATAACAGACACACAGTTATGCTTAGGCCATTGCTCCCTGAAGTAACACCATGAATTGTAATTGGCAACAATAAGGTGAAATGCATCAACATCAAGCCAAAACTGTGTCCCATTATTATGGATGCCACTGTGGCAACATGGCCCATATCACACAGGGGGTGAGCACCAAAACGAGCACTGTTAAATCAGCGCTTCACATTAGTCGAGCTTGAGAGGAAGTTACATCATCACACCAATGCCTAGGGCTCCGTAGTTGCTCAGTCCTCAGTGAGAGTTATGTAAAGACTCGCAGCCAGCTCCGCAGTGTATCCACTCAGCTCCAAACTCAAAACCCTACCAACCACTTCTGCCTGCCCGACCAACGTGAGGCAGGATTAAGGATGCTTTGGGTTTTTCCAGTAATCACTTTCGCCCCGCAAGTAAAGGCTGACTGAAGGTGGTAAGCAGAGCCGGATCTTAAGATGATGCAGAAACTGTGAGGGGCAGGCCAAGATCAATCAATGGCTGAATGACACAGCATGAAATTGCATCCGACAGGTCTGTAGGCCATTATCTGAGCCCCGCCACCATTTCTGCTCCTACATAGATACTATATGTAAATGTAGGGTGACAGTCAGAACGACATGCTATGGGGAAATATTTAAAGGAGCTGTCAATGTATGTTTGGGTTTGTGTCTGGCCATTCAGTACTCTTGCTGGCAGACCTTGTAAACCAGGTGTGGAATTAGGCGCAGTTAAGAAAAACATACTGGAAAAGCCATCAAAACCCCTGAGGAGGACACAAGAGAAACAATGATGGATGCAATTTCTTTCTCCAAGAGCTACTTTTCTCCCAGTCCCCTTGGATATTCTGATTATGTTAGCTCCAGTCACATTTATTGCATAGCGTTGTGTTTTTATATGACTGCAATGTGCTGTAATATAGTGCTACTGACCACATAGAGCTGCTTCCACAAGATGCCCCATTCCTGCAGTGTGGAGGTGGTCTCTGTGATAATCGGGTCCTCGAGGGGCACCACCGTCTCGCACAGGCTAAAAGAAAAAACACACACAAACATTCACCATTACATTCAGTGGATGGACCGCTCTGATGTGCTACAACATATTCTTTGAGCCTCATCAAGTGTGACCACAGGGGGCGCTGTTGTACGGATGTTACAATGCTGTATAAATGGTTGCTGCCATTATTGTTATTCAGTCTTTAAAATGAGTGTGTGAGAGCCCAGTATTTGTTTTTTAAAGAAGATGAGAGGAATGCCAAGTACCTGATAATTATTATGTAAAGTACACCTCAACAGAAGAGCATTTAAATGAGGGTTAACATTTCTGACACAGGTTATCAGACCAAAACAAAACAAGGCGTCATTTAAACATTGTAAGGAACTTCATATTTCTTTATCTTTAACGGACTAAAAACTTCATAACGTTGAAAAATCAGTAACATCCAAAAAACCAAACCAAATATGGACAATAGTTACGCATGAATCACATTTATGTCCGCGAGCACTGTGTTTAATCCCAAATCAGGTGGGCCGGATCATGCAAATTAACTATTTGCTGATGGTGGGTTAAATAGGGAGAAAGAGTCCCCATTAAGAGAGATGCTGCACGCTCATTTCATAAGTTACATAAACTTCATGTTTGCAGGATCAGTCTGGATTTAACATTGATTAATGTTACGTGCTCATCTACACACCCAAAAGGTAACGCACACAGGCTGGGTTCATACAGTGAAACTGTTTTGAGCAAAGCAGCCATCCTCCTGATAAAACCTGAGCTCCATCAGAGCTGTCAAAAAAACATTTATTTCAGAAATTTAAATCAATCTTAATTCTGTTTCCTCTGTCCTGATGATTTTAGTTTAGTTGAGTAAATGTGCCACTATATTTGCAGAAGTGACATTACACTAAATATTGTTAAATGAAAGACCAATTAATCCACACAATGCACAGTCAACAAATCACACTGAAATCACACCTCAGCGTTATTTAAAAGACAGTATAGCCCACAGTGACCAGCAATGGTACAGTGAAATGTGCTTGCAAATTTGGATGAATTGAGAGCTGAAACAGAAATAACTAGTTGACAAACGTTGGTCAGAGAATGTGCTGTAACACTAGTTAGCTACATGCTAGCTTGGTGCAGGAAATGGAGGTGTGGAGACGTGGGTAGCTGACCCATAACGTTACGCCTCATTCAGAAATCACCTGATTTATTTCACTGTTTTGAGTCATCAGGTCGGACACAAAGCTATCCATGGAAGGCCAGTTAATACCTCCAAACTACAACATGCCATTCCTAAACATCGTTGCTACATTGGTTTAATACCTATATTTGGTGTGGGTGCGGACAAAGTTGTTTTAAAGGGGCCTTTGACAGGGCTGGGCTGAGTGGCAAAAGTAAGGTAACAGCATTGCCAAATACACACACAAAAAAACACAAATCATTGATGCTACACGCCAATCTTTTGGAGATCAGCTATGAAATGACAAAGAGGTGATATCATGCAGCCTAATGAGATTTATCTGAGGTGGAGCATTCCAATAAAATCTACAACACACATCCTTCCTGTGTCACCACATTGAAAGGGAAACATTAAACCAAAGGTTAGATCTCTTGGGACTCTTTGCACTTTGCTCACTGAGCTCTGCTGCAGAGAATTATCTTTAATACTGTATCATAGTTTTTGCAACAAGGGAAGCATTACACAATGAGTCAGGGTGATTGTCTGCGGCAAAGATGCTTTGGGAGAGCTACAGATATGCAGTAGGTGTGTCACCTCATTAACTCCATGAGACAGCAAAGCAGATTTCCCAAAGTGCAACTCCTGGAGCGAGGAAGTATAATAATGTCAATTTAAAGTCTGTACTTTTAATTGTTTGAGTGCAAATGAGAGTCCTCCTGCTATGTGGTAGCTCTACTGGAGGGTGGTGATATAACAGCAAACCCCCAGTCCACGCTGAGCCACAGATCCCAGCCTGCAGATTTAACATCCATGAGTTCAGGCTGATAAAGAGCTCTGCTGCCTGGTATTGTTTTCGCCTTTATTCTGGCCTCTACAGCCATGACCGGCTATTGTGATGGGAACTGAAGATGACCGCCGAATGTACATCTGTGTGAGAGAGTTTGTGCATGCGAGTCAGCAGCTTCCTGATGTTCTTAACGGTCATCTTTAACGTCTTAAAAACTTGACCATTACAAATCGTCATGCTCTGAATTTCTCAAAAAAAAGGAAAACCTGTATCACAGTGCCTGTGTAATGAGAGGGTCCTGACTAGTAAAGATAAACAAAATTGCTTTTTATCATCATTGGTCATATCATCTTCCAGCATGTCTCAATGAAGGCCTGGTAGTGATGAATCGGTAAAGGCAAACAGCTGTGTTAGCTTCAGTCCCTTCATAAATAAGATGCTATTTGCTACAATGAATGTAACTGTTTGTTTGTGCTCACTGTGTGTCTACTTCATAATAAACACATTCAAACAGATGATTCAATGTTTCCTACAGATGTACAAGGTGTTCCTTCACTTTAATCTGATCTTCATACACAACTGACTTTGCTTTAAAGATGCAATATGTAAGAACTGGCCACCTGTCAGGGGTCACGCCAAACAAATGGGGAGAAGCACATCAGCAGAGTAGCCACTGAATGCTGCTAGCTGTTGCTGCCATCAGCTAGCTAGCCGTGCAGCTAGCGGTCCAGACTGAGACCTCATAGCTG
Source organism: Acanthopagrus latus (assembly GCF_904848185.1). Lineage (NCBI taxonomy): Eukaryota > Metazoa > Chordata > Actinopteri > Spariformes > Sparidae > Acanthopagrus > Acanthopagrus latus. Next base: position 12,509,412 of record NC_051045.1, read on the forward strand.
GTTAGCATGTTAACTGCAGTAGATATCTCTGCAACACAATAAACAGATGTCTTTGACTTGACATCAAACCTGTTATTTCTTCCCATTCTGTTGTTCAAGTTCAATTTATTACTGGATGTGTTTAATCAAATTCTTACAGATTGCACCTTTAAAGGCAGGAAGCTGTTAAAAAAGCTGGAAGTGGCTGAACTGTTTTTACTCAGTTTTTCACAACCTGGATACCTTGACTAAAATGTAGAAACTGAAGTAACAACAGCACAGTATTGGAATGTATAAAAAGTATAAATAGGTGTCAAAAGGAATATTAGTAACAACGAAAAGGAGAAGGCAGCAATGGCAGCTGCAGTATCTAATCTGCCTGATCCAAAGAAGTTTCGCTGTTCTTCACTTAATATTGGATTCATACAAAGATTTTGGACATACTGAAAAATATTTCATACTGTTTAAGAGCACCAAACAGCATGTTGGAAAGCTTTTAGATATATACCTATATTTGATGTTCGACCGGGTGTTTCCTCATATTAGACATGTTGCCCTGGTCGACTCTGTTTTTTGAATTACATCTACTGTAGTGGAGTGTTGCCCTGACTCCCTGAGATTTGTGGCAGGGGTGAAAAGACACAATTCAAAGACATCTAGAAGGTCTAAATAATGAATCGATTAATTAACTTAGTACTGTGACAAGAACAGATGATTCCAGCCCTTCATGGCCATTTCGCTACAGTGGATGTGGGCACCGGGGACACGGCCTGCCTGGTCATGAGTGGACAATCATTTACTTATCTGGCAACCTTGTTCGTGTCTTTCTTTCCCATACACGCCTGGGTGTGGTACATATACATTCTGATTCTGTTTCAAAATAAACATCTTAAATAGATTTGGATGACTGCATTTTTTAATGAAGACGCTGCACAAGCTCAAGTAGCCGCACTTTATCCTTCAACTTACCCTCTGTTGGTCACTGTGGATTTCTTCAAGTGGACATAGCTGACTGGGAAAATACCCTGTGGACAGAGGAAGGAGCAGAGACGTTACAGAGTGTGACAGGATTAGGTTCCTAATTCTCCTGCGACACGTAACCAAAATGTACAGTACTGTGTTGTGTTTGTGTTATAAGGTAGAATAACCTAAACTGTATTGAGTGGGGGGGGGAGGAAGAAGGCTTTACAACTCTTGCTTAGGGAAAATGCAAGATCACACTTCCCTTATATGTATTCTGAATGTTTCTGCTTTGCTGTGTGCGAACATTTTTCGCCATGCACAGGGAAAAAAAAAAAAAAAAAAAAACCTGTGAATCCCCGTACCATTTGCAGAAGTGAGATGCAGAGCAACATGCACAGTCCTATTGTGGCTCGGCTCAGCAGGGGAAGGGCAAGCGAGACCGCGTGGTGCCAACTGCCACCCTTGCAGTTCATCTTTCTTATTCTAATCTGCCAGATGTGAAGAATTGGCCACTGTGAGCACAACTAATTCTCTCAGCATGGAGAGAGTATGGGGGCGAACGAATGTGGGCAGCGGAGTACATAACAAAATGGAGGGGTGTTAGTAAGAACTGTAAATAGCTGATGAGAGTAGAGAAGGACAGCATGTAGCCACTAACACCTACATTTACCAGGACTGGACGGCTTTTGTGCTTTTTTTTCCTTTAAAACATCCCAGCAGCATCACGTAATACCTCAGCCTTCTGACATCTCACTTTAAAGCAGAGTGGACACGAAAAAATAGATAAAATTACCTGCCATTCTCATGTTTCTAATAATATATCCAGCATTTCAGTTTTTCTCATGATTGTATTTGTGGATGTGCAATGTTACATCCTTGTTCTCCGACCTTGTATAAAGATTCTGCGGCTCCGCTACAGGTTATCACGGATGGAGTCTGTCATAAAACATCCTTTACTAACAATCACGGGAAGCAGATGTACCAGTCGTATATAACAGCCACTCACTGCAAAGTATCGATCTCTGTCAGCAGTGATGGTGTTGTATTATTCCGCAGCTATGATCTCTCCTTACAGGGCGGTGTGCAGTGAGGATTTTTCTCTAAACAATGCTGCACGAATAGACTGAAGTGAGCGCTAAGAGGTTTTGGATTAAATCACTCTGTCCTGCCTTTCTTTTCTGCATTGATTAAAGATGCAGTATAGCAGCACAACAAGTGTTTGGTGCATCCATCCTGCAGGAGAGCTTGGTTTTGTTTAGTTTAATGCATTACAACTAAATTGTATTTTTTTGGTTTGGTGTAGCGTCTGGATTTCTGATCACTAACTGCACCATCTGCTGGTTGAAAGGTAAACAGATGTGGCTTATCCACTGAATTCTGCTCCACCAGAGAAAACAGCACAGCAGCAACACAGCATGCACTCAGATCGGTGGGTCCCTGCTGCTCTGATGATCTGCAAACTGACATACGACAGTTTTAATAAATGATAGAGCTGGCTTGCAGCAAGGTGTTCATTAAACACGTAACAGACATGCAGTGTATCTCTTTTACTACATTTAATCATTTCTTGTCATTTTATTATCTGAATAGGTTTCTTGTTGAAGATTTGTAAATTACATTGAAGATGGCACTACACTTGGCACTTCTGTGCTATGAGATAAGAACCTGGTTAAAATAGTGCCTTTATGAAAGCACCTCATGAAATACAGGTCAAGAGATTTCTATTTTTGTCAAATCAAAGCTCTATTCAATAAGTTAATCAGTCACTAATGTCTTCACGTCATATGTCTCTCACATCACAGCATTATTTACAAATACAAAAAAAAATACTTTTTAAATATTGTTTGGATAATCCATTGTGTGACAAAGCAACCGGTTTCACAGATGTTTGGATGAATTTTAATCTATTTGAGTGCTAGCTGGCAAAGTCAGTTATCATTATGAACAATCCTGCAAATCAATGTTATATGAACCAACACATTTTTAAGACTTTTTTGTTTTCACAATCCAAATGGTTGTTTTCTTTTAGCCTTTTGCTTCACCTATGAGTCTTAACATGTGTTTAAGTCTCTCATGATTCATTTAAATGGACAATACTGCAGCCAGACTGAATCACACAATGTCAAACCAGTGATCTGAGTATGTTGGTGTAATTACCTTGATAGAAGGCTTCTTGGTGGAAAAGCCTCTGTACCAACCTGGGGGCAGAGCAAAGTGCACATCAGAAAACATCACAACAGTGTTGCTGTGTTTTATATGCTTTTATCCCAGTAGCTAACATATTGATAAAATTATATTTTTGCCATTTTAACATGTTAGCTATGACAGTAAACAATGTATACCGTGTACAGCTGATTAGATTAATCATCAGACTTCAAGTAGTCTGGTCAAGCTAACCACTACTGCAGCTCTGTCTATGGGAGGGTATCAGTATGATCTCTACAAATTAGCCTCAACACAACGATTCTTGACAATTAAAAGCAAAACATTTTGTTTCAACTGTTGCTGTGAAAACTTGTTAGCATGAGTAGCTACTGCTGCAGTAGGGTAGGCTATGGTGTAATTTCCACAAAAAAACTCAAACAAATTGATTATTCTTTTCTTCTTGACAGTTTGAAACAAATAAATGCTATTTTAAATGCCTCTGTGAATATTTTTTAGTCAGTTCATTGAATGACTATGAAATAATCTGCAGCAGTCGCTACATTAGCTAGGGTTCCATTAGCTAGTTAGCTAGGCTTCATCCCAGGGTAAAACTAAGGTTAGTGGCTTTTTACTATGTTAGTTTGTCGTAAGTCTATGGTCCGTAACTACTGCTGTAGTAGGTTTCTGTGGTAGTCAGTTAATCTAATGGCCATAAAATAACCTGTGGCAGCTGATACGTTAGCTGGGGTTCTGTTAGCTAGCAGTTAGCTAGGCTACTTCATGCTAACTCATCCACTGTTTGATGGATTAAAATTTGTTTGGGTTGGTGTTGGTACTGGTAAATATTACGTTTAATGGTGCTGTTGTTTGAAAAGGAAATTTCCGTTAAAAATCGACAGCTGCTAATCTAAAATAACTCTAAACTCAGATGCTCTTTAGAACACTGCCACTATTTTCCCTATAATTTGTACCAGCATGTTTATCTCCTTGCAGGAATAGCGGATTTATGGTCTTGTGCTTTTCCATGCTGCTAAAGGAGAAAGGTTCTGGTGGAGCAACACAAGATTCTGCATTTATGTATTTATTTATTTGGCCTGAAAAGTAGCCACATATATATAGGCAACTTTTTAGCTGTAGGATGTAGATACCCTTAGTTGCTAAAAATGCCCAAACCTAATTTTCAGTTTCGGATATGTTTCCACAGTCCAGAACTGCTCTTTTATTTCAACAAAAAAACATTATATTTGTGCCTGTACTCATCCAAAGAAGATTAGATTATTACCTTCACTCTTCTCCAGAATCTGTACAGTTTCCCCGATCTCCAGGACCAGGGCCTGACATATTGGTGACCGGAAGTTGCAGATCACTGTGAGAAACAAGATGAAAAACAATGAGACAACAGAGCTGAAAACATATTTGACCTTATAGTGGTTCAGCATCATGCCGACTGTCAAGGGAAATTACATCACGGATATAGATCTCTGCTTAGTTTTATCTTTGTGACCTCTGATTAGACGAAGGTGCATCCCCCTGCAAGTGTTTTGGGGCTGTGGCAGTGCTTTTTATTAAGCCGTTTATTGCAAACATCTAATCACGGTGTCGCGCAGGAGCCGCCGCTTAGTGCACTGTAAACAAGCTCCCGCCCTGAAGAAGGTAGTCATTTTAATAGGCAATTAATTCTTAAGCGGCCTGATTTTGTGCAATGTTAATTTAATTGTACTGTATCCGAAAATAGACCCCACACAAACCGTAGAAGTAATACGACGAAAAACGCTGCTTTACCATGAGTCACTATTAGCATAAATCTTTCCGTGTCTCCTGCTTCTGCAGCATCATGCAGTCTCTGACCAAACACAGAAGAATGTAGTCATCCGGAGCCTGCGCTCGTCTGTGCAGCGCTGCACCACCAAGCCGTGTAACACGCAGTGCGCGAGCCTTCAGTGAAGGCAAACTTGTTTAATAATGACAGGGCTCCGCTGACGATTTTTAAAAAAAACAAAACAAAAAAAAACCTACAAATGGTGGCCCTTCAAGGAGAGTTTGATGTGAATCATTATGTTAATGAACTAGCCAGGGGACCCAGTGAGGGGGAGGATGAGGAGGAGGGGTTTGGGCTCGGCTCCGCTTGCCTCAACTGCTCCGTTCCCGTGCTCGGGGTAGCTATGGCAACAGATCATCTACAAACTGGAGGGCTTTTCTTCCTTCGCTGTTACTGCTGCGGGGATCGGGGCGTTTTTAAAATGGCAAGCTTATGGATGCTGCACGGCGCCGGAGTTCAAGTCGAGCGTATTGGCCACGTATAAGAGGTAGAGAGATGGATGGACTTAAAGAGCCTCTTTGTCACCTTTTTTTTTTTTTTTTCCAGTCTGCCTCAGGGCCCCTTTTTTCAGCCGGGGCTAAGTATTTCCTATTTGAGAGTCCTATTCCTTAATGGCCTCTATTCAATTTGAATTGCAAAAACCTGCACTCACACCGTTTGAGAAGTCTTTAGCGCAGGCCATGTCAGATGAGATTGTCATGTTCGAGAGGCAGAGACAGAGAGAGAGAGAGAGAGACAGGAGCGTCACAAAGGCTCATATTTTCATAGTCCTCCCTCACAAAACCTCCAAGCTGTGTAAACATTCTTTCATTGTGCCTAAAAGCTACAGCGCATTAGCATATCATCAAAGCACAACTAACCGAATTCATCTTCTAGACTTCGACATGTTGAACGTAGGATGTTGGAAGGACTGACGGGACAGGCAGGGAGGAAAATGTTGGCAAAAGCAACATTTTCTACTCGGCAACAGTATATCAAGCCCAGACTGTCCCTCGATTTAGTCGCATTCAAAGTCAACACGGCATCTTGCGGCTGCTATTGTGTAACCAGTAAACTTTCTTGAGGGGGGATTGTGTTGCTTGAGTGCAAGAGTAGATACCCTGCTGTCCTCCTCAACTCACCACACCTTCGTCCACCTCTTTTCGGTCCTGTGCTAGCCTGCTTTTAAAAGGCAGTCACACTTTTCTTGCTCACACACAAAGGGAAAATTTTACCTGCAATGAATTTTAAAAAAAAAAACACACCATTTTTTAAATCTTCCAGCTGCTTTCGCATACAAAAAGGCGTCTATTTTTTTAAGAATGTTTATTTGTTTTCAGGCTTCATCCAATCCTCGTTTTGGGAACATTTCGGTATGGAGTGGTCTAGACTCAGCAGGGGGGGCCTTCGTTTTCAGAATTTAAAATCCTCCCCCCCAACTATGACACTACGGGGTACTTGAATTCATCAAAGGTCTGAGAAGCGCTCATAGTACAGATAAGAAGTTCCCCAAGGTGGCAACTTTAGAACAACGTGACAGGGACCGGATCCTTTTGAGTAATCTAGTCGTGACTCTCAGATGTAGCTGAAGCGAAGTGACAACGTTGACGGCAGCAAAGAGATGATCATCAACGTTAGCGAATGAATAAAGGTCAAAAACAAAATGGGCAAACAGCTGAATCATTTGAAACAGTGAGAACAGAGTGGGCACCTCACATCAGTTTCACTGAAACAACACAATACACGGCCCTTTATGAAAAGGGGGGGCAGGGAGAAGAGAAATCTCATTTTACCTCCAACTGTCTCAAAACAACTGGCATAAATGGTCGACAACACATCATCTGCCTTTTATGTGAGTGTGTGTGTGTGTGTGTCTGTGTGTTTTTGTGTGTTTGTACCTCAATGCACACATCAGAATACACACATACACAAACAATGACAGAAGACTGACCAGACTCCAGGTCGTGCCATTCAATCATTGGGTCTCTACACAATTTATTAAAGTGAGTAACAGCTGAGCATGATCTAAAATGACTCACACAGTTTGGCTGCACACACTGAAATACACACCTGTGTAAATGCCGATCTCAAGGCGAACAACATTTCACACAGTCATTGGGGTTTTATTGGAGTTTAAACTCAGAGTTTAAGATTCAGGGATTAAGATGTTTATTGTCACTCCAGTAGCACAAGTACACTACGGTAAAGAGCGATTAGCAAATACATTTACATATAATAATCAGTACTACTACTACTAACAAGAAGAAGAAGAAGAGGAAGACACTAATAATAATAAGACACAAAAAATAAACAATTGTTTCTGTTTTACAAGCTAAAATCACTGTGGTCACTTGATACTTTTCAGTTTAAATATAAATGATATTGTCTAAAATGACTGGAGTTCACTGAACAGTGAACCACGCAATGATGGTGTAATGATCTAAAGGCAACAACCTGTAGCCAGGCAGGTGTCAATCCAAATTAAGATACGTGGATATTACATGCTTTAGATTTAGAGACTCAGAACACAGCAGAGTATTTTAGATATTTACCATTCAACTCAAAGCACACTGTTCGCCGCGTCGATTTCTTTCTCACAAAACTACCGAAAGTTTTATTTTAAACAGTCTCTGAAGAACCCAGTCTTGTTTTTTTTTCTCGCTCTGTGTTGGCGTGAAGTGAGAACAGAAGCTCGAGTTGATTTTCTATAACAGCTGATGATGACTAAAAAAAAAAAAAAAAATGTGGCGATGCAAAGCTCTCCGCGGTGTTAAAAGAGAGAAAGGCGTACCACCACAAACATTGTGTCTGCTAACTGTAATACCAGAGTTTTTAAAAAAAAATATGTTCCAAGTCACATTACTACGTCTTTCTCATCTGCTGCACCAAACATAAAAGCACTGCATGAAATATGCAAATACCTCCAGAGAGAATCTGTTCACCACATACTGAATAGAAAGCTGGTGTGTGTTTTGAGGGTGACCTCTGACCCATTCCCCTGTCCTACTCTTCACGTTCATGTTGCACATTTTTAGCATCAAGCCAAATCCAACATGTGAGCTGTGATTTATTTAAAAACGTATATCGTTCTGTTGTAACAGATCAACAGAAGTATCATTATCCAGTGTGATAACATGACATGCCGTCATGTCTTTAAAAATCATTTTCCTCAACGTGTAAGCTTAAAACACAACATGCATGACCTGATGGTGACCTTGCTTTTCGAATCAGTGAGAGACGCATACGGCGGTGAACTGAGCGGCAGCCCCCGGGGGAGAAATATTCAGCAGAGAGAGCAGAGCTGTCATCAAAAAACCTGCCAGTACAACAGTAAACACTATTATGGCTCATAAATTATCTGTTTTTTTTTTCCCTCAAAACAACCGAGTGCTAATGGCACCAGTGTGCTGAGAGACAATTTATTAAAGAGGACACTGTGTTCATCCTAACTGCAGCACTTTCTTGGAAATTCCTTTTTAGCTCCAGTCTCAATCATCACTCGTACAACTGAGGCTGAAACTGCTTAAACCATTTCAGTAATGCAAAGTGAGCACACGGACCATGAAGGTCCTGCTTTCCCGGCTTGTCCCAGATCTGGCTAAAGTTAAAAATTACACAACGCTCTTTGGGTTTCGCCCACTGAGTCATGTTGTTCAGCACGACTTGAATGCACACTCACTTACTCAGAGACATTACTGCGCTCAAGTCTTGCTAACCTAGGGATTTCTGCCACGGACGCAGAGGAGCGTCATAGAGATCCAGGCTTACTACTGCAGGGGTGTGTGTTGCTGTGAGATCAGGACCATATTACAGGGCACTTCCAAATGACCGTACACATGACCATCACACGTTGTGTTTTGCATTTATTGCATTTGCATTTATTGTGCATGTCAGGAAACTACGGCGCTGATGAACTTTGTGACCCAGAGCCTGTGATGCTCACCAAAATGAGGCTGAGCAACTCTCCACTGCGGATTAGATTAAAGGTTAAAATCACGGATAAAACCACGATGAAATGCTACTTTGGACTACATTAATCTCTCTAATCCCACTCTCAGCTGAACATTAGCTCTATCTTTTGTTCCGTCATGAACACGTTTGATCCTCGAGCTGTCCATTTCAGATAATGGTGGCCCGGCCTGCCTGATTATTTCACACACTGCTACAGTAGTTCTTCGTCTGAGCCGCGTCCATGTGGCCCGCAGATAGAGGCGGCTGATTCACTTCACTCTCTCTCATGTGGGCAGGTACTGACTTACAGTCGGAGCTCTCTTCCAACAGAAGTGTAAATACATTCTCTTAATACTGCTGCTTATGTGAGCGAAATTCATCAGTGACTCATTCCCAAATAAGAGATTCAAAAAACAAAGTGCAGCTTGCAGAACCATTCAAGGAAGATTCAACTGAGGACTGTTGAGTGAATTCATATTTTTTTGATTATCCATTCGTCATAAAATTGCAAATATCCACAACTTACAACCTCACAAACATCTTATATTCTGTTTGGACTCTATAATGAGTGTTTACGTTGGGGTGCTTTTGACATTTTACACACTAATTATTAATTTAGGAGCAAAACAAGTAATTACAGATTAATTGGCGATTAAAATAAACATCGGTTGCTGCTCCAGCGTGGAAAAGAGCCGGGCAGCAGCGTGGTGCATTCGATTCCAGGCCTGTATGGCCGCCCTACATGTGATTTAGAAACTAGTGTTATTCTCTGCATAAACACTCCAAGAACAACATAATGAAAAGGCAGCGTCTCTAAGAAAAGGCATTAACATTTCATGAGGTGGTCTCCAACTGTTTCCTGTTTAGACGGAGCCCATTAAGTGCACACAAGCCTACAGAAAGGCTCGCTTGGTTTAGCGATGTGACGACAAAAGATTTTAGCGCAGATCGCAATAAAACAACACTCACAGTAAGGTGACTGTGGTGATTTTTTCATTAGCGGGATTAATCGTGAATATCTTGAATGACTTGAAAAAGCTGCCTAACTCATTGACACACAGTCCTATAGTGGTTCCCGAATTATTTTAGCCATTATTTTATGTCACCATGGCTGAGGACGTAGCTTGAACATTGTATCCCCCCACAAAAACAATCTAAAGGTGCAATGTGTAAGAATTGGCCACCTGTTTTAATTTTAAAACCCAACAGCATATCACTGCTAACTGCTAACCGTAAGCTGGTTAACTCAGCTGGCTCCAGGCACTTCTCTGGGAGCTGGTAGCGTCATGGGAGTGGTGCTGTTTGCAATGCAAGCTGGTTAGCATGCACACCTCAGTCGACATCTCTACAATACAATAAATTCATAAACCACAGATGCTTCTTCACATTTTGGTGATCATTTTTGTAAATTCTTGAATATCCGTGACTAAGAGTCTTACATGTTGCACATTTAAATCTGACGTGTGTAAAAAACGTCAGATTTCAAACTCAAAACCGACAGGTGAGACAAGATTACCACCATTTATTTATCCTTTATTTGTGCAGGAAGACCTTTATGATTCATTATTGTGTGTTTAGGTTTCTGACTGTTTTGTCCTCTCTGTGATGCAGATAAAATGTGTGTTTTTCTAACATGAAGTACAGTTAAAGGGGCACTATGTAGTTCTGGAGAATACATCCAAATGCAGAATATTAATATTGCACAACATTGACAGGTAATAACACAAACACAAAATAGTCATCTTTTCTGTAACTGAATGAGCAACCTGCTCTCAGAGGAAAATGAGGTCCCCAGAATGCTGTTTGAAGAAAAAGGTGGCAGGGTCCGCCACATGTAAACAAAGCAAAGCAGTATGAAATTGTGTTGTCCTTTAAGGTCTGTTGGTTTATCCAGTTTATTTGGTCATGAAAACGAAAATAGTTTGTTTATTTAGTTTGTTAAGGCCTAAAAATCAACCAATGATGATCTTAAAGTTTAAAGTGCACCCTTAAGATTCTGACTCTGTGATGCATCACAAATATTGTTATCCAGACAGAATATGTGAGATTAAAGCGATATCAGCATGTTCAATGCAGTTTTTTAAAGCATTTTCTAGATGGTAGATGTCTGGATTATATCGTGAATCGCAATTAGGTCTGACAGTGTACTCGTACCGTCCGGCTCCTCGCTCGGCTTCATATCAGCGCACGGCGAAAAGAAAAATAAAGCACAGAAGATAGGAAAAATATGCAAAATGGTGCCACTAATACGACAGATGAGGCAGGAGGAGAGATGATAACAGGGGCCCTCTGTGTGTGTGTGTGTGTGTGTGTGTGTGTGTGTGTGTGTGTGTGTGTGTGTGTGCGTGGAGCCGCACTGACAGGCCAGCAGCTTCATCTACAAGGATGTCAGAAATACTGAACCTCGCATGTCAACACGTTACATGAGGGGAAGAGGACCAGAGTAAATTAAGCCTCCCGTTCAAGGTACAGTATGTACTGTGTAGGTACACATCGGCTCTGCTTCCCCGCATTTCAGCACCGTGGACAGCGCCAGGTCAGTCCGCACCGACTGATGCTGCTGCGGAGGCTTGAAACTGTTGCTTCCCCCCCACACACACACACACACTCCTTTCTGCCTCCCTCTCTGCTGAAAAACAAACACACACACACACACAAACACCTGCAGTGATTCCATGGTGGATAAACGGACTGATTACAGAGCGATTAAAAACGCGATAAGATGACTGTGCGGCCCGCTGGAGGTGCTCGCATCGTATGGCGGTGGATTCGCCGTCGGGGGGGCTCTCTCTCATCCTGCGGTCTTTACGAAACGATCATGACCAACGTGATGCCTCGAAACAAAGTGTATATGTGTGGGTGTGTGTATGTGAGGAGGAGGAGGAGGAGGAGGAGGAGGAGGAGGAGGAGAGAGAGGAGGGGGGGATGGGGGGGTGGGCAGTATCATGTGCGAGGCAGCATGAGTAGCCCTGCAAGGGAAAGAAGCTGTGGAGCATCTGGACATGACTCATTCCCCCCTAATGAAACCCCTTCTATAGTGTAATCACACGCTATGGACGCTATAGTCGTGGCTGTAGGGGTTCAGCACCCGGTTTAAAAGGGGCCGTATGGCAACTTAAAGGGTTATTAAAGTGTTTCCACCTCGCTTTTTCTTTTCTTTCTTTTTTTTTGTGTTGCATCTGAAAAGGAGCCGGTCTTGCTCCAACTCGGGGTTTGTGGTGGTGGTGGTGGTGGTGATGGTGGGGGTCAGAGTGCAACACACGCAGGGAGGGAAAACACGCAGTGAGCCACGGTGCGGTGGGTGTCTGCAGCAGGGACAGAGACGGAGACAGCAGCGCTGCGGGCTGTAGTGTAGTTGTGTGTCTACAGGTAGACTCCTTCCTCTAGTTTTCAGCCTACACCTGTTGGAAAGGGACGCAGTCACGATGCCCCCTCGTGGATTCCACACGAATCGCCCCCCCTTCCCCCCCTCCTCCCCTTTCCAGATACGCTCATAAGAAGAAAAAGGACCAAAAAAAAAAAAAAGCTTTCCTCTCTCTGACGCATTTTCTTTTTTTCTTCGCAAAGCCACAAAAAATCTAGAGATGGTGCGCATCTGTTTAAAAGGTGGTGTTGGTGGTGGTGGTGGGCTGTATCAGCAGCCCACGCAATTTCCCTCTTCTATGCAGTCACTGGCCTTGTATATCAGCCATTATGTGTTTTTTCATTGGGTGTAATGGGCATTAACAGCAGCAGGGAGGTAGGTGGTGGGTGGGGGGGGTGAGGTGGTGGTGGTGGGGGAGGAAGACGGGCTAGGGTAGCCTGCGAGAGGTGCCGATGGACGCGCTGGGTGTCAGCGCGAGGCTCGTCTCATTAAAGTCGATTACCAAAAATAAAAGATAAAAAAAAAAATCAAAGCTGCAAACCAATCGTCGCGGTGAAAAAAAAAACAAACAGAGAGAAAGAAAGAGAGAAGAAGAAGAACAAAAACAGGCGTTTTACACTCACCAACTCCGATCTTCTCCTCTTCCGTAGGTATCCACATAATTGGTTATTTTCCCTCCGGTAGCGCGAGCCACATTATGTCGATATCGTGAGATGATGCTGCTGGAAACACGAGAGCTGGAGAGGCTGCGAGCGGGTCCCTGGCTGCTCCGTCCGCGGGACTACATGTCTCCCGACGCTGTGAGAACGTGCGCGAAGGGACCATCAGAAATTAGATTTAAAATGAGAAAGCCCCTCGATGATGTCTCCGCTTCTTGTTATGTCCCCGGCTTGTGTCTCCAGGTCTGATGCAGTCTCCGTGTCCACCTAATGTAACGCGCGCACACACGCAAGGAAGGGAGGGGGGAGGCACGCACGCACTCACGCACGGTGACCGTTTTTTTTTTTTTTTTCTCAGCTCTCCACAAAAGGTGTTACTGCAGCCCCGCGTCTCGAGCGGGAACCGAGAGATTTCTGTTTCCTCGAAGCTTATTTATTTCATTTCTTTGTTTGTCTTCTTCTTTTTTACCCCCTTTCTCTCTCTCTCTCCCTCTCCCTCCCTCTCTCTCTCTCTCTAGATTTTTCCCTTCCAAGCCAATCCGAGTCCAGCTGACACACAATAGGCTGGCCCGGCTCGGCTCAGGCTCGGCTCGGCTCGGCCCGCCTGACTGAGCGGAGGACGGGATCCTGGCGGTAATTAGGAGGCAATAGGTCGCGATCGGTGCTCAGAGGTCCGAGCTGTCGAGCCGGTGCGGGGGAAAACTGAGAGAGCTGCAATATACTACAGGCTGCGCCATCTTCACGGCCGTCACATGACTCGTTTTTGTCAACACTGATGTGTCAAGCAATTGCAAATATATGCTCGCTCTCTCTCTCTCTCTCTCACACACACACATATATATATATATATATATATATATATATATATATATATATATATATATATATATATATATATATATATATATATATATATGGCAGTTGCAAACACAAACTGCATTTTCTGAGCTTCTTCTTATTCTTCTCTTCAGCTTCCTCCTCTTCTTTCTGATTGGATGTGTTGCTTTAGGGGGCTGCTGGCCGTAAAGTCGCCCCCGGTGTAACAGATCAGGCCGGGGCCATGTGGCGGGGGGGGAGCACCTCATGGGGTTGAGTCATTTTCAAAGAAATGGACCCACTACCGGCAATGCTTTGTCATAGTGCAGTCATGCTCCCACACAGAGAGATGCAACTAACTCCTGTTTAAAGAACTGTGGATTTTCCCATCAGGCCCTGCATCACACAAGCCAGGGCTGATTTATACACAAGCTACATGACAGATCTCAAGTTCGGGGTGGCTACTTGCTTTTTCACCTGTGATTTCACAGCTTCACGTCTAACTTGAAGGATGAGTTCACCAAAAAAACAAGAAAAGAAAAGAAAATTCAGTCATTCAGCACTCATCCAGGTGCAGGTGGAAAGTCAGGTGAAGTTTTGACCTCCACAATTTTTTATTTTTTATTTTTGGAGCTTCACAGCACAAGTAGATGGAGACTGGACACCAGACACCTCAACACGCCTGATTAGCTTCATCAGCATCTATCTGTTTATAAAAATGTTGAAAAAATATTATTGAACCTGTCCCTTTAACCAGATCCACACGAAAAGCCAGTGGGGTCTACTCAAGGTTGAGATGTACCCACCCTCCAAATTTGGCGGAAATCCATTCTGTAGCTTTTGTGTAAGTCTGGTCACAAACCAACAGACCAACCGACTGAGGAACGATCACAAGTTCTTTTTTAACAATGTAAAAAACAAACAGCTCCATGCAGCTCGTCATTTATAATCCAATTCCCCAGAAGCTCTGAGGATCCCAAACTGAGTTGTACAGGCAATATTTACACTATTGACGACTTCAGACAGGGGTGTATGCTAAAGCTTTTAGCTTAGCAGCTACATTGAAGATTTTGGCTAAAAGGTAGTCTATGTTACAATTTGAAAGGATTGACATTTTTAATTGGCCATATGTTGGCAGATTGTAACATGTCATGAGAGAATGAGCTCTACATGAGCCTGTGGATGATTGGTTTGAAGTTTTCTTTAGCGCAGCAGTCCAAAGGGTGTGTGACTTTACGCTTGTTCTTGAGTCACAGCCATTCATACACAAGCACACATGAACAGCATCAGAAACGATCACAGACTTCCCTAAAAGAAAACGATTAGGTTTCCATCCATCCAATTGGACAAATATAACAGGTGTTTAAGTCCTTTGTAATTCATTCAGTTGATGCGGTGCCAAACACCAGAAGGCAGTCCCAGTCCAGTATTTACTCGTGGGGTATCAAACAGTGAGCCAGTCCAGAGATCTGGTCTGTTCTGAATTTGGGAAGTGATGTGAAATACTGAGGAAGCTTTAGTTAGTAGTATACATTTACAAACAATAGTAAATGGATTAATCACTTTCACTGTAGCAGCTAAGCTAAAAGGGTTGGCACACACCTTGTCTGAGGTGGGTGGGTGACTGAATTTTCAATTTTTGGGTAAACTTACCCTTTAAGTGAGCTGCTGCTGTTATAATGGCCTTTGGGATATTAATGAATACTTTGCTGTGAAGCTTCAAAACCTCTGGCGTCAACAGTCCAACACATGTCCACCAATATAAACTAATTATTTTAGGGAAGACTTCAAGTCACAGAAACATCTTGTTCTGTTTAAGCCCAGATGAATTTACAGTACTGGTCCAGAAAAGCTCCGTCATACCGCGTCTCACCCATTTGTTATTTCAGTGCACTAAGCTGTCTTGTCCTATAGAGGAGGCAATCATGAGTAGAAAAATAGAGTGATTTGGTGAATATTGAGCGTCCAGTGAGTTTGATGTAGTGTGGGAGGGAGGGCAGTATTCAGCAGGGTAATTTCTCTCCATCATAGCGACGCTGTGACTGACTCCCATCTGTCTATTACTTCAAGTGGAACACTGTGGGCGGTGTTCCAATCACATACATAAAGCTGGAGGAGTGTGGGGCGTTTTACAAGCTAAATATGCATCCCCGCTAATAAGCACGGGAGAGAAAAAAAATTATAAAATATAACAAATTAAAAGCGTCCACAAAGCCTGCTGAAAATGTGCTCCAGTAACACTGCAGCATACAAATGGTGAAAAAAAAAATCCAGAACAAAGGGCATTTTAGTGATGATTTCACTTGTTCAGCTCGAGGAGAGCAGCCTCTGAATTTAGCTCTGATGCAGCAGCACTGCCAGGATGAGACACAGGTCCACTGCAAACAGGGATCGCCTAATACAGTGAGAGCTGCTATTTGTTTCAACTTTCCCAAATCCAGCAGACAATAAGAGCCAGCCGAGGAGGTAATAAGAAGCATGTCCTGCAAACTCATCCATCACCTGCCTTCAGACAAACACACACACATACACTTTTATTTCTTTACACTCCTCGGGATCATACTTCCATGCACTCTGGGCTCTGTGCACACAAGGACATGTGCATGCACGTGCAGACAAACACACAGTTTAGTACTTATTTGATCGCCATAAAGCGGTTCCGACTATTTTTTAGCGTGTTATACTATTAACTGAGATGAAGGCCAAAGGGAGAATTAGGTGGTAAATCCCTGCACGCACAATTCAACAGTCAAGATACCTGAGTCATGTCTTTAAGGCATATAAATACTAAAGATGCAGTTATTCACATGCAACAAATGTAAAGCAGAACGAAATTATGATTATTAAATATATCGAAATTCAGGTGTTGCTTGTATCCACACAGAAGCTTTTTTTTAGCTTTTTCATTTTTTTTTTTAACTCAAACAGAAATTCCAAAGAACAATTTTGCAAAACTCTAAGCACAAATCACATCATTAAGCACAATATGTTCACCCTGAAAACACAGGCCTCAGGTGACCTCTACTGTGCTGGTGAGAAAAAAAAAAATGGAGCAGCACTGAGAATAAAGAGGAAGATGAAGACTGAGAGCAAAATGAGGGGGAAGGCGACCTAGTGTTTCTAATGAAATGTGTGCAATTTTGGTGACAGTGTTGCAGTTTCAATTATAACTTCATGGGCTGACTCTATAATTTCAGGAAACTGTACTGTGTCTATTCTCTCTATGTTTCTCCTTTGTAGAAGCAGCCTGAAAAACTTCTATCACATGGAAATCGGAATTTTGACTGATAAGTAGATTGTGACTTTTGTATTACAAAAGGCACACTGTCGATAGAAATCGCATATTCTACTAATCTCAATTTATCAATTTGCAAGTGAAACGTGAGTACAGCAGGAGAAGCGTGATTAGTTCACTTGGACTAAATCAACGGGTGTTAAGAGTCCTTTGTAATTCCTTCAGTTCATACGGTGCCAAGTACCAGAAGGCAGATCCAGTTCAGTGTCTACTCGTGGCGTATCAGGACTAAGCCAATCCTGGGATGTGGTCTGTTTTCAATTTGAAAAGAGATGTGAAATACTGAGGCAGCTTTAGCAGGATACATTAACAAACAATAGTAGTAGAGAGTATTTTTTTCCTTCTTGTTGCTATGAGGTGGAACAAACAACATGAGTACAGGATCCTTCCAGAGTGAAGCACAGAAATGATGGCAATTACTCAATGGTTTTGTTGATCTCAAGAGAGAGAGAGAGAGAAAAAAAAACATTACAATTGAAGAAACCCATTTTTTTCTGATCCTGATCGTAGCCATCTGTTCTTCATGAGGTTTTCTGAAAAAGTTATATAACCACATTCCTGTAATAATAAGATACAGAAGATTGAACAACTTCAATTCAATTCATTTTATGCAGAAAATATCTGAAGGACCTTAAAAAATCTCGACATGGCTTGATTTTGAGAGGAACTGTGTATGTATCAGATTGTATCATCTGCATAAAAATGGATATTAAGGCTTAATCCAATTTTCAAGTTTTACCCATACTCATGGTCTCAGAAGAGAGTCAGAAGTATCGACTGAAATTTTCCCCTATGAGATGGGAGAATCCTTCAAGATACTCTTACGATTGGTGTCTATGTTACAACCGGACATTTCCAATATGGCGTCTTCTGCAGTGGTGATTTCTGGTGTTACTGTGGCAATCCAAATATTATCAAATGCCATTTGCAGTTTATCTGATGAAGACAGAAAAGCATGGACGCTCGCAATTCTTTCACAACTTCGCGCTGCCCGTCAAGTCATCAGTAAAAAGGAACACTGCATTGTTACTGCCAGCTGACAACAGTAGATACTTTAAAGGCTAAGATTAGCAACATGTGCTCCTACCCTGCCAGTCTGCACTGATGTTAGAGGAGCGGTACCAAGTGCAGCAACTTCACAGCTGGACTTGAATTTTCGGGTGTCATATGTCAAAATCAAAAGCAATAACAATGTAACATTAGCAAGCTAGCTAAATAGTTAGCTACTGAGACATTAGCAAACTAGCAGCAATTGTTTCATGCTTGTTATAAAGAAATGGACCATAATACTTTCAAATGAAAGTTCTCATAACACTTTATTTGAAGTGTGCCTGTGAAAAATCAGAAGAACTGGGACACCGTAACCCTTGATGTTAATGAGTGCAAAACTGAGTGGTAGGACTAAGTGGTAGGAGCAAGTGTTGGAATAAAAATATAAGTAAATTTTAAATAATAGGGGACCAAGCACAAACCCTTGTGGTACCCCCTTGGTTGTTCGGTTGCCAGTGTTTGTGTTGACAAAAAAACAAAAAGACATTTACTACGGTTTTACTGTTAGATTCCCCTCAGGAGCTCCTTGCTTTTAGGTGATGATGTCATTTCTCTTGTTTTCTGCCTTAATAAGCAGCCACAAATGTTTAAGATACTCCCACTATAACATTTTCTTAAATGTATAATGCCCACATACATCAATCAGGAAGCACACAGAACTAATTTTGCAGCTTTATTTATAGTAAAAATACTTTAGATACATACAAGCTGTACATAAACCGTCTCAAGAAAGTCAACATAAAAGGTTCCTTATGGAAAAGAAAACAGGCAAAATGAAAAGATACAAGGCAGAAACATGAGAAAAATATCATGAATATTTGCACTGCTTTCAAAAAGTGTGCAAGTACAAGGCATTTGTTTTCACAATGTTGAGAGTCTGAAACTTCCTATCACTTCATTAGAGGAAACATCAACTTGAAATCAAATTCATTTTGCTGAATTTTAGCAACAGCTACTTCCAAAGTTTCTGAATTCTCTCTTTTTAGCAAGATCAGATTTGATTTCCAAGGCGGTGAGGTTTATTATATCATCAGTCCATAACAAGAATAAATGTGATGAATCCTCAGTTTTCTAACATTAAGTTACGTTTTCATTGTGTGACTGGATTTGTGCCATTCTCAACAACATAAATCCCTGTAATCTTTTCTTTAAGAAACATCCACTTATCCCAAATCCTTGCATGGCACAATATAGGGGCGTAAAATAACACAATGGTGAGCCTCCAGATGTCGTGTGCCAACAGTGAGCAGGTGTGAATAGTTTTGTTACAGTGTCCACACTAGTTACGGTTTCTTCAAGAGCACACAGCTGATTTGATTTTCCTATTTACATCATGAAATCAGGAGGCGATGTTCACAAGTGGCACTGCTGTGTGTGGCATTTTGGTCATCTGTTTATGTTGATAGTAGAACCCGGAGGCGGGCGGGATGCTTAATGAACTATCGGCAACGTTTTTTGTGCATTACATTAGCTGCCTATTTCAATACTCCAGTACTTTTTGGTGATTATTCTCAGCGGTGTGGCAAAAATACAAGCTTGAGAGAGCATTGTATCCTTCGCCACACAAATACAGACGCGCTGCCCTGCAATGTAAGCCTTTTCCTCTACAAACACTAATCTGTGACCAAACAGCGGCTTATAAAGTGATTGAATCAATACCAAATGAAGAGGCTCATGTAAAGAGCCGTAAATGTGATAAAATATAAAACTTTTCCTCACTGCATCTACATGCTCGACATTTCGCTCATCATCAAACCCACTTGTTTTATAAAACTATATCAAATACAATCATTTTTTGCCCACCACTAAGTCAATTTGTGTGCAATGTTTTTTTCCCCCCCTACATCTCTAAGAGACTATTCTTTCTTGGTCCTGTCACTCAGAGTCTCAATGGTGTGCAGACACCTACGGTTTCAAGCTGGCAGTGCTCCAAGTTATCTCCCACCTCATCTGCTGATATCATCTTGGTTTCTTGCATCCTGTTCTGCAGCTCAAATGTCTACAGGGCAGAAGTCTTGACACGTTGTCCGCTTCCTCGGTCCCAGATGCCGACAGCTCCTCACTCATTCAGGGATAAGATGATGTCATCTTCAAGGTCAGAGTTGTCGGAGCTGTCTGCATGCAAGATAGACAAATACAGATTTAGAAAATGAGCGGAGAGTCAGTGCTTCATAGGTCAGTGGGTGACGAGTAAAACTGCCAAAATAGCAAAAAACTAAGCAGCTTTGGCAAAATGTAAAAGAGCACTGCATCCATATTTTTGTTGTTAACGTCTGGAATAAAAGCAAGACAGCAGTTTTTAAATTCCACTGGGAGGACAACATTTACTTCACAGTGACCAGACAAGCATGAAGGCACGGAAAGCAGACCAAACATCAGCCTAGCTACATCATTAACCTGAGAATTCAGATCAGGGCCCCATTCTTCAAATGCAGCTTAATTCATTGAGGCTAACATGCTGCTATCAGGCTAAAAGCTCCTGTTATTTCTCATCCAGCTAGGTGGTTATTAACACCCTGATAGAGTTTCTATTACAGTGCACTCTACTCTAGAGTGGAGAGTTAAAGCCTTTTTAAAGTATTCATATACATAATTGTGCACCGATCATACAATTGCACTTACATGAGGTAGGTGTGCTGGAGAGCCTCCCAGCATGCAACTGGGAAATAGATTCAGGGACAAAAGTCTGATCTTATGTGTTCTAGCATCATCGCTCCCATTGTTATTTTGTTCTGCTGTACATTGGATTCTACAAAGTGTTCTCCAGTTTACACAGTACAGTCATTACAGTGCCTTGCAAAAGTATTCACCCCCTTGAACTTTTCCACATTTTGTCACATTTTAACCACAAATGTAAATGTATTTTATTGGGATTTTATGTGACAGACCAACACAAAGTGGTGCATAATTGTGAAGTGGAAGGAAAATGACACATGGTTTTAATGTTTTTTTTTTTTTTACAAATAAAAAACAGAAAAGTGTAGTGTGCAAAAGTATTCACCCCAGGTCAACACTCTGTAGAACCACCTTTTGCTGCAATAACAGCTGCAGGTCTTTTGGGGTAAGTCTCTAACAGCGATGCACATATAGAGACTGAAATATTTGCCCATTCTTCCTTGCAAAATAGCTCAGGTAGTACACTAGTACACTCATCTCTGAAGGTTTCTGCCTCCATCACGTCCAATAGATTTTAATCGCCAATGTTGTTTAACGATGAAGGCAACTCCCATGATCCCACGCTTTTTATGTAGAGATCCCAATGGCAGAAATTACGTACTATCCAATTTAATTTGTATACCAGCTTCAAAGAACTGAAAAATTTAGGACATTTTAACTAAACAACTAAATTTCATAAGAAGCACAACTCACCATTGTCACCATCGTCCAGATCAACATCATCATTATCGGAGTCGTCGTCATCATTGTCATCGTCATCATCGTCATCCCCGACGTCAACGTCGTCTCCGAGAAGCCGCGCCACCTCTTCATCGGAGGGAGAGAACTCATCGTTGCCATCGTCCTCCTCTTCGTCATCCTCGTCCTCTCCCCCGTTCTCGTTCTCCAGCTCGGCGATGAGGGGATCTGTATCAACATCATCGTCTGAGTCCTCGTCATCGTCGTCGTCTTCTTCCTGATCGTCATCCTCCTAACAGAAAAAGGAAAATAATAGTTTTGAATCTCTGCCTAAATACGCACTGCAAAATCTAAATTATCAAAAATAAATAAACAATTAAGAACCTGATCCTCTTCATCCTCCTCCTCTTCCTCCGCAAGTCTTTGCCGACCAACTTCATAAAGCCTGCACACTGTGTCAGTGTTTACAGAGTCTTGGTTCTACAGGAGAGGCAAGAAGAAAAATAATTAAAAGTATTCAAAACTAGAATTAACCGAATTATAACAACACAAAATACTCTAAAAGTCTCATTTGACAAGAATTTACCTCGATCACAGCCAAGTAACAGTCTTTGGTATCAGTGCAAAGGTCAAATATATTCCTCTTGACATCAATCGTGGCTGAGAAGAGAGTGAAGAACGTGTCGGAAGTCAATAACATGGTAAGATTTTGAACTAATTAACATGAAGTGGGACAAAAAGGGCAAAACATCTGAAGTATCACAAAGACGAGGAGATAAGATCAGTGAGAGGGCGCCGCGGGCAGGACGCCTTACCAATTGGTTTGTAGTCTGTGGCGTTAAACGTCCTGAACGATGAACCAAATGGACTTTTCATCTGCATCTCCATCATGTCGTCTTCATCATCAGCCTGCAACATTGCTGCAAAAAAGCAAAGAGCCACAGTATGAGTGAGGGAGTAAATAAAAACTGTGCACAGCGAGCTGCCATGCCATGATCTGGGCTCCGGAGAGGATCGACTGGCCGTTGTCTGGGCAGAGCCATTACGACACGCCCATGGCTCTTCCTGTGGGGTGGCATGAACCAGCTGGTTCTCTCTGTTGCTGCTCCAACACTGAACCTCCAGCCCATATGGCCTCTGAGCGACCGTGGTGCACACACACACCTCGACAGGCTCCATTCACACCTCTCCCCAAATACACAAGTGCTCACTTTGCTTCATAATTACCAGACTTTCACTCAACCGCACCTTTCACACACTCGCACCGACTGTGGAGCGAGTTGTGGGCACGAAGCCAGACACGGCACATTAGCCATCGTGCAGCAGCTTCTCTGTTTACCTCCATAAATGACGGTGCCGTTGTTGTTGAAGACTATTCTGCACTGGTCCAGAGCAGGAACTGTGTGGAGGAGGTGGAAGGTCCGCAGATCCCACTGAAATGCCAACTAAGGACCATTACACTCTTTTTCATTTGTATCAACTAAATCTGCTGCAAACTTAATTACACAGCCATAAAAACCATCCCCAGGGTGGTAAAATCAATTTTCAGTGCAATAAATATTTAATGTTAAGCAGTGAAATAAAAGCTCAATAGTCATCCCATCATTGGAGCGACTAGTAATTTAAACAGTGATCTATATTTATTTTTCAGATTAATGGAACATTCTCATGTGGAATCATCACTTAGGTGCAGTGTTAAAGATTGTTTGTGGGTCTCTTAAACGATGTAGCACGGTAAGAAGACGTAAACACACTCATCTAAATGACCAGAGACATTTTTCATTTTCATTTTTCAAAACATGTAGACATATTTTAACCATTGTAAGCACTCGACGTCCTGCTAAACACTCTGGAAAAAGGGCATACATGGCATTTAAAGCTATGCAAGCTTAATGGCTCTTAGGGATGGAAATATCTGTCAGATATTGCACCAGAATGAAAATATCTCAGCAACCAGTGGATGAGTGGGCTTTAAATTTCGACAGATATTTTATAATCTGAGATAAAGCGGAGAAATCCTATTGATTCAGGTAAGAGGTGGTGTTTGGTCAAATGTCTTGTCAAACATTCACATCCCCTTCCAGGTGAATTAAGCTTCAGTGATCTTAACTTTTCAGCTAGGGCCGGCCTCAGATCAAACTTGGAGAGTGCCTCATCTTCGAGCCTCTGACCGCTCTGCTAATAGAGAGCTAAAGCAGCTAGTTCAGAAATCAAACCTCCAAAACTATTCAATTCCATTCTTGAGGCGTTAAGAGTTGTATTTACAGCATTAGAATGTTTTAAAGCGTTAGTTCTATTGCAATCCCTTTCATATCCAAGCAAAATTGGTGTTGTAACTGAAAATATTCCAAATGAAATTGAACGAGGAATTGAGTCAACTCATTGTAAAGCAGATTTGAATTGATTCGGGAAATCAGTGGTGACACCCATACCCACAGCTCAGTCGGAGCTGCTGGCATGGCTGCAGACTCTGAAGTCTCAAGGATACGATTTCCGTGTTGACGATGACCTCCATGCCATTTGGATGGAACACGCCGCTGATGTTCATGTTGAACTTGTCAAACTTGTGGATGGCCTGAGCAGTGCGCACATCCCACAGCACGCCGTCATTCAGCACCAGGTCGTCTGTTGGGTTGAAGGTGGCACAGTTCCTCTTGTAGTTGTTGGCCAGGTCCGGGTTGTTCAGAGTTTGAGTTAACTGACCCGTCTGGATATCATAAATCTGGCAAGGAGGAGAGCAAAACATGAGCATTTTTGTTGTCCCATTTCATTTCATTTTATCAGGTAAAAAAAAAAATACTGCCATACGTACTCGTGCTATATGTTCCTTGGTCCCGATGACCCGGTCTTGTGAAAGCTTACTAAACTCCACATAATGGTCGCCTGGAAAGGAATGCCTAAAGACAACAAGAGCAACGTCTCAACATTTAATCAAAACCACAGAGGCAGTTTGAGTACAGAAGCTGAGTCTAAAACGGGCTTAAAGACGCTGTAGAACAAATCTGAACCCATCGGCAGAGTCTCAGTATTGCCTTGGCTCAAAGTGTGCAGATGAATAAAGCCAAGTGCTTGTGTCCCATGAACTGAAGCTTCTGCCCTCAGGCCGTTAGCGTGCATAATTAAACAGCATGTCTCCATCTCCTTTCGGCATCTCCCTCTTTTCGACAGCATAAGGCAGTAGAGAAAAATCACACACATGGAGGCAGTGGGATCACAGAGTGGCTCGATTCAACTGTTGATCAATACTAACTCTGTTGTCAGACAGCAGTCATGTCGTACACGCTTTCTGGAAGTTCTGAACTACAAATGTTTCACTATTTCAGATTCGTTTACGTCGATGCATTTTGGATGTCACTGATCAGAATATCGGTTGAATCACTTACTTCATGATGAAGACTGACTTCATGCCCCACAGAGCAGACAGGGGGTAGTTCCAAGAGGCTGACGTTAAGAGCAAAGAACCATCCTAAAAATAGAAAATACACCGATTAAAGATCCCCACCACACATGTTTTAAGACATATAAACATACATACATATAACTCGTGTCTGACTTCAAATTACAAAAAATGGAATCTGAATACGCACATTTTTTTTCCATTTCAAAAAGTTAAATGCAGGAGGTAAAATGTCTCCTGCTTCACTGAAAAGCACTGCAGGTTTCACATTTCCACAACACACTTTGACTCCAAGCAAAAGTCACATGTTCATGTGAAGGATCACTTGCAAAACACATTTTCTATAGAGGGTTGACTTTAAATACCTTCCATGTAAAAGGACCAGTTAGACTACATGCATCAACAAAAGCAAAACATGGCATGCAATTGTTGATATTCAAGTAGTTTTCCTCTACAGACCCGTGAGGGCTCCAGGTGAGTGATGGCTGAACTGTGACAGCTGTAGCTTGCTTCCTCCTGGCCTGTGAAAACATTGTATAGCTTGAGCTGGCCTGTGCACGTCCCGAGCATGAGGAACCGCTCGCGAGCTGAGAAGGCACAACACATGAATCCGCTCTCGTCCTCGTCTGCCTCCCTGAACACCGAGATGGGACGGAACCTGGGGAATGGGAAAAAAAACAAATGTAGAGGAATGGTTGTTGAAGGAGCGCATTCGGTTAAGCAGACATGAATGTATGAAAGCCACCAACCTGCTGAAGATGAGATGTCTGTCAAAGCAGCCTCCGTCCACTCCTCCGTATTTAGGATATACAACTCTCCGTGTGTGTCGGGATGTAAAGTTGATGGGTGCTTGCCGTCTCTGTTTGGGCTCGGGGCATTGATGGGGGGTGAAGAGAGAGAAGGGCGGGCACGTTGCCACAGGGTTCTTGCAGCGTGAATGCTGTTCCCTCAGGTACTCTGTGATGATGCTGTCTAACGCAGGGGGGGAGGGCAGGTGCCTGTCGAACTGCTTCTTCATAGCCGGACTCTGGCTGAAGGCCCCGTGGTCAGACTTCTGTCTCAGCACCCGAGGTTTCTTGCAGCTCACGGCAGCACAACCGGCTTGCCGTTCGCGCGAGAAAACGATTCGCCCAGTCAGTGGCGAGCCGTTGCTACAGTGGGGGACGGACGTTGAGGGGAAAGCAGCAGAAGATGACCCAGCAGGTTGTGATGTTGAGGGACGTGTTTGTGGATTGCTGGATCCTGGGGTGGATGAATGAGAGGGGTGGTTCCCGAGTCTTGACGCAACACCATTGGCCAGCCGTGGAGTGCGAGGTAGAGTAGAACCAGGGGGGACAGGTAGGGGAGGAGCGACAGGAGGGAAAGCAGAGGGTGAATGTGATGAATGAGACAGACATGCCATTGGGAGCTCTGCCTCCTTGGTGAGTGTGGTGGCTGTGTCGTGAAGGCCTTTGGCCACGAGGTGGTTCCTAATGAGCAGCAGCAGCTCTTTCTCAGGGAAGGAGATCCTGGACTGAGCGACAACACTGGCCCTCTGCAGCCATGCCAGAGACACGTCCGTACCTATCAGCAGCGGTTTCCCAGAGATCCGTTCTATGAGCTCGGCCGCGAACTTACAAAACTTGACATGTTCGCTGCGTTTGTCCTGGAGCACCGGCTCCTTCATGAGCTGCTGGATGTGTCCGCTGCTGAACAGCGGCAGCTTGCTGATGATCTGTCTGACGGAGCTGGAGCGAGACAGGCCCACCAGAGCTTTACAGGCCAGAGCTCGGATCTGATCTGCATCTGTAATGGGCATCTTCACTGTCAGCAGGGACAGCAGCACCTAGATGACAGACGCAGATGGGAAGTTAAAAACACTGGCTGACAGAACTGTGTCAGAAGTATGGATGTGTGTTTTTGTGTCATCGTGTCAAAATGTGGTCCTGCAGATACCTACTCTAGCAGGAAATTAAGAAATTATGCGTCGTTAAGGTTGGGTGAGGTTCCATCACATCAACTGATGTGTGGCTTCCAAGTTCTTTTCATGAAAATGAATCGTGTAAAAATAAGTAATAATGGATAGTAAGTGATAGTGATCTCTACTGCACCTTTCATGGCAGCTCCACTGCATTCCATGTACAGATGATGTGTGAGTGTGTTTATGGGTGATTGAGAGGCTTTATAAACTGTTTTAAAAGTGTGCAATGTTCACAAGTTAGAGCGACTACATTAAATCGAGTCCATTTGCCGCCTGTCACAATGCCCAAATGCATCCCGAAATTTCAGCCAATGCCACATCTTTAAACGTTCTTACAGACTGACGAGAAAGACTATAAACTTGTCATTTGTCGGCGCTTAAAAGAGTTTTTAGCACAGCCTTGAATAAATAAAAATCAGTCAGGCTTTGTTGGCTGGTATAAATTAACGTACCTTGATGCCATTGTTAGACTGCACCACGTTCCACATCTTACTGAGCACACTCTCGCTGGCTTTGGTCTGCTGTGGCAGGCGGCGGCGGGGGGTGCCGGCGATGAACTTGCCAATGCTGGACATGCGTTTGTCAGGCGCACAGACGCAGTTGATGACGACCTGCAGAGCTGACTTCTGAATCTCGGCGTCATTTACAAAAACCTCTCCCTCTGCCACTGCCAGGACTATACTCATTCCTGTGAGGGAAAAAAATTTAAAAAAAAAACAAAAAACGAACAATTAAATGAAAAACCTTGCAGGAAAATAACACTTGGAGCTGCGCCATCGCTCAGCAGGGCCAGGAACACAGTCGTTATGAGATAAACAATGATCAAAACACAAAGCTACCGCATGTTATTACTTTCTGTGGAAATCAATACTTATTTGAATTTTCATTGCAGCATATTTACAAAAAGCACTGAACCAGTGCACGATGGACATTTGCTTGAATAGAATACTGACAATTGGTTGTATACAAGCATTGTTTGATAAAATGTTCTACATAAAATAAAAACAATCACTTAAGGAAGAGAGAAAGATATTTCTAAACCACATTTCAGGAGTGCCTGACAACAACTTAAACAAACATTTTGATAAGACCTACCAACAGTGGAAACAGTAGATCCTCCCTCATCAAGCACAGCGACGGCCTCAGACAACAACAGCTGCGTCTTTGGAACAACTGTGAGGATACTCAGGATGTCAAGGGCATAACGCACAGTATCACTCCTACAGGGAACAGGGGAAGGATAACCACAAGTCATTTAATGTATGGAAGTGGGAGCTGACAATATGTAAAACAGGGAAAGGTATTTGATCAGAATGACTCATACTATACCTGCCATAGTAGGTCCTCCAATCACAGGCGATGGAGATGAGCTGCAGGAGGAGCTGGACACAAGATAGCTTGTGAAAGACCTCCGCTGGTTCCCAGTAAAGTCGCAGTGGGCCATACTCTATCAGAAACTCCATCATTTCCACCACCTGCTCACGACTGTAACTGACCGCCTGGCAAAAAAAGAATGGAAATTCTATCAACAACTAAAGCATAAACAGCACAAAGAATTATGGCATCTGTTTAACACAGATTTCCCTCATCCTTCGTCCTCTGTGTACCTTATAGTAAGGCTGGGAGTGAATGGGGGCGCCCCCCTCTGTGCGCTGCAGGGACTGCTTCACCTGCTCCACCTTGATTGCCAGATGGGCCTCGAAGTACCTGCGCAGGGCCATGCAGGTGTGCTTGGCCGTCTGCCTGCTGGAGAAAATCTCATCATCACTCAGCCGTGCTCCCTGGTCCTCCGGGTTCAGGATCTCCAGTGTGCTAATCTGGAAACAGTCAGATCATATCACGTTTAAGCACAAAATCAACGTCTGTTTTGTTGTGATGCTGCAACGACTGCTCAGTTTATCAGCCCTTGAAATAAATTGTATTTTCATGGTTGAGTTTCCATGGTTACGCTCAGGATCACATGTGGTTTGTCCTACCAGATTGACGAGGCGGCGGAGCCCGTCCTGCCTGTCGAAGAGCTCCAGGACGGCACGGAAAGAAAAGGAGATGGAGAAGAACATGGTGGCGTGGCAGCAGCCGGACGCATGTGAGCATTCCAGCAGCCACAGCGTGTAACCAACCACATCTGACAGGATGGAGTGGGGCAGCATGCACACCTTGAGAGAAGAGGACACACCAGTGAATGCAAATGAGCACTGCGACTGGAGCCATGTAATACTGACAAAGTACACCTAAATATTTTGCACAATTGATAAGATTTAGATACATTTTGATTATGTCCGTTGCTCCTTTAACTTAAAAGGAGGCCAATTATGTTTTATACATAAATGCGAAAGATCTTCCACACCAAAGAAGCTCATCTCTCCCATAGAAAACACCGCTCCTGAAATGCCTCATCAGTAGTGTCACATTTATTACTGTGACTTTGTGACATCACACTACGTCACCATGACAGACATTTGAATAATTCATGCCTAGTGACTCAGCCCTGCATGTAAGAACTGATTTAGCACAGCTGCTCTGTTGGTGTTAGTGGTGCCTGAAGAGGCATCTGTGAGCTGACCAATCAGAGGAGACTGGGGGGCTTTAAAGAGACAGAAGCTAAAACAGAGCATTTCACTCAGAGGGGGAATACAGAGCTGCAGCACTGAACGGTAAGAGAAAACAGATGTATAGGACTAAGACATGTAAACCTATAGTAGTAGTAGTAGTAGTAGTAGTAGTAACCCAAAATACAATTATTATGAAAATGAGCTTAATATCTCTCCTTTCACTGACTAAATTATAAAGTGGTTGTTGGGTTCAGGTAAAGACAACTTTTGAGATACATCACAATAGTACCATTTCAGATAATCTCATAGTACAATGCAATATAATGACACATTGCTAATATATTATCATCATGTAAAGCTGCAAGAAACATTTCGCTGGCATAATTCTGACAATTCTCCGGCATTCATTAATTCATTGTGCATTTGCATGACGCGTGTCAGTTTTGTACCCTTTCCATGGCGTCCTGGTTATAGGCAAGGTAGTAGAGGCACAGAGACACTCCAGTGGCAGCCATAGACGGCCGGGGGATTTCCAGCAACTTCTGAACTCCTCCGTGAGCCACAAACTCGGCAGCGAACTTTTTATGTAGCAGCAGCGATGCCAGGTACTGTGAGAAGAGAGAAAATAGTAGAGAAATAAGACTAAAAGGCTTGACCTCATGTTAGGGTAACATGTGGGGTCGACTACAGAGGACACACGTTTTTACCTTAAGAGCCTCAAAGGTGAGCTGCACGTCATTGGTCTGCTTTAGATCCATATAATGCATGAGCAGCTCACGAGCGCCCATCTGCATGAACACTGCCAGCAGCTGCAAGTAGAAGTATCAAGAACAAGTAAAGTAGCTTTACTATGGACCCTTTTTAAGAACTAGTTGCTAGAACATAACATTAAAATCCTGTTTGTGCCTTCAAAACCACCTCTTCACAGACGGAGAATAGACCCATTTCTTTAATCATAATTAATGGAGACTGACATCTGCTGGAGACTCTGTGACAAGACAAGAGGATTACAAATATTTCATCAAATGAAAAACAGAGCACAGACACACCTCCTGATACTCTCCCAGGGGTGTGAGATACTGCAGGATGAGCCTCTGCTCGATCTCTGGGGTCAGGGGATAGAGATGATAGTTGTTGCCAATCACCCAAGGGCTCATCTCAGACCAGCTGCTGTTGGAGAGCTCACTGAAGTTCCTCTCTGGCTCTGGCAAAGAGAAATTCAGCTTGTGTTTCGAAGTCCTCCCACTCTCCCTCTCTGCCCTCCTCCTTAGGTACCCGCTGCCATCAGATATGCTTTGGTGTGTTAGCAAACCCGGGGCAGACATGGGCTTCATCATGGTCTTAACGGCCGAGTTGGCGCGGCTGCTCGTCTTATGAGGGGAGCTGAGGCGAAACGAAAGCTCGTTTTCAGGCTCGATGGTCGAGAGTGGTATTCCGCCATCCTCTTCTGGTCCCGCCCCCTCCCTTTCGCCTCCGTTCCTGCCTGGCGTGAAGGGCGTCTCTTCAAAGCCTCCGTCAATGGTCTCCTCATCCAAAGGTAACAGAGGCTCACTCAGGGTCTTCCTGGGGCTCGGCCGTTTGATTTCCCTTTTGTTCTCAGCATCCTTATCCTGAAGCTCACGCAGCCGATGCAGCATCAAAGGCACCTATCAGATTGAAGCATGAAAAATAAGTTCATGGAAAGTTGCTCCTTCACACCAATCACTGACCAGGAGTAAACTGCCTCAATGCTTTGTGGGGTAACACAGTTTTATTAGCCATTATGCCACCCTGTAGATCACTATTTTCATTGAAATAAAACTGCCACTGACCAAAACAGAGTTCTCCTCCCTGTAGTTGGCTGCGATGTCCTGGTTCTCCATTGCGCCGGCCAACAAGCCTGTGGCATAGATTCTGAGGGGCTGCTCTGCCTCCTGAGCCCATTTAAACAGCCTTTCAACTATGCCCTCCTGAGCAGGACAAACACACAGAATGGGAGAATATAAGTGTTGAAACAAAAATATGGAGAGACAGACCAGTCATGATAATTACGTTACCAGCTTATTGTGCATATCTTTCAGTTTATTGATATTATGTTGTATGGTTTTATTAAATTCATGATTTATTTAGGATGTTTCAATACTTTTTTCACACTAAAATAAAAATAAGAAAGTTTATTTATCTTTGAAATGCATTGTACACTTTAATATTAACATTATATCAGTGTATCAATTATTTCTGGGACAACACATCATTCAACAAAAGCAGTAACCTCGACAGGTTATAAAGAAAAACACTGAATAGTGTAGTTACTCTGACCTATTCTCACTTTTTGGACAAATAGTATTTGATGGCCTGAGATCCCCTGTGCAGTTGAAAGAAAATAATTGATACTGTAGATATTGCTGATACTTCAGAGGAACCTTTAAAAGACTTTGTGACTTAAAAAAAAAAAGAGTCAGGTAACAGTTTATCTATGTCCTCACGTCAACTGTCACAGCACTGTGGTCAAAGTGTAACTAACATGCAGGCTGGACTCTGACTCAACAAACAAAAATGACATTTTTAGATAGTGATGGTGTCTCTGGTTAACTAAAGATGGGGTTGTTAATGAGCAACATCGATTCATTGATAACGAATTCCGAGTACTCCAAATTCAACTGCTTCGATACCGAAGTCAGCTGTATTTCTTCTAATGCAGCTTTTCTCTTTGCTGTTGCGATGGTTGACTTCATGTCAGAATGTTCAACACAATAGTATATAACGTTGCCACTCAAGCTGTGACTATATTCCACAGAGTATGACAATATTCAGAATAAAGATCACGGTTCTGATGAGTGTTTTTTACTGTCCTTGTCCATTTACACTAAACTCTCTATGTTGCCTTGACAACAATGTGCACGGCCAGGGGAGGGATGCAAAAAGAAAATCCCACATTTCTGGTCAGAAAAATAAACACATCTAATTTACACATTATAGAAGGACTTGGAAAGCAACAGGTTGTAGAATATGCACACATTTCACAACAGGGAGGTTAGGTTCGTTAATCGGAGTAGGCACAGCAGCAACGGTATCAGGGTTTTGCTGTTATCATGTCAGAAATAACCCACCTTTTCCTGAAAGACAACAGCCGTCTCCAATCCAGGCATGATGTTCTGGAGCAGGCGGCAAGCTGCTGCATTGAGGGAAAATTCTCTGCTGGTCATCACATAGCTATTCACCAGCTAGAAAGTAAAACAGAAAAAAAAACATAAATCACCCTGTGAAGTTGCCCTTTTTTGGCCTGAAAACAGTCTCCAATCAGTCCATCCATTCTCACCGTGTTCATGAAGTCATCATTTTTGAAGAGGATCTTGAGCAGGTGCCCCAACACACATTCAGGATCTGCTCTCCCTAGTGGCCAAGAGGGAAATGTCAAACACAAACACAACAATTACAATCCCTGATAATCTTGCCACTATTCATTCTAAATTTCTGTCTTTTCTTTTCATACCAGGATGCCGATCGTCAAAAGGGTCTGGGTCGGCTTTGTGGTACTCCTCCGTCTCCTTCTCGACAAGCTCGGAGATCCTTTAAGTCAAAGCGCAACAACACATTTACCACCTTTAAGTCACACCCGGCAGAACACAGCATGTGAAACTAACTTCTCATCAAACCAAGAGGGCGTGACCACTGACTTGGTGAGGATGTTAACCAGCTCCTGTGTGCTGCCTTGTTGCTCCCTCTCCCACTGTTCCAGTAGAGCAGTCAGCTCTGCCTTGGAGTCCACACTGGCAGACGCCGACGCCATAGCGCAGCCTGTCAAGATGGCACATGTTTAATATTCATTCCCATAGCTTTGATTCTGTTCGATTCTGATTTTCTATCAAAAATGGCAAGATGAAAAGACAACAAAGGGGAACCAACAGGTTTACTCTTTCACTTGGAACAATTAGTAAAGTGACATCTGCATTTAGATCCATGGAAAAGACTTTGATAAAAAGGGTCAAAAACTGCGGTTGACAGTTCACATTTGATGACTCTGATGTTTGTGCGATATCTAATGCCAACGCAGGATGTGATCAGACTGAGTCAGCCAGAACAGTCGGTCAGCAATTACATAAAGAGAGAGAGAGATACATGATAGTAGGGCTGCAGTGCATAAACCACTCATTACAAAAGGTGAATGCACATTTGAGAGTTCATCCCTCTGCAGAGACGTGGTCAAAACATATTATGGAGTCAGATCCTGCACCATATTCTCGACAAGTGGGCCAGTGCAAGAGTAGTGTTTACCAAGAGAGAAGTAAGGACTTAATGCCCCCCCATGGTGAGGCGATCTGAAGGCTCCTTTTATGGTTTGGGTCCATCGGGTGCACTTAAGAGGGAGGGCTAAATGCAAATCAATACAAAGTTGTTTTGAGTGATCACCTTCACCCTGCGATAAAACATTTCTATCCTGATGATGGAGGCGCTTTCTCATACACTGGACATGAGGGCTCACTGAATACTTTAGCGAGTAAATAAACTGATCGAATTTAATCTCAACCTAACTAAACACCTACGGTAGCTTTATGTTAGATGGTCCTCTCAAAACACAAAATTGGAGAATATGATTTTCAGTGCCCTGACTTGTAGAATCAATGCTAAAGGAGCGCTGAAACTGGCCCAACATCTGAATAAATGTCGCTAAGGTCGGCTGAACAAAGAGCGAGAGTAGTTTCGTTCTGTCGCTTCTCAAATGTGTGTGTGTGCAGGTGCAGCAGCCCCTCCAGGGACAACAACTGTCAAACACGCAGGACTATGACTTTAACGTCACAAGTTAGCATTCAGAGTAACATATCTTAGCCTTTTTCCTGATAGTATTGGGGACTGCACTCTATGCTCTAACACTCTGTGTGTCTCCCTACATCATCATCCCTGATACTCACTGTGACAAACTCGAGATACTGCCTGTTGCGATATTTGGCTAACCTTAGCTAGCCTGTGGCTAAACAAGGAAGCTGGTCTGCTTAGCTTGCTAGCGACACACGTATCCTGAATGTCCAGTGCTTTAGCTCACATTAAGCCTGGGCTGTCCAGACACGTGTGGGGCATTGCTTCAGATTCAGTGAATACTCGAACCTGCCTGTACATGTAGCCCAGCACTGAGGTACTAGCTTGCAGCCTCACAGGTAGACCTGGCTACATAGTTAGCATGCTAACTTTACCTCGTTGTTCCGCTCAGTTCTTCTCTCGTTTGAGCAGACTGGCCGAGACTCGTATCCACCGATTTCAGCCCAAACTCGATCACTTCCGGGTAAGGATTCACGTATCGATCTCCGTTTCACAGCAAATGCTGAATTTGCTTTAATGTAGCTTTGTGTTCACGGTTTATTATCATTATGGCGAACACGTTCCACGCGTCATCACACGAGCGACGGACCACTTTTAATGACGTGACCACTCAACAGCCAAAACATTGCGAAATAACAATTTATTATAATTGCAAAGCAGGTGTTCCACATTTTGGTCTTTCAAGATCATACACATTTTATACAGTTACATCAAAACAAACACTTGTGCCGTGAGAGCAAATGGATTACTTTCAAATATACATTAGTAATATAAAAAGTATCATGGTGCAACAAAAATATAGTTCAGTTTCATATAGTTGTTTTTGTGTTTTGTTTTTGTTTTGTTTTTTTTTACAGACGACAAAAAATTACTGCTGCCATATTAAGGGATAAAAGGTTCCAGATTCAGGGACTATAGTATGATTATGGTTTATATAACTTCAGTAAGCAATTATTTTCTGCAGTGCATGCATACAAATGGCATGTGACAATATAAATGCCTTTATAGCCATTAATAATCTTTTAGCAGGTAGTCTAAGTTTAACAGTTTTTTTGTGTGTATTCTTTAAGTTCATAGGTGAAATGCTTCTGTTTAACCTCTGAACCTTACACTTAAATAAGGTAAGAATTTCCCATATGTCAGAAAAAAAACTCCCAGCTCATCAGTAAGACTGACCAATTTAGCGATCTGATGGTGTGGAAAGTAAAAACCTTCATACATATACATTGCAATTACATCACAGTACAGCAGCAGGTAGCGGGATAGTTATCTGCATCAACTTTGAACTCATTGCCGTAAACAAAGTAAAGGTGTGATTTCCCTTTCCATGTGTAGGTCACCTTGGTAACGGGGATCAGCTCTATGGTTTGACGCTGCAGACAAACAGAGCGGACATGGGCATGTTACACAAACACAAAACTAAGCTTGCTTATCCATTAACCAGTGGTGGATAAAGTACATTTACTCAACTATTACTATACTATCCAATTTTGTAGTACTTGAACCTAACCTAACCTAATTTCTTTGACAGCTTAAGTTACATTGCATTTTCCTATTTTTACTACAAAATTTAAATCAACTAATAAATTATGATTAGGTTGGGCTACTCAGCAGGTTGCTGCTGAAAGAAGCTCTAACTTTACCGGCTGCAAAATTAATGACACTGACAGTAATCCCTTAATATTTATTCATTTTTCGAAAATGAGCTATTATACATAATGAGTACTTTACTTTGGGTACTTTAAGGATATTTTAATTCTAAAAATGTATGTACTTTTACTAAAGTAAGATTAAAATTGCATAACTTTTACTTGTAACACAATTATTTTCAAACTCTTAATACTTGCTCCCCTAAGTAAAAGATCTGAGTACTTCCTCCACCACCATCAACAAAATATTACTGTATATCTCAATAGTACCTGTTGTAGAATGCGTGATGACTGGGAGTATCTGCCCTGGTGTTCATTGACAAGGCGCTGTGATGCATTCACCACTTGGGGGTCTGGGAACCCCATCACTGGGTACACCTGCACAGGGTTATCGGGAAATTATGAATCAGTGCTGAATCACCATCACTGCGGATGAAGTTCATTTACTGGTTGAGTGATCAAGCAAGTAGGGTTGCACAAGCATGAGATGTTCGCGGTACGATAACCATCTCTGAAAATGTCACAGTTTCACAGCATTACACAATTATTATTATTGTGGTGAACAATTACAATGACCCTTAGTGGGACGAAAGCAAAAATTAAATACCGTAGATAAGAAAATGTACATGGTGTGATAATCCTAAATGTTCATACCACAATATACCTTGAAACCAGTGAAGTGCTGCAACCACACAAGCAAGACAACAAAAGCTGTGGTGGGTGAGGGGATGCATGTCAGTAGCTGCAGTATCACTCCTCTATCACACAGACAGCATTCAGCCATGATGTTCCTGTGTGGTCAGCCATGTTGTGAAAGTCAAAAGCACAAAACAGCTTTCGGCATTTGACTTCAAGCCTACCAAGACGCTTCATATCACAGTTAACACTGTAACGCACAAGTAAAGGTGTTAATGTGAGCTGTGTAGACCACTGACTTCATCGATCTTGGAGGAAATGCACCCTGTATTTAACGTCTGTAAGGTTGTTGTATAGATTTTCAAGTGAATGTACAGGTGAAACATAAGCACTGCTGAAAAGCATGCATGATTAACATAGTCTAATAAGTCAAGTCTAGTAAATCATATTTTCTCCACCAAAATCTGAGCAATCTACGTCCCATTTGTTAGAATTTTCCATTGCAATGTATTGTGCCCCCTGAGAAAGTGAGAAACGTACCATGTACTGAGAGTCTCTGAAAAGCTCCTTCCCAGACACTTTGCTGAGGCTGTCCAGCTGCAGTCCGCTCGACTGTTCCACGACATAGTCTTCAGAGTGGTTGGTCCTGAAAACAGTTCATGCGGTTTAATTTTTACAACTGTTACTCGCCAATTAAAGCTACAAAATAAAGACAAATGTAAATGATCTTCAGATGAAGAAAGACCATTAGACATTGTTGAAAGACAAACAATATTAAGGAAGTGGCACCATTTCACGGTGAGGTTGATGTAGACCAGAAGCTGCTGTTTTCCTCGACATGTGTCACATTGCTTCGATCCTTGTCCGTGGCAGTGGCTGCAACTACAAACAGAATA
Source organism: Acanthopagrus latus (assembly GCF_904848185.1). Classification (NCBI taxonomy): domain Eukaryota; kingdom Metazoa; phylum Chordata; class Actinopteri; order Spariformes; family Sparidae; genus Acanthopagrus; species Acanthopagrus latus. The sequence goes on from NC_051045.1 coordinate 12,546,670, forward strand.
ATATTCAATAACCATCTGTATCTTTTAGGAGAAGCAAAAACTGTTCTGACCGTGTCAACTGTACTGAAGTAGAACAGCTTAACGCTTACTTTTCCCTCCCTCTGCCATTGCAGTGGTGGCATCGATCCTCTCCGTGGCGGTAACCAGACCCATTGCACACCCAACAAACTTTCTGATGGGAGCAAGAAAAGAAATAAATATTATCAGATTATCTCGCTTAAGGTCTTAATGAAATCACTTACATAAATACAGATCTGTGGAGATGACTTACATTACCAGCACCGGCACAGTCTTTGCAAGGTTTTCTCCCCATTCCTACACAAACGTGACAGCCCTGTGTATGAAATGTATCATCAGGAAAAATCTGTGAAAGCATTTGTGAGAGCTTTTTTCCTCTCCAACCATGTGTTATATATATTTACCTTCATGGATGATGTGTAGGGAACCTTGATGGTCTGTTTGCTATCCATAAAATAACTGGGGGCTTGAGCAGGAATATCCCAAGGCCCTGGAGGTGACTGGGCGTAGGCATCCACTGGCTGGCCTGATCCAGATAAATCAATATGTTATGATTATCGGTAAGACTTATAGCAGAACTCACACAACTGATGCACAGCGTAACAATACTGTACCGTTGTACGGCTCGTGATTCCACTCTGTAGATCTTGATTCAGTGAAGGTTTCCAGGCGATACTAAAACAAAGCAGGGGGAGATAGAAAAGGAACAAGATTCATTTTCTTCCATCTGGTGATATCAAATGGTCCACAGTCATTTACTTTGGTTAGTCCTCCAGGAAACTTGGAGGTAAACTTGGTGTTTCATGCAAACATGAATGGACCACCTCTTACCCTGTAGGTATTGAATGCGTCCATGCCGGTGATCACGCCATCCTTTGCTGGTGCCGAGCTATAGCAGCACTTGCTGGAGGCAAACAGGATGAAAGCCTCCCGGGCAGTGTCTTCACTTATAGATGGGATACTGTCAGTGGCGAGAGGGAAGGGGAGTGAGATAAGGAAATATCATGCAAGGTAATCTTTTAAGAGGAAGTGTGAGTTTCCCCAGTGCAGGAAGTGCTTGGATTGCATTAATCATAAATCACATTACAGAAACTGTTTGTAATATCCTTAGCAGATGGGTGGAAGTAAAAGGAAAGTAAGATTGAGCCTTACTTCCAGTGCAGTTGCTCAGGTCCCGGTGTCGGCTGAGGGGCCGGGTACGCAGGCATCGGAGGGGGAAGATATCCACCTACAGCAGATTTGGAAGTTATTTGTACTGATTCATTTCTTTATGCAAACAGCAATCATTCCTGATGTACGTACACTCAGTGGCCACTTTATTCATGGTAAACCTGTCAAATCCAACACAACAGCTGAGCCAAAATGTATGAATTTCCACTACATTTAATGTAATGTTTTATGGATGATGTTGAAAAGGCATTTATTTAATTGTATGTTTAATACTGAGGTTGGCGTTTGCAGTAGTGTAGTACTAGACTGCAATATGTTAAGGTTTTTCAATGTAGTGCTGTTCAGTACAACGGCACTACAGCAGCTAACCACCAGTAATGTGAATTCCCTCCACACACTTTGACAGGGCAAAAATTGAATGAAACACAAATTATTTGAGAGGTGATGCATAATTTACACAATATTATTATGAAGATTTCATTTCTGAACATCACAAGTGTGGTCAGTACTGATACCTCTCTCTGGTCATGGTGAATGGACTTGCATTTCTATAGCACTTTTTCAATCTACTGACCACTCAAGGTGCTTTACAACACTTGTCAGATTCACCCGTTCACACACATTCATACATTGATGGCAGAGGCTACCATGCAAGGTGCCAACTGCTCATCAGGAGCAATTTGGACTTCAGTATCTTGCTCAAGAACACTTGCAGCAAGGGGGAGCCAGGATTCAAACCAGCAACCTCCCGATTACAAGACGATCCACCCTACCTCCTGAGCTACAATTAAATCAGAATTAATATATCATTTCTGTACATGTGCGCCACATGTGGGGGTAACATTAGGTGATGTTGCTTCCCACTGGGACAGACACAAAGGGGTGGAAAAACAGAATCTTAAGGATCATAACGGATTTAAGGATTGTTAAACTCCTTGTTGGTCGAAAGGCACGAAACAACAAGTTGGTCAAAAAGGTTGTTGAAAAGAAACTGGCACCCAAATATTGTTCCCCAGACTTGATGTTACTTCATCTTGAAAATGCTGTTAACAGGTGGGGCAAAGGAGAGAATGAATGTTGATTGAACTTTTTAAGTAAAATTCTTCATCCGTGATCTCCACGACATGCTGATCAGGCAGCAGGGCGCCTTCATCTCAAGCTTCCTCCAACTGCGCTGTGACAAGGACCATTATTCCAAGTCTTTCCTCCCCAGACCTGAATCTCTTTGTAGTCAAATTCTATTCTATTTATGCTATCTGTCCCTGTTTAACGTAGCAGTATGGCAGGTATATGAATGTTTGTAAATGATGTGTTATTTTTACCATTGTTGTGTTTTATATTGTGTGTTTACTCTTCCTTACTACTGCTGTCAAACTCTAGAGTCAGCACTGCTCCCAGCAGACCTCACTGTGCAATAAAAACTGTATACATTACTCATTTCACATTTTTGGTTTGCACTAACTGGGCAATACATATACTCATATGTTTATTTTTTACTGTTGTTATTGTTATACTGAACTGTCTTTTGGCTGCTGTAACACAAATTTCCCCGTTGGCGGGACTAATAAAGGAATTTCTGATTCTGATTATGAGTTTTTGTGATTTTATGTGAAATGCTCGTGTGACAGTGAAATTCCCCCTGTGGATAAATAAAGTCATGCCAATCTGAATGATTTCATTTGGATGAGGAAATGTAACCGTGTAACCACAGCTACTGTCGGAAAGTTCATGTTGCAGTAAGCCTACTAAATACTGTACCTCCTCCTCCCGCCACTGTTCCTTCGTACCCAGGCATGTTGTCAAACATGCTGGCTGGAGGAGCGCTGGGGCCCTGGGAATCTGAAGCGGGTGGGGCAAACATTGCTATAAGAAACCAGAAGAACCAGTTGAGTCATGTGTGCAGATGAAGACTTTTACAGCTTAAATCTTTAGTTTTAATGCATTACACAAACAAATAGCAACAGCTGGTGGCTCTCATGAGCATCTCTTCATCGTTAGCGTACAACCAGATAGATTGTTGGGTCCCCAACATGTTCCTACAAGACACCTGAACATACATTTCTTATCGGGTGTGACTGACTTACCGTGCCCCTCCGCGTTATCCATTTTGAGACGTTTTACAGATACACTCAATACTCACACACACTCACATGCGCGCGACCGCAGACACACAAGTTTCATTTAACGACCACTAACTAAAAAAAACGTGGAAGCGTACACACACACTCACATACACACACACCCCCACAGCCAGCCACCACTGCTGTGTTAGCAGCCTCAGGTAAAACTCGCGTCAATATGACGTCACTCGACTGTGCGTGTCCACTTTACTCGCGGCTCTGACGGAAGCGTGTGATTAAACTGTTTTCATTACGTCCACGAAAAAGCGACACGGCTCAGGATTAAAAAAAAAAAAAAGTTTACACAAACACACATATACAAAAAATTCCATGGGTCTTACCTGGTGCCCCCGCTGCTGCCGGGACATAACCGGGATTTGCGACTCCATAAGTGCGGTCCTGGTGGCTGTAAGTAACGGGAAACGAAAGTTAAGAAAGTGGAGCTGAAAAACAAAATCGCCAAGTTTGGAGTAAAATCCACAACAGGCGACGCTCACCTTAATAAAGGTCGGTGCTCCATGTCAAAAGTACCAAACAAGGAAACACAACCCGTCCAAGCCCTTTATGTGTGCGTGGTCTAATCAAGATATCACAATATAACCAACTATCATGTGACTGTAGACAAATCATTTACCTTGTATCACACCCCACCCCGCTGTGCAGCATGTCTGCCTGTCAGTCAGCACCCGCCTCTTCTTAAAAAGAAGGAACAAAATTTGACTCCTTGTCTTTTTTTTTGTTTGTTCAGCTTGAGAGCTCACACATAGATAAATGCCTATTTCATGGCAGCTTCTCACCCAGTTTAGGGAAGTCCCCCCTCCCCAAAAAGACCTTCGTTCAGGAAGTGCGCAGAAATATGTCATGAACTGAAAAACACTTCAGAACGGGGGTACAGGGGAGGAGTACAGATCTGCACACGGCTTAAAACGTCAAAATGTATCATTAACTGTTAGTCAACAATATACACTACAAGATTCGTATTGTGTTATTGAGAAGGTATAGAGAAAGACCTGTACATTCCGGTGGAAGTACCTGAAGGTGCTGGACTCTGATCTTACGTCGTTAAAATACAATACCCATAAGCCTTTGCGACACTCACGGAAGTCCTTTTCTTTCCTTCCGCCGCTGCTGAAGTCCCTTTTGGATTTACATCGGCGGGTGAGTCCATACAATCTACGGTCATCCGCGCAATTTATGGCATTATTTGAACATCTTGATATGGCTTATCAACCATAGACGTCCACTGTATAGATGTTAGATGAAATTGGCAATTTTATCATTTAAAATCCTCTTTAATGACTTTCTGAAACGAGGCGCTGCGCTGAAAGTGATTCAGTGCTCGCTAGCGCTCTTCCCGTGAAATGGAGCTGCAGTACTGCGTAAAGGCCCACTGTACAGCGTGGCGTACAGACAAATGTTGAGAAATAAAGACCAGCAGTTGCAAACTTTATCTGTGTGAAAGTTGTGTATCTGTTCATATCCAGGCTGTTGGAGCGGACAGTGTGTGGTAGAGTAGCATGGCTATCAAGCTAGCTAAACATTGACTTCATCGCTAGCTACCTGACGTTAGCTAACACGTTTACCGGGAGGCTCACTCAACAGACACCATGGATACCTGTTTTGCTGCTGTTAATTGCATGCCTAGTAACAGTTGAGTCATTGAAAACCTGTACTCTCAGTAAATGTGGCATTAAACTAAGTACCGGTACAGAAACGGTTGTTGGCTCACCTGTGGATAGTAGTTAGCCGTTCGTTCGCTATTAGCATGTAGCACGTTGTGGTGTAAAGCTGCAGCTGTGTAGCAGACATGATCATGCCGAATTGGTTGTAACTGAATTTTATTTTTCTGTCCTCAGTCACCATGGCAGCCATCAGGCCCCTCACAAAACCCAAGATTGTCAAGAAGCGGACCAAGAAGTTCATCCGCCACCAGTCTGACCGATATGTCAAGATTGCGGTAAGAGGGTGCATGACAGGCTACATCTCCAGCAGAGCCAGTACCCCGCTTTTACCTCAAAGGTTGAACTAATCCATGAACTTCTTTTTTCATATCTCCAACAGAAAAACTGGCGTAAGCCCAGAGGTATTGACAACAGGGTGCGCAGGCGGTTCAAGGGACAGATGCTGATGCCAAACATTGGTTATGGTAGCAACAAGAAGACCAAGTACATGCTGCCCACTGGCTTCAAGAAGTTCCTGGTCCACAATGTCAAGGAGCTCGAGGTCCTGATGATGAGCAACAAGTAAGTTGTTTCATGTAGATTGCTCTTTACTGCATATCAAACTTAATGGTGTCAGAAATGCGCATGGTGTGTTGGATTTTGAGATACCAGTTCAGACTTTTGTGGCCACTGAATGGAATTGAAGAGCTCATATGTTTTGACTAAAGCTTTCGTAGAGATCCATTTAATATTCTATACATTTTAAATGGATTTACTGGCTTTGTTGACTAAACAGGACATTTTTACTGTTGGGTTTGCCACATGTAGTTATCTGGCACCATGGCAACATAGTCCTTTACATTTAGTTCAGTATTGGAGTGGTGGGTTAGGGTTAGGGTTATCTCATACCTCATATACACCCCATAACTTCATACTTGCCCGTGTTGCTTGAATGAGAAATTGAGGATTTGTCCAACAATCTCTTACATTTGCTAAAGAATTATCTTTAAAAAGTATAACATTAAGTGTCTGGTACCTGTTGACACCCTGTATTACACTGAATAACAAGAGTAAGTACAGAAGGCCCTTATCTGTAAGCACACAGAAGCATCCTCGAGCTCCATATCAGAAGCCCCCTGTGCAAGAGTTGAAAATGTCCTTGAGAATGTCCATCACTTGATACCTGGTGGGAACAGTCAGAATTGGAGATGCTTGCTGAGTCTCATGTGACGGATATATGGCCTATACAATAAAAGCACAAACTTGCATGAGGAAGTTCAATATCACTTGATCTATTTGAAAAGCTGGCTTCCCTTCAAACTGTGACTTGAGATCAAGAAGTTTTTTTTTCCAGATTGTTTGGAATGGTTTGCTGCTAGGTAAAGGATAGATAAATCTATTCAAAGGTTTCAGCTGAAATGTGTGCAAGGTGTACCTGCTACATCAACTCACTCAGCTTGTTTTAACACACTCTCACCTGTTAATCTAAAAACCAGAAGGAAACAGTCTGATTTCCATCACAATTTGAGCAGCGAGACACTATCATTGAGCACATAAATACCTCTGATATGCTGAGTGATAAATCATGTCTTACTGCTCAGCCACAGTACAATAAGCTTAATCTAATCATCTCAAATTAAAGAAAAGCCAAACCCTAGCAGAAATTTGTGAACTTTATGAACAGACTTGAACCATTAAATCATCTGTGAGCCCAGTTGAATCCAGATTCAGTGGTATTGATTTTGAGTTAAACTGATGTCATATCAATAGTTCAGATAACATGTACAGTATTGATGGTAGTCTCTTTCTTACACCTTTTTTAATAATTACTGTTTGGGCGAGTGGGAACACCTCTGGGAAAGTTGAGAAACCAGCCCAAGGTTTTTCCTTTCTGTAGTTTGAATCACATGTAGTCACTCCTTTTTTTTTTTTTTTTGTAATAATCATCCTCAGTATTAATCATTGGTTGCATGATGTGAGTAGGTTGGGTTTTTGACCATCGTCACTTTGGGTAGAGTCGCTTTGTCACGTTGTCCTGACTGACTTGACTAGCATGTTTTGGCAAGTAATTATCATTGTGGCAGTTTGGGTCCTATTTAGAAGTGTTCACAGCTTGACTGTTTATTAACTGTATTTTAATCTTTACCATACTGTAAAACATTCTTGGGTTGTTTCTGCAAACAAAGAGCGCCATCATCTCATAATTAAACTGGTCAACAAAGCAACAGGAAACTTGAGATGAATAGGGCCCGAAAGCTGCGTTATCATTAACTTGATGTTTTTCCTCTGTCTCTCTAGGACTCACTGTGCTGAGATCGCCCACAACGTGTCCTCCAAGAACAGGAAACTGATCGTGGAGAGGGCAGCTCAGCTGGCCATCAAGATCACCAACCCCAACGCCAGGCTCAGGAGCGAGGAGAACGAATAAACTGTTTCTTCACAATAAATGTTTGAAAATAGGAACTTGCTTGTGGATCATTTTTCTGCACTTCATTGCTTTGTTAACAGGGTTGTTGCACATGTTTGGCAAATATTATAAATGTGAAACTTACATTTTCACATCTGAAAGTTTTGAAACTAGAAACACCTTTTTTATGGAGGAGAGAGGAGAAATCACTTTTAAGCTCTGTGGCGGTTGGGAAATGTTTGAGTTAAAATTAAATCTTCAATGATGATTTCAGGAAATATGGTTTAATGGTATGCAGTTTACACTATTACATTATTACTATTATAATTGGCATGTTCAGTGACCCTTAAAAGAATGAAAACAAGTTTTTTGTTTTTTTTTTTAGTAGAACAAAAGTGTGTGGAAGTATAAGCAGAAAATGGAAATATTTGAGGACAGTACATGAGTACTTATGTATACATCACTACAGTATAATCGTAATAATATGAAGTAAGACTTAGACAGTATAGTCAATACCCTCAGTAAGCAAATGAGCATGGAGTGATACCTGTCAGGTTTCATACCTCAGTATACAGCTGCACCTCAGGACCCAGCGACAAATGTTTCTGACCCTCATTGAAACTAGTAACACGTGGACGGAAATCTAACTTTTAAGACAGGTGTATGAACAGGTGACCAGTGAGTTATAAATAGGTTTTCATTGAGGCCGTGATACTTCAGGGACTAAAGCTGTTCTCACATGGGTGCATAGGCGTCAAAACAGTACAGAAATACTCTCATGCGACTGAGCCTCTGCAGAGCCAGCTGTATTCACCCATGGGTAGATGGGGTCATTCCTTACCTCCTTCCAGATGACTGGGCGCTGCAGCAGAACAAAAGGGGCAAGACGCCCGAAGAAGAGTGTTGACCCACATTGTAAATGGAGGAGGACGTAACTTTATTTAAACAGTGTTTTCTTTCCAAGATGTGATCTGGGGTAGCTTTTGTATGAGAGCATGCTTTTACAGTTGGACTCCATTCATTCATTTACTTTTACCAAAATGATTCCAGGTCGTCAGATTCGTACGCTTTGAGTATGTCTGCGAAAGGGGAATTATGAGTGCATACTATCAGTCTGGACATTTGAATAAAGACAGAATTAGGTCATTTGTAACCTATCCATTGAAATTTATGTAGCAAATGCTGAAATTAAGTTGCTAATGGATCAGATTCCTAAAGCTCTGGATCTTGTATTTCCTGTAATACTGTGTCATAATATCTCTGACTAGACACTGATGTTCACAACTGACACACATCAATTACAACTATTAAAAAAAAAAAAAAAATTCAGTGGTGACAATAAAGCACATTTTACTCAGGTACTGTATTCAAATACAATTTTGAGGTACTAACTTGAAGTATTTTCATTTTATGGTACTTTAGTCATATACTTTGACAGACATCATTACTTTGCAGATTAAGATCCTACATACAAAACATGATCAACCTCTTTGTTATTATACAACAAAATAAATGAATTAACCAATAGCACAGTTATAAAGTAGTTAATCTATAACTCAACTGCTGCTAATATGCTGAAGGACCAGTAAGACTGAATACATCAAGAACTTAGTTGATGATATGTATATATATTTTAATCGTTCTTTAGCCTTTTCTTGATTTTTGTGACTGGACAAACAAAAGGAAACAAGGGGACCACATGCAGCAAAGGGTCACAGGTCAACATCTGACCCGGGCCCCTGTGGCGAGGACACAGTCTCTGTACACGAGGCATACGCTCTACCAACTGAACTGCTGGTGTTGCCCTGGTTGATAATATTTTTGTCCTTTTTGCTGGAGTAAAACCTTGTCTGCAGGACTAGCAACAGAGTAGAATTTACTGAGCAGGGCTCCACCTCTGCCTCTGTATCCATGGGTCATTATGCATCTATTGGACCCGCTCTCTCTGCAGATATAAAAGGCTCATTTTGAGCTAATGAAAACACAACTGTACTTAGTTTCATGTGGTCATATTCTGATGACCACATGGTCATATTATATTTCATTTCTGCCAAATGATCCCTCTAAATGCACTTAAATAAGGTTATAATAAGATGAGCTAAGATTGGATATACAGACTTGTAATAACAGACCATAAGGAAGCCAGCTCGCAGTCTCCTCCCAGGTTTTGGACTAATAGAAGGGAGTCACTTCAGCATTATGTACCAGAATGTTCAGACAAATCCACAGCTGACAGTCTGATGTGTAATGCCAATATATTATATAAAATGTTCAACAAAAGTTGCTGGCTTGTAAGGGCCAGCTCACATTGTAAAGGATGTTCAGAGGCGGCTCCCTGCAGAGAAAGTTTCCATTCCGTTCTGGCAGGCAAGCTGTGCCCCACAGCCCTGAGCCCTCTGCCATCTGTTCCTGTAAAAGTGACAGTGCCAGGGATGCAAAAAAAAAAAAAAACAACTCATAACATTTATTTAGCCAGTCAGCTTGTGGCTGTTTGGAACTAAAGGAAGTCAATTACGAATGAGGTTTGGGGAAGAAACAGCACGAGTGTTGGTTTAATAAAAAAAACAACACCTGTTTTCTGGAGTGGCTTGGAGAGGACTCACCTGAAAGGACTGGACGTTCTCCAGAGAGGGAGGAGAACATGGAAACAGCAGGACAGGCAGACACTGCAATGTCTCTGAGATGGTGAGAGCCTCAGGAAGGGGACAGAGACTGTTTTTTTTTCTTTTTTGCTTGCCACCGGTCAGAAAATGAACATGTCAGCAAGGGTAGTGTTCGGAAAGGGGCGCCTGGCTCCCAAGCAGCTCTCCTTCGCTTTTCCTCAGACAGATTCCCTGAGGAAAAGCAGCCGGTCGACCGGAGGGAAGAGGAGGATGTTCTCTTTTTCTCTCAGATGTCGACTGGGCATCATCAGAGGGAGAACCAAAGGTAAAGCAGACTTGTGTCTTCTTGTGTTTTTTTTTCTTTCTTTCTTTTGTGAAATAGTTGACCAAAACATATAAGATTTCAAAGCAGTATTAGAGAAGCAGAGTTTTGTTGTTTATCTCTAATGAATTCCTTCCTAAATGTCACCAGCTTGCATTACCTGAATTAATTTAAAAAGTGTTGGTGTATGTGTGTGTGTGTGTGTGTGCACAGCAGGCCTGTTAAACTGAACATTCGCATGACTGAAATCTGTTTTTATTTGACAGACCTTAAAGGTGAACACTCCAGCGTCAGTGCGTGTGACACATCCTTATCCTCTGGCTCTTCTTTTTTTTTTTCCTCTTTGTCACACAGCTGATGTGTGCTGGCTGACCAAACGAGTTAGTCATTTTGCTTTTCAGACCCTCACATTGCAACTGGATGGGATCACCATGAGATGGCAGTGTGGTCAAATTCGATTGAGGAGGGAGCGGGTTCAGATTCAGGCCTTTCGGCCTGGAATAACTGCTTTGTCTGTGTGTAATGAAGATGTGGGTTACTCTCGGATTATTTTCACAGAATAATGTGGTGAAGCATTTGAAAAATGTAAAAACGAGGACTAAAGGGCGAAAGCATTCACAGGTCATGACATGTTGGAGATTCTTAAAGGCACAGTATGTGAGAATTTGAGTTGGAAACCTTCAGAAATTAACTAAAATAATCAACACTGTGAATAGATAACAGTTTGACATTATCTGACGTACGCATGCTAACCAGCTAATCCCCGAATGCCCCAGTCTGGACTGTTAGCTACAAGGCTAACAGAGCTAACTAACAAACTTTTTTTGTGGAACTTGAACTCAAAAGATGTATGACGGTTACATATTGCCCTTTAAATATTTAGTCTTACTTTTCCGTTTTTTTGTGGCAAAGTCACTGCAAAGATCCTGCTTTCTTAATCTACTGCCAGCATTATCTCTCACTCTACATCAATAATGCTGATATCTAGTCGAGAGGAAGAGCAAAAGAGTCAATTTTTATTACAACTGAGCGTTTGCCACCCGTTCCCAGAGGTTTTTTTTATTTTTTATTTTTTTTTTATCAGTCCAACACACTGCTCCGCCTCCCGCCTCTCTTTATTCTGTTGGAAATTAATTAGTCTCGCTCTGAAAGACTATGCACATTGTAAATGGGGTATTAAGGACAGAAGTCTCAAAGGAAATTATCTACACCAAGGAGTATTGTGTCCACTGGAATAGCTGACTAATTAGGCTCTGTGCAACAGCGAGAAGAAACATGGGGAAGGAAAAAAAAAGTGTTTGTTTGTAATCACTTTACACATCTGTAGAATAAGCAGTTGTGGATTAGAGGGTTTGATTTCACATGGTGAGTTTCTGAACCTGTGCTGTGTGGTCACGCAGTTGTTGTCTCTGCCTACAAAAGCCTCAGCAAAGACAACAATTTGTCTGCAGCGACCAGAGCAAATGAAGCAGAAGAGGTTCAGAGGGGCTGCCAGTGAGGCCCGAGGAGGGTGTTTGTTGTCGGTGGGGGTCAGGAAGTGGCAGGCGTCGAGGCTTGTGCCCAAGACAAATGGTCGGACAGGTGTGGCGGCGGGTCAGTCGGCAGACCAGTGAGTCCCCTCCGTGTTTGGATGGAGGCCTCTTTTACCCTCCTGTGGGCGAGATGCTTCAGAGGAAAGTGAGTTTCAATATTCACACATTCACTCAAGATTCTTGTTTTTGATGTTTTGCGTATGTGTGACTAGTTTCTACAATCTGTCACAGCCTCGTGCTCTACAGCCGCACTTTTTATGAATAACACCGTGGTGTGTTCACAAGCAGGCAGCTGTTCTTGCTCAAGAATTTTGCATATGCATTTTCCATTACGCGCGTGTCACTGCAAGGCAGACTAACAGATCCAGGCCCTTTAAAACGGTTGCAGTCTGTATGTGAGAATAACGTGACTGTGTGCAAGGCTCAGTCTGGCAATGGATGTGCAGGTGGTGTTAATTGTGCAGAGAGTAGAGTGTGCGCAGTTTTGTCGTGTCTAATCTCAGCATGTGTGTGTATGTGTATGTGTGTGTGTGTGTGGGTGGGTTTGAGGATGTGCAGATGAAGGGTGTTTGACTTGGTGGGAAATGGATAAAGTGTGTGTGTGTGTGTGTGTGTGTGTGTGTGTGTGTGTGTGTGTGTGTGTGTGTGTGTGCGCGTGTGTGTGCAGGGGGAGGGAGTGACTATCGTGTGTGCCTGCCTCACTGAACCCCTCTGGCAGCGGGAGAGAGAGAGAGAGAGCGCAGACACTCTCACTCCAGCTCTGTATGAAAGAGAGAGAGAGGCGGGCAGTGCTGTGTGTGAGCTCATGTGAGTGTGTGAACAGGGGGGATGAAAGACCCTCTGGAAAAGGACGAATGATTAGTTGGAATAGCTCAAAAATGGAGCCACGGCGAGATTGGCCAGGACAGGACATGACCCACTGCTCTGCCCGCTTTGGATTTTTATGGAAAAACACATCTTTGTAGATTCATATTTCTGAGGATTGAGGAGGAAAGACATCATTTGTCAACAAGTTTAAATAGAGAAGTGAACGAGAGGCTATCTGAGGATCAGACCTTGCCCTCTGGAGCTCGACAGTGACAAGGGGCTGAGGAAATGCTGGACTTAAGGCAGAGGAATGAAGAAACGACAATGGTGTTGCACCTAAGTGGCTGACACTCTCTCGGCTCGCCTACTTTCTTCACCTCGGGTGAAACCTCAGCTCTCTGCCCACTACTACAGATCAGCAAGGTTACTTCCCGAGGCTGGCTGCTCTGACTGAACTACAGCCATGCTGTGTGGTCTGAGGAGAGACACCAAGAACAGCATTGGTAAGAGACGCACAGTTTGATCTTTGCAGAGAAGAAGGAGGGTCAGCTCGTGTTGTAGCGGAGGGTCAAGTGGATCGGAGGGAAGCTTATGTCTTAAATCTGATCTGACAGGCAGCCACTGCAACTGAAAACGCTCCTTTCTATTTCTAAAAAAAAGTCCTGAGTGCTGATTAATCTGAATGTATCATTACAAGTATTATGTGATGGGCTGAAAGAGATTTAAATGCGACTGGACTGGACCACCAGCTCTGCATACCACCCTGCCATCTGTAATTGGGGCAGATATAGTGACATAAACTGGGTCTGGCGGGGCCCGGTTTATAAAAAAAAAAAAGTTCAACATCTGAAAATAGCATTATGATTTCATTGTCACTGTTAGTGCTGCCCCCCATATTTAACCTACATTCTGATTGGCTAAGAGAGGGATAGCTCCAAGTGCCCTGAATTAAATCAGGAGTTAATTAACTCACCATTTATGCAGCAGAATTTTATTTTTAATCGGCGTTGATGCTCCGAGGTCTGTTAGATGCAGATCTCCCTCAACCTCATACTCCTCTTTGTTTTTCCTTGCAAAAGTTGTTGCATTGTTGCGGCTGTTTAGCAATCAGCTCATTCCTGATCTTAAATCTTGCCATCAGGGTGAATGATGGTTATTTTTAAGCTGGAGGAGGATGGCTGGGGGATGTCTTGATGCTACAGTAGCGTTCAGTCACGTGCAGAGCGTCGGGGTCTGCGTTACCCACAGCTAATGTTGCCTTTTGACTGTAATGACAGCTGCCGGACTGTTAGGGGCCCTCAGGAGCCTGCGTGGTTACGAGGCTTTTTGTCCAGCTTAATGTGCTTGTGATGTGTCGCTCACTTTGTGTGTGTGTGTGTGTGTTTGTTTGTGCCTCACAGCTGTTGGGAAGGATATTTGTGCAAGGATGTGTGTGAATTAGTGTGAAATACCAGATCATGCATATGTATGTTCCATACGTCGCTTAGAATATGCAAAGTCCAGATAAGATATTTCTGTTGTTGAGGTCTGACTCATGCAGTTTCCTCACTGCAGGCCTGCCCAAAGGTTTCAGGTCAGAGAAGGTTTGACAAAGGATCCATGCCTCTCAGCTGTCCAAAAGCCTCATCTTCAGTCAGGAAGATGTGGAAACTCGATGTGGACGGAGAGAAGGCAGTGGGCTTGATGCCCTCCGAGCACTTGCTTCCCCCAGTTCAGTCTATACAAATCAACACAAATAAAAATTGATTTACTGTGAGGCCTGCAGACAAAAAGAGACAACCGACAACCCTTATATTCCCAAATACTACGTTATATGCAAGGATGTAAGATGGAACATGACTGAAGCTGAGATGGAAAGATCTTGTCACCAATTTGCTATTATTATTCTCTGTCTTGTGTTGGAAAATCATGGAATCATTTAAGTGGTGTGTAAACAGCAAGACGCTGTGGATTTCACATTTTGACATATCGGCACCATTTAAAGTATGCCAAATTAGCTATGAGCAGTTCGTGTGTGCAATGAATCCCCGGATAAACAGATTACCATCACTGGATTAGTTTAACACCAAAGAGAACCTAAAAATGTGAAGATTCTCAGGCAAGTTCTGAGCTTCTTTTACACTGCTTTCTGAGCACATTTATGGACTTTGTGTACCTGTAAGACAACAGAAGAGAGTTGTTGACAACAGTTTTTGTATTGTTGGGGCTCTTAATTAATCAGCTGATTTCTGATCTTAGTTCTTGCATCAGGGTGAATGTTGGTTATATTATATACAATATAGGAAGGCTGAAACATGACGGCTGAAACATAGCCACTATATTGGCTTTTATTCTTTGTCTAACTTCTATTTAATAGATGATCATTATCATCAACCTAATTTAAAGGGGACATAATCAGGAAGTTGCCATGCATTCAGTGAGTTCTGCTCAAATCGAGCCCCATTTATTTAGCTAATATTTGAATTCACATTGTAACAAATCAGCACCTTTAAAAGTATGCTGAAATTAGCTGTTAGCTATTCCTTTTTGCAGTGTGCCCATAAATGTTCAGACTACTATCACTGGATTAGTTTGACACGTAAGAAAACCTTAAAATGTGACTATTTTCAGGCAAGTTCTGCAGTTATAAGAAGCGTGTTTTACATTGATCTCTAAGCAGATATATGGACATTTATTCAGTCGTGTAATATATGTAAAGATGTCCTTTGAACGTGTAGATCAAAATGGATCTAAAAATATGTGTGCCACGTCTGATTTTTCAGATTTGACTGAGAAATTAATCACGGCTTGACAGCTTGCTATATCTGATGCAAATTGCTGTAATCAGGTGCTCAGGTTTCTAAAGTACCTTAATTGCGTCCATTTAAAGCCCCAGCATGCACCTGCCTCGTTCACCTCACACTGTAGGTGTAATATTCTCTGGCTTATAAATACAAATGAATACAGTTTCTTGATATAGGTTGTGAGAGAAATGCGGTTATTAACCAGTCTCTGTATCAAAGCAGTCACTGGAGACTTGAGCCCTTTAGCCACTTGAGCCCTTTAAGTTTGATGCCTGCAGTGTAAAAGCACTGAACATGGCCCCCTCCACTGTCCCCACAGCTCCTCTTTAAGTTTGCAATATGATGTTCAATCACTGTCCTGGACAGCTGAAAAGGTAATCCGCAGTGGACAGGATTAGAGAAGTGCCAAGTCAAGTTTCCTCATCACAGTGACTGCTGACATGTTTGTAAAGCTGCATTCAGGTTCGGATGGTCGAGCAGTGGCTCTGCTAATCTGAGGGCAGCCCTGTGCTGTGTCTGAAATGGGTCCCACTGTGGGTAAAAAGGGGGGAAAAAAAATACAGAAATCAGTTTCCCTGCAGAGCAGATTGAACATTTCCCAGCTTTCTGTAGCAGCTGCTGTAAATGACATTAAAATGATGATTTTCTCTGCATGCCTGAACAGTCCATTAACCGCATGCTGTTCCTTCAGGAGAAAAAAACAAAAAAAAAAACATGCTTTAGTGGTCACATACATCAAGCTCACTGCAAATGTATTCTTGTGTTAAACGAACAGTTTTTAGGGCTGCAGAAAAAGAGAGGAGATATTTTCAACCCCTTGACCCTTTTTATGGGATTGTCGTGGAAACAAATAGAGTGACCTTCCGGGGTCCTGAGGCCAGGCTGATCGCTCGGTTTCACTCGGCTAATGCCTGCTGATGGATGTGGCTGTTGGCTAAGTGCTGCCTCCCTCCCAGGGCCCCCCCAACGTTACCCAGGGTGCAGTTCAGAGCGTCAACGTGTCCAGCTGTCGTGGTGTGCGATGAATGATCGTGTTCATTTAGCCTTCTGCTGCAGAGTTTCCCTACATGTCACCACAGTGTCTCGTAACATCACCTCCATGCCTCCCTGCTGTCTCCTCAGATGAGGGACCATACTCGAAGGGGAGCAAGGAGTCCGGGACAGCTGACCAATCACATCTGTCCCAGAGGCGCAGCTTCTCAGGTACAATACAGTCAAACCTGACGTCATGTAACTTTGTTTCCTGTTCTGTTATCTGATTCACGCTCATGCACCCGATTCACCTACACCCTCGTGAAGAAGAGTCATGTCGTGTCTCGCTGAGGTTTCTGTCTGTGCGTCTGCTGTGCTCTGCTTGATGTTGCAGTGTTGTGGATGCTTAGATAAGGGGGAAATAAAATGCTTGTGTGACATACCTGTCATATGCACTAAAACACACTCGGTGGCCACATCAGCGATTTAACAGCGCAGCACAATGTGGAGCACAAGACAGAATGAGACCTCTGATGACTCTGTAAAGCCACGTGTCCATCAGAGTGAAGGCCAAACTCATTTTCATTCACATAAGAGGAACAATTGGATTTCAATTTATGAGCTGATGAGCTAGCAGTAATTTTCAATGGCTGTCTTTTTTGTGAAATAATGCATTAAAGTTCTTTCCATCATTGAGAAAAAAGAAAAAAAAAACTGACTACATCCTTCTACCCCCTCCTCCTCCTCCTCCTCCTGAACCCGTCACAAGAACTCAGTCAGATTGAGAGATGTGAAGGAACAAGAAAAGGACAGGACAGTGAGAAAATAAAGTATGTGGTTATGTGTCAGGGAGCATTTTCTGTGAGAGATTCAGGAGAGAAAGTTGGAGGAAAAAAGTGTTTTCGTTGCCTCTCAGACGGGGTGATTCTGTCAAGCAGAGGCTGATGCTGACTGCGGATCTGTGCCTGTGTCTGAATCTGTCAGCAGAGGAGTACCGGGGAGTGACCACGGTGGACCTGATGAAAAGGGAAGGCAGCAGCCTTGGCCTCACCATCTCCGGAGGCTCCGATAAGGATGGCAAGCCCAGAGTGTCAAACCTACGGCCAGGTGGGCTAGCTGCCAGGTGAGATCTCTGCTCTGTGAGGCGGTTCAAACCTGGCAACCACACCGAGCTGTCCGGACCTGTTATTCTGCTCCCACACACGTGCACGTGTTGCAAAGTTACACCAGCACGCTACAACTGCAAGTCTGCAGGCGTTGTGTTAGATCAGCTCGGTGTAACACTCCACTTGTCCGTATATAAAAGTCCCCCGGGAACCATAAGAGATGCGCCCACGAATGAAATGTTTCTTAATTTACTTAATGCTGGTAATTACTTGATATGAATCTTTTTTCTCCGCATGTTGTCTTTTGCCTAATTAACATTCTATTAAACACATTTTCCCGACCGTCGACGACATTAAAAGCAATTTTCTCCTACATCAACCACATGAAAGGAAAATCTAGAGGAGGACTCACGTTTCGTGATGATCAAGCAGCGTGTGACTCAACTGTCACACACACGCACACGCACGCACGCACGCACACACACACACACACACACACACACACACACTTCTGAATGACACAGCCCTGAAAAAAATGTCTCGGCCAAATAAAGCCATCGCTTGTCAAGTCCAAGGAGGTTCAAAGATAGACACTGTGCTAATTCTTCCAAGCAGCTTGTCTTTCCACAGCTGACTTGATGCTTGTGTGGAAAGCGCTGGCTAATTTACTGGGTGGAGAGACACTCGGGCTGACAGGGGAGAGACCGGCAGTGACATTGTGCGATGACATCCGGTCCGGCCGGCTCTGCTGTTTAAGACGTCTCTCTCTGTCCCCTGTCAGTGCTGACTTGGATGTAGCCAAGAGGTGAGACAAGGGCGAGTTGGCCGGAGCATGTTTTTTTTTTTTTTTAAATTAATTCGCTCCTCTGATGAGCAGCGCGTTGACTCAGAATGTCATATGTGAGACACCATGTACAATCATCTCTGTCAGGGTTATGAGGAGGGGACGCTCTCAGCCTTCCCACCCCCAGCACTGCTCCACACAGCTGTCTACACACTGCAGAGAGTTTTATAATCAGATTATCATTAGTGTCCGGACGCATATTATTACAGCTAACCGTGAGCGCTTGTGTTAATGTTCACATTAGACAGCACTTTCTTCGGCCTTTATGAATCAGTGGGATCGTTCCGTAGAAATCTGCCAGAACAGAAGGAACAATAATCTCAGGTTAGACGGCAGCATCTCGTTTTGATCGCAATCACGTCCACTTGTTTGGGGCTAAATGTGCTGTTCACATGAGACGGCACTTGTTCTGCCTCTAGTCTGGAGCTTTTGAGCCCTTGGTGGCGTTGAGCCCGCTTTACCCGGTTAGTAATCCAGCCTCGATCTTGATGATCTGTCCGTGACTCTCCACAGGAGCGACCAGCTGAATGTGGGGGACTACATCAAGTCAGTGAACGGCATCAACCTGTCGAAGCTTCGCCACGATGAGATTATCAGCCTGCTGAAGAACATTGGGGAGCGAGTGGTGCTGGAGGTGGAGTATGAGCTTCCTCAGTTCGGTGGGTGAAATTCAATATTCTGCCTGAGAGTCCATGGGCTTCATACCACACTAGTATTGACAGTCCAGTTTATCCTGACTACCAGTCAAGGCCAGACTTGACCTCAGCATGCTGTAATGAATTGTAGTCATTAAAATTGTGTTGACACCACAGTTATAACATAGACATCTTAAAACTCACCAGCCAAATTTAGCCGCAACATCTAGACATCGTTCGACCTGCAGATCGATACTCATTGGGTTTCCTTCGTCAAGGCAGCAGCCTCAGTAACAGTGTTGGTCCCTGGGCGCTGCGCAGCGGCAGCTCACTGCTCTTAAATCTTTTTTATGGATCAAATACAGACAATTAATCCCCCACTGAGATTAATTTGACATATTTCCACATTGTTTATTCTCGTGAGAATTCTCGTGACGATAATTCAACTTCTTGATACAGTAGTGCTTTATAATAAGATCCTGGTAATGAGCTTTATTTATTAGGTAATAAGGCCTTCATTAACATGATTAAGATTATATAAGTGTTAATAATAGCGTAATAAACATGTTCATTGTTGGATTGCATTTACAGGCATTTATAAACAACACTTTGATACTTTATATACCGCTTTTAAAAGTGTACCTTTTATGTCATTGTTAAGCCTTTACTAACCTATGCTGCTGCTTTATTAACATTAATACATACTATACTGTGCATTTGTTAACAATTAATTATTCTTTTGCAGCTACTGGACCTAAAACGATAAACAGCTAGCTGACGTTAGCCCTTGAGGATACATTTGCTAGCATACTGATGCTGACAGAAACTTAAAATTTCACGTCCAGCTCTCGCTGAAAGCGCCGTGCTGATATCTCCATTTTGTTTACGTCTGCTTCCCCATGAGATCACATTTGAGCCCAGCTTCAGTCTGCAGAACCAGGAAGCCAAAGCGCTGAGGCCACGCCCCTACTAGGCACAAAGCATTGCTCATAAAAATGTATCAGTATTGAAAGTGTGGTGCATCCAAATTGCACCAAAGTCGATGCTACACTTCATGCCAACTAAACATGCCAGCTGTGAGGTAGATCGGATAAATATGCAAATAACATACACAGATGGATCAACAGAGATTCCTTCCTTTATAGTTGATTATCTGATTATCTTATTATGTCAATAACCATCTATTAAGTACTTATAAGGGCCCTCTTATCAATCAGCTATTGTTTTTTACAAGTACCTCAATATAAAGCCTTACTGCTGGCACTTCATTTTATCTGTGGCGTTAGAGGATTAACAACCGTTCTTCCTGTACTCCTGACTCTT
Organism: Acanthopagrus latus; assembly: GCF_904848185.1. Lineage (NCBI taxonomy): Eukaryota > Metazoa > Chordata > Actinopteri > Spariformes > Sparidae > Acanthopagrus > Acanthopagrus latus. Next base: position 12,566,973 of record NC_051045.1, read on the forward strand.
TAGTTCAGAACTCCTCAGGAGTCATAACCAAAACCATCGAGGTGTGCTTACATAAGGAGGGAAACAGCTTCGGGTTTGTCATGAGAGGTTAGTGAATGGGATGTTTTTCTGTGTAAATCCATCAGTGGAAAAATAACACGCTCTCTGCAGTGATTTATCTCTGTGTTTTGTTTTCAAGGAGGTTTCCACGAGGACTGGCGGAGGTCTCGTCCTCTCGTGGTTACATATGTGAGGCCCGGAGGTCCCGCTGACAGGTGAGGACATGGCTGGATTGTGTTTGTTGTGTTTGTGCGTCTGTAGCTATTTATGTGTCATGTATGCATTTTATGTTTTGATCGTGCATGAATGAGCCTATTCAAACGATTGTGTGCATGCATGCAAGCGTGTGTCTTCAGTGTGTGTCCTTAGATGTATGGCCACGAGGATATGTGTTTTACTGAACGCCTTATTTTTGTCTGCAATAAAAATATTTCTCACCCATAAGGAAAGATTAAAAATGTATGGTGTTTCTATGTGCATGTTGCTTGTTTTTGCATCAAGCTGCCTCATGAAACTGTGCCTGCGACACACATAGTGTACGTTATCTTCAAAGCAGAAAGGGCACTGCTCATCCCGAGGCAAAGGCAACATTGCACTTTTCCCAATGAAAAAAAAAACAAAAAACTGCGAGCACCAAAACACTGGAGCAAGCATAAATTCACCGTCAAAGACTTAACAGCCGTTTATCTCGTTTATCCTTTATCTCACCTGGGAGTGAACGCTCATGTGGAACTGTTTAATGATTTGCTGTGACTGGTGATTAAACGCTTCTCTGAGCATGTTGCGCTGGTTGCCTGCGTTTCTTAATTTTTTCCCTCTTTCTGCGTTTCTTTCAGAGAGGGCACGTTGAAGGCCGGAGACAGGGTATTGAGCATCGACGGGATGCCTTTAAACAGGGAGAAGCATGCTGACGCTTTGACCATGCTGATGCAGAGCGGCCAGGAGGCCCTGTTCCTGATTGAGTATGACGTCTCTGTCATGGGTGAGCACACACACACACACACGGGGAATATGCGGAGGCATGGTAGGGCAACGTTGCTCTGAGGGCAAATAATAGTGTGTGTCGGTGCTGCAGACGCCACCAGGGGAGTCACATTGGCCCATGAGCACACTTCAACTGGAGAAGGGTGGATGGGTAATGTAACATGTTTTATTTTAATGTGTGGAGCTCTCTGCACTCCTGAACATAGCAGGTTCAATCTCATTTTTTACTTGTATTATTTATATCATTATATTGATTACATTTCTTTACCACGGTAATTGCAGTATTTGGTTTTATTTTGTCACCAAACCAAACAGTTATACAAAAATGGAGGACAAACTGTCATGGGGAACACAGGGAAGACATAAGACCTGGAAACAGACACAGGAAGGCAGGATGGAAAACTGTCAAAGAGCGAGGGGAAAAAAAACAGACTTTGATTAACAAGGGTAGTGAACAAATGACAAACACGAAAACTGTGGGAAAAGACAAAGACAGGAGGTGGAAAGTCACAACAGGAGAAAAAAAGTTTTGTATGCCAAAATGTTCCTGGAGCTTCACGGCACTGCAGCATTCTCCTAAACAACTGAGGCAGATGAGGACTTGTTTTACAATATGCAATAAATATTTCATACTTTCGTCCTTAGATCCCAAATTTATTTGAAAAAATGAAATTTAAGCTGAAAACCTCACTGTAGCTGCTAAACTAAAGGCATAGTGTGAACCCTGTCTGAACTGGGAGCAGGAGCCGGACTGCGTGACATGAGGATGAGTGGATAATGACTGCATTCTTGTTCTTGGGATGGACAAATTTACGGTCATATTTTGATGCTTCTTCAGCTCATTTTAACATCACAAATCATTCCTACTGTCGAGTGTGCAGAAAGAATCTAACCTCTTTTGAGCTCCTCGCCATTGTGTCAAGAAGAAGTACAATGAGCTGCCGAAGACAGGAACTCGCTAACCTCCATTTGGTCACGGTGACTAATTCGCCATAAGATCACAAACTCTGCTCCGCTCTGAGCAAAGTAGGGCAGGTCACTAAGGACGGCTGACACACATTATCTTTCTGTACGTGGGAGTTTAGGATTAAGACCTCCTGCATCCCGACCGAATAAGTCGGAGGTTTCATGTGTTGTAAGAAACATTTATTTTAGGAATGAAATTTGGACAAAATGCTGATATTACTTTGAAGTTCAAGATCGTGGTTTTTCTCAAATGCTTAAACTAATTGTCTGTAAGTAACACTGCTGCAATTCTCAAAGCATTACGAGCAATCATGTTACAAAAGCAGACGCCAACAAAAGCAGGCTAAACTTCTAATCCCATCCCTCCAGACCGCCTCGTAGCTCTTTCGCTGTCCAGCTAGGAGACGTGTTAGTGGCTAGCTTGCTATGCTCGACACACCATCTTCACTTTTGAAGTCTCATAATACACACATTAAAAAAACAACAACAATTCTGTTAAATGCCACAGTCATATAAACACAAGCAAAATAGCCGTCATGAGCACGCACAAAGCTGTCAGCGTTTTCTTTGTGCTAACTTGGTTAGCTGCTGAACAACAGGCTCGGGTTGTGTGAGCGAGGCAAAGGTAGCTTGGGCATCATTTTCCGTATCTAACAAATCTCGTGTTTTGCTCACGTGTGAGGAAAAACAAAACTGTACATCATCACAGTGAACGTCAGCAACAGTATGGTTTCATGTCACTACTCACCCCTTTCAAGCTAGCAGGTTAGCATCGGGACATTTTGGCTGCAGCACTGGCTCGCTAACAGCTTTAGCAAGGCCTCGACCTGTGGGCCTGCAGGTTCTTCAGTTGACAGACAGGTAGCCTGTACAGTTATTTAATTAGGGCTGAATGAAGCAACTGGCTTATTAGATGATTTTATCAATTGCTGCTGGGTTGTTAAAAGATTTTCTACATATATATATATATATATATATATATATATATATATATATATATATATATATATATATATATATATATATATATATATATATATTCTTCCAAAAGCGCATTGGTGAGGTCACACACTGATGTTGGTCGAGAAGGCCTGGCTCTCAGTCTCCGCTCTAATTCATCCCAAAGGTGTTCTATCGGGTTCAGGTCAGGACTCTGTGCAGGCCAGTCAAGTTCATCCACACCAGACTCTGTCATCCACGTCTTTATGGACCTTGCTTTGTGCACTGGTGCACAGTCATGTTGGAAGAGGAAGGGGCCCGCTCCAAACTGTTCCCACAAGGTTGGGAGCATGGAATTGTCCAAAATGTTTTGGTATCCTGAAGCATTCAATGTTCCTTTCACTGGAACTAAGGGGCCAAGCCCAGCTCCTGAAAAACAACCCCATACCATAATTCCTCCTCCACCAAATTTCACAGTTGGCACAATGCAATCTGAAATGTACCGTTCTCCTGGCAACCTCCAAACCCAGACTCGTCCATCAGATTGCCAGATGGAAAAGCGTGATTCATCACTCCAGAGAACGCGTCTCCACTGCTCTAGAGGCCAGTGACGGCGTGCTTTACACCATTGCATCCGACGCCTTGCATTGCACTTGGTGATGTGTGGCTTGGCTGCAGCTGCTCGGCCATGGAAACCCATTCCATGAAGCTCTCTGCGTACTGTACTTGGGCTAATCTGAAGGTCACATGAAGTTTGTAGCTCTCTAGCAATTGACTGTGCAGAAAGTCGGCGACCTCTTTGCACTATGCGCTTCAGCATCCGCTGACCCCTCTCCGTCACTTTACGTGGCCTACCACTTCGTGGCTGAGTTGCTGTTGTTCCCAAACGCTTCCATTTTGTTATAATAGAGCTGACAGTTGACTGTGGAATATTTAGGAGCGAGGAAATTTCACGACTGGATTTGTTGCACAAGTGGCATCCTATGACAGTTCCACGCTGGAATTCACTGAGCTCCTGAGAGCGGCCCATTCTTTCACAAATGTCTTGTTTCACAGTCTGCATGCCTGAGTGCTTGAATTTATACACCTGGGGCCAGGCCAAGTGATTAGAACACCTGATTCTGATCATTTGAATGGGTGAGCGAATACTTTTGGTAATATAGTGTATATATATATATATATATATATATATATATATTTTATTGCTAAATATTTAATTTTTCGGTCAAAAGTGGCTCATAACTGCATCCAAAATGGCCTGTCCCTTTTTATTAAGTCAGAAGAGTAAAATGTCAGAGTGACTTTGTCCAAATTGCATAGTAATGTAACAGAAACGTTTCTCTATGTGCGGTATGTTTCATCCGTATAAATTCATGCAAACAGTTTCATGCAAACAGGTTTTTCAGCATAAATTAACACCTCTCTGCAGTGCACGTCCTACATAATTAAAATAAATTATGTAGCGTGTACTGCTTTCCCAACTGTAAAATAGTAACATGTCCTCTATCTGTCTGTTCCTCTGAATAAACCGCTTCGGTTGTCCCTTTCTGAGTAAAAAACATGGATATGAAAGCTGAAGAGTTGCACCTGTAATCTACATTTTACAACATGTGATACGTTGCGCTAAAAACCTGAAGTCATATGTTGCCTGAATCTTTAAGACTCGCCTGTTCAGTTCTTGTGGCAGTATGTAAAGTTAGATTAACTACAGAGTAAAGGCATCCAGCTTCATCCAATGATCTTGTTGGTCTCTCTCACATCTGTGTGTCTTATCTGTTTCAGAGGCAGTGCAGCAGGCCTCGGGCCCTCTGCTGGTGGAGATCGTGAAAAGTCCCTCAGCCAGCCTGGGGATCAGCCTTACCACAACGATATACAGGAGCAAACAAGTTATCATTATCGACAAGATAAAGCCGGCCAGCGTGGTGGAAAGGTGAAGCTTCCCTCTTTATTATACTCCACAGCTCAACAGCCTCGCGGACCCAAACACTCCACTGACACAATCTGCCTCCGTCTCACCCTCTCAGGTGTGGAGCACTGCATGTCGGCGACATCCTCCTGTCTATAGACGGGACCAGCACAGAGCACTGCTCGCTGATGGAGGCCACACAGCTGCTGGCCAGCACCGCTGATGTTGTCAAACTGGAAATTCTCCCAGCGAGTCAGAGCAGACTTGCTGTCAGGCCGCAGGACACAGGTAAGACTCTGAGGTGACAGGAAAAAGACGACAGAGAGATAAGAGCACAGGTGTGGGGGAAGAAGACATGATTAGAGATGAAGCAAGTGACATCTAGAGATCATTTAGGGCTGTAACTGACACGTATTATTTCCAGACGACCAGATGTCTTCAAAATCCTAGTGTTTGTCATCTGACTGTCAAAAGGAACAAAGATATTTAGTTTGCCAATCATATACAACAGAGAAAAACAGCAAATATTCGCATTTGAAAAGCTGTAATAAGAGAAAGTATGTTCTAAAAAAACAATAGTGGGGTTCAAAGGTCATCATCAGTCACATTCACAAACAATATGTATATTGACATAGTAGCATACACTCTAGGCTGTGCTGAAAGAAAAGTATCAATAAATAATGATAATTAGACTAAAAAGGGTAAAAATGTAGAGATACACAAAATACAAATCAGTGCAATCAGAAATGAAAAGGAGCTTAAAGCACTTGAGACAACTTGTCACTTTCTGTTTCTACTCCGCTGCCTTTATTTTTGCATTTTTACCTCACTGTAAAGTGTCAAGCGACTACTGAATCACTTATCAATTTAAGATTTTACGTAATAAAAGACATATGGAAAGCTTGTAAAATAAAACACTGAATAAAGATTAAACCAGAACTGGTGTTTCAACCGTTTGGACTTTACAAAAACAGTTTCCGACGTCTCTCAGTTGATGTCAGTTTTACTTAAATGACATTTCTCCTCCGGACTGCTCACATGACTTTCTAAATAACCATTTGAGACCAAAAGAGGCGACAGTATAAATTAACTGTCAACAGGAGACTTTTATGAAAATTAGAAGCAGATAGAAGAAAAGAAAAGAATACAGTAATATAAATTTACAGATGTGTCTGTGCAGGTGTAGCATTGTTTCTCTTTTCAGCCTCCTCTGTCAAACATTACATTACTGTATGTAATATTAGTATTAAGACATATGCAAATTGGCTCAGTGTGTAGGGGGGCTTTGCAGTTTTCCTTCAGTGAATGTCCACATGATTTAAATCATTTTGACGAAGCTGTGTGTTCATTGTGGGGGATATACAGTCGACAGGCTGTAGTTCCAGCACATTGTCCTCTGTGCTGATTGCACTGTGACTGATCTGCTCGTAGCTGTTTCACCTACAGCTGTAAGGAGCCTGGCTGCCTCCCAGCTGTCTTCATCCATGCGCTGTGAATCAGCCTCTGTGTGTGTATGTGTGTGTGTGTGTGTGTGCTGCTGGCCACGATCCCTCTGTCTTTGGGTACACACTGGGTCTCTTTTGCATACCAACAAGCCACACACACACACACACACACTGTCAGGGATCATGTTCGTGCCATGCTCTGTGGGCTTATTTCTGGGTCAGCAGCTGCAGGGTTTCCTTAACATGTGAGCATGGGAGGAATCATACAACATGACAAAGGGTAATAAGCTGTAGTTTAGTCTTCTGTGAGGGAGAGGCTGAGTCCTCTGGGTTTTTACTCTTTGTGCATTTTTCCTCTGGCCCAGTCCGCTGCGCTCTACTTTAATTCGCCAAACGTCCATCTGTCTTTTATCCAGATTCTCTGGTGCCTTCTTGAGCAGTGTCAATGCAAGATGAAGTCATCTGAAAAGGGCAAAAGAATTTACACTTTCCAGGATTATTCAGTGATATAATTCAACTGCATTTACTCATGTTGGCTATCGATCTGTCTCACGTCAAACCGCAGCACAGGCATCACTTCTGCATGAAATTACAGGCATGTAACAGTTTCTCTTTTCGTGAATGCAGCGCCAACACATTAAGATAAAACCATATTTTCACAGCTTCTTCTCCCCCCCAGGAGAAGACATGATTATAAGATGCAATTTGTCTAATCTCCTGAGGGGATTTAATAAGACTGATACAGTGTGGCCACTGAGAGATTAGGAGGTAATGTTTCAGCGTTGGATCGAAAAAACACCATTTCTTGGAGAGCTTCCCCTAGGTGAGCTTAACGTAAGCTGCCAGAGCTTTACAGGTTTTTGATTGAGTCCAAAAGAAGCCGGTGCTCTGAAAAGGGCCAGAGGGTTTCTCCTGTGTGTAGTCTGATTACATACGGTTGGATTTAACCAGGTTCCCCTGAATGTGGCAAGTGCTACTGCAGTCATGCATGTTTTCCAGCAAATCCTCCATCCATGTGAGCAAGTTGTCGTGGATTAGACCCCTGCAAATGAAGCGGCGAGGATTACTGTCACATGTAACGCTCGGCGACGACTTGAGCTGCATGAAACTGTAAGGGGAAGTTAATTATTGAGGTGTGTGTCACACAGGAGGAGGTCACTTGTTTCCCTTTGAGTGCTTCACAGATACTCTCAGGGGTTATTATGCAAGAGGGATGCGACGCCTTTCAGAATTAAAAAAGGATCTCGTTCAAAGCAGTAAAAAGGTCACGGAAAATGTTTATTGTCACACGGGATTAAATTAAGACACATTTGGATCAAACTGCCTGCCAATCAGATTCAGAAGCACACGCCGCATCGTCAGCAATCAAGCTTTCAGCTGCGCCCAATCAAGGTCGAGCCGCGTGCCTCTATCACTTCCTGCTGAACACAACAACATCATGCCCAGTGGCCAACTGACTCGCACTGTTTTTTTGCACCTTTGGGCTCTGTTGAAAATGAAATCACAAAAATGATCTCCAGTTTGCACTTAGCTTTTTGGAAGCTTGCTCGTAAAAGTAAGATTTTTTTTTTTTTTGTTTTATTTTTCAGCGCTTCCCTTTCAAGCAAATTCTGCTCCGTGTGTCTAACTGATTCTGAGATGCTCATCAAAATACATTGAGCCACAGGATTTAATCTAGCGTACCGCGATGAAAACATTAAATATCAATTACTCCGCTCTGAATTCTCCCCCAGGCGCCTAGTGGCTTGGTTACAAATTTAGACACGGGAGTGAAAGCGTGATTTCATGGTCAGAATTTAGAAAGGGGAAAAAAAAAACATGCGAGGAGTACATTTTGTTCACTTAATGGATATGTTTGTCTCCATGCTGCTGCAGTAAAAGTGCAGAAGAGCAACCATCATCACTGGGACCAAAGCAGCAACTACTGCCATCCCCCACATGCCAGCCATAGCAAGACATGGAGCAGCCCGAGCCACCCACACAACCAGCAGGACCACTGCAAATGTAAGTTATCACTTGTGACAGCACTGCTGCTGGCGAGACACCATAACAGGAGCCCTTTTTCTTCAGCACGTTTGTTAAATCTTTTCCAAGAGGTTTACTCCAACACCGTTTCCACATTACTGTTTTTCTTCGTGCATGTTTTTTTTTTTTCCACGAGCGTTTGCCGCTGCTGCGGATGTGGATAAAATTGTCATGCTTGATGTGGTTTGTTCTCCCGGTGCCAGCCTTTTGATACGTGTAGTGCTATGTCTCCTTTCAGCTCTGGTGAGTGGTGGCTTCTCCCCTTCCTCCACAGCCACTTCAGGCTTCAGCAGCCAGGGGAGCAACACGCTGCCCTGCCCCATCCCTCCCATCGCCCCCACCAGCCCCCGCAGCTCCACCGGCAAGAGGAGGAACAGGAAGAAGGACCACAAGAGCTCACGTATGACAAACTGCCTGCCTCTTCCTTTTTTGTTTCATAATAAACGGGTCGGTTCAACAAAATTAGGAAGTAACTATGTCACAATGAACTACAACCTGTACATACATCAATGGACATATAAACTACTACTAAAAAATAAAATACATAAATGTAATAGTTGTTTAAACAACATGATCAACAGTCCTCACCATCACTGACTTGTTCCGGTTTCTATATAGACTATGTCCCTGTTCAGACCAGGTATCATCACGCGTCCTGAGAGATCTGATCACGAGTGGACAGCTTTAAGTACAGGTGTGAACACCTCGGTGACGCATTGGGGACGCATTTGAAATCTCATCACTTGGACAACACGTGGAGGCGGTCCGGGCCACATGTGACCGTATACTTGTAGCGGTGTGTCACATGCATGTCCACGCTGAAAGCCCGCCTACTCAAGTGACGCACAACATGAAGGAGAAGGAGAAGAAGAAGTGACAACAGGCAGAATTGATCTCACACTGTCATTTCAGTGTAGTCCACTGTAATGTTAATAGCGTGGTTGGGCTCCGTCACCTGCCTAAGTTAGCAGCGGATGTTTGTGAACACGCTGTTAACTAACGATCTAACTAGTAACCACAATATCCCTTGAATCCATGAACAAAATGTGAGGAGAAAAAGCAAAGAGAAACCTAGCAAACTTTGCGTAAGTTTGGGCTAATTTCTAAATCATCCACGACTTCATCCACCATCCGTGGTGGAGTTTTTGAGTTGGGAGAAGCTTTATAAACTTTACCAAACAGTGTCTATGACAATTTCTTAACTATTAAGGTCTCCTTGTTAATTTGGCAAATGTTAAACATGAGGACAATTTCTTTCTTTGTACAAAACAACACTGTTTGTTTCAGAGATGTGCATTTAGGAAGGGAGATCTGAATACAAGTGGTCGCTGCAGAAGCATGTTGACCACGTATGTGAATGCCAGGTGTTATCTGACAGACTTACAGTTGTCCACTTTTGATCGGATCAGGACAGATGTTGATACCAGGTTTGAATTCCCTCTGTTTGGTCCCAATTTTCATCTTGCACCATCATCAGATTTAGTATAAGCTAAACTTGGAAGAGGAACATGGTTAACATTATACCCACAAATCATCGGCACGTTAGCACTGTCATTGTGAGCTCTACTCACGTTTAGTTAAAAGCACCCAGATGAGTCATTTTAAAAAACTGAGCATCTTGAAATGAAATTATATTGGAGTGTCAGAAGCAATCGCAAAAAAATGATGTGTGAAATTAAAGGTGTCTTCAGGTGCAGATAGATTAAAGGTCCAGTCTGTGGGATTTAGTGGCATCTAATGGTGAGGTTACAGATTGCAACCAATAAGAACACCCCTGATCTCTGCCTCTCCTAGGTTGGCTGCTAAAAACCCGAATTGTCAAACGGCACTTTGTGGAGTCAGTGTTTAGTTTTGTACTGTAGAAACAGAGTGGCGGACCCCGTGGAAGAGCACCTGATCCCTCTGTAGATACAAAAGGCTTATTCTGTAGTGGAAACAATTCTTGGTTCCAGGTGAATATATACATGAAATGAAAATGTATAACAGATCCCTCTAAAACCTAAACATTAGACATTTAAACTCCTTGTTTTTTTTTAACTGTTTGTAATTCACGTGAACTGGCCCTCTTCTCTAAATTGTTCTGCCGCTCTAGCTGTTGAAACACCTTTCCCTTCTGCTTCACCCCCTCACTGTGTGAACAGCTTTGACTGACCACTGACGTAAACATGACTGACACAAACTCTGATATGTGTCTCATTGCCTTTGTCGTCTCTGTGGGTGCATGTCTCGTCCCCTTACCCTCTTCCATTTTTTTTTTTTGGTCTCCCACAATCCCTCTCTTGCTCTATTTATCTGCCACTTCTCCGCTAATATCTTTCCCTGATGCGTGTCCCCCTCCTTCCTTCCCCTCAGTATCTCTGGCGTCCAGTTCTGTCGGCCCAGGGGGGCAGGTTTTTCATGTGGAAACGAGCGAGGTCATCCTGAGGGGGGATCCACTCACTGGTTTTGGGATCCAGCTGCAGGGGGGTGTCTTTGCCACGGAAACCCTGTCTGCACCCCCAGTCATCCGCTTTATTGAGCCCGACAGCCCAGCCGAGAGGTAACGTGCCGAGACACCTAACATGTAAACTAATGTCACAGGGAGTCACCTTGAACCAGGCGGCCACAGCGCTAATCATTCAGCCACATGTGAAAGGGGCTAATTTTAGCCTGATGTCTCAATGAGTATTTCAGCTGAGGGCAGCCGCATTAGAGCTGCATTTGTTTCATGCTGCAGTTCACAGATTGAGGGGCAGGACCTATGAAGGGGTCACAAGATGGATTTTATGGGTCGCAACATGATTATAGGCAGAAAAACATGCTGTCTGCTTCAAAGTTAGCTGTTTTTTTTTCAGACTTTCATCTAATCTTTCCTTTTTTTTAAATTTTTTTTTTTTTTATTAGACACACTAGCGGCATAGCTTTAAGGAGTGCAAAGTCAGTCGTTTGGTCTGTCACGATTTGGTCCAGAATGGTCAATAACAGTTGAATGAATTGCTATGAAATTTTGTACAGACATTCATTGTCCTCTGAGGATGAATCCTAATGACTTTACAAGGATATTAAGATGTTTCATTTAGCACCACCATCAGGTTCAATTATTATCTTTTTTTCTTTTCTTTTTTTTTTTGGAGTAACATGTCTCAACTATTCGATTGATGGATATAAAATTTGGTTTTCACATACTCATGTCCCCTTCATGATGAATTTTGTAATATTTTAATGTGTCCTAATGTGTCCCAAGCTTATTAAAAGTCCCGTAGGCTTTTTTCAGGTTAGCCTACAAAAATATCCCTGCAGCACTCAAACCTTTGTGGTAAACAAAAGATGATGATTAATGCGGTCGCATGACTTCTACTTCAGATATTTACATGGTGATGAGTCTCTGTGTTGGGCCTGATGACATCTGATGTGCAAGTGCAAAAATTGCTAATGACCAATTCCTGCCGGAGTGTCATCTTGAGCTTTGTAGTGATAATTGGCTAATGCTAGCATGCTACAATGCTTAGCTAAGATGATGAACATGATAAATATTAAACCTGCAACACATCAGGATGTTAGCATTGAAAGCGTTGGCATGCTAGCATACTGACATTAGCCATCAGCCTCAAATCTGTAGTGGTAATTAACAAATGCAAGCATGCCACCATTTAACTTATAACCTCGAACACAACATCATGTTTGCATTGTCATTGGGAGCATATTAGCATGCCGACGTTAACATTTAGCTCAAAGCGCCACTGTGACTAGATACAGCGTCACAGAGGTGATGATGGCATCAATTTTTTAGTCTTGTTTTACTTTTTTTTTTAAAAACATTTTTCGAATTTAAAAAAAAAGGGATGAAAGATCTTTTGTTGAACTGGAAACAACTGGTAGATGCATGTATCTAGTAATTGGTCTCATGTATCAGTATTGCTTCGATTTAAAGTGTCATGAGCCAAAAGAAGCTTTAGCTATGAAGTCAACAAACTCAGCAATAAGCTCTAAAGTGTTTCAGACTAATTTAAGCAGTTGTGTTCCTTCATAGATTTATCGTACATTATCCATGAGGCATCGATGCAGCCAGTGTTCACTAATGGTGTTGTATCATATCGATCAGAACTCCATGTTGCAGTCTAATTAACACACAGCTCCGCTCAGGCCAGCTCGTTGTATCCGTCCTTGTCCTGAAAGATTAATGATGGTGTCTGTGCCCGATGGTTCCGGGGCCGTCTCCCCCGGGTCTTGTAACACGACGTAGTCCAGCAGCGGTCGGAAAAGGAGTGACTCAAGTACAGCATCCGACTGTGATGTTGGCGTTTCAGCCTCCACACAAGGTTAATGAGTGGCGGTGGGTTAGTGAATTAATATCAGTTGACAGTGCTTATGTGTTCGCAATTAGGGGTCTGATTAAATGTGTGATATGTGTGATTTTTATTTTTCTTTTCCGTGTGTGCGCGTGTGTGTCGAGGTGACTCATCTCTCAAGTTCATGTAAGGTCAGCGAGTCAGTGTGTGTATGTCAAAGCCTAGAGGATGTATTTCATTTTATAGCTGACATTTTAAACATTCAGCCTAAGTGACATGTGGTGTCACGTAGGCTCAATGTGTCACTCGTCAGAGTCTTTTTACCAAAAGCGCAAATACAAAGCTTTAGTACTGTGGGTGGGCGTGTTGAAACGGTTAATAGATTCATTGATTAGTTAACAGACAGGAAGTCAAGCATCCAAAATGTTGGTAATTAATTGATGTTCCAAGTTACTGAAAAAAGTGTTTTCATTTTTTTTTTCTAATATTTTTTTTCTAATCAATACCTGAGACACTGATTCATCTGATGAACTTTAAAACTCAAATTTCTGATAGATTTAATCTTATTTTTAACTGTTTTGATTAATTAGCATTTGACTGTGTGTTTGATGGCTGAACTCCGTACGTACCACGTGTTTCTTTCATTTTGTACGTTGGCCTTCTCCCCATCCAGCACTATGACGTTTCAGTCACAACGCCCTGAAAGTGGTGATGAGTTGTTTTTGAGATGGATAAACACACTCAGTAAAATCTATTTTAAGGTTAATTACATCACCAAGCAGGCAGAACGATGTACAGTCTTAAAATTTGTTGTGACCCCCCCCCCAGGTCCCGAAGCCAAGGTCGAGAATCAATGGGTTTAATTGCAACAACTCATCTCTGTAATATCCCGTAAATTATATTCTCCAAACAACCTGTAAAGTTGAACCAACACCACTCTAAAATATAACAGCTTCATGACGGTAGGATTTATTACAGGGAACTTGTGTTACACTGCATTCGTTTTGGCTAAATGTACCTAACACATTGGTAGCTCACCCTTTCGTGCATGCAAGTAAATTCACAAGTACTCTTAAACAAGTTAAATCTCATGTAAATAAATCTTTTCAATATAAGTTTTTGGAGGAGCTGTGTTTAATGGGGATGATTAAATCCTTTTTATTCTCAGAAAACTGTTTTTTTCTTGAAGATAATAACAGATATTAGAAATACGTTTTGCCAGATTTTAATATAATCTTTCTTGTATATCTCTTGTCTCTGACTTGAAATACATCTGTCCACTCCAGTGGACATTTTGCACCGAAGGGTATCTCCTGCCTATTGGGTCTATATTAAGATAAAATCGGCCTATATTTAGACACAGTCTGAAGGCTATTTGATATGACTGTTTGATATAACTGCACTCAAGTGTAAATTATATCACATTCAAAATAAAACATACAAAGAAATGTCCCCTGGAGTGGGCAGATGTGTTTTCAGTCATAGATGTATTTATTTTTTATAAATGGCACAAAAAAGTTGGAATATCTGGATAAAATGATTAATCACTTTATCATCAGTTAATGTCTTTCTTTTTATACCTGTCTTTTTTTTCTTTTTTTTTTTGAGAATAACATGATTTAAGAGTTTCTCCAGAGGCACTTGGCACATCTACCCTTTCCTCTATCATTCTGAGTTTCTGATGCCATATTTCAAGATGTCAAAGAGATACAAAGATTATAAGCAACTTCAATTGTGGACAAGGCTTTAGAGTTCCTCCACCAGGTGACTGGGGCATGGTGCGCCAACTTAATTGGATTAGAATGGCTCCCAAATATCTCTGCTGTAGTAGACACCATGCATGAAAGTTGTTTTTTTTTTTTTTGTGTATGAAATTTGTCCTCGGGTCTCTCCTCTCAAAGAGATCTTGATCTCAGCGGGCCATTCTATTTAGATAAAGCCTAGCCGACTTGTTCACCTGTTGGCTCAGGGAACTTCTTCTGACAATTAAAAGATATTTGATTGGGGTGAAAAAAATAAACATACAGTACTTATCAATAATTATGATAATAGTTGCAGCCCTATTATAGATTTAGAAGAGTTGGGTCGTTGGGTATAAATGTCACAGGATGGTAATAACATCTAAATTTCTTTTTTTTATTATATAAAGGGGTAAAAATGCTGTATCGTGTCTCTCTTTCTGTGCGAAGGTGTGGGCTGCTGCAGGTCGGGGACCGGCTGCTGTCCATTAACGGCATCCCGACTGAAGATGGCACTTTGGAGGAAGCTCATCAGCTGCTCAGAGACTCTGCTCTGGCCAACAAGGTCACCGTGGAGATTGAATTTGACGTCGCAGGTATCACAGCAGCAGATCCATCTCTCATTGTGAGATCTTGTCACAGTAATTTGTACTCTCCCACTAATGTTTTGGCTTTTCCTTTGCAAATCCAAATTAGAGTCCGTGGTTCCCAGCAGTGGCACGTTCCACGTCAAACTGCCCAAGAGGAGAGGAGTGGAGCTGGGGATCACCATCAGCGGTGAGTCTGTCAGCATGGAGTTGTACAGCAGGGGGCAGTGTCGCTCAATAATCCTCCACAGACCTGCACACTGCAAATCTACTTTTGAATGTTCTGTGATCCATAAAGCGCAGGCGAGGCGAGGGCACATATCTCATTACCTCTGAATAATAGTTACTTGAACCTATATTCATCACGACCCTTCTTCTGCTCCAACTCTGCTCTGTAAACACAAATGGGAAGCTGAGATGAGGAACCTGAGCGTCTTTTAAGATTGTTTACCCTCATATCACACATCCTAAAATAAATTTTAAAAAAACACTGTCATGTTCTCTTCTGTTTCATCAGCAAGTAAGAAACCTGGCAAGCCCCTCATCATCTCTGACATCAGGAAAGGAAGCATAGCACACAGGTATGTCCTCTCATCACACACGGCGGCGTTCACAGTTTCAGGGTGAACTAGTTTCTCTTATGTGGTATTATTCCTGAACAAAATAAAAATGTGTTTTGTGAATCCACTGCGTAATACACGTCTAATTGGATTGAGCTATCAAAACTAGATCAGTGGGGCAGAGCAGCTACATTTCAGTAGGGCTCAGTGTTGATTAGGTTGAGGGTGAGGTTACGGTCACCCCCGAAGATCCCACTGAGACACCCGGGCTAATAGGATTCTCATACTGAGTCAGGAGATGCAGCTCCCTGGTTCCTGTTAATAAGCTGTGATCCTCCCGCTCCTGTGTCCGGTAGAACAGGCACTCTGGAGCCTGGAGACCGGCTGCTCGCCATCGACAGCGTGCGTCTGGAGAACTGCACCATGGAGGACGCCATGCACGTCCTGCAGCAGGCCGAGGACATGGTCAAACTCCGGATCCAGAAAGACGAGGACAACATTGGTACAATAATGCCTTAAAAAACACCAAATATACTACAACCTGTTGTGTATAAGCAGTAGTGGAAAGTAACCAGTAGATTTAAGTACAGCCTTGAGGTACTTGAGGTACAGAGCCACTGCATTTCAGAGGCAGTGTTCATGTTTTACTCCACTACATTTATCTGACAGTCAAACTTACCTGCAATCTTCATCTGAAGCATAATTACATTGAAAATAAGAGGGATATTAAAATGATTCATAATGCCAAAGTGGTTCCTTTTGGGCTTGTGACTGCTGATAAAAAGCAACTCAATTAACAATCTCATGACCCTCTAGATTTATCTTGTGACCCTTAAGAGGGGGAATGGACCTCCAGGATTGCTTTGTTGATTTATTTATTTATTTTTCTTGGTTAATCGATTAATTATTCAGACCATCTGAGTGTCCAAAAGTAGTCACAATTGTCTATAACAGGTTTTCAAAGCCAAAGTTTACATATTCAAATGTATTTTGTCACCTCACAGTCCAAGCTCCCAATATATTCAAGGAAAAGTTCGACTTTAAAATGAGAATTCAGAATTCTGGGGCTTTGCTGCAAAACAGTGTTGCAGAATTCTCTTTGACAGCTCAAGTCGATGGGGACTTGAGCTGCTATAAAATTGCTTTATATAGTCTATTGTAATACCAGTCTCTGGAATCCACGAGATCCCAAACTGATTTGGAAATATTTGGTGTGGTGGCTAAGCTAAAAGCGTTGACATGCATCCTGAACTGACAACATCGCAACAATCAGTTTGAGATCTCTGGGCTCCAGGAGACTGGGATTAAGCCAGATAAGCTGTGTGGAGCCATTTTGTGTTGTATATGCTTTAAAACAAGTTCCCATTTACTTCTGAAAAATGCAACATCCATGTTTTTGTTGTGAAGCTCCAGAAATGTTTTGTGGACTACCAGCTCTCACCATGAGGTTGAACAGATTCAGTGGGTTTATTAGAAAGTGACTGCATTTACATTTTCTCAAACCTAAAACCAGTGAAATGTGAAATGGTTACAGATTCATTTATTGTCCATTGCAATACTTTTACATGAGTAGTACACTAAAGTCTTTCTATGAGCAAAGCAGAAGATAGAAGTAGATATCAACAGAGTTAAAAAGCTCTTATTTGTCCATTTCCATCATAAAGTGTTCTACCCTCACAGGGTTTATAATCTTGAGTTTGATGCACCCTGTCTGCTGTCCCCCCCATGTGCTGTAGATGAGTTGGAGATGTCGGGCTCCATAATCTACACAGTGGAGCTGAAGAGATATAACGGACCACTGGGCATCACGATCTCCGGCACCGAGGAACCCTTTGACCCCATTGTTATTTCCGGCCTGACCAAGAAAGGCCTGGCAGAAAGGTGAGGAGGGCAAGAGGTGAAGAGGGCAGGAAGGCAGAGGTGAGGTGATGTATGTATGACAGGCAGGGAGTTAAGATTTATTTGAGAAGATGGTGACACCTTAATCAGGCTAAACAAGGCTGTCTCGGCCTCTTTTGGAAACTTAGTTTTTTTCTAAGATAAACAAGACGGCAAACAATGGCTGTCTCGTTTTGCTCGGTAACAAGAAGCCCTTTTGTCTCCATCTCAGTCGGCGCACTGGCAGCCTGACAGGTTTTCCCGGCCCGCACGCCGGTACTGTCTGGTATACTCTGGTATCTCTGTCTCCTCTGCTCTCCTAACCCTGCAGGACCGGGGCCATCCATATAGGGGACAGAGTCCTCGCCATCAGTGGGGTCAGTCTGAAAGGGAAGCCGCTGAGCGAGGCCATTCACCTCCTGCAGATGGCTGGGGAGTCCGTCACCCTCAAGATCAAGAAACAAGCCGATCGTATGTTTTTAGGTTTCCCTCAACTATTTATTTATTTGCAGATTGTGTAAGATTGCATAAATCCCACACGGAAATCAGGAAGCCATCTGACTTATGCAACAAACCTTCCATACCCTCATAGAAAAAGAGAGAGAAAATGAGCAGTTGAAAACACATTTCAATCTGGTTTGGGAATATGGGTTGATTCAGGTTTTTATGTCACACTTTATTATGACATTAGAGAAAACTTGGGCTAAGTGCGGACAGTTGTCATACCACTAAGTGTCCATAGAAATACAAATAAAAACAACATATTGCACGACTTCAGACATGTTCTGCAGCATAATCTCAGTGAAAGTGATTAAAGATAAGAGCGCATTTCATTCTTTTATTGCTGACATGTTTTGCTTTTCATTCGCAGCGTCGGACGGTCGTCACAGAACAGAGGACAGAGAAGCTGGGTTTTTAAGTGACCCCGAGGACGACCTGACGGACTTCCATAAGACCAGCAAACACTCGGAGGTCTACTCTGCCACTGTGCCCAGTATAGATTCTGCAATGAGCTCCTGGGATAGCTCGGGGTTTGACGCAGGCTACGGAAGCCAAGGTGAGGTCAACTGTTCACGTTCTCTGTGTCTAAAAACATCCTATGTCCTGTGTTGCCTCTAATGAAGTCAGTGGACTTTCTTGATTTTCAGGGACGTATCTTCACAAAGCATCCGATCTGTTGCTCAATCCAAGTGATTGGCGACGTACGAAGCACAGGAACCAAAACAGCTCCAGCTCTGCAGGTCTGCTCCACCACTCAGCGCTGTATGATGGGAGATTTACTGAGGATGAGTGGGAAAAATTACCTGGGTAAGGTAACGCGCGTCTGCAGTCTCCTTCCTGTCAACATCTTGCTTCACGTCAGTGCAGCTTTAAGTGTCTGTCACAATAAAGGGCATAATTAATTTAAATTGTGTTCTCTGCACAACAGTGGTGGAAAGTACTGATGTTCAAAAACTGTATTGAAACACTAGATTAGTAAGGTACTTAGACTACGTTATTTAAATTTGAACTCATTAGCTACTAAAAACTTAATCATTAGTTACTCTTTTTGTATATCTTAAAGGGAAGTAACACATAATACTGAGTAATGTACTTAACAAGTACATTTTACTGTTACTAATTACTTAATCATTAGTTACTCTTTATGTGCACCTTTTAAGTAGTGACACATTATTCTGAGTAGTTACTCATTAGTTACTAATAACTATCAATAGTTTTGGTTTTTAACTCTTTTTGCTCTCAAAGTATTCCCTCATTACTTCATGGTTACGTCAATTAGCTACTGAGTTTTTACTATGAGATGCCGATACAGCAGTAATACATTTGTAATTTTACTTTTGTACTTTTTCCACCACTGTGTTTTAAGTAAAGGCTTTTATGATTTTTTTCTCTTCTGCTTTGTGTTATAAGACAAACTGAATTATTTTCTCCATCTTTTGTTGTATGTATGTATGTATGCTGTCATGTTGTGTGCTTTTCCAAACTGTCCTTTTTCTCTTCTTTCTCAGGTATTCTCTTTCTCATCTGCTTTACTAACTGCCCACGAGCTCTTTGGTGTCTCACATAGATGCATCTTTTTCTGTCACCCCCCTTGTCCGCACCAAAAAAAAAACCCTGTTCTCCTCACAAAAGCACCTAAAGCGCCCAAGGATACATCAGCCTTATCTGTCTCTTCACACTTCTTCTTCTTTTTTTTTTCCTGAACTTTTGTGTCACATGCTTTCCATTTTCTTTTTGGCCGACATTACTTTTGTAAAATTGGAAAAAAAAACAAACAAAAAAAACAACAAAACTTTCTAAAGGCTTTGTCTAATCTAGCGGACTCGTCAGCCTTTGCGCTGCCACAAGTGGGAGAATTTACGGTAAACCCTCAATGTGAGAGATTTTCCGAAGGAACTCTCCGGCACGCAGCACAAAAACTGCATTTCCCACGCTGCACCGGCCTCGAGACCACAGGGCTGCTCTCATGTTCTGGTTCCTGCGTTGTCATAGATTCGTCAGCCCCCCTCGTTGCCAGGGCACCCTGAACCAGGACGACAGCTTCTGGTCCCAGGCTCTGCAGGACCTCGAGACCTGCGGCCAGTCGGAGATTCTCAGGGAGCTGGAGGTAGGCCCGCCCCTCACCTGTCATCTCCACCCCGACATCCTCCTCCATCTGCTTTGTCCTACTCATGTATTCATAAATTGGTGTCAGCCTAAGTGACCATGCCAGATGAAGCATTATGATAATCACCAGAGTGTGTAATCTGTTATTAAATCTGACAGGCCAGGCACCTGCTGCCACACTGACCAGCTTTTGCCTCGGCCTCTAATCGGGCTCTGTGTTCATGAGAGGTTAAATGTTTGTGTGTTCTAGTGGAAGTCTCTATTTCCATTTTAACCCATGATTGTCTAGTGATCCCCTGTGATTTCTGTGATTTCTTTTTGCAGGCATCCATGACAGGTAGCGCTCTCAGTCTGTACCTGGAGGAGACCAAGACCAACGAAGACTCAATGTTTCCTCCTGAAATCAGTCCCATTAAAAGCGAGGGACTCCGTGGCGAGTCTAAGAACAAAAGCAACCTGAACGTGTCGATTAGACGCAGGGACGTACCGTCGCCGGGCAGAGGGGACCCCCCTGATCTTGTGTCCCCTAACCCCCTGGCGCTGCACAAGGTAGCTCCAACTTTAGGATGGACAATTTTAAAACAAATAGTAAAAATAGTAAATAGTAAAAATTCACATGATAATGCTTTAGTCAATAAATCACGATGTAAATATTTCATACTTGAGGCGTACCAATGAAAAACCTGCTCAGTGCCCACGTGTGGGTATAAAGTAAACAGTACAGGGAACAAGGGGGTCCATTAAATGTTACAACCCTGGATACTAAAACTGCATTACTGTTCCTCAGTATTTAACCTTTTTTTTTTTTTTTTTTAAAGCCGCAGCCCTCTCCCCACTCTAATGAAACTAAAGTCTCCCAAATACTTAAACATTGATGTATTTCACCGCTGGAAAGGTGGCCCTTGCATAGAACTGGGCTTTCTGTGCAGTACAAAGATGCAAATGCTTTTGAAATGAAAAACTTTGGTGATTCAAAAACTCGGCACACTTCCTCGTGAAAGAATATTTAATATTCGTGTGCGCCTGAAGCGTTGATCACTGATCAGTCAGCGGCACTAACAGCTCGATGAACCTGTTATAAACAACAGCATCCTGAGGGAATCTCCCCATTGTGAAGTTCGTACCTGCGTGCCACCTTTACTTGACTCCCTGTGCCTGTCGGTACGGTGTAACTGGACCCAGTGGACACCTGGCCAGTCAGGACTTGCAGTGTGTACAACGAAAACACACAACACTCATTAAACTTTACCTTATCAGCTGCACATGCTGTGACCCCGGACTGCCTGCATGCTTGTTTGGTGTCATCTGTACATCTCACCGTGCCGCGTTTTGACTGACTGAGCCAAGGCTCAGGCTGTATTGACAGACCGCATCTCAGCCCTGCGGAGTGGAAATTAACCGTGTTTAGAGTTGACACGTCTGACATGATATCATGGAAAGTCATCACAAGTCCCCCCATAAAGCTGTTTCTTGTTATGGGTAAACCTGCTGACTTTGTTATATTAGTGCAGGTCTACATCCAAAGAGAGACAAGTGACGTATGTAAGCGTATGTCTGTGGAAACAGTAACTGTTTAGTATATAAAGAAGGTGACGGTGGAAACAATGGAAGACACCTGTACAGCACTGTGACTATTTCTGAATGGTGAACCTAAAGGGAGCTACAAGGCTCTTTACACACATGAGAAAGTCACAAGGAAATTTCCCAGCGGGAATTACAACAACAGAATGAGTAAAACACATTGTTTCCAGTCGATGACCCTGCAGCAAGATGCTTTAAGCGTAGCCTAGCTCAGCTTACTTTAGCATACACTCTAGGAGGTCACTGCGCATGAAGATAAATAAACAAGATGCTAATAAACAGATGTTAATTTGTGGGTCAGGCTCGCGATTTCTTCCTGCTTGTAGAAAACCCCCCAGAAAGAACACCAAGCCGTGAAGCCATGTTGTGGCCAAACTGTGGAAATGAAATAAATAAAAGGCACATGATGCACAGGTGCCCAAAAATATGTATTCCATGTATTGTGAAATAGGCGGCTGTAAAAACTGTTAGTTGCTGAGCTGTCGACCTGTGTGTAACCATGACATTCCTCTGTGTTTGCAGGTGACCATAAGGAAGGACCGTGAGAGCCATGACTTTGGTTTCAGTGTATCTGACGGGCTCCTGGAGAAAGGGGTGTTTGTCAACATGATCCGCCCAGAAGGCCCCGCGGACCTGGCAGGGTTAAAACCTTTCGACCGCATTCTTCAGGTACTGTAAAGTTGGGTTTTAAAGAAATTCTTTTTTTTTTTCTTGGGGGGGGGGGGGAGGTTTCCTTGTCAGACTCGCTTCTCACTTGTAGCAATGAGCTAATTTCCCACAATGTCAAACTATTCCAGTTAGATAAATATGAATGTAGTAACATGTTGACTGAGCGATTTTGTTGATTCTGATCTTGCAGGTGAACCGAGTCAGGACCAGAGACTTGGACTGTTGTCTAACGGTGCCCCTAATTATTGAGGCAGGAGACTGCCTGGACTTGGTCATTAGCAGGAATCCGCTGGCAGCAGGAGACACCGGGCTGCCCGACGACTGTGACGACCCCACAAACTCGCTGTTCTGCTTTCCAGAGCGCCGGACCAACAGCATCGCCCTGTGACCAAGGATGGACACGAGCCTTTTTGAGCACGCTGCGGCGCCGGGACCTCGCGCACGTCGCGTGACGCACGGCTTTTTTGTTGTTGTCACATTGTACCTCTGAGACAGACCTTCACACTCATGTTCAGCACGCAGAGCATCCTAAAACAGTCACTCTCACCGCCTGGAAGCATCTCTCACTTAGAAAGTTACAAGTACATGTGTTCACTAATGCCAGTTTTGGTCACTGTGTTCACATGATGCAGTTCAGAGGAGGCTCTGGCTTCAGGGCAGGATGCCCCCCACCCCCATCACCCACCCTCACGTCCCAACTGCTTCCCTCTCCAGAGGCACAGCCACATGCAGGCTTATATAACAGGGAAGTCATAGCATCTGACTGAGCCAGGATGTCAACACACACGCCTGAGCTCTGGAGAGAGTCAAATGCTGCACATATACACTCACACTCACTCACACACACACACACACTGCATGTATTTACTATCCTTTGCTTTAACAAGCTTCTTTCTCCACTGAAGGAACACTTACCCAATCGTGTCCTTCTTTTTAACTCTACACAAATCACGCACATGCTTTACGTGAAACACACACACACACATACACACACACACAAGGTGTTAATAGACTCAAGGTTCAAGCCACATTGTGCATATTTTAGTTATTTCAGCCAGAAGTTGGCTCACTGCCCTCGTTTCCAGCCGCTCCTCCACACTGCCTGCCCTACAGAAGGGACAGTGCCTCCAAATAGACAGAAATGCTCTCTGTTACTTGCCAAGTATCATGAACGTATTTTAAAGCCCCCTTATATCGTAATACCAGGAATGCTTGTGAAGACACGCTAACCTTTCTGTTTTCAAGTGGGTGTCCCTTGATGGATGAATACTTTCTGAAGGGTTCCAGAGAGACTCAGGCATTCAGAGATAATGTTGCATTTAGATTTTCTATTTTTTTTTTTTGTTGTTGACGTCTTGACGACTCAGCCACGTGTTTAAGATGTTTTCAGTTTCACATTCTGCACACGTTTCTTTTTTTCAAAGCTGCATTTGCACGTAACACACGTTGAGATCTTCCCTTTTCACTTCTTCAAGTTTTGATTTCACCGTGTTTTCTGTTTGTGGCATTGCACCAGAATGACTTATAGGTTGGTTTTGTGGTCCATCACCGATGCTTCCTGAAGTGAATCTAATCCTTTCCCAAAACGGAGGATGTGATTAATCATCAGTGATGAATGATTTTGTCATCACTTTCACATCTGACTGGATTTGATTCATCAGTTGTACTCCTCTCTGCAGAAGCTGTTTTTCCTGAGTATCTAAAAGCATGTCAGGCATGCAGACGATTTGTTCTTTTCCGTATACTCACACAACATTAGGAGTAATCCGTGTGCTCCTACAGGGTCTTGGTGAGAGTGTTCCCTTTTTTTTTTTTTTTTTTTTTCTTTTAATCATGATATCGCAAAATCTGGCCTGTTGATCCAGCTGCCTCTCTGGAATTAAGAAACATGTTTGGTCTGCTCTGTCCTGTTTAGAGCAGAGTTACAGACTGATTCATCCTTGGGACAGTAACTTTGTTCAATCTGATTTCAATCTCCTGTTATATTAAATGTCATGTTGTATACAGAGGCCTATTTTTAAGGTTTTATATTATTTTACTGTATTGTAGCTTTATTGTACTGTATAATGTACCATGGTATGCAGTGCTTTATTTTTTTATTTACAGTACATGCACATACAGTATAGTATCTTCATGTAAGCTGTGATGCTGAATGTGGCTGCACATTTTATTTATTTCGTTGTATTTCCACATCCTGAACGTGTCAGGAAAGATTTACCGGATATTATTTTATTTTTGGTATTTAATTTATTATATATTAAGAACTATGTTTCTTTTTATCAGAATAAAGTTATGAAACCTGGTTGACTTGGCTCTGGTTTCCGAACAGTGTGTTCAATTGTGTGTTTAATTTAGCTCCCATCAAAAGTAGATCATGCACACTGACCCGAAAAG
The DNA here is from genome assembly GCF_904848185.1 of Acanthopagrus latus. Classification (NCBI taxonomy): domain Eukaryota; kingdom Metazoa; phylum Chordata; class Actinopteri; order Spariformes; family Sparidae; genus Acanthopagrus; species Acanthopagrus latus. The sequence continues at coordinate 12,591,560 of NC_051045.1, forward strand.
TCTGCGAACAAACAGATTTTATGTGGGTCAGTTGGTCAACCGCTTTGATCCAGACTGAAATATCCCAGCAACTGTTTAATGGATTGCATTGAAATTTCATTCAGACGTTTGTGTTTCACTCGAGCTGAATTGTCATGACTTTGGTGATCAGCTGACTCTTCATCTAGCAGCACCATCTGATCTGTTTTTGTATGACCGAACTTGCACAACTGGTACCCATCAACCCCAGCTTAACTGGCAAATCTTTGCTTGCTAACATGCTCAACCGTGCTGGTACACATTGTGCATGCTTAAAGCAAAATGTTCAACTTTTGTAATCTTGAAATAACGGCTTCAGAATCATTGATAATAGGGTGCTGGGTGTTTCTGGCTCAGCCACTCTGCATCACTGTCACTTGTTTCTTCTGTGTAACTTCAGTGAGAGGGCAGGATCACAGCGTCACACACGTTTATTTCAACATACAAGTTTTCAACATTTTTTTCAATCGTGACAAAGAGTTTTGTTTGTTGTTGGCACTTGCACTGCATCTTACAAGTTGTTACAGACCTGTGATCTGTGTTAACAGTGGTGTTGCATTCATAAACTGTGCGGGCCGCCAAATCGCACAAAAAGCAAATTCCTATATACTGTTGCTTTAACGCCAGCATGTAAACCTTGTCATTAGCCTCGTCTGATTTCTCTGTTTTGTTCCTCCTTGTCTCTTCCGTCCTCCTGACTCTGATTCCTAAAATGTCTCCAGGGTCCCAAAGATATGGCTGTCAGGGAGCGTCAATAGCCCGAGTTTTTACAGTGTGTCCAGCATTGTTGGCACTAGTCGGCTGTTGCAGTGGCTTTTCGGCCACCAGAGCGATGTGGGATCTGCTGTGGATGGTGATGGTGACAGAAATCGCTCTTATTGGCTGTTTGCCTAAGTGACTCTGAATAAGAGAGGAGAAACGGAAACGGAAAGGGAGGGCCTGTAGTATCCATGATTTCACCCACATGTGGTTTCTCCTTATTCTTCACCTCCACCACTTCACGCAATACTATCTACATATTCTCAAATAGAGGTGGCATTATTAGTTGAAGTGTTGTCATAGAGCACGAAGTCCTGAGTCTTCTGGTTTCCATTTTTGAATGGCGGATACAGGCTGCTGCTACCCGGTACAAGCTAGCTGGCTGTCATCGTAGTCTTGGCGTCGTGTCCAAGTGCAGCCTTTTGGTCAAGACACTGAACAGGTGACTCAAATCAGCCTTCACCTCAACTTACATGTCTCTCATTTGACTCTTCACAGAAATGTATCTCTATGATCAGATAGCCTCCTTTCACAAAGCACTGTCCCATTTCCAACGAAGCGTTTGGAGCGCTCGCTTCCACCCGCACTGAGTCACTTCAGTTGATCATCCAGGTGACGCAAATGAAAATCTTTGGGGGTTCAGTGCCTCAAGGACTCAGAGAGGACAGTTGGGAACCAGAGACATGCCCAAATAAGCCAGTCCCATCTTTGTGGGCCAGGGGTCAATGCAGTTACCACCTGCCGAGGGGTGTTAGATTGATGGTGGGGATGGACACCCGCAAAAATTTAGAGCAGCTCCGATGCCAATAACCCGTCACAGAGAGTGGGGAGTGGTCTGAGTCAGGGTGGTATAATGGGTATAACAGGCTGGATTGAGGACGTTCTGAAACATATAGAGAGCTATTTCAAGGTTGGAATCGAAATGACTTTTATGCATATGATTTGTACATGTACTAAAAATGGACTGATGAAGGTTGAAAGGGGGTGGACAGTCACACGATCACATTTACTGCTCCCGGTCCAAAACCACAGGAAACAACAGTCAGCAATGCTGGTTTATTGGGTTTTGGCCCTTTTGAAATGAATTTCTCTACACCGGACAAGAGAAGGCTGTGAGGCCGTGCACACACCACCGAGTGCTTGTAGTTAAGTCATCTTGAAACGTTAGAGCTGACACGGTGTCCGGCTTGGCGGCTTTCCCACTGGCTTGTCTGTCCATGTACACAAGATGAGGTGACATTGTGCTGAAATTCAGTCTCTAAATCATCCGAGCGATGCTACATCTCCTTTTAGTAAACAGCTCTGTTAATGTGCGGTCATGATTAGCATGATTAGCATCCAGTTTTTCAGTTGCACTTAATAATACAACCCAGGATTTACAGCATAATTCTGTTGTATGATACATACTTGGTTGCAGCAGACATGTATACAGGACTCAAAGGTCCCATATGGCAGAAAGTTAGATTTCAATCAGATTTTTATTATAAAGTAGGTCTTTTGTGCTATATCTAAGCATCAAAATGCTCACTCCACTGTGCATTTAAACAAGCTTTGAGGACTTCTGTGAGTGTGTGTGATGCCACATCTGCACAGTCATCATTGTGGAACATGGTGGGCAGTCCTTGTTCAGGCTTGTGAGAGCTGCCCAATCAAAGTAGAGTGTGCGTTCTGTAAGGGAAGGGGCGGGGGGCTTAAAGGGACAGGCACTAAAACAGATTTTTCAGACAGAGGTTGAATAGAGGTGCTGCAGCAATGGGCAGTATGAGGAAAGTGTGTTGCGTGTGTGTTTCAAAGCAAATAAACATTTTCTAGTAGACTCCCATGAAACTGAGCATAAACTCTTGGTTGTTTGTACAGGCCTGTGGACAATTCATGTGCTGGACTGTGGATTTCTTTGTGAAGGATTTTCCGCGACAGTCCAAATGATGTGACTTCACGGACGTTCTCGACTGCATCATCTCGGTGCCTCTCTCTGATCTGCTAACACAGAGCAACAGTAGCAGTAGCTGACATTAGATTGAAAATGGATACCGTAAACATGAAACTAACCAAAAACTTCCTTTTAGATAACTGTGTCCAAGATGTGCATTGATGTTTAAGAAATTTTTGTACCATTCCTTTTGTGTCATACTGTATTGTTGGCTCGGAAGTGGTTGAATGCTAATGTTAGTTATTGCCTAACTGAAGCAAACAGGTTATCAAATATGTTGTTTTAATTGAAATATGGCCTCATGTCCTTTAGGATTCTTTACTTTTATCGTCTTTTCAGGAAGTGGTCAAATAACAATGATTTGTTAGATTCCCTACGTTTATAGGACCTGCAGCCTGGAACACGGCAGTACAGCGTTTGAATTTCCCACCCTGAGCCTGATTAAATGCAGCTGTGTTAATATGGCCTATGTGGGTCCTTCAACAGGTTAAACTCCAGCCCACTACATGGGTAATTCAGTTTAAGCTGTTTGCATCAATTACTCATTTGAACATTTCCCTAAAATATCCAGTTGTTTCTCCTTTGATGCCAAAAGTTGTTTTAATCCACTGTGCAGCTCCAGTACCAGTAGTTTTTTTTTTTTTTATTGGTATCAGTATCATATTATGAAACTACAGGCTTTTATATGCTATGTTGTAATGTTTTATGTAACATGTCAATCATGTCATTTAATATCTATGGCAAAACTAAAAATACCCAGCACCATTTAATAGTCTTGAATATGTACCTGTGAGATGTGCAGACATTTCTCCTCTTTGCTTCGGAGACATCCACATTTAGAGAGGAAAAAAATAATCGACACAACAAACTCCAAAGAAAAAGATGTTTATTTGTAATCTATATAGAAATGATGCAATGTGCATCTCGTAGGGGACAACTGTGAGACAGAAATACTTTGGTACACTTGAATCTCCAAGTAGCACAAGACCTTTACAGACAAAGCAGCGCGTACTGCGGTGGCTTCTGCACATGCTTTCAGGACAACAGTTCCTTCAGATTCTGTATTCAGCTGTGCCAGTTGTTCCATCATTGGACATTACATTTATTTTGAATTTTTTACTGGAGCAGAGAATGCCATTGCTTCAATGAATATTGCACACTGAAAAATTTCATCCAAGGCTCACGATGTAACCGATACTTAATGAAAACAGGTTTGCTGAGTTCTCAGTGAAATTAATCAAATCAGTGTTGGTGTTCATATGATGTACAGTATAAAATTGTTACAAAAAGGCATATGTGATTTACAAACAATTCAAATTCTACAATACAAATGCCTAAACTGAACATTAGAAACTAGAATCCAGTGGTAGCAGAGCGCGTCTGCACACAAAATGCTCATGATGGAGAGGGCTGTTAATTTTGTTTTAGAAAAATGTTATGCTTTTACTTGTTTTAACTGACGTTCTATGAATAATCATGAATCAGAATGTTTGCTGTCAGATTTTCTAGTCTATTTTTGTGTCATTGTCTTAGCAAGGAGACAACTAGATACTGTATATCAAAGTTTACAATATCAAAAAAGTTAGTCGCTAAAAATATTTCCTCCTGAAATGTGTTGCAAATGTAACTGCAGCACCTCCCAACAATAAAAACAAAAAAATACTACAATAAAAGTGAAACGACATATAAAGTGCAAAGAGAGGTTTCCATAAATGCACTGGGACTGACTGTAGTAGTCACACAGGCAGTGTACAAATACTCTAAAAATGCCACTTCCCTTTTCTCCTCACTTCCTCCTCCTCTTTTTATTATTCTGTCTTGATTTGTTTTGTTTCAGGATGGATCTTCTCATGAATGCATTTCTCACAGTATTTGGCCAAGGCCTTGTTCAACTTGTAACTTAAAAGGACGTCAAGCGACATAATCTCTATACACTGCATACTGCCACTCAACGTGTTGCGGATATGTACTCTGATAGGTGCGGGTGGCTTGTGGTACATTCATTTTCACTGCAGGGATGAAGAAGAACGACGGCGAGAGATTAGATGTTAGCTCGGGGCAACGAGGCTGTCACAGTCACAGTGAGGGTGTTTAGACGTTTTCTATTTTGCTTCCCTAATTGCTCGATTAGTTTGACGTGAATTTACGTGAAGTGAGAATTTAATCTTTTTCTTCTAATACACCAAAAAAAAACAATTCCTCGTCTCTCCGGAATCAACAGAAAGGTAGTAAACATTGAACATGTTCTATCTCAAATACTGCCTAAACTGAGATCAGTGCCAACTACAGCGACAACAATTGTAACATCAACAATATTGATATAGTAAAAAATAAAAATAAAAATTACAAGAGAAAAAAAAAAAAAATTACAACAATAATATATAACTCTCTTCATAGAAATCAAACCAGAGTATCTCTAACGTGAATATACTGGACAATGTAAACCTACTATTATCAATGTTAGCAAATATGATAATAACACAGAAAGCACATCAGTCTTATTCCTCTCACAGAGAGCGCTCACATCATTGTTTCTACAATGGTGTGGGTGGGCTTCATCAAGCCATTGTTCCCGTTTGGGTCCAGGGGCTGCGTCAGCTCACTGCCCTTTAAGCTGTACTCTTTCGGGCGAGAGCTCACGCCTGACTTCGCCGGGGCTGCCACAGCTTTGATCCTCTGAGGGAAGGAAATGAGAGATTAGATTAATAAACATCAGGAAAGTGGAGCAGTTTAGGGCTCAATATTGCTGGGGAATGTGCTTGTTTGCTTTTTTTTTTTTTTGCCAAGAGCGAGATGAGGCGACTGAGGTCACTGTTATGTCCGTACGCTGAATATGAAGCCACAGCCGGCAGCACATCAGCCTCACGTCGGCGTGGTTGCGTGAGGACCTCAAGGTAGCGACAAGGGGAGACTCTTTAATGGACCGCGAGGGTCATGTGACCCTGTCGCTGGCGGCTATGAGCTGTTGCAACATTATATTTCTGACCAAGCGGACAGTGGGCGTGATGATGACGCTCATTAGCCGAGATGTACACTCAGGATAGTTTGCCACTTCATCACGGGGTTCAGGTCAGCACAAACCAACAAAAACTAATTTCAACTTTGTTTGCATGAATATTCTTAATAAAGATGCAATATGGCTAAGTAAGCTACATTTCTACCTCAAGATCAGCTGCGTTATGTGCTTCTCCAGGAAGCTAGCAGCACGTGTGTCAGGCTTTGAAGCCAACTCGACACAGTGGACAAACAGTGTAATTACAACAACGTGAAACACAGAAATACTATAGATGCAGCAGATCTTTTAGGCATTACAGACCCTTCAAAATAACTCATTTACTTATGTGGATCCATCCGGTTGGATCACGATCAAAGTCTAGAAGAGACTCACAACTAAATAATTGTATCCCCTGTCAAGTAAGGACTGAAGAGAGCCCAGCCCCCAATGTCGTATCCAGGTCTCCTTAATACGTCCATGCTCTGGTGCAGAACATACAAGTTTCTGTAGCGGTAGTTCTCTGACGTCGGTTCTGTTTGTCGGGGCCCTGAAGGTGCTGGTCAGTGGATTGCCTTTGGACAGAGCCAGGCTAGCTGTTTCCTTAATCCTGATGCTAAGCTAGGCTAACCATGTCCCAGTTCTAGTTCCATATTTACAGTACAGAATATAAACGTGATATCGATCCTTCATTCTTTGTCTTTGGCAAAGGAAAAAAAAAAAAGAAAGATCATAACTGATCCTTTAAAAGCACTAAAGAGTTGAGTCATCTCACCTCGATCAGGGGTCCCTCAGACTGTAAGATCTTGATGACCATCACCATGGGGATGCAGATCATGGAGGACAGGGCCAAACACCAGCCCAGACCGATTGCCCAGTCAGGGTACTCGTATACCTTGTTATAGGTCAAGGGCTTGTACTTCACCAGGGAGAAGACAAAGCAGCCCTGAAAAACAAACACATGCTTCTTTTAGTGCTGGCAAGTTGCACGCCTCTAACTGACCTTGACAGTATCAACACGTCACACGTTCATGACCCCAGAACAATAAAGTGCAACGCTCCCGACGGCTGCCAGTGATCTCTCACCATGCACAGGACAGGAGTGATTATGGTCCAGCTCCATTTCATCCAGGAGTTTGGTCTGTAGCCAATCATATCCTCCACTCCGTCGTAGAAATTATCAACTCCTGTCAAACACAAATGAAGGAATAACGTGAGGTCTAACAAATATCTCGGAAAAGTTTGAACACACATGTACTACTCCTTTGGTGTTGTTGTTCGTTATCGTAGAGTGAGCTTCATATCTGCTGTCATAAATTTGCATATTTATGGGCCCTTATCTCTGTTGTCTGCAGCGTAGACTTCCACTAGGTCATGTGTGTGTAGTATAAACACTCTTTGCTTTGTCAGTCATTAACGAGTTTACTAGGTCATTGCTTATCTTTCCTCAGTGCTGATTGTGGAGAGCTAGGCCTGTGTGTTTCACTGTATTATTGTGCGAGATATTCTTATATTGTTCTCCTTTGTGCAGGTCAATAACACTTGGCTTCAATTGGCTTTTGGTTTCTTTTTCAAATCTGGCGAGGGACTACGGGTGGAAATCAGTCTGCTAGTCTGAACTGTGGTAGATTTATAGTTGCTGAGTTTTCAGTCGATTATTTAGTACTGGACACATCAGCTACACTACTTCACAGCCAAGTACAGCAGCTACAAGGTTCTTTGTGATGCTGCTATAATCGCTTCTACTGTAACAACGATAAATAAAAAAGTTTCAAAGAGTCTGCAACTACTTAAATAAATAAATACATAAATAATTTGTATTCATTTATGTACAGTGCACATTAATCAACAGTTCTGTAAATGGGCCAGTGCTAGTTATCTGGCTAATTTTTAACTACAGCCCTGTACGAGATGTTCTGCGGGAAAACATCTCAGCTTATGACCATTTACAGCCAAGCAATGCATACTTGTTACACCTGGTCATAGGTTGTTTATTGTTTATTGTCTGTTGGCAATGAACAACCAAAGAGTGAAGTTCCCTCCTGGACATATTACTCTATTACTCTAAGCAGGTAGAAAAAAAACATATATACATTTTCAACCCAGAATAAAACTTTTGGTGCAGATCTGGATAAACCGATCCAGGGATTGTTTTGTTCTTTCTTTTACATTGTGAGTGGGAGTTTTCCTACATTTTTGTCAATTTTCTCGGCTGAATTTAGGTGGCTAAGGCGGTTAAGATTGGTTTCCAGTGTAGAGTGATACAGGGATCAATACAGTTTGGTATTGGATTTGGATTGACTGAATCAAAGTGGAACTGTTGGGTCTTGGCAGTGGAATGATTAAGTGACTGTTGTAAAAAGGACAACATATGTATCTTAACTGAGTAGATTTAAGTTAATTTAGAGGAAATCTTTTGTGTATATATTTTCTGTGATATTTGTGGAAATACACTTCCTGTTTTATAGCCACAACAAAAGGTTTGCAATTAAACAAATCAGTCATGTGGAAGATGCAGCACTGCTTTCATTCATTAGGCTAAATGCTTTTCCTTCATTAATAATAGCAGGATATACTGTAATCTGGTGGGAGGCAACCCTGTGGAGCCAATCACAATTTAGCTTGGGGACCAACATCTTCCCCATCCCCCTCACCACGCCCCTGCATGCAGTTAAACATATTTACTACTGATGTGGAAAGCACCACAAGGACACCTTTGTTTACCACCACGAAGATCATTACTTTGACAAACGACACACACTACAAGATGGCACAGAGTCGTTTCCACTTACCATAAACCCAGGCTACAGCAATACATTCAAAGAATGCAACCCACAAAAGGCACACACCACTGGCTGCATAGTAGTCAAAGAGTTGAAACACATACATGCCACCCTGGAAAGAGAAAAGAAGGAAAGCTGCATTAATTATCTCTCTGATGTGTGAGGGAGGAAAGAGTCATGGAGATGGGGTGGTGGTGGTGGTGGTGGGGTTATTAAAGCAGGAGTTCAAAGCAGCGCACAAGAATGCTGGCACCCCACCAACAGAGGCAGAGTTCAACAGGTGCCGAGACGTCATTGAAGCACGGTTAACTGCTAAACGGAAAATGGCATTCCGAATTGTTCCATTCAGACACACAGGATGTGAGTGGTGAAGGTGGCTGGAGGCCATATTTGGCTGCATATTTGCTTAACAATGCAGCAACCGACAGACGAGTGGAAAAAAAAGTCTGTGGCACTATCTCTGCTGTCGATCAGATGACGCGGAGCCGGCTTTTCCTTCTCTAAACAGGATGAGCGGTGGATGTACGACAGCGCAGAAAAAGAGACCGTCGCTGAAACTTACTTTCGTTACCATGGCGAGTCCCAGAAGATAGCTCATGAAACACATTATGGCTATGAAGATCTCTCGCCGGTAACCCTTCCTGAGGAGGTCAGGATATAGATCCACAATGGAGGTGATCTGTCCTTCCACTTCAACAAACTGTGGAAGGGGACAAAAAGCAACTGTTAAGCTCTCATGAGGGAGAAAAAAAAATAAATCAATGTCTCTTTCTGTGTGCATGTAGCTCTTGTTTTGCCTCTACAAACGAGTGATTAGAGAATGAGAGCGGCCTTTGTTGGCCAGTAATGAGAATTTAAACAGGGCCGCTCTCTGCAACGCTGGTCTGTTGCTACCAAGACACAAGAGACAAAAAACAACAGTGAATCACTGTCTCCGTCTCCCTGTCTCTGTCTCCGGATTGCCTCATAAGAAACATAATGTCATGACAAACTTATTAAATTTTTCCTATCTTTATGCGCTGGGAAAACGCCTCTGTGTTGCATGAAGAACCAAACAATAAACCCCTTACATAACAGTGGCATGTATGTGTGAGGGATGTTAACAATATATAGCATTCAAGACCCCAAATCTGCATGAAATTTATGGTCCTAAATGCACCCACACACACACATACATGCACACGCATGCACGCTGTCACCGGCTCTCTCATGCATTTACATGGGCTCAAATTTAGAGCATCGGCCTGATCTCGCAGTTGGCTCAGAGGAGTAGCCGGCCATGTGCAGGACTGAGTTAGCACAGGAGTAGAATTACACTTGGAGGCAGGAAATGTGATACGGCCCCGTGTGGAAACGTTTTGTCTGCTTAGATTATCCTCTCTTAATCAAAGATCTGCCTCCTATCGACGCGAGATTGGCACGCACGCAAGCTACTGTGATGACTCCTGCTAACTAAATGTGTGGGCAAAGGTCTGTTAACTTCAGAAAAAAAACTTGATTTGCAGCGTTAGAGGCTTTGAAAGGGCTATAATCCTCACGCGGCGCGGTTCGAGAGTGTAGTAAAATGCCTTTGAGGCTGCTTTTCCTGTCCGTCAGTTATCTGATACCTTGGAGACGTTGGTCGTGTCACCGAGACACCAAATGTGTTTTACACATTGGGGCTGGCAGGGAGCAACCAACCCGGTTGAGCTGGCGAGCGTTTGTGCAAAATGAACGCGCTGTGCACCAACTAACTATTCTGCTCACAGCTTGACACCGCAGTCATTGTGAAAACACCGACCTGGCTGTCGAGGCCCAGAAGCAGCAGCATGATAAAGAAGAGGATGGCCCAGAGGGTTGGCATAGGCATCATGGACACAGCTTTGGGGTAGGCGATGAAGGCCAAGCCGGGACCTGGAAGGAGAACATAAAAGGGGACGGGGAGAAGGGGCGGAGACGGGAATTAACATTTCTATCTAATTTCAGCTTGGACGACATGGGGGGAAGTGGAAGAACAATGTACAGGTTGAGCTAGAGAGGCTGACACAGCCAGTAATCTACAGGAAGTGTGATCCAGTATGGCCAACAATGCAAAGACAAGTGGATAGATTGAACTGGACTGAGTGATGACTCATTGTCGGCCCTATGTGTTGAGTGCACTGAAGTGTCCTGTATGTCCTGTCCATGTTTACTTGCAGGACAAACATCAACACCATATTCAACTGTGCATATTTACACTATATATTGCATAATGTCCTCCTGTTTATACTGTATAAACAAAGCCAAACCATCCTGCTGCACTGTAAAATCTGACAGTTAATTCAGCCATTATCTAAAAACTACCAAAAAAAAGAAGACTAGTCTACATCGAATTACTTTAAGCAAGGTCAACTTTTAACATTTATAGTTTGCACATTTTATTTATCATACGCTGTAAGTTTGAAAGGTTGAATTTACTTACACTGATTAGTTGACTTTACTTGGTAATTCTGAGGTAATTGGTTTGTTCGGTTGTTTTAAGTAAGATCACCATGTCAGAGTTTACAGTGTAGTTACACACAGACAAATCAAAGCCGCTTTCAATTTTGCATATTGTCCTATATGTGTGTTACATTCCATATACATTATTATGCACTTTTTCTTCTCTCACCACTTTCTTGCAAAAGGCAAAACTGCGTTAATAGTTGTCCTTTTACTTACTGTGTGCAATAACTCTAACGTGTAATCTGTGCAGATGAAACAATCAACTCAGCAGAATGTAAGAGCATGAGATATGACGTCAGCAATCACATGAGCCTCAAGTGAACCGCTGAGCAAAATACATCTCTACAAAAAAAAAATACGGTTCAATTTATAAATTTAGGTTTCACATATAACTGTCTTGTACTCACATCTTCTATACAGTTTGGTAAAACTGTCAGTTTGTTTTGTTCATTTGTTACTTTCAAAACTGGCATATGTCTCCCATTTTAAATTATAGAGGATATCAGACAATAATCTCTGGACCGAACCGGTCGGGGCTAGCTGGTTAACATGCTAACTTCAGTGCAAGATGTTTTCAAACTTAAATTCTGGCCATATCTTCATATCTCAAATTGCTCCTTTAAAGATGGAAACGAGCTTTAATTTGAAATGAAAAGAGCGAGCATGCTGAAAGAAGACGCATCTCCTTCAAAGTCCACATAGAGTGTAAAGAGAAGACAGAAACAGAACCGGTGGCGTCCACCTCCACAGCTTGTTAACAGTGCTGCTGGTCAAGAAATATCACCTCAGGGTGCCGGTGCACATACAGTAAGAGTACAGACACTATGTTGCCAATCTTCTTACCAATGTCCCCGGGTCAAAAAGAAATCAAAGCTACTAAATGACATGAGCTGGTTCAGTGTGGGACATGAGGAGACCTGAGGCCACTGAACACCTGTAATAATGACGCAGTTCTTTGTGTAGCTAACACACACAGCACTTGGCAAAAGCAATGTCCTCAGAAAAAAGGTGGAACATGTTTCAGAGTGAAGTAACAATTCTGTTTCTTTGAGGCTTTTTATTCAAGGAGTGTGGAATTGCCGATACCTCTACATTTCAGCATCATCGTTTCCGAGACTTTAACAAAAACACCTGAACTACTTCCACTCATTTAGAAATTTGTGGTTGCTTGATTCGCTCTTTTAAGTCTCCAATTGTCCATTTGTTTTGTTTGGCAGCAGCACCCACCATCACTGCTGCCATCACCTTGGACCCTCGTACCTGACTCTGCCACATCGGCAATGTCCACCCCTTGTTCTTGTGCCATGAAGCCCAGGACGGAAAATATTGCGAAGCCAGACACAAAACTGGTACCGCTGTTGAGGCCTCCCAGCAGCAAACAGTCCCTATGTCACACATATGTCATGGAGGTTGTTAATGAACACAGGCGGAACCGAAGTTCCCATTTGCTTTTCACGCAACTGTCTCTGACACGAGTTGCGGTCACTACTACAGTCCCACTTTCCCTCCCCCGGCGGAAACACAGCTCACCTGTAGCAGTTGTATTTGTATTTGTTGTAGCTCCCCAGTGACGTCATGGCGCCCAGGCAGATGGCGTAGGAGAAGAAAATCTGGGTTCCTGCATCAATCCACACCTGAGGAGAGAGGAGAGGAGGTTCGCTGATTCTCAATAAATTCAATTTTACATTTCATCAACTTCTTCCTGTCAGCTTATCTTATGTACACGTGATCGACTCAAATTTAAACACACAGTAAGAAATTTCTGCTGCTCAGGGTCTCTCGAATCAAAGCAATGAAAACAAAATAAGTAGTTATCACGATTTAATGAAGGAGCTTGCATCATATGAGTTGCCGTCTTCATCGTTAAACAACCAATGTTGATAAAAATCAAGTTATCTTAGGTCAAGTTCAACCAACTACCTCCCCCTCACTCTCTGACATATCATCCAATGTTTCCCTGGAAGTCCTAGCAACAGGAGACCAAATAAAACACAGCGCTACTTGAATAAAATCACCTGTTGGAAAATTTGAAATGATCCAAGTACACAACTCCAAATATGTGACATAAGTAAAGTTGACTTTAGACATTTGAATCATGAAATGTTAAATATGACATGTTTAAGTTGATAGCATTAACTGTTTTTGCAAAAACTTGGTTATTTGAATATCAAAAATATGTGGACAACATTAGCTTTTAATCGGAGTTCGTGTTTCTGGATACCCAATTCGGAACTCCTGACAGGGATAACTTTAGCTCTTAAATGTTGACCTATGTTTACCAGCTAGTCGCTAACTGTGTGTGTGAGCTGAGATTTATCAGTGAAAAGGTCAGAGAACAACACTGATAAGAGCAATACATTTGGACAACACGTTAAACTTCATCTGTAAAACCAAATAAATGAGTTTAAAGATGCTACAAAGCTCAGTAGCGCTAAGAGGGACTGATGATTTCCTCTGTGTGTGTCACCAAAAGCAACCACTTTTACACAAAAGTAATAACGGGATTCACTGCTTGCATAAAAGTATTGCAACCACTAATTAAACAGAGCATCAGTCACCACAATTTCCACATTAGCAAAGCACCCCCTACATATACTCCACAGCGTGGACAGAGTGTTATGGTGAAATGTTATCTGAAACCTAATGAACATCATGTACTGTCATGCAGAGTTAAATCTCAGTTATTTTCCAAACCTCAGCGTTTGCACGTCAGTCGAGACATGCCTGCCTGGTTTTGATGTCGCTCTAATTTCTCATGAGAAATGATGTAGTCAAGTTACATAACAAGGAGAGAAGGATTAAAATGAAAAATATCTTTAGCATGTAAAACTTGAGTCCATGTTTACACTTCAGGGAGTTAGCGACAGATACATGAGAAGATTGATCAGCTGAATAATGAGGCTACGTCAGCTGGTTAGCTTAGCTTAGCATAAAGAGCGAAGAGAGGAAGGTAACAGCGAGCCTGTGTCCGTCCAAAGGTAACAAAATCCACCTTTCGGCGCGGCTGTAGATTTTGTTACGTTTGGACAGAGCCTAGCTAGCTGTTTCGAATTTTCATGCAGAGCTAACTGTTCGCTGGCAAGAAGAGAAAATGGGGGAAAGCCCCATGAGCAGTATCCATGATTTGTCACCTCCATCTCTATACCAGTGCCATTTTCAACTTTTTATCATACATATTTTTATAGGCTATATTAGAGAGAGTGGTGTGAGAAATGCTGCTTTATCATGACCAATCAGTTTCCCTTTTTGAACGATAAATATAGACTACTGCCACCTCTTGGTACGGAGAGTTATGTCCTCATACGCAGGCACAGAACATAAAATATAGCTGGCTTACGCTGCTGCCAATTCTGCCAATTCTTCAGTTCTGTTGGTTTTGGTGTATTTGGGCCCTAAGTTGTCAAACTATTCCTTTAATATGTAGAGTATGAAAAAGGGAGATGAAGAGTTGTTGATCGTACCTCTGGATCTTGCAGGCGGGTCAGATTGGGGTAAAGGTAAAATTTGATCCCTTCGGATGCCCCGGGCAGGGTCACTCCTCGCACCAGCAGCACAATCAGCATCACAAACGGGAACGTTGCTGTTATGTACACCACCTAAGAAAGGAAAAAAGCATTATTTGCCAAAATACTGAACAACAGTTTTCAAACTTGTGACTCATCGTCCTCATGGGATACACACCACTTCCTTTTTAGGTTCCCATTTCTTTCTAACTGGAGGACAAAAGAAATATTGTTCGCCCCTCTTCCTCAAGTATTTTTACAGAGAAAAAGAAAGAAAGGGCCAGTGAACAGTGATGCATGCCGCCTTCAGACTTCATGGCGAGGTTTTGGGATGGAGTACATGCCCATCTGAGCATGAAGCACACTGCGTAAAGGCGTCTCAATTTCCATACTGTGATCGTCATTTAATCACACAGTGAACCTTCCAGTAATTGAGGATATAAATACCCAAATGGCTCTTAATAGAGTTAATAATCTAATAGAAACACAGAGTTCCTTCTGTTGGCTCTGGCCCAGTTTCTGTCCCGTTAACAGAAACAGAAAGAGGACTAAGGAGGGGCAGTCAACTGTTTACAGCCGACAGTGAGTCTGGCCAACAAGTAACTTCCAGGACAGCAGAGGCTTGTGTCTTTAAATCAACCAAATTAACTGCCTTCCAAGCATGTGGGTTTTCTCTGAGCAACAGTGTTTTGTCACTGACAAGAAGTAAAGGCCAAACAGCATCCAGGCAACACAATAACTAGAGGATGTGTGTCTACGCCTTGGCACTCACTTTCCCAGTGGACTTGACTCCCTTCCAGATGCAGAAGAAGCAGATAACCCACACTGCCAGGAGACACAGGGCCAGGTCCCACTTCAGGGGGCCGATGTCCTCGATCCCAGTGGAGATGCTCAGAACATTGCGTCTGCAGAGGATACACAGGCACAGAGGAGGTTAACGGCAGTTGAAACAGAAGAACTTATCTTGTTCATTTTTTTCAAAACACGCCCAAGGAGATTAGTCATGAGACATTTCTAGATTATGACCTTGTCAAAATGGAAATGAAAGTGTAAATCTAACAAACTCATGACTTAGCCGGGTGACTCTGAGGGTAAGAAGACTGTGAAAAAGCTTTGAAGCTGGAGCCTTTAAGTGTCTAATGCTGCATAAACACTCCCTGAGTTTGTTGTGATGGATTGTCATCAAATTCAAACATGTAGCACAGCAAAAGATCAAGTGAAAAAAGACTGTTTTCCATTCGATATTTCAGTCACAAGTCAAACTTTGAGGAGATGCACTGAACATTAAAAGGTGTACAAAAAAAAGTTTATAGAGAACTAAAACAAAACTGCACCTTTTGTAGAAAATGAGACACAACCAAAATAAAAAAAATTTAAAAAACGGTGTTACTTAGTTCCTTAGTATATTCAGGGTTAGTTGGGCTTGCTGTCAGCAACTACTTACTCCCAGAACTCAGTGACAGGGGAGGTGAAGTTGGTAATGTTGGCTGCCAGCCACAGGGTCTTGTTCTTGCGGACTGTGTCCTCCACACAGTTTTCTGTGTTCCAGGGCTGCTTGCATTTTGCCCACGGGAGCTCCGGCTGAAAGCACTGAAACAGGTAGTAGAGTCCCCAGGCCAAGATCACGATGTAGTAGATGTTCAGTAGAGATACGATCACAATAGAGGCGTAGCCGATACCTGGAGAGGAGAAGGAAAGAAAGGCAGATTTTTACATTAGCTCAAGATGTTGGTCAAGACAGCATTATGATTTTGATTATCTTCACATCTGCAAAAGTTGCCTATTTACACATCCAGCATAAAGACAGTGCAGTTTGTGTTTCCGGTCACCTGATAAATATTCATTCTCTCTTTTAGCTCTGCATCTCCTGAGGGAAATATTCACTAAATGGGGGCAATGGGGCTCAGCTCAACCAGCCTTAACCACCTGAGAGTGAACACAGCTAGACACCGAGCTGGGACTGAACACAGCCTGACTGAAGTCAGTTTAACAACAGGGGGGTTGTAGGATGGAGGCGATTTACAGGGACTCCAGTCAGGTCTGTGACTTTCAACATTCCAGTTAGTGAGGATTTGTTTAGACCAAACCAGAGTTGATTGAAAAACCAAAACTATTTTGGTGAGTTGTATTTAGTCTATATTGAGTTTGAATGAAGTGTGTTTTACAATTCTCATATTGGTAACAGAGAGAAACCTGAATTTAGACCTGTATGGTTGTAATTTTCTGTTTAGTAATTTCCTTTTTGGACATTTTGTGAGTTTATTTTGTTCATCTATTAGACTAAAAGCTGGCATACTGTGTACAAAACTAAGGGTGTTTATCAATTCTTGGTGGTACAAAGTGGTGTTAGCACGCTAACTGCAGATTAGCAGACTGCGCTGATTTTTTATGCTTTAACTTAAATTGTGGTCGTTTCTCACAAAGTGCTCACTCTGACCACACCCAACCACAACCCTCATGGGTGCTGGGTGCTGGCTGAGAGGGCAGTTCATTACTGATTTTCAGCCTTGATCAACTCTTTCATTGACTAAACAAGTGAACTGCTTGTGTGAGGCGGAGACTGCTGCTGATCAACTGTAAGAGCTGGCTATCGCACATAGAGAACAACTAACTCTAAACTCAAAGAGTGGAAAACTTCCAAGGCTGGACTCTGCTATCTACTGTTATAATGTCCTTAGTGTTTTTATGCTATTTTTAGATGACTTTGCCATGAACCCGTGCACAGAAATCCCCGGTACTCTTCCACTGCTTCAGAGTATTTTTAAACTGATCATCTCTGTTGCCCCCCACCTCCTCGTCCCCACATACCAACTGAAACTGATAGACAAGTCAATGCTGTGACAGGTGTGAGTGTACTCGACTGTGTGCTGGTGTGCACGGAGAGTAAAGTCATGAATTCTTCTTGTGATAAAAAAAAAACATGTGAAGACGGGGGAGGGGGACAATGTGGGGATTTGTGATTGGCCAGTTTCGCGGCCACTTGTGGACTTTCTCTGCCGTGCCAGACGCTGCATGGACAGACAGATGGACAGACAGCAGCTTCAGCGCTGCTGTGAATAGCGGAGACCATCGGCAGCTGCTAGAGATCCGGTGCCTCGGAGTTTCCTCTCTTTTCATGTCAAGTCCTGCGTGTGAACATGAGTAAGGGTGTGACGGCAGCTGCTGTGGCTGCTGGGCCCCTGTGCTTGTCTACAGCTGTCACTCAAAGGTAAAAAGGGGGTTACACCTAAGGGTAATGACAGGCTCTAGACGTGTTTGAGGGTATCGGTAGCTCATGGTGATCTCAGGTCAAGAGAATCGGACCCTGACGACACAGTCACCAAGAGACATACAGGATTTTGAAATTCCTATAAGCGAAAGTGGATCCAAACTGCAGCTCCACGTCAGCAAAAATGATCTTCTCATGAGACATTTGTCATCACTAGGCAACTTGGTGGGTCTGTTTCTATGGTAACCAAGGACTCATCAATCCATTACACGCACCAAATATGCAATTTAAGGGTGAACTGCATGTATTCATGTTTATGTGGCTACTTAAATCTGGAATTAAAGTATACTATCAGGATTCTTCCTCCATGACACTCTCATTGCTCAACTCCTGCTTAACTATGACTAAAAGATATGTTGTCCTTTATGAAAAAAATTATATTGCAATTATTTTGACAGATGTTGCAATTTCCCACTTATCTTGTAATTCAAGATAAGTGGGAACGATTATTTTTGCATCAGGATTTTCATTTTCACTAAATAAACTGTCAGAGATGCAATATGCACTTTTAGTTGAAAACATTAAAATTATCCCAGAATCATCAAAAGCATGTAAAGTTTTGACATCGTGACGTCTGTGTATTGTGTTGCAGAGACAGCTACTTAAGCTAGCAGGCTAACCAGCTAGCCCAGGCCCACACTGTAAACACCAACACACGCCCCCTAGACCAACTCCCAGTACAGACTCCTACATGGCTATGTCAGCAGCAGTTATTGCTGCCCCCTATTTGTCTCGAGACAGGAGGTCAACCCTTACATATTGCACCCTTAATATCTCGATGATGTGACGTTTGTTTAGGTTGATACCAAATAAACATGTTTTTTCTAATTCAGACAACATGATTTGCCAGCCGGAACATCTATCCAGCACTACAGCACTTTGTTACAATGTTGTTTTTGTCACACATTTTGCTTTTATCGAAAAACTGCCGCTTTTTATTGCACCTTTCCTGATTATCTTTCCATTAATTGAGCAGCCTCATTCTGTACTGCGTAATGTCGTTTACACAACACAAGGCAGCCTAATGAAGTCAGACTGCTCCAATTACACTGGGATGATACTGGGCTGAGGCAGGAAGTAAATTCGGGGCAGAGTACTGGTTTGGACAAATGAGGCTTTTACTCAGCATTAATTATTAAATGATCTTGTCAGGGACAGTTTGTGCTGGGATGCACAGCTTCTATTTCGGCGTGCGAGCAGTGTGTGTGCCGTCTTCACGTCTATTTGGACTGACCAGTGAAGATGGGGCAGAGCTTGGCCCAGCAGGTGATCCCTCCTTCAGAGGTGTACTGGCCCAGCGCAACCTCCAGGAAGAACACGGGCAGGCCTCCCCCGAACAGGAAGATGGTGTAAGGGATGAGAAACGCACCTGGGTAATGGATACAGGGAACAGCTCAGAGTGAGACATCTTTATCATTTTTTTTGGCTCCTAACACTGGCATCTGTTGTGTATCCGCAGCTTACCTCCACCATTTTTATAACAAAGATATGGGAACCGCCAGACGTTTCCTAATCCGACAAAGCCACCGGCCACGGACAGGACGAAGTCGAGCTTACTAGCCCACTTCTCTCTCTGAGGGGCCTTGCCTTCGGCTTCATCCTCGGGCCTCGTGCCCGGGCTCTTCCCTGGTGAAGGTTTCAGGGTGTCCTTGTGGAAGTCCTTCAGGCATTGGAGTTTTTCCTTTTGTGCCATGCTGCAAGAAAAAAAGGAAGATGGAGGAAGGGACAAAGACAAAGGTAGAGCGAGAGACAGAGGTGATCGGGATAAGACACAGATGAGAAGACACAGCGCATTAGGGAGATAATGCGGTCTCCTGATTGCGTTACAGCATGCTGTGTAACCGCTGAGGACATGATATACAGTACTATGCTAATCTTGCTAATCTGATGCATGGAGGTCATTCAGACTGGAGAGGTGTTTTAGGGAGCTGATTTGTACTCAGACAGACAACAGAAGCTTACGCAATCGGTGCAACCGCAAGGTGTAGTGCCCAGGCAGTAAAACTGTGTGCAAATCCCACTTTGAACACTGCAAAGTATGAAGCTCAAGCAGACTTTGGCGACAACACGAGCACATTCACATCACTGTTTTCGATGTAGCTCTGTTGTCCACTTGGGCTCGCAGAGGGGGGTACATTGTCGCCGAAGGAAAGAGGAAGGGAATGTTTTGGACTGGATACACACCTCTGAGACCTTGCCTGACCCCTGTAGGAAAGTTTTCTTTTGCGTTCTTCTTATGCTACTGTATCAGCAACGAGTTAGTCCTCCCCGGGAGCCAAATTTAGCGGGAGAAGATATCCCTGTGCATTCCCAAAGCCCTGGCTGCTCTCCGGAAGATGCAACAGCTTAAGTTCACTTGAGTGTTTACACTGTAAATCGCCTTTCCAAGAAAGACAGGATTTGTTATTACCGACCGAGGGATCCTATTTCCCCCGCCTGAGCCAAAGAAGAGAAAAGAAACCGTAATGAGCCCGGAATTACTGAGTAAGACATGTCAAAACTGCATGTGATTTACACTCCCAGCTGGTTCAGAGAACAAAAGACGGTGACACGAGACAAAAAAATATGAGGTCGGTTGTAATGTGAGTGACAAAGGTTTAGGCGCAACATCGAATACTTCCCCTTAAACTCAGGCAGCTTTCTGATAAAAGAACAAGTTGTACAGAAAACGTGTCAAGCCTCCAAATAAGATCCTGGGTTTCTGTTCTCACTGAAAAAAGGTGTGAAACTTTTGTGACAAATGAAAAGTATTAAAAAAAGCAGACTTTAAATCAAAGAAAGGGAACAAACAATCATCAACGTGAAAATGAAAACTTTTTTTTCCCTCTCAGGAATCTGCACTTCACTTTATCAACGCTTGAACGACAACCGCTCCATCCCCCTCCCGTGTCCCATCATTTTCTGGGATTTCGCTCTTCCTGTTATGCATGACAAGTCAAGTTGAACCGCTTTTCCATTCTCAAAACCCTCCTTACATAACTGGATCAGTTCTTGCCCACCCTGTTTCTCATCCTGTTTCTGTCTCTGTCCTTATCCCCCCCCCCCACACTTTTCCCTCTGGGTCGGTCTGCTCAGCGTTAGCTTTCACCTGCCCCTGCGTGGTGTTAGGACGCTGTCTGCCCGCCAGATAAGTCTTAAGGCAAACTGTCCTTGGGATTTAATCCAGACAAACTTGACTCTAAATTAACAGATTAAAAAAAAAAATTTAAAAAAAAAACTTACAGTGAGTAAATTCTCACTGATGTTCAGTTCAAGTCTCTTTCTACCAAGAGATATGAATCGCAAAAGTCAACAAAAAAGATCAATCTGCAGTTCTTCCCTGTTTGTTTAACCTTTTAGCAAACATATACACTCTTACAATATCCAACAAACCGTTCAGCCTCTTTCCATTTAACTGTTTTTAACATGCAGTAGAACACACAAACCCTTAACAAAAAAATCAAACAAATCTAGTCCCATTTCAAACAAAGCAGTTTAGCCAACTTACATTTCCTTCATGGCTGCAACTATGTATAGAGTTCCTCTCTCTCAGCTGTCACCATTCCTCTGAACTGAATGCCGTTTTGCCGACACGGGTCACAAGAAGTGGAGCTGGCGGGAGGGCCCGCCCCCTTTGGCTCAAGACAATTAAATCCAAAGTAGAGATTGGACGCAGCCAAGCTGTGACAGACAACTCAGGTACCAACGTGGGAGACTGTAAATTTCCACTTCCCACTACTCCCTGCCCACAAACATACACACGGCCAAGCGGTGGGGGATGAGTGTGTGTCACACATGCACACATGCACGCACGCACATACACACACACACACACTTCTTATTCATGTTGGAGACACAGAGGACAAGTCAGAGGCAAAGAAAGGCTTGGCTGGTCCAACACTGGGCCGGGGGTGGGTCTTGATTTATGATCTTGGATGAACTGAAGGCAGCACTGAGAGTTTTATTGTCTTTTACAAGCTCAAATACGAAGCGTGGATTCATAACAAGCCCCTAATATCATCACTTTGCACCTATTTTTTGTTTTATCCAGGCTCATGCTGTGATATTTCCAGGTATGCGAGACATTTTAAATCTCTCCTCTGTTCTTTCATGACATGTGGTTTGTTATCTGGGAAATGTAAACGGCTACAGTATCAGCTTATAACAACGCCTAATAAGGTAATGTGTCTCCTCTGCTCATCCAGCGTCTGTCTGGATACCATTCAGTGCTCCCAGAGCTCACAATGGCTCGGACAAAGAGCGGCATGCAAGGGTCAATTAAAAAACTGACTATTCCCCCCACAGGATCTGCAGAGCTACATGGGTTAACCAGAATCAGGTGAACCTCTGCACACAAACACACTCAGATACACACCCTTGACACCTCTTAGCCTCGCAAGTCGCAATAATCCATCATATTTTGGTCAGTGTCAGGCTCTGTGGACTGCTTTGGTTATGTAACGTCGTCTAATCTATTGTGAGAGAGACCACGGGGTTTGTGTTTTGAAGGTAGAAGGAAAGCCTGTTTCATGTTGGTCGACTCATGAAAGAGCAGAGGAGAAAAGCATCTGGTGTTTGCTCATAGGGTTTAATCTAATGGCCACTGTGCAGTTAGAGGAGGCGGGGTCCGCCAAATATAAGCAAAGTAAAACGGTGTGAGATTGTGTCGTCCTTTAAGGTCAGTGTGTTTATTTAGTTCATTCAGCCCTGAAAACGACAATTTTCTTATTTAGCTTTTTTTTTTTTTTTTTAAAGCAACTGATCAAGATCTTGATTCCCCAAAACTACGTAGTGCACCATTAATCATGAATAAAGGCAACATCATACTGTCTGTACTGGATTTGTATTTTGCTGTATTCTGTTTTAAACTTCAAACTAAACTCAGTTGTCTTCTTGTTTTCTTGTCCTGTTTATCCTGTACACTTTGGTGTTGCGTTTGAGGAGTCTAGCACGAATCCAGGAAATTGCAGCGCTAGAAAGACGACCGAACACTTTTATCTCTCATTTTAGCAGCAAAACAATATTTATCTTGTGGTTATTGCTAAATTTCTAGCTACAATACATTTGATAACCTACAACAAATGCTTCTTTTATATATCATGACATCATCTCCCAGTAAAATGTTAAACCATTACCTGAGATTGCGAATATTTATAAACCACTCCTTATTTTGCCATGGGCGAACCCTTCACGGACCCCTGTTGCGAATTCCCAGTTTGGGAACTTTGTTTTTTTTGGCAGCTGCAGCTAAAAAAGGTACAGTGACCCCTAAGTTTTTTATCCTGCTGAGAGAGCGGATTGAGGTTATTAAAGGACACACGTCAGTCAGTCATACACTGCGTGGGGCGGCGACGGAAAAAGTAGGTTAAGTATGCGCCACTTAGCACGGATATAAGCTAGTAAACACCTTAGTTCATCAGAACTTCTTCAGCAGACCTTCCTCTTAAGGGTCAACACACATTCACTCAGTCACTCATCAGGTCAGTCATTCATTCATTCAGCGGGTGCGGACCCCGAAAGGGGACAATAGACACATTTCTCCCCCAAGCACGGAAACATCACGTGCGAAACTGGGGCCCGCCCGTCAGACCTCCAAATGCTGATCAAAGGAAAACATCTTATCAGCTATGAGCAGGAAACAGGATTATAAAGGACAAACTCACATTTTTATTGCTGTGGGTGAAACTCCGATCACGCGCAGTCATTTCACTGATGTTTGGACACGCTGGCCTGTGTACGGCAGCCTCAGAGTGCATGAACCTCGCCCCGGTTTCCTCACGATTTAAAGTTTCAAAAACGTAATTGTCTCTTGCATAATGCTGGAAATTTTTCTGAGACTCGTGAGGAGGAGCACAACGAAAGATGCATAAAACTGTCTTAAAACGTAAATAATTCCATAAATGCAAGAAAAGCAGGTGTACAAACACACATTAAAAGTTGCCCTCTGAGTATTTTTGGCCAGAACTGCTGAGGGGGTTATATTTTAACCCCGTGTTCGTTTGTTGGCAGGATTACACACACACACACACACACACACACACAAAAAAACCCAACTGCTGAATGGATTTCCACGAAACTCGGATGGAGGACGGGTCTCTCAGCCCAGAATAAACCCCATTCATTTTTAATATAGGAATTTTGAAATGCTTTCTTTAACATCGCGAGACGTGTTCTGACATTATTTTTGATTTAGGCGGTCTGATGGACCTGTGTGCTCTACTGAGGGCCACTCCAGTTTAGAACTGATTTTGCAGGAGGAATGAGGAGTGTTTTTAGAAGCTGTCTCTGTGGTCAGAGGTGCTCCGAGGAGGCGTCCTGCTGGGAGCAGCCAAGCGAAAACAGGCCATTTGTTGCATACCTCGATGTCACAGAAAGTTTCCCCGACCTTTGGCTTCAGACCTCGTCTCCTGAACAAAGACATCAAAAGGCGATATCTGATAGAAGCAACCTCCTCCAGATGGGAGGAGGGAGGGAGCGAGGATCATGCCCATCACAGAGAAAAAGCTCATTATATGCACATTGATATGCTCATCATAACCTAAACTTTGTCTTGTTTGATCAATCCTTAATATATATATATTTTTGCCTCTTTTCTCTTTGTGGGGAGGGGGGTTACACAAATAATATCAGGATAAGGTTCACCTGGAATCCCCTCCACCTCCACACACACACAGTGCACATGTGTTTTGTGTCGCTGGGGCGCGCCTGAACGCATCACCCCTAGATGAAAAAAAAGAAGAAGGAAAACAAAAAAAGAAAACCGTTCAAAGAGAGACGAGGAGCTGCGACTTATCAGCTCAGAAACACAGGAAACAGGGTTCCGTGGGTCTTTTTTTTCTAACCAAAACATCATTTTCTTAACTTGTTTTCACAGCACGCTTCTAATTTTCTATTTTTTTTTTAAACATTCTTTTATGGCTATGGAAATGATAAAACAGAGCATCACATGAGAGAGAAAGAGAGCAAGTGTGATGTGTTTATGTCAAAGAATACAGTGAATCGACACGCCTGCTGCCCAGCATCAAAACACGGCGATACATGACTTTCATATGAAACAACACATCAATTATCAATACTCTTTGAAAAAGGAGAAAGAAACAGTTTAACATCGGGTATCTGCTGCACATCCTCTATTACTCTATTATTTCCCCTTCTTAAAAAAACAATATTAACCTCATCTGATTTGTGCACAAGATGCCGGATCAGCCTACCTGTCCTTGTTTTTATTTATTTTTTCTCTCTCTCTCTCTCTCTCTGAGCAGCCTGTTGTTCCTCGTTTTTCTTTCGCCCGTCGAGTGACACAATTTGATCTATTTGTCTGCGAGAGTCATTGTTTTTTTTTCTTTTTTTCTACGAGCTGGTGCGCGTTTAATATCAGTTTGAGTGGAAAATCACCAGCTTCTCCATGCAACAACTTCTTAAAGCGACAGCCGCCCTCCGTCAGCCCGCCCGCCCCTCCACCTGACTCTGACTCCCCAGTTCACCGTCGAGAAAACAGGCTGAGATGAATCATTGCTGACTGGATCCTCTTAGTGCGTTTATGCTCGTTGATTTGCAGCCACTTTCGACGTTTTGCCAGCGACTCGCTGAGGAGCAGGCGGATCTGTTCAGTGTCACAAGTCTGATCTGCTGAAAGTCATCAGGCAGGTCAGGCATCACTTTCTGATGAGGGAGCTTCAGTGAGCAGTGACTGATGGCTCCAGTCATTGGTTATGAATAAAAAATCTTTTATCCACACCTCTCAAACATTAGGATATTCGAGTGTTTCTCTATTCTTTGACATATTTGAGTTTTTCCACGCCCACCTGGAAAAAAACGCAACACATTTCATTTATAGCTTCTTTATATGTGACTGATTTGAATTAGATAGCCTACGCATCAGCATTTTAGCACAGTCATTGTGAGCATGTTAGCGTGCATTTTTTCAAAGTCGAATCAAAGCAAAAAAAGAAAGCTTAAGTGTCCATTTGTTCCATTTTTTTGATGAAAGAAATGTAGACTCAGGTGTGTGAATGTGTGGAACACCTTCCATGATTTGTCCTGATTAAATCACATTCATAGCAGGTGACAGAGTGATAGCTAATGTGCTAGCCTACCATGAGCCCTTGAACATGGCATGTTAGTATCATCATGATAGCATGCTGACATTAGCATTTAGCTGACAGACTCACAGAGCTGCTAGCATGGCTGTTGACTCTTATTCCTATTCCTTATATGAAGAAATAACAATTTTTATTGTAAACTATTGCAGATATACATTTGAGTTAGCATGCTAACAAGTTAGCCCCAGGCTTGAAAACCTCTTTGTCTCAGTGGTCCACACTTCCTGTGCTACACACACCAACGCTCTGGCTTAGCTGATTTAGTTAGCTGAGCTAACAAGCTAATAGTAGCTACACTCATTAATATATACAGTAAGCAGCAGTTAGCTACTCTGGTAAAATGCTGCCCCTATTTGTTGGGAATATTAGTGCAACAGGTGGCCAAGGCTCACATGTCGCACATGTACATGAGTGGTAAAATGTAGTTTAACCAGTCGAAGTGAGCTTTCAAAACCTGGCAACCCAAAAGCCGCTCTCCTTAAAAGTTTAGATCTGATCTATAAGGCTTTACTAAATAAACATAAGACCTTAATGAAGCCAAAAGTTGCAACTCACTTTGAAGGCTACATATTATTGTCATGTTATGCTTAAATTCAAAATGTATTCATAAAAATCATAAATTGAATATCACAGCATATTTCACAAAGTATCTGAAGTGTGTCTATATGTACTCGTCTACTCTCATCCAGTGCAGCTAAATAAATGTTTTCTTATGTCTGAGACTTGTGTGTGCAGTTCAGCACCGGCTGAATGGTCTTAATCTGGACATTCAGCCATGCCAGACAGATGGCACAGACACGTGTTTGTATGCCATCCATTGCAGTCGAAGTGTCTGTCTAGGAGTATCGAGACAGGTGTCCGCTAATACACACCACGGTGTGTTAAGTAGATGTCCAGTCATGAGGGATATTTTACAGAAATTGTGACGAACTGTTTAGGGCAGTTACTGCCCCAAGATCAACCTTAACTTGGCTGTTGTTTCAGAAACAGGAAGTGAGTGCATGTTGACTAAAGTCCGGATGTTCCTTTTTTTTTTTATTCATTAATTTGTTATGCAATCTTATTAAAAATGCTCTCAAATCACATTACAGGGAAGAACACATTGTTCCTCCATTCCTTATTTTTATGCTGTGTTTGCTTTTATTTGCACATTTCCTCATTAGCCTTAGAAGCAACATCCCGTGTCAATCTTCTCAAGCAAATTGTATTTCAAAGCCACCGAGTCTCCTCGAGTTAGTGTTGGTCTCTCCCTGCAGAGAACAAAAGCTCAGTCAGCAGGACAACTGCTTTCTGATGCCTGAGGGCGAAATGGCCAGGAAACAGGAAAGTGGCTGAAAAAAGAAAAAAAAAACAAAAAACTGCAAGTTTGGACGGTGACTGTTTGTAACTCTGACAAAAACCAACCTTGAATCTAAAGTAGCTGAACAAACACAGGGGACAGAGAGCTTTATCTAACTTGTGTCAAGTCACAACAGCAGCCATGCTCACAGAGTAAACATCCTCAAAGGTTTGATAAAGGCATGTTTTTAACAGTTCATTGGGATCAGTGTCACTTTTTATGACTCTCATTATCACGTTTGCAGACTGTTTTGGGACCTTAGGAGTATAAGCTTGTGTATGACTTGTTATTCATATGAAGCTGTTCTTTGACAGGGTATCAATATTTTTTGTAGGTTTATTTGGACTTTGGTGCATTCAGTAAATTCAAGTTGTGTCTGTAATGTAATTATCTATCTTAGCCCATGTGCCTCACTGCTTTGTTACTTAAGTGAAATATGGTGATGGTTCGAGAAATGTTGCTGTGTTCCAGAGAGTCATTTTATTTGTTTAGTGTGAACCCCTTTCAATGCTTTGCTCTCACTCTAGTCCGGCTAGGTTGCTAATGTTTAGCCTGTTAGCCTACACAGATCATGCTGTTGGTTGTTTTCCAGATAGTACGATATGGTATGACATCAATAAAGTCAAAATAGGTGAGAATCTTTAATAGTTTTATGTTTCTATGCTAATTGCTAAAAGTTTGGACTGTTTTGACAGTTTTGGTGCTGGGTTTGCTTCTGTTTATGATTTATTTATTTCCACCCTTGATGCACGTAGGATAGGGCTGGCGCTAACACTTTTAGCTTAGCAGCTAAGCTACAATGAGGCTCTTGGATTTAAAAAACAGTTTGGGATCTGGGAGACTTGTGTTGGATGAGCTCTATAATGCCATTCAATGTTTGTTTTAGTCCCATCTGCTACAATTGTTCAGGAGAATGCTGCAACTCTGGTTTGCTGTGAAGCTCCGGAATCATTTTGTGGACCACGAAACTTCACGTGGCTTTTCCGTTTGGCATGAGGGTGTGCTACGACTGAATTTTCATTTTAGGGTGAACTTACCCTTGAAAACTGTTGCGTAAACCAAAAGATGGCACGACAACCTTTTCTCTAAAGATAAGAAAGACTTAACTGTCAACTTTTTTCCACAAGCGCAAGTGCTCTCTGCCTGCTAAAGACCTTTTAATCCCAAGGTCATGATTAGTCATCCTCGCCAGGACAGGAGCTCGCCCGATTGTTTACATTTGAGGAGTTCCTGTGCCAGAGGTTGTTGTTCGGGATGGATTTAGCCTGTCTTTTGTTAGAGGTCTGTCTAAGGACAGACCAGTCACATGGTAACGGTGTAATCCTGTCTCACATGCAGACGCTCTTTGGATCTATCTGCAGAGCTGGCCCGTGTTCTCCACTGGCAACCTTGTGACTCACCTCGGGCAGAGCATTACATTGCATTATACACAAACACACAAACAAGGTGGACACATGATGAAGGATAAAGGGAAGACTTGTGAAAAATAAACCCGCAAGTAAAATGACCCCGCGGCATGGGATGCATTGTTCCTGCTCCTGTGAGCTGCATGCTCATTGGCCGGATATTAACTCAGCATTCTCTTTGAGAAAGAGGGAGAGAGAGGGAGCCCACAGTCTCTGACAAAGCTGACTAATAAGACCACTGCTTGCTCGCTCGCTTGCTTGACTGTGTCCTGCTTGCTAATACTTCAAGGGAGCACGTAAGGCTTAATCCCATATTACCGTGGCTATGTTAAGTGTAAGCATCTGACTGTCACACACTTCCAAGAGAAGCCCCCACGCAGAGCCAGGAGATAAACAGAATTCCTGGTTGATAAGCTTGAGCCGCAATCAGTGTTTCTGAAACTTTATAGGCATCCTCAGAAAGCTGCCCGCATGTCACCACGGTGGTAATGTGGAGGGTTGGGGGAAGTGAGTGACCGGCAGCTGAACACGAAGCCCTCTCATTTCAAGACAATCCTTTAAAGAGATCGTCTTGGTGGGAATCTATCACTCAGTTAAGTGCGTGTGTAGTCTTTACAGCGCCGTCTCTTACATAATGGCTGGCCACTAGGACGACACTACAATGGCTCAGTTTCCTGAGTCTGTCTAATGAAATGTTAAGCGCAGGCGGTCTGCGATGTCGAACCAGGACTGAACCTACAGCAAACAGCCACCAAAATAATCAATCTATATTGTCATACAGTATTGTTTATTTCAGGCATGTTTGACCATGGAAAATGGTGTAAGATGGAGTGAAGGAGTTAGAGAGAGATATAGAGAGAGGAGCACAGCTTTTCAGGTCAGTCTCCAGCTAAGCATGGGCTTACCTCTCCCCCCCTCTCTTTTCTCTCTCTCTCTCTCTCTCTCTCTCTCCCTCCCTCTCTCTCTCTGCTGGTAATCCCCAACTAATAACAAATTAGGATAATGGCAGTGACAGCCACCGTGAGTTATGTCTTCCTTCACCTGTGAGAGCATATCAGTACTCAGGGACAAGGTCACAAGTGTGTGCCCAAACACTAAAGACTGCAGACCGTCTAATTGTTGAAGACAGACTTATGTCAATCATTTTTTTCATTTCAGTTTAGTTTTAGGCATTCTTGATCCAATTTGTGACCCCCCCCCCCCTCCCCCCCGAGTCTGAGTTTCTTTGCCTTTGTTGCGAAAACATCCCTCTCTCCTTTTTAATTTACTTTTCTTTCATGCTTCTTTCTCGATTATGAAATTGTAGAGTTAGTATAAGTTGAAGTAGAAGTAAAAGTTGTGCACTCAAATGATATGTTATTGTTCTTATTATTACTGAAACATCCATGTGCAAGCAGCATTTTGAATATGTAGTTTAATGCACGGCAATGCGTCCTATTTTATAAGGTCATCATAGCTTTTTACATAGCATCACATGACAGGGCATTTACTCAGTTTTAAAGGTACTTTAACCTTTATACTTCCAAGTATCAAAGTGTTGCAATACTAAGACATTCATGATCACCACGATATTACGAAAGGAGATTTTGATATTGTGTTAATAATTATAAGATCAATTGACTCATCCAGATAATGTTCAGCCTTGCACGCCTTTAGTTGTGAGTTCCTCTGGTCACCCACCTACCTCAGCATTTGATAGTAACTGTTCTTTTTATCAGTCAGTCACTGTAGGGGATACCAAATTTTCAACATAACGTTGCTTTAAAGCACATTTTGCTATAAGACTCCTGTGAGATTTTGAATACAGGGCTGGTAGTATTTACTTTATAGAAAATAAAGTTATATTTATAATTGTGCTTGCAACACAGCTCATGTTAACAGCTTCATGTTCAGCCACCTGCAGCCTTTTCCATCTGTTCCGAATGTAATGAATCCTACATGTGAGCCACATACACAGCAACATCAGCATGTTCCTGGAAAGATGGGCGGACAGATGGTAAGAATGACACAGCCCTGCATGATCTGGACACGCCATCCACTGTATATAGCACCTGATATATAGAATGCATTATACGGAAACTCTGACAGCTAAATGGAAGAAATCAGAAACACAAGTTTGAATGATGGAACAGAGAGATCATTTATGTAAAGGGAAAATAAAATCCTCAAAAAGAACAAGGAAAAAGAAAACAGTGAGACCAGAACCGGAACTCCCAACGCTGAGACGGATAATAATCTTTACTGTCAGGATGTGACAAGCAAAACAACAAAACCAAGCAGAAATGGAGCTGTTTCTCCATATGTCTGGTATATTTCTGCCCTTGCAGATTGTCGTGTGGAGGAGAGGCAGTGTCACGGAGATGTCTCAATGAGTCACGCAGAAACATGAGGCAAGAGCCAAGAGATTTGACCCTTTCCTGCCCTGGTCAAGCTTCTTTTTCTTCTTCTATTTTTTTTTTAAGGAAAAACACATGGAAATCATCAGGGCATAATAAGGCTTTTAAAGGACGGTGCTGGACACGTGACAAGAAAATACAGCATGAGTCATAACTTTGACAGAGAAAAGATAAAATGCAACTGTTTTGGTAAAGTCACTGTGTTCTGTAAAAGAGGCTGCAACTAAAAGATGGCAAACTGAACGCATGCCAGCATGTTTAGATCCATTTTAAGAAGGACACGATCATTCGAATCGCTGTCACAAGTGTAAAGAAGAAAAGGGGGGTAATGGATGAGCTGAAGCGTTCCTCATAAACACCATGGGTCACATTGGATTATTTGGTGTCATTGGTGTGAGAACATCGAGGACGTGTGAATTTCATGCTCTTTTTACATGTGACTCGTTTAATTCATGCCAGCTGAATATGATAGTATTAAAAACAATGCCAGTAATGTTAGGCCTTTTTTTATCATGAGTTATTATAGGGCTTTGCTTGTAGACAAGAAAATAGCATCACAAAGGGCAAAGGGACAATCTGATTAATTGCTTGACAGGCAGCAAAGAGGTTTTTTTTTTTTCTTGTTTGCCACAGAGCCAAGATCCAAATAGATTTAGTCATGTTCACGGACAACAAAAGAGTTGTGCAATCACAGTGGGCAAACACGAGTGAACAGTATGATGTTGGCACAAGATGAAAAGTCAGGATAATTTAATAATAATAAATCATCCTAAGGAGCATATGATAATACAAATAGTGATTCTTATGGTGGTGCATGGAAAAAAAACAAATCGGTGCTACAGAATTGAGTAGATAACAAGATCTGATGAGTAAAAACTTGGGTTTGTTTGTTGCACTAGAGGTGAGACGAGGGATCAGCACAGTCACTCAGGTTGATCCTCTGGGCATCCTGATATCAACACCAAATTAATGCTAATCTACAGAAGAGTTATAGAAGTATTACATTTCATATCAAAAGATTGCAGGTTATGATTCATCCTCTGGAGATATTGAGTGTGTGTTCAACATTTAACAAGTTGAAGAATGTAAGTACATATTGGTTGGTACAATTTATTGCTATTCTATAAACAAGAGATTTAAAAAATTAAGCAATGATCGAGTCTTTGAGTCCTGCTACATCTATTTTTGTCAATGGAGTGTTGAGGATGAGTTCAGGAGTCTCACTGCCTGAGAAATGAAGCTGCGCAGTTGTCTGGTGCTGCGGCAGCAGACACTTCTGTATCATTGGCCAGAAGGCAGCAGGTTGAACAGACTGTGGCTGGGTTGGGTTGTCATCTTATCCTTTGGGCTCTGTGCAGACATCTTACTTCACTGATGTTGCTGATGCTCTGTGGATGGTACCAATGGTGTCCTGGGCACTGTAGAACCTTCACCAAAACATTAAACATAGTAAGTATTGCCATTTAGATGTTTCAGTGTGGAAATTTGACCCATTACATTTTTTATCTTAATTTGTCAGTAGTTAAAGGTGACATTGATACGTTCGACAACTAAATATGGCTCTACAGCTTCCCCCTTCCACTGAGCTAAGGTCAAAACGCCGTAGTTGTTCGAATCATTTGCCTCCTCAAGTAGTTGCCAGTTTTGTTGCACTAGCTAATGTTGCTAATGCTAGCTAGCAAGCAATAACATTGGTAACGCCGCTAGCAAATGTTAACGTTGCTATCAGTAGATAGCTGTGGTTAACGTTGCTAACACTAGCTAACAAAAACCTTGCAAATCATAACTAACAGTGTTGCTAATGTTATGGTGGTGCAGTCTGCTGGGTGCTTACTGTAGAACTCACCATTACCTAACCCTTAAAAAATAAAATCTGCAAACATCCAACTACCAGTGGCTACTGTTGATCGCTAACGATACACCGATACCGTTATATCAGCAACTTTATATTATTTGCTCGCAAACCAAAAACAACTGTCAGAATTCTTATGTGGAAATAAACAAAACAATCATTTTGGACACAACAACCCTTTTTAAATTATTGATTCAGATCAATCAGTTTACTGATTCAAGTGTAAGAGATCATTTCATTCTGCACCTATCTACAAGCTCTGGTTATGCATTACAGATTTGTCTAAATAAAAATGTTATCAATTTGACCTTTAATTCTGGAATGTGGTGGATTGGCCGACATAGCCACAGCTAAAAAAGCCTTAGAGTAAACTGACCTTTTAAAGTCAAATTTAGCTGACAAAGTCCTCCTTTCAACTCGATCCAGCGTTCACGGTTTATTCGCTCTGTCCCCGCTTTGACTTGGGGCCGGTGTGAAGGTGTACAGACACTGAATGGGATCCAACCGAGGCACCAAGCTGCCATCACAGAAAGGCTGGTTTGACTTGTAAACACGGTCTCCATGGAAATTACACAATGAAAAATATAAGTTGTTCCTGTACAGAGGATTAATATCTGTTTGACCACGCTGTGTACCGTCCGTCTGAAACCCAATAAACTGGACTTTCCCACCCAAGACCAAAACCACGCCGAGTTGCTTAGCACCGACTACAAAACATTTGCAAAGGAAGCTTGCTGGGGTAATAACTAATTGTGGTGTTTACTCTTGTCTCTTTCAACATGTAAGCCTTCAACAGACTGGGCTGAAAGCCAAGGGTTTTGTTGTCTGAGGGATGGCCTCTGTGTTTTTCGGCTGAACTGCACTTTAATGTGTCCCAACAGCGGGCCTGCTCCACAGTCCACTCCCTGTTGGGACGTGGACTTACCCAGTGTGCCGAACCTCAGGGCTCCATTTAGGTGGTGCACAGCTTTGCCTGAGACTCTTTGAAATGAGAGTGATGGAGGCCACAGGGACACCAATTATAAACCACAGCACAAGTGCACTGACACACACATCTAAACATGTAACAGTACCTCACTATTTACTGCCCGTCTCCACACCTTTGTGGACTTGCGATGAATGAGAGATTTGAAAAATGGACAACTATCAAGCAGCCCCATTCAGAGGGCGTTCCCAGTTATCCAGAGACCGGGGTGACTGATTTATTTGTTCCCCACAATGCATGAAGAGGTGTGTCACTTCTAACAAACTGCCATTCTGTGTGATGAAAGGCAACTCACCATTACCACCGTCATGATAAACTGAGAAATGGCGCCATCTGTAGGCTCCATCATACAATTAATGGGGGGTGTTCCTCAGACTCACAACTGAATGTTTTTAAAGAACCAACTAATGGAACAGATGGAAGTAAACCTTACATTTTTATGGTTTCATTCCACTAATTCCGCAGAAATAATTAACTGGAAACTTGCACAGTCACCCACAGCTGTGTATGACTTTCTCAGGTGTGTTCTGAAAGTAAAATGGTGCTTAAAAAAAAAAGAAAGAACAGTCATCAGCCATGCAAGCAGCCAACTATGACAATGCTAACAAGCCATAGTCTAGCTGTTGGTTCACCACTAAGCACCTTATTCAAGCACATTATGATATTTGCTTATTAACACAGTAAACTGTATATTCATCACTTTACATTAATGTGTGTTTTCAGACTTTCATTAATGGATTGACACAAGTTATGACTTGACTGGACTCCACTTTGATGTCAAAAGGATCATCAGAGTCATCATAAATCATGCAGACATTCAGAACCATCACTGTCTGTACTAACTATTTTGGTAATCCATCTACAGGTTGGAGTATTTCAGTCTGGACCAAAGTGGTGGATGGACCCACAGGCTCACTTTGCCATCCCTAGAACCTTGCTGCTATCCAAAAATGACATGACGAATTATTAAGTAAGTAAAAACAAGTCAATTTCATGAATACAGTCAAAGTTAATGAGATATGTTGAATAAGACACCACCCATGCTTGCAATACCACATTTAATTGCTGATAACAAAAGCAGTAATATATCTACTTTTCATAACAGCAGGTTGAGACTGAGCAATGGGAGATATTCTGCAATAAATTAAAACAAATTTCTTCATTGATGGTAGATTTTACATGCAAACAATTTTGAAACAGCTTTACTTTCTTGTGCACACAAGGCAAGGTTTGCTGTCTTAGAAGGCAGCACAAGATATATCCTTTTCCATTTCAAGTTTAAACAAAGGACAGGAATAAGGTACGTTAGAGGCCAGTAAGTGTTCACAATAGAGGAATGTTATGGGTCGAAGAGCAAGCAGAAGTATTGCCACTATATCCAGCACAGAATTTGCATGCTGCTGTACATGAAATATGCTGTAAAATTATAATTTCACTTCGAATAAGAAGTTAGAGGTTCAAAATATTCTCTATTCTTTATTGAGATGAAGAAGCATGATGTGCTGTTCGTCTTTTTAGGCATAGTTTTCAAGTGTGTGTCAGTGTAACAAGTATGGCAAGTACTTGTTTAGCTTTGTTTGAGCATAAAAATAAAATGTCATGGAGGGCTGGTGCTTATTGGGCAAAAGTACATTTAAAAGAGCCAAATCATCAGGTAGTCTAAAATCTACCAGCTATAAATAATTCCGAAGGTGAATGTGCGCAATTGAGCTATATTCTGTTGTAAGTACATAATCCACGATCCACAACCTTCATTGCCAATATCTTTCAGCGAATCTCATACAAATAAACTTTCAAGAGACAACATAAACAGCTTCCACTGAAAACGTCCCTGTAACAAAAGGGCATCCTTTGAAAATATATATTCCTTATATCATACTGTTAATAAAACCTACAAACATACAGAGACATATGTTTTCTAACCACAGACTTTTGCACCACGTCCCCTCCTGAAGCATCCACCTTAAAAAACCTCAAACTCCGCAGCAGCTGCAGCCACAAACCACACTCCCTGCCGGCCCCTCAGCAATCAAGATTAATGCTGGAGAGCAGCTCCTCCAGGGCCTCCAGCTTCTGATTGGCCTCCCCAATGGCGCTGTAGGTCTGCACGTTGCTGGCGATGTGGTAGCGGATGTCGTCCACCAGAGGGACGGAGTCTGTCGTGTGTCGCTGCTCCACCATCTGAGCATCCTCTTTGATGATCTCGGCAAACTCGGCCTGCTCCACTAGCTGCGTCAGACAGGTAACACAGGTGTGAAATTTATCCTGAGGGGCAACTGACAGTAGCAGACCAGAACATTCACAATGTCAGCACAAGACACATAACGTCAAATTATTATATAACCTCAGAGGTCTGGCTTACTGTTACCTTTGGTATAATGGTAGTGATAGACGTACTTCGGTGGCAAACTTCTTGTGACTTGTGTATTTTTACTTTTTTTTGGCTCTTTATGCTGTGAAACACTTTTATTATTAATCTGGTTTTGATGTTTTATGAGTTGTGATGCAGTTACACATGACTTTAAACCAACAGCAGACATTTCATTAACTAGTTCATAACCAGTGAGCTCAGTTTATGTTTTTTCTTAGAATCTAGACCCATCTACTGGTGCTTTTCCATACACATGTGCAGGCTGCACATGACTCGATTTGACTATCAAATGCTGTTAACAAAGCTCTGCTTATTTGGTTGTAAACACGTTTTGTTTCTGATACATTTTTCACAGTATAAGTCTCCTGTTGTTATAGTTATATCAAGGCTTTAATATGAAGCAGCAAAACCAGGAAATGTGTGGTTTTCACCAGCATAAACTTGACAGCAAAAACAGTAAAGTTAAGTGGATTTCTGAAAGTATAAATGGGAACCTTAAAAAAAAGAAGCTACAAATGCTAAGCTACAAAATTACAGGGAGCTGGGAGCACAGAGAGATGATTTGCTTTGGCCCCGATACTCTCTTGTTATCTAGACACAATAAACCCGCCATCTACTGAGAGACACGGACACTCACCCGATCAATTATCTTGGCCATGAACTCAGCGCAGTGATCCTCCAGCCGAGAGAGACGGAAAAGCTTTGCGGTCTTCCACATGAGCAGAACGTTGTCCTGACATATAGCCTTAGCGAGCGTCTTCCCACAGAGGCGCTTCAGCCCCGGCAGCAGATACATGTCGGCCACGCACAGCAAGTCATACACGTTCTCTGTTGTTGGCTGGACATAAAGAGAAAATCCAGTCAGCTGTCGGACAATAGTGACAAGCATTCACGTTACATCATTATTATTATTAAAGGGGTTTTCATGTGCCCTGTGGTCCCCTTAACCTCAAAATGAAACAAGTTCACTACAAATAAACTTGCTTAGATCTTTGATAATGTTGTACCAAAAAAAGTCACCATGCTAATGGAAATAATTTGGGCAATTGTCCTATTCAAAACAGTTACTTTGCACTACTCAAGTTTAATTGGTGCACTCACCTCTGTGTAATCGGTGTATATGTAATACATGATGTGGATAAATATGTCATGGGAAATGTTGTGTAAAGTAATGACTGGGGTGCTGGGCTGGGAATGCAGCAGCTCTCCTTCACTGAAGTGGTCCTCCAGTAAGGCTTTAAAATAATCACTGCGTCCACAGAAAAATGCCTGGGGGCACAAACAAACACACAGTAAAGCTCCGATACTCATTTTAGTGACAGGATGGGTGGGGTTGGTGCTATGATGGAGGAATGCTGGGTGAGCTTTGTAATTCGCACCTTATGACACAAGAAATCATAACCATCGACCCTGAAGCAGATGTCAGGATAGGTGGGGAAGCGGTCGACTCTGTTAAAGGGAAGTTCACCAAATCCAACCTTGGGAGAATTAAAGGAAAAATGTCAACATGGGCTTATATACACTGCTACTGGAACAGCTATAGTGATAGTTTAATCTCTTTGATTTTTCATGTCCTTACTCTTAGTTCAGTGGGAAGTGCACAGTCTGCTAACTGAGCCATTTCCTCCTGAAGTTGACAGGTGTGAGGCTCCAGGCTGAGAACCTTCACACAGATTCCTGGCTTGTTGGACACTGGAATGAGGTAATTAAAAAAATAAATAAATAAAAAACAGACAGACAGAAAAGAAAAGAAAAAGTCAAACAAAGCTCCAGAAAAAAAAGGCCAAGAGTTTAGTGAGACTGGTTGACAAGTTGTGTCTATTAAATAACATGTATGAGAAGTGTAGATGTGAACCAAGAATGCTGTCTTACCATATTCATACACCTGTTTGCATTTATTCTCCAGCGCCTCCATGAGATCTGCCATTTTGCACTGTTTAGCTAGTCGTCTTGAGTCCTCCACAAGGCTTATATCAATATCCATTCGTCCTGTATAAAAATGAAAACAGAACAGTAAATACACATACAGTAGACCAGTATAAGCATGGTTGTCTGTATGCTATGAAAAAATATCACATGACTGCACATGTCAGAAGCAGAGCCCCATTTATCCCTGTGAAAGCTGCTTAAATGACACATGAATATAGATTTATAATAGAAACAGATAGTGAACACAGACATGGCGCCTGTCTGGTCAGTCCAACGGCAATTTCTCGCCTGTTGGCTTCGGCCACAAGTTCCTGTGAGGCCCAGACACTCAACATTGTCATGACGCCACAGACTTTTTTAATCCCTTTCCTCGGCTCTGAGGCGGTTTTACAGATATGCAACCTCAACTGATCAAAAGCAGATAAAGGAACTAAGTCACAGTTGACATTGTTTGCAGTTTGCGGTGTTGGGGCATCAGTTAAAAAGACCTGTTTTTTTTAAAAGGGGGAAAATGCTTTTTGGGCCACAGGGACCTCCAGCTGAGCTCTCAACTAACTTGAATGGAGATAAACTTATTCTAGACTTTCCAAATGCTATCAGTCCAACTGGATTAAATCATCATGAGTCATTTTATGCGGGTTGTGACGCGACAAAAAAATGTATCCACCACTTAACATCTGCTTCCTTCACACTGTAAGATTATGGGCAAAGTCTTTTTGGGTCACAGATTGGCCACTATGTCCAATTGGCTTCAAAGCCCAGCACACTTCCAAGGGGCCTGGTTAAGGCAAGTGAGCATTCCTCAGTAAAAGCTTTATTTTTTCTTAAAACCTCCCATTCAATTAGTTGCTTGCTGAGGTATTTTCCTCGCTTCATATTGGCTATGAAGAGTTCCCCTCCTCCAATGAAGGTGAAGGATGGATGAAAATCAAGAGTCATGAATAAATGCATTCTGAAGTTCGTCTTCTCTTAACGTGATGCTCCAGCAATCCAGTTTGACGTAATCTAATTATGATGGGAAGATACAGAGTTATAATATTTAATGCAAAAATGTTTCCATGCCGAGCTGCAGTGGAGGGATGGAAACAAATAGTAGGGATTTGGTACAAAAAAACTTTGGATGGATACATTTTGTTTAAACTGGAATGTATCTCGCAAAGAAAAAGGAAAAGTTGATTTTTGTCAGCATCTCTTACATAAGGATGGGATCTCTTTACAGCCAGTATGAACAGGAGGCATAATTATAGCAAGAAAGGAGGAATATATACAGTTCTAATACACACCCACCTGTGTAGAAATATTGTAGGATGGCTCCAAAGGCTGCAGGGTTCACCTGAAATCATTACCACTGTTATTCATACCAGTATAAACACCTATGCCTGTATTTTTGTCCATCAAACAGCAACACAAAATCAGTTAACTGCAATACATGGTTTGTTTACCAGAGGGTGTTTGAGGGTGATCAGGTTCTTCCCTTTCCATTTGCTCTCAAACATGTTGGTGAAGTACTCCGAGCGTGCACTGAGAACACATCGGTGGGCCGTGAACATTTGCCCGTGGACCAGGAACTTGACGTCACTGTGTTGACCCTGCTCCAACAACCTGAAGCGCGTAGACACAAATGACTGGATTGGATGAAGGCACGCAGGCTTACGCGCAAACTGTAAAAATGCCATACTGTGCTCATTTGCTGCTACTAAAACTACTGTATAAAGGAATGACCCTCACATGTGCAGGAAGTAGTTAAAATCATCCCGCTGCATCGCACGGACGCTGACACACTTATAGTCTTTGAGCAGGCGCCTCACGGAGTCGCTCAGACAGCCGTACATGCACCTCTCACCATCGAACGTGTTGGCTTCACACTTGGCACCTGACACATTTTTTTAAAAAAGAGTCTGCAATTACACTACAGAACATTTCAGTGCCACTGTAATGACATCACACAGGTCAAACATGTATTATGCTTGCATTACTTCCAGCCAGCCAGTAAAATGGTCACCTTACCACTCCCCAACAGGTACTGGACCACCTCCTCATGGCCACAGAGACATGCGTAATACCTGAAACAAAAGACACAACACAACGCTCACTTATTAAGCTGATGCCGTGTTAGCATAGGAGTGGACTGCTTGACTGATTTGTACTTACAACGGGGTGCTGTCCCATTTATCTCTTACATTGAGGTCCACATCTCTTTGTTCAACAAGGTATCTTAGAGGGGAAAGAAAACAAGTGAGTGGTTACAGTGCTGTGGTGGAACTGATTTGTTCAAAACAACATCTATAGCTTTATTTTCTAATTCAGATTCTACCTGAAGGAGATGTATGTACAGTGCTGACTGATTTTTAAATGTATATAAATGTTGTGGGTTTTTTTAAATAACGTATGTTTATTTTTTTTAACATATATGTATGTGACATTTAATGTGTATTATATTGTATGTGTTGTATTCAAAGTGTAGACCCCTGGAAGATTAGCTATTTGCTGTGGCATCTGCTAATGGGGGTTCCTACACATAAACAGATACATTTTATATTATCTGATGTTGAAAAGCAGCAAATCCTCACATTTAAAGGGGCTATTTACAATCTTAGATCAGTAATTCAAACTCAGAATTGTAATATTTACAATATTAATGAGGTAATAATAATAATATCAACACAGAAATATTGGTTTATTTTCCATAAGTGAATAAACAAGCTGTTCTCAGAAGAAAACAAGGCTCTCCAGAACACTGCTGGGGGGCAGAAAAGTGGCAGGGTCCGCCACACATAAACAAAGTGAAACAGTATGAAAGACTGTCGTCTTCTAAGGTCAGTTGGTTTATTCACTCATGAAAACAAAGAGTGTGTGTTTACTTAGTCTTTTTTGAGGGCAATCTTTCTCTTCTGATTAAAACTACTTCTTAAGAAAATATTTTGGCTATACATGTTTCTTTCAATCAACTAGACGATTAATCGACTTGCAGCTCTACTGATGCTGAGACTAATATTGCAACGTTTCCACCAGGACAACATTAACTGCAACACTTTTTAACTGATTCGATTTGATATATGACATTTTTGTCATATCCTGCAGTGCAGCGAAATTGTACACTGCAATATGGGACTGATTTAAGCTAGTCTACAATTACAGCCCTTTCGTAAACAGCAGGAAAGAACTTGTCTGTCCCACAGCAGAGGACAAGTCATACAGCAGCAAACACATATCATCATGTTAAGCATCCGACACTGGCGGGACTTTAGTTATTTTATCGACGTTGCATCTGGAAACTGAGCAGCTGACTTACATGTTAGCTAAAGTTACCTGCTGGCTCATCAAAGCTAATGTTAGCAACCCTGCCTTCCGTGTTTACCTCCCATCTATTTACCAAAACAATGCGGCTAAATGTGGGTTAATCTCCTAGACAGCCGTCAAGAGCAGGTCGAATACATAATTTTAGGCTGATGTTTTCACATTACTGAGCAAAGCAGGACTTGACAACATTGCTGTAGCCATGTAAAGCGAGTTAAATTAGCTGTAAGAAGCACACAGGCAGAGACAACCAAACCAAAACAACATCAGCTAAGCCGTTCGCTACCTGACTCTACAGATGTCGCCCTTCTTGCAACTAGAAAACAAGTCGTGCACGTCCATGATCCCCGCGGTGTTTTCGGTCCTCTGTAATGCATTGAGACGGCCTGTCTGCCGGACAGGTGGACGATGGTGCGGCGAAGCTTCAGAGTTTGCTCGGTGGAAGTGAGAAGTTCGTCTTTTTGCTGGCACACCCTCGTCTCTTGCACAATTGTTGACAGGCTCGGTCGAGTCTTCACTGT
The DNA here is from genome assembly GCF_904848185.1 of Acanthopagrus latus. Lineage (NCBI taxonomy): Eukaryota > Metazoa > Chordata > Actinopteri > Spariformes > Sparidae > Acanthopagrus > Acanthopagrus latus. The sequence goes on from NC_051045.1 coordinate 12,633,453, forward strand.
TTTGGTCGAAGAGGTCCGGCGGTCACGTGACTAGATTATGTCTGCTTCACTGTGCGCGCAGACTGTCGGTAAACTGACGACGCTTCACAAAGACGGCGGACGTTCATCGTTCTCATCCAACAAAAAGTTATTGGCATCAAATGACATGAACCGTACCAAAATATGTTTAATAAGGCGAATTAGTTGTCGTTTCACACAGCAGGGATGCCATTTGCAGGGGTAGCAACTCATGTGAACGGCTATAGGCTTAGAAATTCTGAGCTCACATGAATGCAACATACGTCACAGCGCTGTATCGACCTCAAACGTGTCACCAGCTGTTTACTACGATAAACTGCATCAAAAAACCTTATCTGTCATTACTGTTTGAATTATTTCTATTTTGCTTCCATCAAAATGTACAAATAATACGGAATAACAACATATTTAATTCCGTATGTAATGTATTTAATTGACGTATGTAAAAAATGCTTTACACATTCTGCCCCAAATTGTTCCTCTCACTGGGGTCAAACAAGTACAAACCACTCAGTATGTCATATTAGTGCTTTTTACCGAATTAAAATAACAATGAAATGGCAACTAATGTGTACGAAAGACTTATTTATTTATTTGCAATATGCATTCAAAAACAAAATACAATAACAACATTTTTTAGATCTCCTGGTCATTTGCTCAGTTGGAGTTTGGCAACCCGATGTTTTAATAGTAAGATCTGAAGCTGCAGTTTCTCTCGCTTCAGCAGGAGGTTCTCCTTCTGCAGTTCCATCATATCAACCTGCAAAATCCCTGTATGCAGAATAACACAAAAAACATGTCAAATTAGTTATTTAACAACATTTAACACATGCCACCTTGACAGAATTCTCTACTCAAATAGGTGTATTTTAATTCAACTTCTAAGGGGGGAAAGCACTGTGACACAGTGATTAATCAGTCAGATTTGTGGCATGTTACGATTTATTTTCTTGTCATGGTCCAATGCTAACTTTTGGGTTAGCCTGGAAAAACAAGTCATCACTACACCACTTTACTAGTGTGTCGATGTTCTGGTTTGAAACCCTTTGAAATCTGATATCATTTCATACATTTGCAGCAGAAGAGAAACTTCTAACTTGCGTCAGCAGATTGAGCTTCTATCTCAAATCTCTAAATTTGTAATTTAGAAACTGAGTTGTTGTTACAGTATCTCTCAACCGCCACAGTGGAAGATGTTCAGATGAAAAGTTGAGATGTAAAGTGAACTGACAAGAAAATTCCAAGCATTCCTTCTCATTATTAGCACCCCTGCAGTTGTTCAAAGAGGCAGCACTGCACTGTAAAAATGTCAAAGAACAAAACATCTAGTACAAGTCTGCTCTTGTGTGAAATACGTAGTGTCTATCTGAGACAGGGAAAGAGTAAATTACAGTTTTGCTCTTCACCTGTGACAGCTCTGTTGTCTGATGCTCTCTGGGTATCGACGCTGTCACGTCTTTGGTAGCTACTTACCTCCCAGAAAGGAGGAGCTTTACGTAACTCTACCTCGACAGGGTAGTGGTCGCTCACCCTCAGGGCCTGGGGAAGGGTGCATACATGATGAATGTTCCCACAAAGGAAAACACAGAAAAAAAAAAAACCTAGAAGAGCAAATATGTGTAACATTCTAGTTATGAGTGACAACTCACCATTTCTTCTGTCATTGCAAACTCTTTGTGGAAATTGAAAGGCTTGGCTGAGTTTGGCACCATGGCTGCCAGCATTTCCTCTCCATACACAACAATCCTGTGAGAGAAACACAGAAATCGTTAATTCGCTCACAATGACAGCATGTGCAGTTTCTGATTAAATGAGCGGAGTTCACGAGTGTGAACATGCCGGTCATAGGTGTGTTCATTTGATGTATTTGCGGTGGTGTCAACATCATCCCCAATCAGCCAGTGGAAATTCTTGTCGCTGTGAATACGGATGGCTTTCATTCCCTTATGGGTGACATACGCGCCATCTGCGTTGAAATCCCCCAGGATCATTATGTTCTAGAAAAAGAAAAAAAATCAGAAATGGTATTTTAGTACTAGAGTGATTAGGTCGGATGTAGGAACACAGAGAAATCAACCCAAAGAAGTATATGTGGTGTTAAATCTAGTTTTAATGTGTAGCATCGACTCATTAAATTGTTCCTTTCAGGTGAAACACTGATGCAACTCACATCAGTTTTCCATTTGTCTCTAACCGCCAGGAAGACTTCGTACAGCTCGTCTAGCTCTTTCTCCGAGTCCTCCGGTTTGGTGTGGACCGGGATCAGCACTATGTCCTTCAGCTCTGCAAACCAGAACAACCCCGTCAACTACCAATGCTCGTCTCCAACAACATGCCCCACCGTTACAACTTCATCATGTATTCAAGCAGAAAATGCAGACTGACTCAACTTGATAAACCTGCCGTCTACTCCTTCTTCATCAGACTCATTCAGCTAAGGAAAACAAACAGGTCCATATATAGCCATGAGTCATACTGCAGACAGCAGCAGCCATGATGTCTGTCCAACCAACTGAGAATAAAATCAACAAACACACTTACGTCCAGAAGTCCCTGTTATTCGCTAAGGGGTAAGTTCACCCAATAATGAAAATTCACTCAGTCATTATCCAGTTACTCTGATGCTGATGGAAAGTCAGGTGAATTTTCATAGTCCACAAAACATTTTTGCTGCTTCAAAGCAAAACAGTGTTGCGTGAAAATTGCTGCTTCAGTAAGGGTGTAAATGACATCTTTTAAAATCAATTTGGGATCTTTAGGCTTACAGAGACTTGGATTACAGTTTACAAGTTGTATGGACAGATTCTTATGTTTTATTGTGTGTCACCATCTGACCTGTGTTTCGCGGCTTGAAGTGGAGAATGTAGGGCTCTCGGGCGAAAGCATCCACGTCGTTCACCTGGTTGTCTTCGTATTGATAGCAGTCAATCAGGTCGACGACATCATCCCTTTCATCAGGACAATAATGGCTTTATAGCGCAGCTGTTTGACGATCACAGGACCAAAAACTATCACAGTCTAGTGAATTGATTTGATCTCACCTGTATAGGAACAAAAACTGTTCCTTGTATCTGCTCCTTCCCAGGCGGCTGCTGAGCTGCAGAGCATAGTGATGAGCTGTGTTGACTCTGAGATGGCATACAATAGTAAAAGGTAAGCACATATATAGTCAAAAGCAACAATCTTTGCTTCATTCATACGTCACAAACGTAAACTCACCGGTTCAGCTCTTCCAATAGGACTTTAACAGACCGTCCGCTTACATCGACCACCTCTAGGATCAGTATGAGGTCGTAACGGGACACAATCTGCCCATAGAAAAGACTCTCAGTGTGCGAATTTTAGAGAAAACAAAGAACAGCTTAGCCTTTGAGGAAATGTGTGAAATTCAAGGCTTTTTTTTTTCGCCCCGTGAACTTGTGACCGTCACACCAAAGACATAATTAAAAGGTGTAACAAATATTTCTCATATTTCACTCTACGCGACACAACCGTTTTTTACACTCCTCTTGGCTGCCTCCCAAATATCTTATCAGCGACTCCAACCATACATTCCCCAAACCCTTGTTATTAACGCCCAAGCTGAAATTTGCCCGCCTGATGTTTTGAATGTTTCACATGTTTTACCTTAACCAGAGTTGACAGGACGTCTGGATCCGAGACCTTCGCCATGCCAAATCTCTGCACATTGAACGAAGCAATCTTCATATCTGACAAGAGCTGACGAAGAGATTTCAAATTAGTAAATGAATCAGTATTGATTTACATACACAGAAAGTCTTTAAAAACTCCCTCTCTCAACTTCGCTCACCATGAATTGATGTTGTGAAGGTGGAACGGCTTCAGTGGCACACAGCTGCGACAAAGCTGTAGAATGAATGCCAACCTGGTTGTACGAGGGACTTATTCTTAGTTGTTATGACAAAGGGAGGTGATTATTGTGTAATCAGTCTCAGTCTCGGTAGAGGGAGTGAAAAGACTGTTTGGCATCAAGAGGACAACCCGGTTTTTCCTTTATGACAAGCTGTCGCTGACTATCATTAGTCAAAACATTGACGCAAATATAGCATAATACATTTGTAGCAACAAGTCCAACTTGACTTAATCTACTTTTCGCAGTGATCCTTACTGTTATCAGACAGGGGTAGGTTTGAAAACCACAACAAACGTCACAATATTGTGATAATCTCTGAAAAACTTCACCTATAAATACATTTTTGATTCACCCAAACCAGCATATTTTAAATGGTTTTATAATATTTGAGCACATTTTCTTGGTAATCTATAGTCTGGAATGTGTTATCGTCACCTTGTATTTCTCTTCTTCTTCTTTATCTTCTTCTTTTTCTCCCTTTTCCTTGATGGTGCTAAATGTAAATGTAAATGCTAAATCATGACATAAAAAGAAAACACAGACATAACGGACTGATATATGGAAAGTAATTTGAATAGTTACAGTGGGATGTGATGACTTGAAAGGGGAGTAGAGATTATTTACTGGGTGTGTGTGTGTGTTTGTATAAAATGGGTGTGTGGATGAAAGACAGTGACATAAAAAAGATGTTTTTTCACTTCTGTGGTCTTAAATTTTCATAAACAACTTGTGACATTCCTTCAAGTTAAACAACTCACTTAATTTGAGGTCTACTAGAGGCCGACAGATATATCAGTTTGCTGATAATTACTGTTGATATCGACCAATTACAAATACATCGGTATTGGCATATATGTGGCTTGAAACACATCCTTTGTGAAGTCAGCGAACGTTAGCTGCTGCTTTGTCTGGAAGTCCTTTCACGTCACATTCACCAACCAATCAAAATGCCGCAGAATAAGCAACACATCTGGTGGATGAACTTTTAATTAATTGTAACTAAGTGTTTCATAACCATATTTAAAGGGGTAGCTGCAAAAAATGTCTACTTTATGTATACACTCTGGCTCTACCTTATACCAGCTATGACCTCCTTTACTTTTACTGTACACTACACTGACATCTCATATCTCAGCTGGACATAAGGCCAACATAACTACTTGGTCTGATTCCATCCATCCATCTATTGTCTGTAACAGCTTTATCCCTTTTATGGGGTCGCAGGAGCCAATCCCAGCTGTCTCTGGGCGAGGGCAGCGTACGCCCTTGGCAAGTCGCCAGCTCATCGCAGGGCCCTCACTGATGGCAGAGGCTGCCATGCGAGGTGCCAACTGCGCATCAGGAGCAAGTTGGGATTCAGTATCTTCCTCAAGGGCACTTCGACATGCAGCTCAGCTCAGCCAAGGAGAGCTGGGATTTGAACCAACTTTCCGATCACTAGCCGAGCTGCTCAACCCGCTGAGCCCGCTGAGCCGCCCCCTTGGTCTGATTTCACGCATACTTTAATTATAGTTTTATTATCAGTTTTAAGCTCGGGATGGCTTCTTTCTGGACAGAGTGCTTACTTCGGAAAAAAACTCATTTAATTTATTGCTTGAATACAGCTCACCTGTAACTGCAGTGCAAGCCTGAATTCCTGCGGAACAACAGGTACAGTGCGACTTTTACAACAGGGGTAGGTGGGAGGACGAGTGGAATGTGTCAAACTGGTTTATCCACACTGGGGAGCCACATAACTTCCCTATCGGACCACACCCAGCTGTGCTTATAAAGTGTCACCCAAAAGATAAGGAGATGCACAGCAGAGCTCAACCTGACGTCTCCATCCTCTCTAGCAGTGCAATCCCCACACAGGACAACCATGAGTCTGAGGAGCAAGAATAGCAGCCGCCCAGGGACGCGCATGTCCGCTGGGGGCTTCAGCAGCATGTCCATGGGAGCCTACTCCATCCCCAAGATCAGCACCGGGACTATCCAGACGGCCCCGATTACAGCCGTGACCGTCAACAGGAGCCTGCTGACGCCACTGAACCTTGACATCGACCCCACTGTCCACGCTGTTCGCACCAAGGAGAAGGAGCAGATCAAGAGTCTCAACAACCGTTTTGTCTCATTCATTGATAAGGTAAGAACTAATCTCACAGAAACTCTGATGTTTAAAGGCTGATGACTCAAACAACCTCCGTAAACGATGTTAGAACGTGCTTGATTCGTTTTGGTACTTTCTTCTCGTGCCACAGGTGAGGCACCTGGAACAGCAGAACAAAATGCTGGAGACCAAGTGGAACCTGCTGCAGGGGCAGACCGCCGCCTCCTCTAACGTCGAGCCCATGCTGAAGACTTACATCAGCAACCTGCAGAGACAGCTGGAGTGCCTCAACAATGACAAGCGCAAACTCGACATGGAGAACGATGTCATGCACAAACATGTGGAGGACTACAAGACAAAGTAAGACATTTTTGGTGAATGGAACTGAACAGCTGTTACTGAAAGTGTGTGAACTCAAGTGGCGTCTCGGACATATTGTGAGTGATAAGATCTGTAACCTGGTATCTGTGGGCTGTTTCAGATACGAGGGTGAGATCAACAAGAGGAATGATGCAGAGAATGAGTTTGTTTTGCTTAAGAAGGTAAAGTATGCAGTCTTGATGGCTATTATAGATTATAGATCACTAGTCAGATTAAGCTCTGAAATGTTTGTGCCAACTCTCACTACATTCACAGTTTTATCAGCACTTTCTCCATTAATAACATTTAATGCAAAACTAAGAAAAGTTGGCTAATTTTTTACTTACTGACCGCAGGATGTGGACGCAGGCTATCTGTCCAAGGTGGATCTCGACGACAGGGTGTTTGCTGTCAATGAGGAATTAAATTTCCTCAAGGCTCTGTATGATACGGTACATTACCATTCACTTAAAATGTTAAAGATATCAAATCAAAGACAATATATACAGTATGTGAGTTGTTTGGCATTTAAGACCTGCTTCTTACTGTTCCTGTATGTGTTGTTTTAACAAAAACAAAACAAAAACAAAGGAGCTGCGCGAGCTGCAGGAGAGCCTGAAGGGGACCTCTGTGGTGGTCCAGATGGACAACTCCCGTGCCCTGAACATGGATCAGATCGTGTCTGAGGTTAAGGCTCAGTACGAGGACATCGCAGCCCGCAGCCGCGAAGAAGCTGAAGTCTGGCACAAGACCAAGGTAAGAAGTAAAGAACATTAATCTAGATTAAATAAATGAATAAATACATGCTGCTGTGGTAAAAAAAACAAAATACAAATTCTTGAAAACTAGATGTATGAACATGGTTATCACCTAACAAAAGCAACTAGAAAACCCTGTCTCTCTGACAGGAACCACCCTAGTCAAACCTGTATTAATACAAAGCTTGTATGTTTGTTTCTCTGTTTGACCTGTGATGCACCAGTTTGACCAGATGACTGCTCAGGCGGACCAGTATGGAAATGAGCTGCGCAGCACCAAGGGGGAAATATCTGAGCTCACACGAATGATGGCCCGCCTGGAAAATGAGATCATGTCTGCAAAGGCTCAGGTGAGTGAAAGGTTCAGAGACTGCTGGACGGGTTAGAAGCCAGCTGGCAACTGGACTTGTTGATAGGTCTTGAGTTTTGCTTGGTGCTGAAAGTCGGCGAAGAATCACGTACAAATTCGAACGAAGAAAATCAACTTCATCACGAGCAGCAAAAGTAACTCTTTCTCAGGCAGCATCAATCTCTTACCAGTCAGACAGTCCAGTAGCCTTTTACTAAATTATTAAATATTAAAAGTAAATTAAATATCTCCAATCCTCTATTTGAAAAGGGGTGATTGACAAGTTTAGATCTGACTGGATGCTTACGCCATCTAACCCTGCTCTCTTTCCAGCGTGTCAGCCTAGAGGACCAAATAAACGAAGCAGAGGTGCGAGGGGAGGGGGCTGTGAAGGATGCCAGGGCTCGCATCAGGGACCTGGAGCTGGCGCTGCAGAGGGCCAAGCAGGACATGGCTCGCCAGCTCAGAGAGTACCAGGAGCTCATGAACGTCAAGCTGGCTTTGGACATCGAGATCTCCACCTACAAGAAACTGCTGGAAGGAGAGGAAGAAAGGTTTACCGAAGCACACATATTTACACACTGATTAAAGGTTAATTTGTGCTATTACTTTTCAATGTTTTTGTTTTTTTTATGTTATGTATGTTATGTTATTTATGTGGGAAGCGATACTTACTGGAGCTGAGCACAAAACTAGATAGCATTTTACTTTAATTATGACAAATTGCGACTTTCTTGACTTGGAGAATTATCATATGTGTACGGGATCAAAACATCATTTGTCTGTCTCCATTCACTACCATACAAAGTTTTTTTCCAAAATGACCCTGATGGCTACCCACCCAAGGCCTATGATACGGGCTTTAGACTTTAGACTCATGTGTTACAACAGTGGCGTTCCCTTTAACAACGATTATTTTTTTTCAGTAGATCAATACTTACAGTGTATTTCCTGTATTCTCACCGACAGACTTGGTCAGGACTCTATTGTCAGCATCCAAAAAGCGCCTACCAAAGGTAAGCATTGGATTTTTAACTGTACTCCAGTAAAACCAATGACATTGGGGTTGTTTTGGTTTTAATGATTTTCCTACTGTCCCTTTCCCAACAGCAGTCGCGGTTAACTCCGAGAAGAGGCGGAAGTCGGGTCCTCTTTACATTAAGACAGTGGAGACCAAGGACATAGTATACAGCTAAATCAGAAAAAGAAGAAGAAGAATTCTTACCAACTTGATCACTATTTATCTCTCACCTTTATGTGAATCTACAATAAGCCAAGTGCACCAATGAGCCAAATCTGTGTATTGTTTGTTTATTTCTCTTTAGGTGTTTGATGTAACATTAACTGCCACATGCCATGTTTAAAATAAAGATGTACTCAGCAGCATGATTGTTTGTGTTCTTTTTCTTGGGTGTAAGTGAACATCGAATGCTGCGAATTTTGGGAGCAGCTGCAACAGAGTCAAAAAGACAATAATTGCTAACATCTACATCTGTGTAATTGCTAACATCTGTCACCCTGACTTTTTACCCTGGTGGTTTTCTAGAAATATTCATAGATCTGATCTACTCTGATTCCAGCTGTAATCAATACTTAATAAACAGATTAAAGCTGCTTGGTGCATATTTATAGATTCTGATTGAACAAAATTGAAATTTAATAAGTTTAAGTTTTGTTTTTTTTTAAACTATCATATACAGATAATTATTCAATTTTATATATATGTAAAAAAAAAAAACAGGGAAAAAGAAAACATGATCTTTAAAGAGTAAATCTTTGTCTTGTCTATGCTGACCTCTAGTGGTTTGACCTGGGTGACTTATAGTGTGTGGCTACAGGTTCTCAGGTCTCTGGAAAAAAAATAAAACATTGTATTGTTGCTGTCCAGTGCTTGTTCGGAGAAATTGCAGCTTACTTTACCCCATTTCATAACATCACACTGATCTCTGATCAGATTAGACCTATTTAAAAAGGATTTTGGTGCTTCAAGGGCTGTTTTAAAGTGAAGGCAGCAACTATGGCTTCCTATATCATTAGATACAGACAGTGGAGAATGTTATACCATCTTAACCCTAACCCACAATGAATAAATGACAGGGAAATAGAAGTACATTTTGTATTTTGGGCAATGATTTAATATCCTTTTACATTACCCTTACCCTAACCCTGCAATATTCATTCATATTGAAATGATCATATAGTATGGGTCACATAGCAAATGTAAGCACTACATCAATCTATTGTATTTAGGTTTGTTTTTTAGGGCTATCAGAGACGAAGGCATCCAATTAAACCAATAAACACTAACCATAATTACACTACTCCACAGCTGCTGAAGCTAAACTCTTTACTGTCATTCTTGAATGACATTAGTCATTGCTTCCAGGCCATTAGGGTCAAATGACCTGGAAGCTACTGAAAAAATGTGTTCCAATGCAAAGTGAATAGGATGGATGAAGAGTGAAGAGTCAGGGCCAGTCGGGAGGTGTTTTAGGAGCACGGAGTCCACTGGTACCTATTTGTAGTGACACTTTTCCAAAAGTTTCACATAGTTGGACTCAGGGTTGGGGTTAGGTTGGAGGCAAGCCTGCAAAGTGAATGGGATGGGTCAGAGGTGAAATCTGGCTAACCCTTGAACATCTGGCTAACCTTTGAACTTGTGTCATCATCACTATGTGATACTTTTTGTGAAAGTGTCACATGGCTGGATTAGAGGCAGGTATGCGAAGTGAATGGAATGGATCAGAGGTGAAATTTGACTAACCTTTGAACTTATGTCAAATCAATTCCTTCATAGGTTAGCTCATCATTATCTTTGCATCTTCTTTATGGTGCCTTACTCTATCACAGGTACATATTTGGTTACATTACACTGCAGCAACGTGGAGAAATCACACATCAAAATCTTCAGAAAATGAATAAACTCTATTTATGGATTAGTGGTGAAGTATCAAATGTTCAGTTTCCAAAAAGTTCCTCCAGGAGGTGTTTAGGAGCCTGTTTTCTTTGTTATCTTTCTTTTTAAATAACCCATAGTTGGACTTACAATTAAAAGAAAAATCTGCATTTCTTATCACAATATCAAGACTTCCTTGCGGTAGCTTCCAGGTCAAGTGACCCATTGACTCCAAACCGATGTCGAACTGTATTACTAGATATGAAAAATAAGACAAATTTGTTTTATTACATTTTACTGGTTCTTCTCTTTTATTTTTATAGTTTGAACTTCAGCTGTATTTCTCTCCTCTTCTTAATTCGAACGACAATAAACAAACATACCCATACTGTGCCTCTCAAAACTTAAAAGAGATGCTAAACTTTAATAATAAATATTAAGATGAAATAGCAAAAACAGTAAAAATCCATTTAAAAGAGGTATGTCTCATGTGTCTTTTGTAGTGATACAATTCGGCATTGTTTTTAAGTCACTGGGTCACATGACATGAAAGCCATTGAAAAGAGATGCTAAACTTTCCAAATAAATATTGATATGAAACAGATGAACACAGTCAAATGCAATCAAAAGAGTTGTGTCTTATTCGTCCCATTTATTAATACACTCCGGCATTGGTTCAGAGTCACTGGGCCTCATTAAATGGAAGCTATTGGGGAAAAAAAGCTAAGTGCAGAGAGCTATTAAAAATATAAATAAATAAATAATTATTTTTAAACAGTTTACGTGCAGCACGTCCATGTCGCCTGTAAGGCAGCGTTCAGGGCTTGGAAGCACATGGCTACTTCCTGTTTCGAGCCGGTCGCGGTTCTTGTGGTTTTGGCAGCCGCGGCCAGTGTCGGCGCGCCCCCGCCACAGGAAGTGAAGTCGGTGTGCTCTCTGGAGAATTCACCTTGGCTACACCTCGTCTAATTTTACTTTGACTGACAACATCTCTGCGCACGAGGTAAATGTTTATTCTACTTCCGTGTTTTGAACAGTTGTCTGTAGTCAGCTGTTACTGTACTTTGACAAACGTGTGTTTGTTTGTGAACGAAGCTTTCAAAGTAGTGTAGTTCCTAACACTGTAATTGCAGACAAGAATATTTTTTTTTCCTGCAGACTATCGTGCTTAAAGTTTATTTTATGTATTTTCACAACAGTGATTTTTTTTCCAAAATGGACAAAGACACAGTGCTGGCTCACATCTTGAAGCCGAAGGGCATGTCGACACTCCTTGGTGGAGAGCTGCCAGCCAGTGTGATTAAGAACTCTAAGTACATTTCCCCACTGACTGATGAAGTTCAAGTCAAGGGGAGAAATGAAGAAGACAGCTTGCCCTCCCTGGATCATGCAATCCTCGCCACTCTGTCTAAAGAGAAGAAAAATGTCATACTGAACGGCCCTGAAGGCTCGGGTAAAACCACCGCTTTGGAGAAGCTTGTTGTGGACTGGGCCAAAGGAGAAGTCCTTCAAAACTTTTCCTATGTCTTCCATTTCCGGTTTGGGGAGTTGAATTGTCTTTATGAGACGCTCTCCCTGGAGACGTTAATGCTCTGCCATCCCGGTCATATCTCTCCTGAGTCCCTGCCCCTCGTTCTGACGAAGCCTGAGGATGTGCTGTTTGTTTTTGATGAGATGGATCAGTGCAAAGAGAGCCTGGACCCGTCCATACACACCCTGTGTTCTGACCCGACCCAGGCGACCTCGCTGTCATGTTTGGTGGCCAGCTTGCTCGATGGATCGCTGCTGAAAGGCGCTACCTGTTTGGTGGCAACCCGACCTACAGGATGTCTGAATTTTGTGAGCGGCACCCGGGTTCAAGTGTTGGGGTTTCGGAAGCCTCAAAGAGAGGCGTACTTTAACGGGTTCTTCACTGACCCAGCTGTTGCCAAGAAAGCGCTGATGCACATGGAGAGAACCGTTGGCTTTTATGATATCTCTACCTCCCCGAGGTTTTGTTGGACAGTTTGTTCTATTTACAAGTCTCTGATGGATGCTGGAGCAAATCTTCCTGAGACGTTATCTCAGCTCTATGTAGATATCCTGATCCACCTGATTCAGATGCTCTCGCTGAACGAGAATAGCAGAACAGAGTTGGTGTTGGCCCTCGGCAAGGTGGCGTCTCACTGCTCCCTTGACCAGCATTTGAGCTGCACCAAAGAGGAAATGGATTCCTTTGGTTTCCAACAGTTTCCGACCTCAGTCGGTGCCTTCTTCCAGGTTTACGGGGACCAATCAGATAGACGCGTCTTCTCCTTACGCTCCCAGATGATGCGGCAGTTCCTCTCGGCCGTGTCTTACTTTTTGGACAAGTCGACGTCTGAGGGTGTGGAGAAGATGTTCAGAGAGCACAAAGGCAGAGCAAAGTTTCTGTACGTGTTTTTGTCAGCGCTCTCGGAGCCAAGTCAGCGCAGGCCGCTGGAGACCCTGCTGGGGGAGTTGAACCCAGACCGGATCACAGATTTCAGATGCTGGTTCAAAAGCAGCCCCGAGATGACACTGAAGAGATACTACAAAGACCAGCTGCACCACTGCCTCCATATGCTCCATCAAGCCCAAAGCGTGAGTTTGGTGAAGGACATCATCGCCCACCCAGCGCGAATGAACCTGAGCTATGGAGACCTGAGCCTCCAGGACTGTGTAGCTCTGAACTATGTCGTCAAGTGCCTCAGAGAGATCGAGCAGTTGGATCTGCGCGGTAACAGGATGCTGACAGAGGAGCAGGCAGAAGTGCTGGGTCCAGCTATGAGCTCGTCACATGAGATTAAGTAAGTGCTGAAAATGTGTATTTCCTTTTATACATTCAGGCTGCTGTCATATGTATGACTTCTCTTTTGTGTCCGTCAGCTTGACGAACACCTCCTTGCTTGCTGGGTCTGGCCTTCATCTGGCTTCGGCGCTCAGTGGAGGAATCACCAAACATCTAAGTCTTTCTCACACCGACCTCAGAGACGACAATTTTAAAATCCTCAGCGCTGGACTCGGGGACTGCAAGCTGCAGAATTTATAGTAAGATTAGCTCAAGGCAATCACTTCATTGAAAGTCACTGATAACAAGTCTTTCATACTTTTTTCTTTTAATTTGCCTAGTCTTCGAGGATGCAGTCTGACAGATGCAAGTTGTGAAGATCTGGTGTCTGTCCTGAACTCGGGCACCTCTCAGCTGTGTGTGTTAGAGATGAGTTTTAATGAGATTGGGGACCAGGGTTTAATAAAACTCTGCAAAGCACTACACAGTCCTCACTGCAAACTACAGGAGCTTGAGTATGTATTTTTTAACAGGGCGTTCTTGTATTTTGTCAGAGTTTAAATAATTGACTTTCAGCTTAGAAAGGTTTTTTTTTTTTTTTTTTTAATCAAAAGGATACAAGGCTGCAAGTTGACGGCTGCATCAATGGAGGCTTTATCAGCAGCTTTGTGTTCTGGCCATTCAGAGTTGAGAAAAGTGAACCTGACACAGAACACTGTTGGTTCCAGTGGTGTGGAGGCTTTGTGCAGAGCCCTGCAGCACCCGCTCTCTAAACTGCAGGTCCTCAAGTAAGTGTGTTTCAAGATGATGAAACTGGGGACAGTTGTGACCCTTTGCACCCCCACCCCCCCACCAAAAAATATGAATTAGTGATCAATATACCTTTTTATATTGTTTCAAACGTAGTGTCTTTGACAACGAGGTGACAGGTGAGTGCTGTCCTCATTTGATGGCGGCCTTGATGTCAGAGGGCTGCTCTCTGTCAGAGCTGGATCTGTCAGTGAATGAGTTGGGCCAGGAGGGGGCGCTGCTGCTCTGCAAAGCCCTGAGTAGACCCGGATGCCCACTTAAAAAACTCTGGTACAGTAACCTGTATTAATCATGTTCTGACCTCTCACTGATAAGCTACCGCCTTTCACAAACAAGCAGATAAAATTTGTATTATTATTCATCCTACAGCTTGACACGATGCGAATTAACCCAGTCTGTCTTCAAGGAACTTGGCTCAGTGCTGAGCAGTGGGACTTCTCAACTCAAGACTCTCACTGTAGGTTTAAATGATGTAGGAGATCAAGGGCTTAAACATCTCTGGGATGCTGTTGCACATCCACACTGTCGGCTGGAGGAACTAGAGTGAGTTGACCCTCTAACGCTCTATTTGTACCGTTGTTATTTACCGTATTCCTCACATTCTTAACTGCCTCTTTTATTCTAGTGTTGAAATGACTGGTTTGACAGACGCCAGCGTTCAGGACTTGTGTGGTGCCATAAGAGCCAGTAAGACTTTAAAGAGCCTGGAACTCAGGAACAACCTACTGACTGATGCCTCAGTCCCAGCCCTTGTCCAGGTCATGCAGGACAGCGAAAACATGCTGGAGATGATGTAAGCCTGATTTACTTCAGCTGATTGTGAACCAGAGTACTACAAATGCTTTTTTAAAACTAACACCCAACTCTGCTTATTTCTCTGACTCTTTTAGTCTGAGGTACAATGAATTCAGTGAAGATGTTTTTGAAAAACTGGACGAGTGTGATAAAATACAATACTGAAGATGGATCACTCCGCTGAGGATCACTGACTGCAACCTGATGGATGGTTGATATTTTTACATGTATATCTATGAGGGAATTTGCAAAATCTTGAACTTTTGGTCAGTGTGTCTGCTCTTAAATTCTGATTGAAATTTTATCAGGAAATTGTACCTATTAAGTATTTGTTTTGCTTATTATCATCATCTTGTATTACATTTTAGCAATATATTGCTTACACTCATCTGTTGTGTGTGACAGCTGCACTTGTATGTTTGTATTGTGCCCATTGCTCTAACAGTGTTTATGCCATTCTCTTTGTCAGTCTTGAAATAGATAGAAAGCATACTTATTATACCCTCAAAGTCACCCTCCATCACATGGTAAACATCCTGCCCAATTATAACTCAATTTGATACAACAATGTTTTATTAAGAAATCTTTGGCAGTATAGGAGATATACAGTATATTCAGTAAGGCAGTTGCAGTGATTTGTTTTACAGCTGTGTAATATATTACCAGTTCACAAATAAAGTCTATTTACATGTATAAAATTAGTTTTTAACTGTAGCAGTGTAGATTTGCACTTGCTGCAATTTTCTAACTTTGAACACACACGCGCAAACACACCTGCGCATACACACACACACACACACAGCGAGGTGTAGACAGACCACACACATTTCTCTGTCTACTCCTGTAAGCAGAAAGCAGATGTAAACCTCACACAGTGTAAACCTGACACAGTCAGACAATGTCAAGTCTGTATTCCACATATGGACCTCCCCCATATCCAAGTAATCACTCCATCTGAACAACTTAGCATCTTAACTTTTTCTAATTGGAAGAAAAAAACAATTCTTCTCAGCGGGTCAAATTGACAAGTTGGGACACACAGGTAGTGAACAAAATATACACTGGTGGTAAATATTCCCTCATTGTACACAGTGGTCATGTGTTTCTCCATTGAGGTTACCAGTGTGACCGCCATCCTTTGGTTTCAGGGTCTGACTGGGAGTTTTCCTGTTATTTGAGTTCATCTCCTCGTCTGAGCTGCTCTCAATGTCACTGCGGTCGTCTTTTGACACCTGTAAAATAAGGACAAAAATAGGAGCAGCAGTTTTATTAACCTTTGGAATAGTGAGGAAAGTAAAAATCAAACTAAAAAATGTGTACAGCCACTCTAGCAGCTCTGCGAGGCTTTCTGCAAACATGCACACACTGACGATGCCACGATCCAGACGCAGGGTGACAACAATTTCTTTCAATTTACAGATGTACCAAAGTATTACTTAATGCACAAATTCAAACCAAATTTAAGGGGAAACACATTCTGCTCAAAATGCTGATGGGAGTAAGGAAGGTCAAGGATCACCAGAGTCACTAGGATTGATCATCAGGCAACAATGAATATCAACCCAAATCATGTGACAATTCATTTAGTATGGACAAAACTAACCCTCATTTTTCTGATTATTATTTTTTATCAGATTGCTTGTTAAATTCCATCGCTGTAGTACACACAACAGCCAGACTAACCTTTCCCTTGAATATGGCTTTGATGGCAATGCGAGCGATGAGGTAGAACCAGATGATGTGAAGAGTCTGCAGCACCAATAGCAGCCCATTGAGTAACCACCAGGCCCGGTATGGCCCAATGATCTCCCAGCTGTCAATTAGGACAGTGTAAACAATCCTGCAGCAAACAAACATATAGGCGTTATTGGAGCAAACAACAGATTATAGCAACTCTTAGTTCATGCAGAGACTCATTCAGTGTATTAATGGCTTTTAAACATTTGAATATGTGACAAGCTGGAAGAAGTATATAATTTGATATATAAATAAGCACTCATTTGTCTCACCAGAAAGGATATATGACAAGTCGAGAGATGAAAAAGCTTATGCTGAACACCACAAACAGGCCATCGCAGAGCCTCTGGTACTTGGCATAGTTGGCCAACTTGGCAGCCTTTGGGAATAAATAAGAAATGTATGATAAAAATGGCATGTTAAGAAAATATCACACCAGTATGTTTGCTGTAATTAACAGTAATGACATGTAGCCACTGAAATGTGTGTTTGTGTTTTTGTCAGGCAGCTCACACCTAATTTTACTACCTCATACTGCTACACAATGATGAATACTTTGTCCCCTTGGGTAAATCCTTTTTTCACTTTGTTAGTAACTTAAAGCACAGGTCTAAGCACACACAGACACCTATACACAATTGATGTGGAAAGATGTCAGCGATGGGTCTGCAGCCCAGTGCTCAAGGTGAACTGGCACCTCTCAAGCTACCAGTGTAACCTCTGTATTGCCTGGCTTGTGCTGGACCGTAACCGGCTAACTTCTGATTCCTGAGCCAGGTTGCTATAGAAAGCCAATGTCACATCCCTTTTGATGCACCCTGCAGTACCTTATATTGGTAGTAAGTAAGTTCTGTGAACGAGCTTATATACAGGACAGGCTTCAGTTAGCGTTAAACAAGATGAAGTTACTCATGCAACTGTTGGGTGTGTGGTCTTTCTAATAACTTTATAGTCTTATATTTCATCAGTTTTATGTCAAACTGCAACTTTAGAGTTGAAAAATTATCTTTTAAATTGACAAACATCCTAGGTGTAATTCATGTCAAAATAAAACGGTATCCAAAAATGTGTTGTCTCTTGCTAATCATCACCATACATACTTTTTTCTGAAATAAGGTCCCATGGTGGTCCACTGGAAAGGAGTATGACTTCACCTCTCTATGGATTGAAGAACTGCTAACAAGTTGCTTAAGTGATATCTTTGCACTGAAGTGCTAATAAGAGATGTGTGTTTGTCCAGTCAGATGGGTAGCACAAATCATTCACAGCTGCTTTTACAACCTTGCACCTGTGCAACTACATTTCAATGGCATCATGTCAATGACATTTTAATAAGAAATGCATTTCTGTCTGAAATGCAGTTTCTGTCAAACTGGTATTACAAGTAGCTCATGCCTATTTTCATGACCTTTGACTTAAAACCACAACACAATGACGAATATTTACGTCTTGTGTCCCCTTAGGCAAATCTTTAGTTACATTCGATTGGTAGCTTGAAACACACCTATGCACAACTGATGTGCCAATAAGAGATGTGTGTGTGTTCAGTCAGACAGGTAGTACGAGTAACTCGCAGCTACTTTTCCAGCCTTTCATCTGTGCAATTAAAATTTCAATGACAACTTGCCACTGAAAGGCTGAGGTTAAGACAGGTGCTTCCTTTGTTTCTGTGAGACAGGTCATGCAGGTAGCTCACAGCGCAGCAATGCTTGCTGAGTTAAACTCAGAACACTCTCGAGATTGCTTCTTGGAAACGGCACTACGATAAAAATCTTCATCTCTGACTGATTTACCTCAAGGAAGATGTCGGATGCATCGTGCACAACCATGACCAAAGTGCCGGCTCTTATCATGTTGTTGGTATAGGAGAACGTGATGAGCATTATGGTGGCCAGGTGGTGGACAAGCATGATCACGAAATCCTGCCATCAAAGAAGACATAACAGAAAAAGAGAGAGAGAGAAAGTGGTAAATAGAATGCTCAAGTTGCTTGCACTGTAAATCAAAATACATCTGCTAGTTACCACACCAACTGAAAGGCCTTGTGTAAATACTGGGATGACAGGCAGCGAAGCTATATATACACATATGAATAAAAGGCATTGTAAACCTTTGTGGTGCAGCAGCATCTTATGTTAAACCTGTTCTGCCAGCGCACATAATGAATAAATGAGTAAAATAAACAAATCCTTATATATTGGTAACATGAAATGGTGTGAAAGTTAAGCCTGCAAACACACTGCCTTGATAGAGATATAAAAGGGAATATGAATAACAGTTCTGATAAAAAGGGTGTGATTGAGAAGCTGAATGATAGTGTCAGCAAAGCTGTTGTTGACTCACCTTACGTTTAATGTCTATGAACTGGGAAAACATCAGAGACCAATAGAAAGCCAGTTCAGCTACATAGTAGTTGTACTGTCCGGAGCTAATAGCCTTTGGAAGGAAGTGAAGCAAAAACACCTTTAATAAATATTTAGCCCAACTGCCCAAAGAACACAATGGTGCTGAATGGATTATAGTCATAATACTGGCAACTGAATATGATTGTGCAGTTAATAGAAAAAAATACAAACCTGAAAAGGATAGTTGTGCCAACACTTTCTGACATCCCACATCCAAGGCGACTGACGAAAACAGATTAAATGCAAATAAGACAAGATCAGCAAAAACATTCAGTGGGCTTATTCAGAAAAGTTGAAGCTCTGGAAGACTTCAGTGCAACAATATTGTACATCATACAGTATGCTGATTCAACTCACCACCCACAAATGCTGCATGGCATAAATGAAAATCCCAGAGTAAAATGTAAATCGCCACCTGAAGAAAAATAAGAGTAGAATTTGAAAAACAGAACCATGTCACATGTTATCTTCTCAAAAAAACAAGAGACTTCTACATGCAGCCTGGAAAGAGCAGTGCTTTGAGCTACATTCTAAAACAGTGGTAATACTTACCATGCTCACCATGTTGGTGAAATGTTGTTAGAATGCTAACATTTATCATCTTAAATGCAACATGTAAAAACTGGCATTTTATGCAACATCACTGTCGTAATAGAAATCCAAAGTTAGAAAAATACAGATTAAAAAGTAACATAATGTTGCTTTAATGTAATCCATTAGTGTGCTAATATTTACCATGTTCACAATCTTAATGTAATGTGTTAGCATGCTAACAATTACCAATGTTCACAATCTTAATGTAGTGTGCTAGGGCGCTAACATTTACCATGTTCACTATCTTAATATAGTGTGCTAGCATGCTAACATTTACCATGTTCACTAGCTTAGTGTGGCATTTTAGTGTGTTTACATTTAACATCTGATAGCATAATGAAAAGTGTTTGTATTTGGTAACAAAGATATTTAATTAGACCTGATGATGGAACTCAAATCAAAATTCTTAGCCACTCAAGCCTGAGGGGGATATGAATGTCTGAACCAAGCGTCATGACAATCTATCCAAAGGGTGGATGAAAAACAAGTGTCAACCCCAAGGTGGTCAATCCAGTACTTGTTGAGCTGGCTCAGTGTTTACCAGAGCTGGATGAACAGGCCGACAGCTGCAGTGCAGAAAAATTCTCCATTCATTAACTGGGTGCAAAGCAGTTTAGTAGGAACCTACATGCTCTCACAGAACTTTATCTGCGTACTGGGTCTATCTTGGTTCCGGCGGATGCGAAACCATCTCTGTAGTTTCCGCACATCCCAGTCCAGCTGCTTGGAGAGTCCATCCAGTTGTCTCGTGTCTGGACTCTAAAGAGACGGTACGGGACAAATAGTAATCACTTGTCACTCCACATGTAGTATTTATTGAACATATTATTATGCCTGTGGTGGTTAACATCTGTATCACAGTGTGCTGAGGAACATTTCATGGAGTACAGAACAAACATGGGCCTTAGGTACCATTTTGGATTGATACACCCTCTCTAGGACATCATTGGGCTGAGCTCGGCGAGGCACTCCCGCTTGAATCTGAAGTATGTGGGCACAGGGCTTGGCCACTAGCCTGTGTACACACAGACCATGGCACAAAAAAAAGAGGGAGGGGACACAGAGAGATGGTGTGGTGTTAAGAGAGACATTCAGACAAGGACAGAGTCAGAGACAGAAGTCAAGCACTTCAGCTACAGGAATGGATGAACTATTAGCTAAAATTGGCTACGGGCTTCCCCCTCACTGACATAAACACAAACTGTTGAGCCTCAGCAACTTTTCCCCACAAAGTAATGTTTGACATGCATGCGTGTGTCTTCAGACGGAGGGACTAGAGCACAATGGGGCCTGTAGGGTGAGACACGGGCGAGCATTTACGAGGATTCCTGGGGAATGTAGCACCTCGTCTAAACAGGGCATAATGACCCATCATGTGAGGAGGGTGGGAGACACAGAATGGAGGGAGGGCCGCCCTTTAACCAAAATACTGATGTGTATCACAAGATCCTCCCGTTGAGTTGACCAGTGTTCACGCTCAAAACTCGGGAGCCATTTATTTAGATCTCAATCTCAGCACAACCCCACTAATCTGGATGCAGTTCTCCCCCCCAATATGGAAAGAGACTGAATGAATAGGAGTACAGACCGGAGGCCTTGGCTTCTACTTCTTTCTTTTTTTTTTCTTTCCCCGTCACTGGTTATTTGACTTAGGATTAAGCAGAAAGTTTGCATGGCCTTTTAGTTTGGCTGAACTCTCCTTTCTGTCCATTTTGCACAGATTGGTTTCCTACAAGGCCAGGCTCAGGTTCTGTGTTATCATGTAAGGGAATTAAGACTGTGTGTTAATTACATGCTACATCTGGTTATTTCCCCTCCAGGGCTATCCTTAGCTCAGCAAGGTAAACCGGTGTCTCAAGTCTGAAGGAGTTATTTTTCATGTATGGATAATCACAAAGGAATGCCAACACTGTTAATTAAGGCTAAGACAACAACGCCGGCTTCTTGTAGTCTTCTTGAGGGATTCCTGGGACCGGAAAGAGAGAGAGAGAGAGAGAGAGAGAGAGAGAGAGAGAGAGAGAGAGAGAGAGAGAGAGAGAGAGAGAGAGAGAGAGAGAGAGAGAGAGGAGGGCCATAATTATCTGTCACACGAAGCAGGCAGGCAGAAGCTGAGGCAATCTCATATGTGAATCCAAAAAGAGAGGAGATCGTGCCTAACTTCATTTTCACATCAAACTTTTTTTTGGTGTAACACGCAGGGCACATAACAGATCTAGGGACTTGTTTGTGCTCACGGTTAAAAAAAATATGACTCACACGGTAAGACTGCGGCTGCAAGAAGGAGTGTCATTTATATTATTCCCCAGTTTTTTAGGCTGCTTTTTCTACTTCATGAACAACAGTTTCCACATGAGACCGAAACTCTCTCTCTCTCTCTCTCTGACACACACACACGCCACAGGAACCAAAAAGAGGAACGTCACCAAACATTAACAACAAACGAGGTCCTGTTGGTGTGTTTCCTTTTTTTTCTTTACCTTTCAAAAAGCAGCCGTAGTAGAAAAACCCCAACAGCCAGGGGAAATGCGTACATTAAGTGTCCCAGCCGGGGATACTCCACACCAGGTGGCGGACGCTCCAGGTCCGCCCATGTAACATTTTCGGGGAACCAAAACCTCTCACTCCAAATCCAGGCTGAGATGTAGGAAGTCATCTGGGACCAGGAAAAAAAAAAACCCAAAGCGGGCAAGTTTGTAGGCTAAACGCGGAGAGATTAGTTCTCGTACATCTGGCGGCAGAGGTGTACTGACAGAAACATTTGAGTAGCGGTGATGTTCGCAGCTCCTCCCTGAGCTCAGCCAGTATCACTTTTTTTTTTTATTTCCAGTTCGCACTAACTCCCTCTGTGTAAACTGCACGGACCGCAGGGCTGGAACGTCAGGCAGAAAGGCAACACCCACCCCTTCGATGAGGCAACTTTAAAATGAAGTTGTAGGATGTTCTTAATGTAGTCGCCGGGGTTTGAGCCTCTGACACTGCCACCTTGTGCCTTTAGCGTCACGTTTTGGCCGTGATGTGTGGAGTTAACGGCGGCTAGCGTTATAGCTAACGTCAACTGTCTGCCACCTCCTGTTTGCAATTAGCGTGAAGCGTCATTTGATTATTTAAGGCTAAGTTAGCATTTACAAGCAACTAATGCTAACCTATGCAACTTTTGGAGCTGTATGGTGGTGAGTTACGGCAGCTGAGATACTTCTTGTCTTGAGTAATATGTCACGCTGTCATTTGTGAAGTAATTCATACGGCAATAGCAGATAACAATCAAACAAGTAGCTATCAGTTAGCCATCAGCTATGTCCAGTAACGTTAGGTAACTTAGGCAACCTAGCTAACGGTTAGCTAGGTGGAGAGTAGCACTCAGGTAAATAACTAACGCTAGCTAATTAAATATAAGCTAAGGTGATATACAGAGGTTAAATGTTAGAATACGATGAAAGGCTACTTTGAAATATGACAGTCACCAGTCATCCAGTTAAGTATACAGCCTGATTAAATGAGTCTACATTACAACCTGGTTTTCCTAAATGAAAACCATATAGATGAGTATTTTTCTTCCCCTTAAAATGGCTAAACATGCATTTCCACAACTATTCATATACATGATTACACACTCAGCTGCCAGTTAACTAAACTAATGAAGTTCAGTGCAAGAGCCCAGCAATAAACCCTGCATGTATGAAGGTTATAGTCCTCAAATGATCAGAAAGTTTTAAACATCTTTATAGCTAATTGTAAACATAAATGACATATACAAAATCCAGCAATGCATGTGTCAAGAGTGATATAAAATATGATGAAGCATATATAGGACAAAAACCTGCAAGCATACTGCAGGAAGTGGATTTTTAGGTTTGAATTTTTATATCCTGTCTATAGGTTATTAACCCAGTGTGGGTTTACCCCTCACTTGTCTGTGTAGAGAACACTTATGTCATACAACTCTTAATCTCCTTAACTGAATTTAGGCTATTTAGTGATCTCTAGAGTTGAATAATTGTCCAGTGGGATACCAACAAATGGTTGGTAAATATTGTAAATTTTAATGTGAAGTAGACTAGAAGGTTGGAATGGTTGATTATTGACAACTGTCAGTGATTCATGGTTTAATCTGTAAACCTTTTTACTAGCTTACACTTTCCACAAAGGTTAAGGTCTCATGCTGGAATCTGGCTACACAGCAAAACTCATTAAGAAACCTGGGTCTTACATTTCTGAGCCCAAATCGCTTGCTATTGCTATTCCTGATATTGTGTAGCTGCAAGCAGTAAGCTGTGACCTCATTGAACTTGCAAGCTGATAGTGTTGTGGTTTTTTTTTTTTTTCTTTTGTTGTGAAAATGTACTTTCACTTGTGATTTACACTCCTACAACTAGCTGGGTGACAGTCTCCCCTTTAATACTGACTTGATAAGGTTTATACTTTGTGTTCTCAATCATTCTCTGTGTAAAAATTCAAGTAGTCACATGATATGGAATTGCACAGCCTTAGATAAAATGTTTAAATGACATCAGAAAGATAATTTGGGCTCAATTGATAAATCAGCATTTTTTTCAGCCCAGATTGATTTGAAAAGACAACATTTGCACTGTTGAGCTGGTGTGTGCTAATGATATTAGGTTAGCAGTTACAGTGAAGCTGTTGAAAAATGGTGTAAATGGCATATTTTCATATCACTCTGGGATCTTGGCGCTTCCAGTGACTTATACAAGCTGTATGGAGCCATTTTATGTTTTTTTTTCCTGATGTTATTTATTTCCCTTTTAAAACAAGTCCCTCTCTATGTTATTTAGGAAACTGTTGCATAGCTAGATAAATGTTTTGTGGACTACAGATTCCTATCAGTATTGGGTTGAGTAGATAATGACTACATTTTCATTTTTGGGTGAACTTTTCCTTTAATTGTGGATGGTCTCTAAATCGTGATCTCCCCTCTGCCCCTGCCCTCTTGAAACCTGAATGTTTGTGTGTGTGTGGAGCTCATACATTATTCAAGGAATTTTTTATGTCGCTACAAGTTACAACAGCTTCCAGGGCGCGGCATTTGTTTGCTTAAACATATAACCAGTATTTAAATATCGCTGTGACACTCTCAATTCATGCAACTACTTTCTTACATTATGTCTATTCTGCCTTGCCCCTGTAAACTTTTCAAGGCTCGCTGAAGAGGCTAACTATGATATTTTGTAGTCAAATAAATCACAAATGAAACAAGCAAATTATTTCCCTTTTCTTAGTAGTTACAGCACAACCTCAGGATGACATGTAGCTCTAACCCTGAAGGCCAGTAATTTATATATTCAAAGTGAGAAAACAGCGGCCTATAAGGTGGAAGCAGGATTGTGGATGACTCACATTCTCACACTTGGTTTCCCCTGTTCTGTGTCATCCTGTAGATTTTTACATCAGTACCAGTATCTGGCCAGAGAGCAGCTCAGCTCCCTGAACAAAACCCCTCTGTGTCAGTGTGCAGCTGCAGCTTCCGAGGTGCCCTACTCGGATGCATGACCTAGTGTGGAGGGGCTGTGGACTTGAGCCACAAAATAGGGGGGAGTCATATTTGAGGACAATCATATAACACCCCTTTACAGTAGTATTTTAGCCATGCTTGAGCTTTTTGTCCTTTTTATTTCAGCCAGATCTTTTGTCTTCACTGGCTTCAATCTAACATCAGCAGGGAGGTCTGGTACACAGCGTCCGTCACCCCCTTGGTGTCCCCTGCCTCCCCCTCACTGCTTGGACTGTTCCATTTTGCATCTGAAAAAATCTCATAGTTGGAGAAGAGTTCTTCATGTCAGGGACTGCTGTAGCCTCAGCACACAGAGTACTGTAGCTCCCGGATCACCTAAGGTAATATTTCCTGGTTAAGTGTTATTCTTGAACATTTATTAGTCTGTTTTTTGAGAATTTCTCAGCAACTATGCAGCTGCCTCTTTCATGAGTACTTGCTATGTGTTTATAGATGATGATGATGATGATGATGCATTTATGTGTTTACCTTTTTTATGAATACTTAAATCCTTAACCAACGTTTTAATAATTCGATTAAGACATTTGTTAAAAAACATTAACACTTGATTTGATGCTATATATCTTTATTTTATTGCCTGATATGTTGTCACACTTGTTTTCTTTTTATTCTTTTTTTTTTCCTTTACAGATAAACAAATGGATGATAAAGAGCTGAGTGATCCCATGAATAACGTATCACTGATTAAAGGTAACCTCGCTGTATTGTTTTTGTTTGTTTATTTCTGGAGAAATTACTGAACAGAATTGAAGGGAATGACTTGGCAGTGTTTTGCTCATCGTGACTCTCACCTGACACGGCGTATCTTAGTAAGTGACAAGGTGGAGAGAGGGGAAAAAGCATGAGTCACACTTAAGAAGAGCGTCTGAAGCTGTAAGCGCAGCTGGTTGGCTTGAGAGCTTTTTACAGCGCTGTGCTGTGATGGCCTTGTTTTAGAGGCTGATCTCTCTAGTGTCAACAGCTTATTAGAAGATGGAATCTCTTTGCACAGAGGGTACATCAGCTGACTGCTGTGTGTTAGACATATTTAAGGTGGCTCAATATAGAATGCAGCGGATAATGCATTGCGATGGGTGAGCGATGTATCCGCGAGTGAATCAATTTTGCATGATGAATGAATTTGTGATGCTATGCTGCACAGCATATAGGCAGCACAAAGCAAACAGTGTCCTCACGATAGCAGTAGTTTCACCCCTATACAGCACATTCTGTGGCTGTAAATTAATATCGCTCCCAGCACTTCGATCAGCAGAAATTCCCTGAGTATTCTGGGCATTCAGTCCAAGCAGTGCTAACCCGCCGTCACATTCATTGGGAAGGAAACCGACAGCGGGGAAAGAGAGCATGATGGCTCTAGCCCTCAGCACTTGAGCTAAAAAAAGACTTTCTCCTACATCTTTTTTTTTTTTTTTTTTTTTTGTGTCATCACTTGAGGCAGCGTGATGCTCAGTATCCCCCAACTAGGCAGAGAGGTATTTTTACTCCCATTATTACTTTGTCATGTGTCAGTCTGACATTAAAACATAATTGGTGTAATAACTAATGTTGCTAAAGATAACACGCTGGACGCCCTCATCTAATACCATCGTTATCTCGTCCGCTCCAGAGGATATCTGGATATCTTTCATACAAACCAAGCACAGGCGACCCTTCTTACAGGGAGCCCACGCGCATTTCTGACTCTCACTCATACATATGCATGCACTCACGGAACACACAACCTCATACAGACATGCAGGACGGAGCACTGACCACCCATCCTTTGTCTGGCACACAGCAGGGTGGTCATGTGCTCAAGTCCGAGGGTGCCACCAGCCTCCAGTAGTCGCTTCATACGCGTTCATTTTTGGGACATTTATCAATGCCACCACTAACGACGTGTGTGCGTATTTGTACATTGTGTTTATCCAGCCGTGTGTGCCAGACACAATGACAGTACAAATGCAGTTTTTCATAGCAGTCTCAGTCCTCTGATGTATCCATTTATGGTGCACATGCTTGACCTGTCGCGACTCTTGTTTTCCCCTCTGCCAAATGCTCGGCCTGAGATGAGGTCATCTCTTTTTCTAGCCATGGTAGATTAGAGGATCAAAATATTCACTGGACATTGCAAAGCCCAAGTATTTGTGGGGTTTGTTTCCACGACTAGGAAACACAACAGACCCTTGACAACGCTGGCTAGTCCATTCCCTCTGTGTATTGTTTACTGTAACACAATGTTAACAAGCAAAGTAGATGTGCCAGAGATCATATGTTGCTGGTTTAATGGATGATTTTGAATAAAAGCTTGGAAAGAAAATACAGATAATGCAGTTGTGTCTATTTCTGGGTGAGCAATTAGTTTATGTAATAGTCCCATTTTAATATCTTGGGAAATCATCTCGTATGTCAGCCCTGGTTAAATATTTGGGACTGAAGCAGAATGAACATGGTGGAACTTGGAGTTATTCTTCTATTTTTATAGTTAAATTGCCATCATTACTACCTGATGTATCATTATGTTGTGAATTTTACATCCTCTACAGTAACTTTGAGGGAAGATAAGAAGCTCTACCCTTACAGCTGAATATACTCATGTTTGGAGAGAGGATGATCTAATTTGGATAATTATTCCTGTTTTCCCTCTCATCATCAGATGACTTGACCAGGTCAAACATGGGGTCCTCTGACTCCGAAAAGGTTATCCAACGCTTGAATGATGAGCTTCGAGAAGCACAGGAGCTAGCTAACACTGAGAAGCACAAATGCATGGAGCTACAAGGTGAAAATAACATAAGCATCAATCCCATCATCAAACCTAGTACTGTGCACACACAAGCAAACAACCACAGGTGAAATAAATGCTGCCGTAATTCACAGGGATCCTGGAGGAAGAGAGGAAAGAAAATAAACACCAAGCTGACGAATCTGCAAAACAGATAAAACTTCTTCAAGGTAAATCCATGTCTTTGTGGATAGAAAGGTTTTCTCAATCTTATTCAAAATGTTTACACTCCTAATCTAAACATTGAACACTGTGTGTGCAGGCCAACTGCGGCAGCTCCAAGATGAAATGGGCGTCCTCAGAGAGCAGATAGATGTCTCCTCCAGTTCACACAGTGAGCTGCAGAGTGCACGTGATGAGTCAAAGGCTCTGAAACGTGCCCTGGAGGCAGCCACTGCTGAGCGGGAGCGTGATGTCGCTGCCATCCAGACTAACCTGTCATCTGCCTCGAAGGACCTGGACAAATGGCGTCAGACGGCCAACAAATATGAGCGTGAGATAGACAACCTACAGCGCGACCTTCAACAGCAGAGCAAGCAGTGGCAGAAGACTGCAGAAATACAAGGTACTACTGCACAAATGCACAAAAATTATGATGATGGCTGGTAAAATTTAATAGTATTTAAAGAAACACACAATATACCTGAACTGTACAATTTCTCTAAATATTTAAAAACTCCAAAAGCAACATAATCTGGATGACTGAGACATGGATTGCTGTTGCTGCACTGAATGTGAACAAAAAAGTTTAGCTGCAGGGTAGAACAGTTTAAAAACGACCAAACTGAATTTCATGCAGTGGTCTTAACCTCTGGAAATTAGTTGCTCAGTGACCTCATGATTTCAAATATAATGTAGCTCTTTGTTTCTGGCACAAAGAGACTTGTCTACAAATGTATACTAGCCTGTACAAGCAGCTAGAAAATGTATCATGTAAAATAAGTAAGCTAATTAAGAATAAGGCATCTGCTCAGAGCTTGCTCCGTTACATAAAACCTGTATTTTTCACAGCCAGTGAGCTGCAGTCCATGCAGGTGGAGTGTAATGGCCTACAGAAGGAGTGTTCTGTCCTGCGATCTGAAAAACAAGACATTGTCAATAAGCACCAGAAGGAAAAAAGCAGTCTGCAAATGGAGTGTGCCTCCCTCAGGGCCGAGAAGGAGGAACTCCTCAAGACTCACCAGAAGGAGAAGGGCAGCCTGCAGAGTGACTGTGCAGCACTGCGTTCTGAGAAAGAGGCAGCGCTGCAGAAACAGAAGCAGCTGGAGAAGGACCTTGCCAGGTCAGTGCACTGTGCTACATTATCCAGAGCTCAGCCTCACCCCCACCTTTGTGTACTCCCTCTGTTTCATTTGCTTGACTCTGCTCCAACATGTTTTGCTACACAGTGCGCCACACACCTTGCTTTGTGTAAGCCCTCACCCTTTTGAACTGTTTCTTGCAGTTCGCGTGCCCAGAATGCTGAGCTGAGCAACAGCCTCAAAGCCCTGGAGAGATCCCAGCAGGAGTTGGAGAAGAGGCTGGTGGCCATGCAGCTCCAGCACCAGGAAGATAGCACCAAGCTGCAAACCCAACTGGAAGAAGCAGACAGCCACAGCAAGACTCTGCAGAGAGAGGTATGTTCACAAAACTAAAAGGTAATCTCAGAATCACTAGAAGGAATTACTTCTAGGAATAAGAATACTTCTACCTTCAAAGCTGACAGCTGAACATTGTCTGCACTTGTTGTTCAGTCACATTTTTCACTCCTGTGACTGATGGAACAGATACTGTCCCCTTCATAACCAGAGCAGCTGTGTACATCAGCTACACAATGGCTGGCACATGACTATGTTTAAAAATCGTTGTCGTTGTCAGTTCAGTTTTCTGGTCAAGCTGAGCCTGTATATGTTGACGATTAGATAACCAGTATGTTTTGATAGTAAGGTTTCTCTCAATTTAGATTTCATCCTCCTTCATGTTTGTACCAGGCTTGGGATGATATGAAAATGTTTTGTTACAGTTATCCTGGCCAAAATAATAGCTGTTCAGGATACTTTCCTGATAATGAATATGTTTACAATTCAAGTACGAATATAAATAAAACTGAAATAAGGTAATCATAAATAATACGTTTTTACATAAATAAAGGATAAATAAACTGCGGGCACCTCATCTCTGTGTCATTCTGTAAAGGACTGTATGTTAACAAGCTTTTTCAATTCACTGATGTGAGGATATTCTTGATTATCCGGATAGAAATTCATTATGATCCACTAATTCTGAGTGTTTGTTATCGGGATCCACAGTAAAGTCTTCCGTTGTCCCTTCTTTGTTTTATTTATTTATTTATTTTTTGAGCAATGAACTAATCCAAAGAAGACACTGAAGTGAAACCTGTCCTCTCCAATCGAATCCAATGATTTTAAATTGTTTTATCCCAGTTTAGAAGAGCTTGATCTTGACTTTGACCCAGCTCAGAAAGCTAGTAAATTAACTCTTATGCCTAAAGGCAGGATTTTCTACTTTGACAGGCATGATAAATAAAAGCTCTGATCAGCATATCTGGCTGATATTTAACGGGACATGTTGTGTTTTTTGTTGAATTAGTGGTTTATTTGCTTGTGTCTGTATATAATTTGATATCAGTTAAAATGTCAAAAGAATCAACTTGAATCTACAAATGCCGGGCAGCTTCTTGCTAATGGAAATAGCATTCAGTTGTGCATCCAGTCCAGACAGTCCACAGGTTGCTTGCTGCTGGCAGTGGCACACTACTGTATGCTCCCAGTCAGATTTAGCAGACTGAATGGAAGTGAGCCACTGCTATGACACCGAGACAGGAGAGGCACTGTTGAATAGCAGAAAGCAGGGATGAAGTCATCCTTGACCACAAGACATTCATCCCAGTGTGGTGTTTCTCTTTCAGTCACTGAATAAAAGTGGAAACTGAGTGCTCTCACAGTGTCCTTTTTCAGACTGAGCTCATCCTGTGAAGCCCCGTTAGGGGACAAAGAATCAATCAGCGATTCTAACATCAGCATGGCCCCAGCATGCTCCCCTTGTTGGCTGTATTTACTCTGAAAATGCATAGAGGGATAGTTATCCGTTTAAGTAAGACATTATAATGTGCTTTATGCAGTATGAGGAGGCAAAGACGGAGTTGTTGGACCTAAAGGAAAAATATGAGAAGATTGAGCAAGAAAAACAGTCGCTTGCAGGCGAACTTGAGGAGTGCAAATCCAACATGAAGGACTTGCAGGAAAAAGGAACGAAGGTGAGTGCTGGTCTATCATACACATTTGACACAATATGGTGCATGAAGTGGAGAAACAATGATCTGCAATTAAGCTCAAAAACTGCAGCATAGCTTTTACTTGCATTAGACGCCTGGCTGGGCAATATATCTTATATTGTCATTGTGATATGAGATTGTATTTGATTTTTGAATGTTGTCTTTTTTTCGTTTCAAAGGCTGCATTGCAGCAAAGTGATGTACATTTCTGAACTTACCAGACTGTTCTACTTGTTAACACCTGCCTTTTACCCACTCAGAAATGATATCCACATTACTGATGATTATTGATCAAAAATGTAATTGTGTTTATGGTGTGAAAGTATTTAGTCATGCCTATACTATTTTCACAGTACTTTTGGTGTATTTATTTAAAGATGTGGTGTTCTTTGATTTTGTTGCCCAGTTCCAACATTTTGGAAGTGTTTTTTGAGGAGATTTCAAAATGTCATATTGTTATTGTGATGTATATTTTATTATTTTCTATCAGCTATTATAGCATCATATATGCCAAAAAATGCAATAAGGTGTTTTCACTTCATGCAGCCCTAACCTAAATTCAGCTAAATATTTTCAGGCCATGTTGCCCAGCCCCAATAAGAGGCAGACATCTTCAGTTGCTTTGGTTTTGGAGGCATGAGCTTTGCTTCAAAGTTTGCAACAAAATATTATTGTATTTTGTGAAATATCGCCAGGCATTAAAGGTGAATCTTTTGTAGGATTTAAAGCACATAAATATATATTTATTTTTATCCCAGCAAACCTGCTCCCCTGTACTCATCCACTGTCTTTTACTATTGCTTTTAGACGTTGACAGCTGTGTGTGAGATTTGTATAAACACCAATTACACACACAGACTATTGACTGACGGGTTTATTAATAAAGCTACACCCAACTAAAGTATGTCCCATTGCAGCTGATTACTATAATATCCCTTCCCTTCTGTAGACATCCCTATTGCTGCCTGTTCAAGCCATAGTCATCGGCCTTATCCTGGCTTTGCTGTATTGGTGCTTCGGCGCATTGTGGTAGTAAGGTACACATTACTCCTGTCAAGTCGGCCTACATCCTTTCATTCTCATCAGTGTCTTCTAGATCATTGCATGACTTAATCAGGTTTTCCTAACTCCCCAGAATGACTTCCTCAGGGGGAAACTGACAAAAATTGACGTCTGAGAAACTCTAACCTTTCTAATCATACAGTTCCAACATCTGACATCTGTTTGTCTTGTCTGGATGGCTAATGCTTAACAACTGTTTTCTGTCAGTTGGCTTGTGATGGGCCTACCTGAAAGAGCTAACCCGCATTCTCTGTGCACTGCATTGCTCTCAATGGCAAGCTCCCTCTGTCAAAGCTTTTTGTGATCTTTGGGATGGGCGGGTTTCATGCGGTGACGCTCATGTTTCCATTTCTGTGTCACCACTTTTTTTTTTTTTTTTCCTTTTCTTCTCAGAAGCCATGGATGATCTGGGGGCCGGTGGTTGCTGTGGCTCTGACAGCTGTGACTGCTGCTGTGCTCTTCAGGACCTGAGGGCAACATGCTCAGACACACACATGCAAACACACACACACACACACACACACACACACACACACACACACACACGGAAGTGAATCCATATTTGTCATCAGATTTCTCCACACTTGCCCCCTTATCATATCTGCACTATTAATTAGGAGGGCTCGTACTTAACACTGTTTAATTTTTAAGATGCTATATTTTAGATGACAGAGAGGTTAATAAAAGAATGTCAGTTTTGTGTGCAAATAATTAAGTCTGTTTGTACGTCTGTTATTTGAAGAGAACCTAGTTGGGCTGCATTTGTGTTTACTATCTTGACTTATAAGGTTATTCATTAATGAATGTAAAGTCTACACACTTAATATATGATTTTAGATGGATCACCTCGAGTTTGACGCTCCCTAAATGTAACACATCTCTGTAACTGTCAGAATAATAAATATTGTCACAATAATGCCACCCCTGACCGAGTGCATGAGGAATACCTCAGATACAAACCAACGCATCAGTGGATGGTTACGATAAGATATTATCTATTGTCATAACCAATATCAATGTTGAAATGGCCTTTTTCAGAATGTTTTGGAGACAACATGGAGAAGGTATTTGAGGAATTTATCTTGCAGTTATTCTGGATAGTTTGGATAATAGCCCTGAGAGCTGTTTTTCATTTATTATGGGTGATGTGTCGCAGCCACAATTTAAATATGGTGGTTTTCCCGTATCAACAGAATCTAGTCAAAGGTTGTAAGTACCTACTCCTGTCTTGAGTGTTTGCTTTCTATTTTAAGATGAGCTTTCCATAGACGGTAACTGTGATGATGATGATGATGATGATGATTGATGATAAATGGTGAATTTACATTTTCCGCATCAGCCAACTGTACATAATATTACATAATCGGCCAATCAGCTGCAGTCAACATAATGGTATCACTTGCTATCCACTTCTTGACAAAGCTGGATAAAGCAAGTAATGCAAATGTCTTCAAAGTGACAAAAACACAGATAACAGCAATAGGCATGTTATTGATAAAGGCAATTAGGGCTGCACAATATGTTATTTCAGCATCAACAGTGCAATGTGGAGTATTCACATAAGCAATGTCAAGTAAGGCAAATGCTGCTTAAGCTTTTTTGCTGCTTGATACAAGAGAACAACCATCTGATATAATATGATTTTGTCCATTGTAAGTGTTTCTTCCTTGTAACATGCAAAGCTCTTCATGCACAGCAAACAACCGATTATAATCATTCCTGATCAACTTATCAAATGAAAGAGGATCTGTTTGCTTGTTTGATAACATTCAGCCCTCTGCATGCAAAATCCTCTCACCTCAATTATTGAGAGTGATTTAAATATTTCCAAATAGATCTTTTCAGTTTATCTGCTGACAATTTCTGCATTTGTGTTCACAGGAGAATACATAAACAGTATATTGTAGAACCCTAAAATAATGCAGTGTCACTTTTTAAAAATATCGTGCAGCCCTAGTAGCAATCAGCCATAAATTACATCACTTGTTTACTGAAGGGAAGTCAACACTACATAACATAATATAATTTGAAATCCTGCTATTCAGAGATATTTTATCGCATCCTGCCATGAGTCACCACAAGAAACTGGTGTAATACTTGAAATGACGTGTTTTATAAACTGGACCTAACTCAAATCTGAATTTGTAAATAAGCTCATACATAAATCTGGTATTCATTCAGAGTTTTCTGATGGTAATATATTTGCATGCATCATATGATTCTGTGGAAAATCTCCATGAATATACATATATTATTAATTTGGTGTATTTAAGATAGTTTGCGCAGTCAATATCTGTATTTTGTAAAGAGATGGAAAGTTATATAGTTTCTTGGGATTAAAGTTTATGAATAAGTGCTCTGAAATGTAAGAGTGACTTCAATTAAAGAGCTCAACCTCATAATTGCACCTTACAGTCATTGCATTGCGGATGGTCACTGAAGCCACCCAGCCTCATAGAGATGAGGTCAGAGTTTCTGCTACTGTAGGTTTTGTTTGAGAAACACGAAGAAAATACAGTTTATCTGAGGTAAATTGTCATTGATCTTGTGTTTTTAATATTGGGGGAAAGTAAATATTTATTTTGATACATGGTTTTTCTTCTACTCTTCAGCAAAACAGGCGAGATCTCACATTTCCTGTTGTCTTTCCTTCTAATAGCTCCCTGTACTGCAGATGGCATTTTAAGACGCTGATTGAAGCTGACAGCCAGGGGCACAGTTTGTTCTCCTTAAAGAAAGGTTTGCTCAGGTGAGCGCAGCTTGCACGTCAGCTTGCACCAACAGTGCACCATAGGGAAAGCCATGCTTACCCACAGAATACACAGTGGTATGATTGATGCATGAAATGTGGGCAAAGACTTAGTTGTAACCTGCAGTTTGACCTGCATGACAGAATGACCCTCTGGAGTTGTTGAACCACAGGAAAATGACAAGAGATGATACACATCTCTGGCAGGTCAGGCGGGACATTTAGCACATGTGTATGGATGTTCTGGTGCACGGCAGCTTCGGCTGGTATCAGCATATAAGTCCAAGAATACATTACAAACACACATCTGCTCCAGAAAAAACACCCTCATCTACAGAGATTATGTATATTCCTTGTTGCAGTCAGGAATCACACCTGATTGTTCATTTTTGAAAATTAAAAACAATTTGTGCACATAGAGGTTGGTTAATTGCTCATCCTGCTCAGTCCGTGACTTCAATAGTATAACACATTTTGTAGCTCTGGGACAAGATGAAAAATATGATGGCATAGTGATGTCGTCTAGGTTATCCCACACTGAAGATGTCCTGTGCACAGAAATTCGGGCCCCTTGTTCAATTGAGTTTAGCTGGTCTGTTTTTATAACTTATACTGCAACATCTTCTAGCAAAAAGTTGCAGCTTAAGATAAAATAGTTGTTGCCATGATAACTCAAGAATCAGAAATAGTTTAATGATCCATGAGGGGGAAATTGGGTTACAATATAGTTAGTTCTGCTAGAATGGAAATGTCATGCTATAGAGAAAGAAGAAAAATAAAGACAAAAGTAAAAAGAATACAAATATGCAAGATAATATAATGGTGTGATGTAATCAGAATACAAAAAAGGTAAATGTATTATAAATTATAGAAAAATGTCATAAGATTACAGATACATTCAGTAAAAATGGGGATTGTAATTTTATCATAAAGAATGATATAATCTGTAAGCATGCACACAACAGTACTCTCACACAACATCCCTCTGGTCTTCTAGTGAAACCAAATACAATAGTGTGTATTCTTAGAGTTGTTAAGATTAAATAAAGGTCAAGTTACATCACTTTAGTATTGTGATACTTGGATTATGTTACTGTCTACATTTTAATAATTCATTAGTTACTATCAGAAAACATTTCTATAACTGCAGTGTATATATATTATCGTGTAATATAAAAGAAGGTAGTAATTGGCAATAATTTACTGTAAACATAAATGCTACATTCCTGAAACATTAGTAGGATATTGCTCATGATATTACACAGAACACATTTTTAAGATTGCACTGGGTAAATTAAAATATTACACCAAAGAAGTGCTTTAATGAAATACAACACAGTGGGTAGTAATAGTAGTTTCCAGAGTTACAGAATCCTGTCTGAGTCTTGTTTATTACCTGGGCTGTATTTGTGTCTCACAGGTACCTCAAGCAACATGTAGCCCTCCCCTTGTTTATTTCGGGGCTGTTTGAAGGATCAATCCCTGCTTAGACTACAAGTGTTTCATCAGCGTTTGATGATCTGAGTTAATGTGACAGCTCACTGCGGGGGCCTTCAACATCTGCTGGGAGATTATAGGGTTCAACACTCAGTGCAATTATTATGCCCTTTAAGCAGGCTGACCACACTGATTCTTGGCCTGTGGAAAAAGATGCAGCTTATTTCTCAACAGGATGTCTGTTTCTACATTTCGTCATACCTATCGGGGCCATAGCTGAGGAAATCAATGACTGTGGGTGTGCCACCCACCATGACGCATTTTTGTGGCGTTACATCGGCTCAGTCATTTTCTGGCTTTGCTGTGTTAAGGATCCTTCTCAGGACACAAACAAGATGAGGAAGCTAATGTGACGTGAGGCTGTAGTTCAGACAACCTTTGGGAAAAGCACTGTTCGTGTGAGCGGACTGAGGACAAACGCTTCGTCCTGTGTAAACCCAAACATGAGAATCATTCCCACGCACTGGCGAGCCTCTCTGCAGAGTTGCTGTGTCCATTTTGTTCTGCTCCAGTTTGTATGTAGGTCATCGGTAGTGGACTAGGGATGCAGCAGAATGGCAGCTGCGTTAGATGGTATTTTTACTGTGTAATCTTGGCCTTCATATTAGCTCTAATTTACACCACCCTTGATTTAAGTCCTTCTCACATGGTATGTGAGAAACTGTCTTAATTAAACTGATATCCCAAATCACAACACAGTAAATAAAGACTTTCTTAGAAAGCCTCTTAGCAAAATGTCTATTTACCTACAGTATGTATCAAGAGTTATTTGATCATCTTAAGTCAAGGCAGTATTATGTGTATTTCCTTGTTTTTTTAGTATATTTGAAATGAATGTGGACAAACAATATGGTCATGTGTCAATAACTCTTTGGGGGTTTGATGTCATTTAAAAGAAAAGCACTAAAGAATTACTACTTCCCACATGTAGCTAAATCTTTCATTACCTGCCTTATTCATAAATTGTGACTTATTATCTGTTTATGGTTGTGATACACCATATGTTTGAATGTTTGAATATCTGTTTGTATAACTTGTATATAGGCCAGCACTATGCAAAAACACTGGACCTTTGAATAAGTCATCCACAGAATATCAACTCAGTATCACCTCTGGAGGTCAGTGTGTTCATGGTGAGTCCCTATCAGTTCTGTTTTTTTCCTCTCAATCAAGAAAATCTCAGTGTCTGCAATCCAGTTGAAAATCTTTAGACCAGAGCCGGTTCAGGTTTCTGTACACAAAATCCCTCCAAGCTTCACTGTCAACTGAAGCAGAGCCAATCACAAGAAGCCCTCAGTTCCTGTCCTCTAAATGCAAACAGGGGACGCGCCACAGTCTGCCTCTATCATGACACCCAGTGGTAAGTTTTGGACTTGAAGGAACCATCATATTACACATTAGAGTAATTTGTTGCTAGATGCTTTTGTCCAGAGCAGCAAACAAATCGAGTGTTTTTATTTGTTCAAGTGTTTCCCATCAATGATGTACTGCCATCAGAAATGTGTCAAGAACATGACTGGAGTTTTTCTTTTCTGTCATTACATAACCTGGAGCAGGTACCCAGTCAGTGATGAAGGGAGGCTCTGGAAAGACAAAAAAGTCTTTCTTTCAGTCATGCAGCAACATGTCCTACTCACTTAACACCTTTTCATGATTGGAAAACTGTAAGAACCACACAACTTTATACCCTACACCCTATTAGCAATCCAACATCAAACACATTTTGCAGACAAGTAAAAAAAAACAAAAAACAAAAATGCTACACAATTGCAACCAAAGCCTGAAAACCTTGATCAAGCTAACTGAAGCTTAGGAAATTGTGCCCTGAGAAACAGTATTACAGCAATATCATGTATTTTCTACAAGTCTTAACTAGCTTTAGTGAAAATAACATAATCTTTTTACTGACCAGTCATTGACAGTGGGCAGGTTACTGAGTTAAAAGCTGGTTATCCAAAAATGTATTTTTGTATTTTCATTTTCATGAGAGCTTTGACTCGGTCGTAAGTCTGGCCTGTGCGTTCTCTTTAAATGATTGACCGAATAATAGAGTGTCCCGGTTTCCCCAATGATGGGTAGTAATCAATAAGTTTATCCAGAGCAAACATCTGCTGGGACTAACTGCACTCCACCAGGACACGGTTCTTTTTATTTCATCTTTCAGAAAGATACGTTGATAATTCATCCTTTCGACGCATCAACAAAACCTGCAAATAAACTCAACCATCTGCTCACTCATCAACAGAATCACAGCAGCGGTCACATGTTTCTGCCCGTGACAACAGAAACCAGGAGGGAAGAAACCATCTGAAAAGTAAGTTTTTACACTTTCATTTCATTTCCATATGTTATTTTGATGACGTGTTATTCATCATCAACAACACATTGCATGGATTTTTGTTACTGACTTTCCCCCTGATGAGCTGTGCTCCAGAGAATGGCTCCAGCATGTATGTGTAATGTTGATGTGTTTTTATAGGCGAGCCATGGCAGCTGATCTAGATGTGATCAACCTGTTCATCATTGCTGGAGGAACACTGGCTATTCCCATTCTGGCCTTTGTTGCCTCCGTCCTCCTCTGGCCCTCTGCACTGATTAAAGTGTATTACTGGTAAGGTCGATAACTGATGTAATGCCTGTCACTTGATATGTTTAATAACTGATGTGAAGATGAGCAACAAATAATAATTCTGCCACAAATATTTTTATTGCTGATGACAAAAAAAAAAAAACATAACCAAAAAGACTAACTGAGATTGTTTATGCATCAAATTAGCTTCAGCTACATGGTACTTTTTTGTGCTTCATAATTTACCTAGAATTCTGTTAATATTATAATGTTGCAGTACGTAAGAATCAGGCACCTTGACTTCATGCTCTCAAAAAATGAGTGTAGCTACTATTAGCTTGTTACCTTGTAAGGTTTGTAGAAGTGGTAGGCAGTAGTTTTCTCATAAAAGCAGTACTTTGATGTCTTTGACTTGATGTCAATACTGTGATACGTTGACATTCTGATTTGAGATAAATTTTGAATGTTTTGAACCAAATGTCTTTCATATTGCACCTTTTGAAGTGAATAATGAACATATAGAGTGTTGTCTTAAGAATGACTTGAAAACATTTCAATATCTGATTTTTAAATGATACATCATGAAAATGACAGTGTATGTCATGTGTTTTTTGTTTTTTTTTTAATCCTAAACTTGACTCAATTTGAAACCCTCACAAGCAGAAACAAAAATAGCAATATTGGCAACACATGTTCATTTAATTTGCATCCAAG
This sequence comes from Acanthopagrus latus, assembly GCF_904848185.1. Taxonomy (NCBI): domain Eukaryota; kingdom Metazoa; phylum Chordata; class Actinopteri; order Spariformes; family Sparidae; genus Acanthopagrus; species Acanthopagrus latus. The sequence goes on from NC_051045.1 coordinate 12,673,082, forward strand.
CCATTCATCATTTAGCTCAGATTTGAATTCTAGTGCTCATCTGTGTGTCTATGAGCTCAGACATACCTGCTCTCCTTCAGGTACTGGAGGAGGACTCTGGGCCTGCAGGTGCGCTATGCAGACTGCGGAGGCTATCGCTTCTGCTACTCCTACAGAGGAAAGCCCGGGATGAGACCTTCCATTTTAATGCTGCACGGCTTCTCTGCTCACAAGGACACCTGGCTCACTGTCGTCAAGGTCAGGAGATCTCAAACACTAAACGTAGCAGTTTGTTGCTGTGAACTCAGCGGACAAAGACCCCCAGTCCCACTGCCCCCCCCAGGCCTTCAACCTTGAACCCTCTCAGATTCAGCTGATATCACCTTGTATGTGTTTGAGTGAGAGAGGCTGTTTTTGTTTGCATTTTAAGTGTGCACAAATTCAGTGTCCAATATTAAAATAAACTATATTCAAGTTTTGGGATCTATAGATTAAAATCAGATCACATTATCCGTTTAAAGCTGCATTTTCTGTCTGTTTACTGTTATAGTATCTACCAAAGCATCTGCACATTGTGTGTGTGGACATGCCCGGCCATGAGGGAACAACACGCACCAACACAGAGGATTATTCTATCCAGGGGCAAGTCAGGAGGATCCATCAGGTACACCGAAGAACTAGAGAACAATTAAATATATGTATGTAATTTGTCAGATGCTTGAATGATCCCTCTGAAATCTAGTTTTTTTACTCTCACTTGTCTTAGTTTGTTGAAGCCATTCGCTTAAACAGGAAGCCTTTCCATCTGGTTGGAACCTCCATGGGGGGAAATGTAGCCGGAGTCTACGCAGCCTGCTTCCCCTCAGAGATCTGCAGCATGACTCTCATCTGTCCAGATGGTCGGTGGCTGTGTGTGTCTGTGTGCACACAACATTATTAATGCACATTTGAGTTATTTTAATTTTAAAGAGACACTTTAATGTGTCGGGGAGCAAAATGTAAGAAAATAACAATGATAATGTCACAGTGGTGTCATCTGGATCATCTCCAGAAAATACTAGAAAGTAAAGGGTTGGCTAGTTTGACCTCTGTTGCTTTAATTTTGACCATTTAAATGAATAATGTATCCTTTAACATTACCCTTAATGTTACAGAAATGTAACATTAATAAAAATCACATTAGTTTATACAGAGCATGGATTCATTTTACACCTACAATCATTTGCTGTTTCTTGCATTTTATTTGATCAACATTTACTGTTTCAAACAAAACACAAGCGTGTATCATGTGTCTTCTAACCCAAGAACTAAAAACGTATCCTGCAGGTATAAGACACCCTTGCGAGACCAAGTTTGACAATCATCTGCAGGACCTGGAGCACAGCAATTACACATTAAACATCCCACTGATCCCGACGACACCCGAGGAGATGGAGGACATGTTCAGACTTTGCTCTCACGTTCGCTTTAAAATCCCCCAGCAGGTCAGGCCCACATTTCAAAATAAGCACAGTATGGATTACACTCTGTGTGTACCCACGGTTGATCACAACTACAGAAATGTTTTCAAAAGCAGCTACATTTTGTGTTCAAACACATTTTCTCGTCTAGATTCTTCAAGGACTGGTAGATGTCCGGGAGCCTCACAACACATTTTACCAAGAAGGTTAGTTCACTTTAGTCTGGGCGTTTTTTTTTTTAAGCACATGGTTGAGCCCATGTGATCAGTAATTTGTGTCTTTTCAATCAGTGTTTATGGAGCTTGTTGGAGAGAAATCACGATATGCCTTACAGGAGCACCTGCATCTCATCACTGCGCCTTTACAAGTGATATGGGGCAAACAAGATCAGGTAATGTATGAAGAACACCTAATACAGTGACTCAGCAAAGCCCATTTAAGTAAATGAATTGATTACCTGGCAGCTTCTGTTTCTAAATGAATCCCAAGTTTCAGATTAAGCAATAGATTAATCATAAAAATGGGGTGAGGGTGGAGGCTCGGGTTTCTCGAGCCACTCAGGTCTGAATAGAGACGCGTACATAGATAGGATAATTATCTCATATTTGTCCAGGTGATGGATGTCTCTGGAGCCACAGTGATTTCAGAGATTCTGCCTGGATGCAGGATGGACCTGCTGGAAAACTGTGGACACTCTGTGGCGATGGAGAGGCCCTGTCGGACAGCCAAACTCATCCTGGAGTTCATCATCGTGCAGCAAGAGGCCAGGGGTGGCACAAAGAAATCCTCCTGAACCCAAAGACTAGTCATCATGTCTCTCTACTGCAATGAATTACGCGTTCCCTGTACGTGACATGCATATGTAACACAGACTCCCGAGCCTCAGACATTAACAGGAAGATAATATAGTGTCCCAGCATTTCTTAGAGGGTGATATAAATTGCATTTCACTTGCATAATAAATCATGATAGTAAAAAAAAAAAAGCTCCATGCATGTCTCTGTGTGTTCAGATGTGTGGATGTGTGCTCGCAGAGGTGCCTGCCTGTGTCTGCAGCAGGACCTCCTCCCCTCCTTCACCCTCCCTGTGTGCGCAGTTTTGCTGCAGCCCGGAGCCGAGCACAGCTGCCCGGCGCGACCAGCGGCAAACATCACCGTCCGGCTCCACCGCTGAATGCTAACCCCGAGCCGCTGTTTGTGGATAAAACAAAGGGAAAAAAACATAGGCACGAAGCTGAACTGGTAAGGCTTTGTTTTTAGCCTCTATGTTGCTCCAAGGCAGTCTGATTAAGAGCCCGGCGTTAACCCGAGTTGTAAGAGCAGCTAACGTCAATGGCTCGTGGGGTGCTAGCTAGGTTAGCTCGCTAGCTACTAGCTAGTGTTCCAGTGTGGCTCTCGCTTTGTATTTAAGGCTAGCATACGTAGCTCAGTGCTACCAGGCTGGCTCCACAGCTTGTAGTCATAATGCGTTTTGTCTGTCTTTTTTTGCCAGCTTGATTCATTTCCGTGTCAGGGGCAGTGAAAATATGTTGAACGGCGAACTACCATTAACACCAGCTCTGTTAAACAAACATTAGCTAGATTCACTAGCATTCAACACTTACCGCTAAGCTACTTAATTTACGTGAGATACTTCAAGTTGCACTGTTGACGTATATGACAGGGTGACATACGAAACCTAAAGTTATGGGTTTACGTTCATCCAGCAGCGCCAGGTTTCACTTTCACTGACTTAAGTTGATGAATCACCTCTGCTGCTAAATCCTGATTAACATGCGTGGCTGCAGACACATCAGTGGCAAAGCTCACACAGCTGTCCACAAACTCTTCCTCTAGCTTTTGATCAAGTGACATGACATTCATCAGCAGATGGAGTTTACCAAGTGTCTTAAAAAAATGAACTTCTTCATATTTCCCTGTTGTGGTTTCCTTGTTTTGTGAGCCTCTAACAGCCATATTGGTTTAAAAGGCTCAAAGTTTGATTTCCTCTTCCTCTCTTTAAATCCTCCGAAAATGTCATGACTGTAATATGATCAATAACTTCTGGACTGCTACTGAAGAGACATTGCAGTGATTCTGAAACAGGCTGTTGGTTTTGGCTGGGCAATATGCTTGAGATTTTGTGATGTGGCAAAGCTGTTGTCCTTTCCTGGTTTTAAAGGCTGCATCACAGTAAAAGTGATGCAAGTCTGCAGGCTGTTCTTCTAACACTTAGTCATTACATCCTCATATCTGATTGTTACTTATCAAAAATCTCAATTGTGTTCATATTTGGTGAAAGTATCAACATTGAGGTATTTGGTCAAAAATGCCAAACACAAAAATCAGAGACACTGAAATACCCCAACATCCCCAACTAATGTTGCAAATGTATATTTTATGCATCGTAATACAACCTAAATATATGTGCATAAATACAGTATGTTGTTAATTAGGTCAACATGCTCCCAGGTAGAACATTTTGCTAGAGATGCATGATTACAGGCCGAGACTGTTATCAAAACCTTTAATTTCACATGTTTTTGATTTCAAAAAGAGAAAAGAAGTAATTTGGTTTAATATTATCTGCCCAACAGTGTGTATCAGTTATACAGCTAATGCTGATGTGACTTTTTTTCACAGGTTTGCTGAAGCCACATCTGTTCCCTCTCTGTTTTGGTTCTGACCAAGTGGGTATTGTTCTACAAATGGATAATGGGGACTGGGGCCATAGGGTAAGCGATGGATAGAGGCCATCTTGTTTCTGATAAAGAAATATCTGCTGATTTGAGTGAATTTACTCTGTTGCCAGTTTAGTTTGTATCCAGCGTCTAAAAACAAGGTTGTCTTACAACATCATTTTTATGTTTTTACTGAGAGGTGTAGTATTTACCCTTATCACTATTGATGGGCTGGACACAAATGTAAAAACACTTTTCACTATAATACAGTTAAACAGCACAGCACCGCAATGTTTGAGCTATGTGTGCCTAAATTCACACTAACCTAACTTGTCCCTTTTCGCCCTAGATGACCACTCCTGTTACCTTGAACGTGGGAGGCGTCCTGTACACCACCAGTCTATCCACTCTACAGCGCTATCCAGACTCCATGCTGGGTGCCATGTTCCGGGGAGATTTCCCCACAACTCGCGATTCCCAAGGGAATTATTTCATCGATCGCGATGGAACACTTTTCCGGTACATCCTGAACTTCCTGCGGACATCTGAGCTTACCCTCCCTGTGGACTTCACGGAGACGGACCTCCTCAGGAAAGAGGCAGACTTCTATCAGATAGAACCTCTGATCCAGTGCCTTCACGACCCAAAGCCGCTGTACCCTCCCGACATCTTCGAGCAGGTCGTGGAGCTCTCCAGCACTCGGAAACTGTCAAAATACTCAAACCCAGTCGCTGTCATCATCACCCAGCTAACCATAACGACGAAGGTCCACGGCCTGCTGGAAGGTATTTCCAACAACTTCACAAAGTGGAACAAACACATGATGGACACTAGAGACTGCCAGGTGTCATTCACCTTCGGACCATGTGACTACCATCAAGAGGTGTCCCTAAGGGTTCACCTCATGGACTACATAATGAAACAAGGGTTCACCATCCGCAACACGCGCGTGCATCACATGAGCGAGCGTGCAAACGAGAACACGGTGGAGCATCACTGGACTTTCTGCAGACCAGCTCACAAAGTAGAAGACTGAGTTACAGCACAGGTGTTACGAGTCACATTACTGTTTGATTTGTCTTCATATGACACAAATCACGATAAGAAAAAGAATAAACTTGACCCTTTATTGAGTAACGTATTAGAGATAATGATATTTGGTACAGTCCAAAGTCCAGGCAGTCGACATTAAAACAAAGAGAATGTAAATTCTTGATTTATTGATGAATACTTTTTTAAGTCTACGAAACAGAAACAGCATTCCTTTCAAAGCAGAACGAGCCTGTAGCAATGATTTATCTATGGAGACCAAAATTCTGCAAAAAATGTGGGAACAATGATTTTTTTTAAAGAAACAATTGTGAGTTAATATGGCTCCATTATCTGCTTATGTTTATTCCAAAGTGAGAAATAAAGTGATTGTAAACAGGTAGCCCTGATTTGAGACTCTTATGCCTCTATACCGTATCAAATCTGCATTTTAACAAGCATTAATGTAAATCTAGATCACAATTTGAGGGTAAAATACTAACATAAGAGGTTTTTACTGCATACACAAGCTGTCTTTGGTCATATTTTCGAATAGAGACACTGAAGAAAGAACATTTTTGGGATCCCAGGATGTCAAGAGGATAGCTTTTTAAAAAAAATTATTAAAATGTTGATAATCTTTAGCCCAATTTCTTACTTGAGTTTACAGTAGATCTTAAAATTAGTCTCTTAGCTCTTTTATCTCCTCATACGGTACTTTTTCTTAAAACCCTAGTAGTCGTTGCATGTGTCCCAGTGTCTTGTGTATGTATATGTATTTGCTGTGTGTGCTTTGTAGTATTGTTATACTGTTACACTTTCAAGCTCATATCAACAGTGCTGTGTTTGGTCATTCCAGCCAAAATAAATCCATTTGTGTATTTGTCAGTCATTAACTTTTGCTTTATGGTTGAACTTTTTCACCTTGACTCAGTTATTTTTTAAACGGATGATGATGCATGTGACAACCAGCAGATGGCTCGTATGACAAGTTGTGTTATTGTAATACCACCGTTGGTTATGAGGAATGTAGCAGCATTTTTAAAAATAATTTTGTAACATGTTTTCTGACAGAGACATGGTCCTTCAGTCAAGACTTCAGATTTCATACTTTCACCCATTTCCTGTTGCAAATGTCAACTAATAGCATCCTCAAAGTCATTTTACCTGTCAACCCCCTTGTTTTCTTTTTAGTTTTGATTAATCAACTACGATTCTACAGTGCAGTCGTATTCTGAACGATACAACTCAGGCACTAAGGCCTAAGAAGTCCCCTGCCAGCCCCCGCCTCCCACATTCCATTCCTCCAGTTGGTTTTGCTGTTTTCCAATTCCTAATCATTGTCTGAGTAATTATTTATCCTTAAAGACTTTGTCACCTCCAAAAAAGTTAAATATCTTGTGTCTTACTGACACTTGGTTCAAATCAGGGTAATGTTGCCCCCTGGTGGAGCTTTGGCTACCTCACTGTTACTGCCTGAAAGCCTCCTCTCTTTTAAAATTGTGTCTAACACCCCAGTGTGTTGGATGATTTATCTACTGACCTCCAAGGTCTTTAACTCTATGAATGGATTCCCCAATCTGCCTTTCTCTGTGGTACTCAAGTTTGTCATGATCATTATTGTGCGTGGTGTTAACTGTGTCACTGTGATAAGATACAACAATATCCATGCAATTTTAAAGAATGTTAAAATGTTTTAATTCAAAATGGGATTAAAGAATTGCAGTAGAGGTTTGATGCACCTTTGAGAACGCAGGTAGATAGAAATTGAAATGCAATTGTTGAAACTGTTCAAGGGATAAAATGGATCGATGACACAGAAGAAAAGATTGCTGTGACATGGATTTGGATTCACAGCATTTGATAGTTACAAAAGTGTGAGCTGCTGAAGCAAATACCAAACTCATCAGCATAACTTCGGCACACACGCACATGCTGTTTTACTTTCTGGGTTTGTGAATACAAACACTTGCCTCCCTGGGTGGGACCTGTTGTGGCAGCTCCATGGACGTGGCCGGGTACAAACCCACAACCTCCTCCTGTCTGTAGTTCATCATTCTGAGTTCATCCTGCCATGTCATGCGTGGCCAAAGCTCCGGGGCTCTGGATGCTGGTTCAGGGGTTGATAATGAATCTGCGTGAGACAAATGGACAAAGCAAGATTAGGCACTAAGAGAGAAGGGGCCTGACTAATAATATCCACCACTGACAAAGGAGGAAGGGAGAGCGAGACAATTTGGGGTGCGGTTAAATAGAGGGACGCCACATTCTTGGTCTCATCTCTGTTTCGTCCATCCTGCCTCTGTGCTGTTGTCGCATCTCTCTGCTGCTTCTGACACTGGTAAGGTTCTTTCACGGTGTGGTCGGTTTAGTGTTAGGTGTATGTCTTTATTCTGTGCTTACATCGCACACGTACTGATTGGGGGACAGTTTGAACTTGTCTGATTAGTTAATTATTTAGAGCAATTCTGAATCTGTATCATGGAGGTGTAGTTGCCTTTGGTTGGCTCTGTCAGGACTGCTAATATCTTGTTTTTGAGGTCAGTCTACAGTACATGATGTCGATCCAGTAAAATATTTGTCGAGATGTAAAAGGTCTCAAGAGTTAATGTTGCTTCTTCACTGGGGCATTTGATCCACAGGATAATCAATTGAAATAATACAAACTAGTTGATTTAAATCTGTTGCCAAAGCCGCTCCGATTCAAATCCGAGGCTGACGTGAACTTTCCAAAACACCTTTTTGAATTGCCAAGTTGGCGGCACCACAGATCCCGTAAGCATCCGTGAGTTACTGGCGGTAAACCCCTGATCCAGACTGGGCACTCCAGAGCACTATCAGCCTCCACAGCTGTCTATCAGTTGTCCCCTGGTCTATTTGGGGAGACAGGCCACTCCGAATTCCTCTTACCGAGATAATCCAGAAAAGAAAGATGGGGATAAAAGATGGCTATCAGTCTGGAATTTTCCTAATCCGTTGGAGCAGCTTGTAAACCCCAATCATGATAGGAGGTCTTAGGTGGCATCATTCTCAACTGGGACCAAATTGTAAAATGGGAGAGGGAGAGGAAGATCAGAAGGATGAAGTGCAGGCGAGGTGGAGAAGGCGTGAGACCTGCAAATTGCTTGTCGATTTGATAAAGAGCAAGAGGCCACGAGACAGGAGGAGGGGAGCGGTAAGATAATGTGATGGTGGAAAGTGAAAACAGTTTTCTGACAGGGCGAGTTCTGTGATTCAAAGCAGATTCTCACCTCTCGTCTCCTTATACATGTCGCAGTTGATAGACAATATTACCAAGGTAAAACTTTCAGCGTAAAGTGTGAGAATTGTTTCAAAAGCTGGGATGACCGCCAAAGAAAATCTGCGGTGGCCTTACTTCACATTCCTCAGCTGCAGAGATCTCGAGGCCTCAATAACCTTCTATTATTGATAGATTTTGATGGATTCAAGGTTTCCATTACGTCTTACAGCCCTGTCAGATGAACTCAAGTATTCTTTGGCCTCTGTTTTGGACCATTTATCCTGAGGCTACTTCTGACTCTTCTCAGAATGAGTTAGGGATACTGGGACATTTTAGTGTTTCACTTGATTGTTTATTCTGTGACACACGGTATCTGAATTTTAATTTCATTTGACTTTTATTGCATATCCATATATGCACCCATATCCCAATATATCCCAATAGCTAATTTTAAGTAGTGTAAATTACAGCTGTTTAATCACATTCTGCAACCATTTATGCATTACCTATAATTAATTTACTTTTTAAAGTGTTTTGTCCATCGGTTTAACCTAATTTTAAACCACTTATTCATGACTATATATAGCTAACTAGCCTATCTGACTGTTTATCTGTTAGCCACTTGAAGCTACCACTTTGGTAGGACTGTGGTTGGTATACATTTGAAAGCTTAGAGCAAGCGAATGGATGCAATTATCTTTAACCATTACTTTTTGCTAGTGTTTTCATATATTTATCCCCAGTTTAACACTTGGTATCCATTAGCCTACATTTAGCTCATTATTTCAAATGTTACCAATTAGCCAACCTTATTTATCCAATACTTTTTAGCTAAGTGGCCTATTTCAACCATTTAGGCTATCCATCACTTAGCTGTCTATTTTAACCATCCAGCTATTGCTTTTAGCTAATATCCTACCATAACCATTTATTTCTTTTAGCTATTTTAACCATCTTGCCTATTGCCTTCAGGTAGCCAAACTTTATATTGACTTTACTTTCAGCTATACTGCTAACCCGTGTTTAGTGAAGCAATGTCAACTCTGCTTGCCTGCTAGCTAGTTTTTGCATGCTCTCAATATTGTGTTGTTAGCGCTAACTCGATATGTGGATGTTTACTTATTTAGATTTCACTTTGAGTATTTATTATTTTCAGAATAACTGAACTACTGTACAGTTTCACTCCAGGCTTTAGCAGCACCCAGAATTACCCCACAGGTTGGCCTACAAGTTGGCTACTCCTCGTTGGGAGTCAGTGGCGTAGACAACCACAGGCTAGAGCTAATATGTGATTTGGGTGAACTAAATCTTTTTTAGTAAGTGAGTAGTTAGTAAGTAAAAGGGTCATGATGTTTGTTGGAAAGTCCTGCAGTGTTCAATGCAGAAAAGACTTGGACATATGTTTTGTGAGCCGTGAAAAGCAGAAGCCACGGTCGGCTGCTTTAAAGTTTGTCAGCCAAGTTGTCATGACAGAGTTAACAAGCAGGAGGCCAAAGGTTAGTGTGATTGCTGTTAAAGCCCGCTGACAGCTTACATACATCGAAACAGGCTCCACATTCTGAGAGAGTGCTCGTGGTGAAAATGTTGGCAAGTCGATGTTGTTGTCCTCCAATAGTTGATGAACAGACACTGACAGCTGTTCTGTGTGTGTTTCTAATCTCGTCTGTCTCTTCTTCCTCCAGTAAAATCTCATCAGCAGGATGCCTGAACACGTGTGAGTAATTAGGCTCTGTGTTCTTATTATAGACCATAATACTCATTTACACATGCAGACAGGAACACAAAACAAATATGTCTGAGCTTCTTTTTGGTCTTAACTTTGGACTTTTCTTTCCTTTAAATCTTGTCCATTTTTTTTTCTTTTACAGGCCAGAGGTAAGACAACTGACGTTTCTTAATGCTTGAAACAAACAAAAAAACCCTTAATAATAATACTTGGAGAAACAATTCAGATGGTGTTGCAAGTGAAGTACATGTATTTGAAATTTCTTTTTGGCGATTTCCTTTCCTGAATTATGTCTCCACCCAGAGGAAACCAAAGATCTCGGCTTCCAGGAAGCTGATGCTCAAGGTAAGAAGGATCCTGCCCAATTTTTTTTTCTGCCAAGTGATATTGTAATACATGTGTTTGACCAGAGGAGAGCAGCAGAGGTCATGGTGTGAGTCGCTATGCTGGGATTTATCTGATGAGCACTACACCTTCACCTTGCATGTAAAGACAAAGTAAATCGTTGTGTTGTTATTATTCGCCAATTCACATGTGTGCAGAGTCTGATGGTCGCAAAAGCCAAGGAGGAATTGGAACAGGAGATCCTGGTTAAAGAAGAGGAGAAAGAGAAGTATCTGGCAGAGAGAGCGCCTCCTCTCAACACCAGCGGCCTGAGTCTTGCACAGCTTCAGGTAACTGGTCCTTCGATTTCCAGAATTCCCTCCTGTCCTTTGTCTTCCTTCGACTGGTTTCTCAGTAATCTAAAATCTGTAAAAGCTGCAACGGAAGCGACGTCTTTCATTCATACTTTGGGCAAATGTTATTGATCTTTTCATGAGATGAGCCACATTCAACAGCGATTCTCTGAACATAAAGGGCCAGTTCACCTCAAAATCAACAACATGACCTCTTTTGCCCCAGTGCTATTTATTCATCTAGGCTGTTAGAGATTTCTGCCTTCTCCCAGATATAATGGAACAGATGTGTTGTATGTGCCTTGATCCTGAAGCGTCATAATTAATGTTGCTCCTGGACCATCATCACAGCCGACTGATTATGTTTTTATAACTGAGGGGCCGAGACTGCAAACATACACACTATAAAGTTGTAAAGTGCATTCCAAATCAAAATTTTCGTGTGTTCGATTCATGCGTGCATATGTGTAGGACCTCTGCAGGGAGCTCCATGCCAAAGTAGATGTGGTGGACGAGGAGCGATATGACATTGAAGCTAAAGTAATGCTCAACACACGCGAGGTAAACGTTCTCACTCCCTCACACCATTTCCATCCTCTTCGGGGCAGAACTGTCCCCCATGAGAAAGTCGTGCTAATTCTAATCGTCCTCCTTCTCCTTTTCCCCCCGATCCAGATTAAAGACCTGAACATAAAGGTGCTGGACCTCAGGGGGAAATTCAAGAGGCCTAATCTCCGACGTGTTCGTGTGTCCGCTGACGCCATCCTCCGCTCGCTGCTGGGCTCCAAGCACAAAGTCTCCATGGACCTCCGGGCCAACCTCAAGTCTGTCAAGAAAGACGACACTGAGAAGGTGTGTTTGGAGGAAAAGAAAAAAGACACACAGAAACACACAGAATACAATCAAACCGGCCTCAGCGTGATGCGCGCCTTCCTTCGGGCAGGCGTGCAAAGTGAAATTTCAGATACACACATGACGTAAGCGCCATTGAACACCTGAAAAGTGTGTTTCTGTGTGCGAAGGGTGTGTTTGAGATACGGAGCAGCAGACCAGTGCAGGGCGGCGACCGTGTGTGTGTTTGTGTGTGTGTGTTTGTGTGTGTGTGTGTGTGTGGTAGAAAGAGAGAGAGGAGGAAAAGCACACAAGACAATGATCCCATTGTACGCAGAAGAGAAGCTTTTGTGCCCGGTTCCGCTCACCGGTCAGTGTGTGCATGTGCAGATTAACAGGTGTGTATCTGTGTGTAAACCAGTTCTACTTGTACAGTTATACAGTATTCTCACGGGGGGGATTCCCAGGTGACATCATGGAATCGAAAGCTTAGACACAACAATAATGACAATAAAAGATTTTGTGAGCCTGCTCTACTTCCACCAACAATAACCACCAGCTCCCATTCTTTCCCACCGTCTCTCACACGCCGTCTAACTGTCTGCTGTGTTTCCGCACAGAAGAGGCCAGTCGAGGACAGCGACTGGAGGAAGAACGTGGAGGCCATGTCCGGGATGGAGGGAAGGAAGAAGATGTTCGATGCTGCTAAGGGTCCTGCCCAGTAAACACAGAGGGCGTCACTGGTGTCATGTGAGCGACACACGCTCCTCCATCGTCTGAACTGGTCTATCGCGTGTTCTGCATATCAGTCTACTGCTGTCAGTTTTGTGCATGCTCCTGCAGTGGAGGTGTAAAAAACATGTATCCACACTTTAAAAAAAAAAAAGGTTTACCCACTTTCTTTAAGGACTGATCTGTTTTGCTGTTCGTTGACATGGTGTTGAAATGACTTTATTTACAGTATGTGCCACGTGTTATTATTTGTATTGTTCTCATAACTGATGTCGCACCTGAAGCCCAGAGATGTTGGCTCATATCTGTACAGCAAATGTAGAAAAAAGGCAGCTTGTATGACAACATACTTATTAATTAATAAATGTCGGAAATGTTTGTTTGACACTTAACGTTTCTTTAGGTTACATTTTCATTGGTTTTATGTGAAAACTGACACGATAAAACACAAAATGTATTGCATTTCTACACAGGTTTTTTCAGGTGCAATCTGGGGATCAAATGACCTGTAAAATCACCTTGAATGATTAATGGTTGCAGAGCCTCTTGTGATTTCAGCCATGCTATCAGCGATCCTCTGTTGAAATGTCAGACAGTCGGCTCTCCTCTTTTGCGCAGACGAAAATAAATCGTGGAATGGAATGGATGGCCAAGAAATTCGTACAGATATTCATATGGCACTCAAGATTAATTGTAATCACTTTCTTGATCCCCTGACGTTTCATCTGGCAACATCATCAGGTCAAAAGCTCAATTTATCCGCTACTTTGTCGCAGCTGTTCTTTGTTTTTGGTCCTAATTACAAACTGCCTCCAAAGGAGAGCACGACCAGCTGCAGCACGACTGATGACTGGTATGAGAGCAGGGCTGCACAAACTTTGTCACTTGGAGGGCCAATATTGATACTTAATGGCTAGCGATGGGCACCTAATGCATTATTTTTTTAAAATGCAATCCATCCGAAATGTCTTTTATTGAATGACTTCCTGTGTCGCTCTTCAAGTTGTGATTATACAAATATAATTGCTAATTACTTTGAATTTAAAGAGCCTGAAAGCTCAATAACTCACTTTTATGACATCATTTAAAAAAACAAAAAACAAAAACAAAACTCTATTGTTATTATTTGTCCCTGGAAGCATCTGACGGGCCAAATAAACCTTAACTATCAAAGAACAGACAAAACTACTAAACACAAAACCAAAATCACACGATCACATCCCAGTACAAACACACATACATCATCACAACCTTCACCACCAGGCCTGTATTCGAGGATCGTAAAAAGAACATATAGACAAACATGAAGTCAGTCTCCTCTCACACAGAAGCACCTCTGCTGATATGTCTGCCAGCTGTCACAGCAGCATCCTGTCCGCAGCGGTAAAACAGTCGTCTTTAGCCGCTGTCTGTTTTGCATGCTCATAAAAGCTCTGAAAGCTCTTCCATCATGGCACTTCAATCATTATCGCCTAATCAGGAGGATGCAAAGAACCTGCAGCAGCCATGTGTCACCAAATACAGTTTTGTCTCCCAGCAGAGTCACACATGGACACACAGACTCCAGTCATCAGTGCTGAGGATGACTGAGCATGCGCCGGTACATGCTGTGCTTCTTTGACCAGGGAGCGACATGCAAACTAGTTTCGTAAGATAGCATCTTAACGGTGGAAGCTAGAAGCCAAATGTAACCTAAGCCGGTACACTCAGAAAAGGGAGGATCTGTATGAACGTCAAGTCATAATAGTGGGTAAATATGTTTGCTGTGGCATCATGTCTGCACAGAACACATCAGGTGCAGGTGTGGTGTAAGGCCAGAAGAGGTGGAGTGTGCGTGTGTATGCGTGTGTGTGTGTGTGTGTGTGTTGAACAGAGCCTGGACCTGGGTCAGAGTCCGACACACTGGGCTCCAGTTAAAGGTGTGGCCTCCCTCACACAGCAGAGCAAACAGTCTGACTCACACTGTAAAGAGACTCACTGTCCACTGCAACAGCATCAAAACCAGTGTTGGAAAGAGTACCAAGAAGTCAAACTCGAGTAAAACTAAAGATATTGTGTTCAAATATTAGTGAAAGTCACCCATACGAATAGTTTTTGAGTCAAAGTCTTTAAGTATCTGATATTAGAATAAATATCAAACTAAAATTGAGTTATATTTATATTTAAATGTTTATTTATCTATCTATTCAACATTTTGCTGATTTTCCAAATCTCTGTGTGTGTATGTGTTTTATTGAAAATCAAATAGATTGATTTAAATATTCACTACTTTGGCGTTGATGCAGCAATCTTCACAGTAACTAGTAGATAAAGGTAAATGTAGTGGAGTGAAAAGTAAAATATTTGGCTCCAAAATGTAGTGGAGTGAAAGTACGAAGTGGCAGAAAATGGATACCTGAAAACATTCATAGTTATTGTAAACAATTGCTTAAATAAATGGCTTATAAGGTATACTATTGTTTGTTAATGCTGAAATAACTAAGAATTTAAGCAAAATCATGATTAAAAACCAACTTAAATGATCAGCAGAATGTGAAGAAATAACACAACGTTACGACGTCGAAGTATTGAGTTGCAGAGACATCTGCTGAAGTTTGCATCCTTTGCAGCTCATCCCAGTCAAAAATTCCTGAGCCAGCAGTAAAAAAAATGTGGATGTAACAACTACAATCTGGATACATCATCAGAGTCGGGGCCCCATTCAGTCCCGTGAAAGCTGCTCAGTGGTGCCTTAAGCTCGACTTCTCAGGTGTAACTTTACCTGGATCATCTGAGTCACGAGAGACTAACTGAGCCGGCTAACTGCTGGTTTAAGCGCCCGGTTAACTTGATTGGGAATAAAACAATTTAAACTTGCAGCTCTTCTAGACTTTCAAGACTCGAATGGCTCAACACAAGATACTAAAACGAGTCATTTTGCCGGCGTTGGGATGCGCAGCTGCTACTTTGACAATGTAAGCACATGGGAAATAGTGTTTTTGGGCCCCGATGCATCACGAGAAGTTGTAATTACAATGTTTGTCCACTCTGAACACTGGCCTCAAAGCCTGCCGCTCTTCCCGGGGGCTTGGTGTAAATGCACTTCTGTCGAAGCTGACAGGGCGACGGCAGCCACAGTTAGCAGCAGTTGGCCTTTTCTCTGGTGACATATTGCCACCTAATTGTTTTGAGTAGCCTATGGTCAATTCTTACATATTGCACCTTTAACTAAAGTTTAATAAACTATAAAATTACTGTTTATAAATGATGTATATTTTCCTGCTTTAAACGTACACAGTAATTACTGATAATTACTGCTAAATAGCTGTTCTCCACTAACATAAACCTTTGTTTTTTACTCAGTAACAACTCAGTAATAACTCAGCTGCATATCTTCCACAGAAGACTCTCACAGCGATTATAAATGCCACATTCCCACCATATATGGAGAAGCTCTCTCTCTCTCTCTCTCTCTCTCTCTCTCTCTCTCTCTCTCTCAGGTGGGGAGCCTACCTTTTGTCACGTGACATCTCTCTGAGCTGCACCGGGGTAAAGGTGGACTGCTTTTGTGTCGCGCCGGCTGCAATTTGACTGTCGCCTTCAGAGTGACAGTCAGACAGACAGACAGTCAGTCGACTCTCTCACTCATTTTCTGTGTGTTGGGGAAGTGCACCTGGAAACTTTTACATTGTATTCGTCCAGTATGTCCATCAGTCGGAAGAACTGGTCGGCTTTGTCCAGGTAAGATTAGCTCTGAGGAGAATATGACACCTGTGGCTGTGAGCACCATCTCACCTCAGATAGTACGGAGTTTATTTGCTGAACTAGCTTTAAAAAGCTTCACTCTCGCAGCCAAGCAGTCTATCTTGACCTAAAAATGAGTTTATTCTTTTCATTTAGAGCGTGAAGGAGCAGTTTCTGTCTCCTTTGTTGTGTTTAATGTTTTTACAGACCCTTGCTGTGATGTTATAATGTGCTATACAGTCACAGTTGGCTCTTCTCAGGTTAAAGTCTGGAGATAACTTGAAAATATGTACAGTTTTACCCTTAAATCGTACCCTTTATCCCTGCTGCACCAACAGACCAATGACTTGTTTACTACACATCATCCTTAAAGCGAATATTTGATTTAAAGTTGCTTACACAGGCTATGAACTGAACTCAAGAACAGTGGATGAACTAGTAGAGCAGGTTCTGTTTAACCGTTATTACAACAATCAATCCTCGCCGAGCAGTTAACTGGATCCCTCTCTGCACATATTAAGACACTTTCGTGTCGAGCTCCTGACCTTCACTTTTGCCTCTGCCTCTGTTTCATTTTCTCTTTCACGTCCTCTCTGTCCCCAGCCTGGCACGCCAGTGGACGATGGAGGATGAGGAGGAGGTGGAGAGGGAGAGGAGGAGGAGGGTGAGGGGCTCGAGCAGCACCGCCGACCCCGATGCTGACGTCAGTCAAACAACAGGCGTGTCGCCCACCGGTGACAGCACCTTCGGGACAGCCTCCACGAGTGAGACGTCCCAAGGGCTCAGCAGGTTGTTCTCACTGTTGTTTTGTGTTTTCTTGTAAAAGTACAGCTTGCTTAGATCTTGGCAAAGCTTGATTTACACACCGCCTGAACATGACTCTGTTGCTTCAGGTATGTTCACCTGGGTTGTTTACTCTTTCTTATTCTCTTATTTTGGCCCACGGGAGCGTGTCATCTGTCTGCTGTCATCTGTATGCTTTTCAAAATGCACCAATAAACCTGACACCATACATGATACCTGCAGAAGAAGCCGTCTTCAGAGGGAAAGAGACACCTGATCAGACACAGGGCTGACAGGGCTGTCCATCATACCTGTCGCTCACACGCGTCTACCCTGTTGGTTTTCAGTGCGGAGCAGCTGCAGCTGGACTTTGTGGAGATGCTGCGTGTCCGTGATGAAAAGCGGAGGAAGAGGCACGTGGAGACGCTGAGGCGACAGAAGGAGTTAGGGGAGGATGAGGCAGAGGCCTGTGAGGGAGGTGAAGGAGGAGCCAGGGTGGAGCTACTGGGGGACTTGGATGAGGACCAGGGTGACGTGTTGCCGTCTGTGAAAACCACGTCCAAACCACAACCACCCCCCAAAACAGCCTCTTACAGCCCAATCACCACCACTACCACCAGCAGCACCATCACCAGCAGCAGCAGCAGCAGTGCTAACATCGCAAATAGACAAGTAAGATGGAGTCACTCGTGTCATTTAAGCAAAGTATTATTTGTCATGAATGGTGTCATTTCACTTTCAAAGCTGACTGAGTTATGATAAGACAACATGACCAGAAGACTGCAGCCATGCTAGCAGCTCTGTGAGGCCACAAGCACAGCATTCTTGAGCTAAATGCTAACTTTAGCATGCTAACATTCATACTGTGACAATGCTACCATGATGTATTTAAGCATGGATCTGATAAGGGAAATCTGGATAAAGCGTTCATTATTAAGAGAGCATGAAGCCAAAAAAGTTCAACTTACTTGGTATAAAACTGACTGCATGGGTTCTGGGTTCCATTCGAAAAAATCTGTCCACTGTTTTACCGCTGCTTCTTTCGCAATCTAGACTCATGGGAAAGTTGTGCATCACCTGATGATGTAATTGCACAGTTTGACCACTATGTCAAATTTGCCCTGAAGACTGGCGCTGTTCCTAGATGTTTGGGGCCTAATGTTAATCAGGAGTAATGTTTACAGTGTTTACCATCTTATTTTTGCTTGTTAGCATTTTGCCATCAGTAAGAGGCATAACTATTAAACAAATTGAGATTTTGATCAGATGAGAGCTCAAAGGATAACCAAAGTGATTAGGACACATCCTCTGGGAACGGTGAATGTCTGTGCCAGATTTCATGCAAATCTATGCAGTCAACGTCAAGATATCTCTTGGGATAATATGAAACTTTTTGATTGCGGTGATGCTAAAGAAAAAGTCAGGAGATCAGCATTAAGTGATTAGGATTTGTCCTCTGGGAACCATGAAAATCTGTCGAAAAAGTCATGGCAATGCATTCCATCGACTGCTGCAGAGATGTATTTTTGTTGGCTAACCTGGCAGATAGCACCACCCTGGTTTCATCGACAAAAATCCGATGGGATTTTGGATCATTGCGGAAAACAAGCACTGCGGTGAACAGAAGTTTTGTGATTGCCGGAAGCAAAGAGCTAACGTTATAAACAGACTGCATCTCGGGTGCAGGACTTCAACGCCATCGCCACTAATAATCTTACTATACTATGATCACTATACTATAAATTGATCAGTCAACTAGTTTTTAAATTAAAGATGAACTGTAAAGCGGACTAGTGAATAGATGAGTCCCTGTGTTTGGTGTCATGACGTTTAGTGTCCCTGAAATTTTTTGTAGACTCATTTAGCCACTTTTTAGCGACCGCCTTTTTTTAAATGGACAAACACCTTACATTTAATGAGTGCTACTTACTGACACGGTAGATATGGTAGAACAAATCGTGAAAGTCTACCACAGACCTTGTTTCAGGCATCTTACCAAAGCTCCATTCTAGAAAACTGTTGACTTCCACTTAAGGGAAATAGAAGAGCAAAAATGCTAGCTGATTTTCTAGCTTGATAGCTAGTTAATCCTGCAACGATATTCTGGCCGACAGCCGCTAGCCCGGCTAAACACGCGCCTGAGGTGCCTTCGCTGACAGCCGAATCCTTTGACAGGCAGGTGGACAAACAAACCTTGACTCACGTCCAAACGATTAATGCTTCACTCAGTCATAACACAGAGCTACCAGCAGTGCCACCCTGCAGTGTGGTTAATCACAGTTAACTGTTACCCCACACAGAGAGAAGGTCATGTTAATCATTTTCTACATTTTACAACAACAACAACTCGACAAATCTTACCGTTAGTGTACATTACTTACAACGACTTAGTGAACCAAGTCAGACGTTTGAAGGGAGAGGGTACGATGGTAGTTTTTTAATGGTGTATTTTCTTTGAGTATACAAGCATCTGAATATCTAGATCAATAACAGGATTTGAGGAAATGACTGTGGAAACCATACAGGACTGGACTCTTCCTCTGAATCAAGTGACCATGCAAATCATCTATAAACTTTGATAAGGTATACTTAAGGTCATAATTTGAACTTTATCTTTTATTACACGTACAGGTGGCTTTATTTCAATGTATCTGCAAATGAGGCCATAACCGTACGGTGTTATGTAACCCAAGGTGTGTCTCCGGTGACTCTGCACAAAAGCGTCTATGTTGTGTGCCCATGTTGATTGTCTCTCTCTCTCTTCTGTTTGTGTCTTTGTCAGCACGAAAATGGAGAATCGTCGGGCAAAGATCCTGAACCCAAGCCACCGTCCAACCCGGCTCGCAAGTTTGTCAGGTTAATGTGCACGACTTTGTCTTTTGTTTCTTTTTTTTTGTGGGTTATGCAGCAGGGTTGGGACAGATCAAATGCAGACAATAGATAGTTTTTAAGATAAGATAAAGGTTATTGATCCCACACACGGAAATGAAAGTGCAGCAGAAGAGAGGAATAGAGTAGCTGAACAGTTAATAAGCAACCAATAGAAAGATATTCCCCCCAACGATGGCTTTGATAATCAGCTATATGAGGACAATCATATGTGTCATTTATTTACTGAGATTTGTAGTTGTGTAGTTGATTAGGGTGCAGTAAAGACCAGTGACTGTAGTGACCCACTATCAGGTCCCATATTTAGCATTTACAGCTATGATTTTTGTCCAATTGCAGATCAAATAGATTAATTTCAAACTTGTCTGTCTGTATGTAGTCGCACAGTCACATGGTGGGACTCAAGAGAAATTGTCTTTCGCTCTGAATTATGTGAAACTGCAGTGGAACTAGTAACGTAAAGTATCAAAATAAATGTAGTGGAGTGGAAGGGAAGTAACTAAATGAAAATACCTCAACATTGTACTTTAACATGTACTTAAAGTTGCCTTCTTCAACGTATCATTATGAATTAAATGTTGATTGCACAGTGCTATAGATATAGACAAATGAACCCATCTGCGTTTACATTTGTCCCCTATAAAGCTCTCTACCAGTTTATCCATTGCCACTTTAAGAGAATGCTGAAATTGTATTTAAGCTCGATTAAAACAAAAAGAAAAAAAGAGGAGATGATGAGTTACAGATTGACAATATATGTATTCATTTTTTTAAAGAGCAAGCAAAGCAAAAGTTACAGTTAAAAAAAAGGTCTAATTATTTGAAAGACACAGTTAACGGTGACATGCCGTATTTAAGGGGTTTTACACTGCAGGTGGGAAGCATAGAAATTAGAAGCTGCTTCATCTTGCTTTGTTCGGATCCTGGGAACACTGAGTAAACCTGTCCCAGATGACCTGAGGGGTCTGGATGCCTCTAACATACGAGTAAATCAAGAGCTATACTTTTTCATAAGAAGAAAATCTGTCAGTATAATGATACTGCCAGACAGTCATTTTAAAGAATCAACATGTTCGAGAGTGCTTCATCATGGTTGACTGACTTTATTATTCCCTAGAAGTTTGAACAGAGATTGTAGGAGACTGCCAAAAGGAGACTGGTGCACTAAAGACTTGTGTGTTTGGTTGTTGCAGCTCTGTCTCCATCTCACTCGACAAAAGTCCCTCCACCAGCAGGTGTGCGACTCCCATGAGCCCCCGCTCTCCGACGGGCCCCTCGTCCCCTCGAGAACACTGGCCCTCGCCTTGCCAGAGTCCCTCACCGAGGGGAGCTCAGAGCCCCGTTCACAACGGACACACACAGGAGGTAGCTTAACACACACACACACACACACACACACTAAGACAGTCAGATGATGTAATTTACAACATAAGTGCGTGCTTCATGTTTTGCATGTGTCATGGCTGCAATGTGCTGACGCTGCTACATATCAATGCAACAAAGCAACAGCACCCCCTGGTGGTAAAAGAGGGGTAGTGTCAGCATTTGTGCTGATCAAAAAAAAAACAAATAATTGGCCCCATAGATGCGTGAGGGAAACGGCCCTCAGGGATGGAGGGAGATGTTCATCTGACTCTGGGATAGTCTAATATGATTTCATGTAGCAGTAAATCTCAAGTTATTTCACCTCACCTCAGAATGGCTCTTCCCCCAACGGCAACTTTGAACAGACGACCAAGCCTGCGTTCGTCAGGCAGAGCTCCAGGACTATATCTTTCAGGGTAAACACACACACACACACACACAAATGCATGCACACATTCTCCCACATTAACTTTTGCCCATTTGACTGTTAAAGCATGATTTAATCTCCCATCAGCTGTTAGACTATCAGGTCAGGGTCATTTGCTTGTGCCGCTGAAGCTTCGGGCTCATGCTGAAGCCATATTTACTGCTGAGTTTTACTGCTGACTGACTGGTTTGTTAACGCCCTGACACACCACAAGAGACTTGGGCGACTGTGCTCGTCTCATTAGCTGCTGGTGTTTAGACGACTGTAAGCTTCAACCATCCTCACATGCTCGCTTTTCCACAGATGATGAGGAAGAAAGAGGAGGAGAGCGCGCCGCTGCAGAGGAGGTCAGCAGACACTCTTGTGTTTATTCTGAGGCCCTTTGCATCAGTTACTTCAATTTCTGACCGTTGTCGTTATTCTGTTCTAGTGCGAGCGTGAGGATCGCCTCCAAGAAGTTTGAGTCCAACACAGTAAGATAATCATTGATATTTGGTTTTTATCATTCTTTATTCCTGCCATTCATGCATTTTTTATTTTTTTTTTTGGGCGGGAGCCCAAAAAACAACAAAACTTAACATTGGTTACAATATTAAGAGTTACAAATAATAAAAATTGACACAGCGCTACATTTTTAGCTTCACGTTACTTAATTTCTTTGCAAGATTCATAGTTTTTCATCACTAGTATTCTTTAAATTTGGGCTGAATTTTATTACATTTTTTATTATGGATCATGATGTTATTGAAACTAAAATTGATATTTAAAGCAGGTGTAATGTTTATGTTTTCTTGGGTTTGGACCAGGACGAAAATGAAGATGAAGACAAAGCGTCATCTTTTCAAAGAAAGTGAGTTTTCATAGCCTCTTCCAAAAGATTTAGTTATTATTTATTATTTTCAGTCACATTAAGTGTTAACAGATGAACGCATATGATAAATAGATGATTGCGTGTGAATTGTGTGTCGTCCAGCTCTCGGCAAAGGATTTCGTCCCGGTCCATCCAGGAGAAGATGGAGAGACTGGCTCAGGCTGCACAGGTCAGCAAAAACTCCTTCTGATACAGCAAATTTTAAGTCATAAAACTAGTAATTATTTTGCTCTTCTAATGTTTTTTTTCTCATATTTATGCAGAAGTCTGAAGCGACGCGTTCACCTGACGTGACCCAGAGGACCCTGTTCCTGCTGGAGGAGGTGTCCAGGAAGAGAGGCCTGTTCGAGAAGGAGCAGCAGGCGGCGGGCCCCGCCAGCCCGGGAGTTTCCAGACAGGTTTGCTCACTCATTACCCACAATCCTCTTTTTATTTTTCTGTATCAGATGTGTCATCAATGCATGCACTGTTATCCTCAGCATGTTCTCATTATTTCACTGCTCGTGGTCACTATCAGGAATTTAGGAGCTTCACATCAGGAATGTCGGACCGCATCAACCGCTGGCTCAGCAAGACCAGCCAACCCGGATCTCCACACAGTCCTGCAGTGAGTCTAATTTACTGTGTAGCATCCGGCAGCTAGAGGGCAGAAGTGCTCTGTAACATGTACAGTGTGTCCTGAACAGGGTATATATTTTTGTTCCTGCTGCTTACATTTAATTAGTTTTACATTTTAGGGTTTGGTTCAGGGATGAAGGACAGTAAACCCCGACAAAACTAGTACACTCCACGTTAAAGATGGATTTTATCCTCTAGCTCCAGCAACTGTAATTATTTGTTATTTAGATTCAAAGGAAACATGAGTACTTTTATTCTCAAAAGAACATTCCCGCAGAAATGTATCTGAGAAATATCTGTATTTATGTATGGAATATGTGCTGTATATATGTGTCATTTGCTTTATATATGTAGACTCAGAGTCAGCGGTACAGTGAAATGAGTTGGATGAGGACACAGGTCAGCTCAGCATTAAGAGCGTTAGTCATAGTCATATAAAAATAGATCGGAAATAAAATAAAACAGGTGTTTATCTTAATGTTTTTAATACAAGGTGATAAAACAACACAATGTAAATATATGAAAATGAAGATTTGTGCGTGAAGTTAAAAGTGACAGATACAGAGGTATTGCATATTATATCAGCAGCAATGGAATGAAACTAAGAACATTTACCCAACATGTGCTTGAGGTACTTGTACTTTACTGCGTAGTTCTATTTTCTGCTACTTCATACTTCCACTCCACTACAGTTTGAAGAGAAATATTGTACTTTTTATTCCACCACATTTATTTGATAACTTTAGTCATCAGTTACTTTGCCGATTACATCCTGGATCTGAGCCAAATGAGCACATTTTAAAATACATTTTATTTTTTTTAACAGTTGGATATAAAAAACCCCCAAAACACTGATTCCAATAATCTGATAATCAGTCGACCTATAGCACACAGCTTACACAAACATGTAGATACAGGTATAATTTAGTTTTACTTGCACTTTTGATTATTGTTATATTATATATTGTTATTGTTATTGTTATATAGTTTGTTGTGTACGTGCGTTATCACCGATGAAGATCCCAGAGAAGTCCACATGTTTACACAAGTTAACAATGTGATTCATTATTTCAGCGTTGCAACTTCCGGGTTAGCGAGGTCAGTGAACAAGACTGAATTAAACGTGAATAAAACTGCCTGATCAGTTTACAGGAGTAAAAACAAATCCACATTTTAATCCCTAAAGTTAAAAAGTCTTGTCTGAGCCCTCCTCTCATCAGTAAACATCTCCAGATCAGAGACCTTTGGCTGCTTTTCACAACACTGTGCATCTGTTCTGGCACAGCAGCAGTAGTCGTGCCCTGCTGGAAAAAACCAGGATAGACCAGCACCAAAATACAACCAGCAAGGCCAGCATATGTTGTGTTTTGGTGCTTGTTTTGGTGCTCGTCTACGCTGTGGTTAATCGTGCATTTTCTGTTTTCTATTAATAGGACTTGAGAAACGTGGACATCTCCAGTAAGAGGAGCCTGTTCGAGAGCGGCAGGGAGGACTGTGTCCCTAAAACCAGCCCTGGAAAAATCCTCAAGTGAAGGACGCCCATTTATATTACCCCGCAGGTGAAATTACTGCGTGTAGTGACGCGACGGTGGCAGCAACACTTCTGAGGAAGCCAATAACTTTTAATTTGATATGGAATAACAATACGTTTCTTTCTTTTGCTTTTCTGTGCCTTTATATCCTTTTACTTAGAGGACAAGGAGACGAGGAAGACAGCCAGGAGATTAATGGACGCTATGACTGATTCTTTCTTCAAGATTTTTTTTTTTGTCTTTTTTCTTTCTTACTTCATTGCCAAAGCACACAGGAGGAACAGATATGCGAACCGCAGATAACATTTTAAAAAAAAAGTGAGTTGAGTTTTAGCTTTAGAGGACTGAACACAGGGATGCTGCTTTTAAAGTTAGGAGGCTTCAATCATACACATCAGCACTGCTTCTCCAAGTACAAAATACTTGGAAAAGAGTGAAAAGCAAAGTGAGAGGTGGAGAAAAAGTGTTGTTTTTTGCTTAAAAAAAAAACGACAGCTATTCGCCTTAACCTTGTGTAATTCTTAAAGCACTTTAAACAGGCGAGGGTCTTCAGGCTGATGTTAGCTGTTCTCATTGAATTACAGTAGCGGGGGAGAATTCTGGAGATGTTTTTATCTAATCAGGCCAAAATGCATTTTTATTCTGTGTCATTGTGAGGCGAGACGCTGCCTGTCTTGAGAAATAAAAATGTTTTATTACCACAAACGTCTCATAAATGTCTTTTTTTTTTAAATCCTCGCTTACACACTGCAGACACGTCGTCTGGTCCTAAACGATGAACACACACTCTTTAACATCACTTATCTCAGCGGAGGGGAAGATAAGAGCTGTGTGCCTGCGATGTGTCAGTGGCAGGTTTCCATACAAGGCCGAGAGAAAAATGTGTGTGAGTGTGTGTGGGTGTGTGTGCCTGTGTGTGTGTGTGGGTGGGTGAATCATTGTCTGTGAGCAACTGTGGCCTTTATCTGGACCTTTTTGGCACCGCAACCGGCACTCTGGCGCACGGTGGCCCTTTTTAGGGAATGGTGATAACTGAGGGGAACATGCTATCTGAAAAGTTATTAATAACACGACATCAAGGGGTCCTAAAGCCTCGTCCACACAATGCAGAGTGTCACCTCACGTTCCTGCTGGTGAGAGCGGAGACCTCTCCTCTGCTGCACACCGAGTCTCCACACCAGTGCTGTTTCTTCATCGCTCCGTCTGAACCCCAGGTGAGTTTTTCGCTGATTTGAACTTTGTGGCTACACGATGCTGTTGTGAAGCGGTGACATCAGGTGACTGTATTGACTCTGTCTGATGCTCAGATTCACTGCCGGACAACCCTGAACGCTCCCCGACATGTCTGACAACGAGGAAGTGGTGGAAGAGTACGAGGAGTAGGTTAAAGCTTGTTTCTTTTTTTTCTTTTTTTTTTTTTAATGCTGCATTCAAAAGCTCTTCTAAGCAACTCTAATATAGCTGTGGACTTGTTTTAAAACAGAAAAAAAAAACAATGTAAAGAATGAAAACAGGCTCAGAAACAGCTTCTCTCATGTACTTTAAGTCTCTGGAAGCTGAGAGATCCCAAATTCATTTGAAAAGACGTGATTTACACCCTTTTTCACTGTAGCTGCTGAGCTTAAAGCTTTAGTGCACCTTTGATTACACTGGACAAGCTGTGTAGAGCCATGTTATTTCCTGTTTTTTTTTTTTTTTTTTTTTTTTTTAAAAAAACATTTTAAGTGAATCAAACTCAATAAGGTCTGTGTGAAAGGGGTTAAGTAATAGGTAATGAGGCCCTCATAACACCTTATAAGATGCTGGTTAACATTAATAGCATGATGAATATGTTTAATTTTAGAAATCTATAAGCACTTATGAGAAACTTGTCAGCGGTGGATAAAAATGTTAAACTCATAACACCTTCTAAAGTTTATTTTAATGGTATGTTTTTATATTAAAGCAGCTGTATGTAACTTTTCTACCTCAGAATAACAGCTTGAGAATCATGCTGATGGTGCGGCGTCTTGTGATAGGCCGACTTCAGTGAGAGGGTCGGATCACAGCGTAACACGTGTGTTTACTTCAACACACAAGTTCTCAACACATAACACTGTGGTGAGGTAATGAGTCGTGTTAGCAGTCAACACCTGCGTTACGTCTGACAAATACAGACGTGGGGTTTGTATTTACGACAGCGGCAGTAAATTAATGGTTTGATTAACGACGGCCTTATTACCTGCTAGTTAATGCTTATTACACAGACCTGAGTACCACTGTAACGTTGCCACCGGGCTAATGATGTCCATGTGCGTTCGATTTTCACAGGGAGGTGGAAGGTAAGCGCTCCCATCATGACTCACCATATTGCCTTAATGACAGGCGTGATCCTCGGCTGAAACTGACGGCATGTTGTTTTGACACGAGGTAATCCGGCGAGCTTAGCACAGTGTCTCCATATAACAGTACTGCACGGGTCTCAAAGGAAGATATTATCGCATTGTGTCTCCTGGGAGTGAGACTGTCAGATTGATGGATGATTTCTTTCCTAATGTGTGAGCCCCGTCCCTCTCTAACACAAAGTGTGTTTTTGCATGAGAACACTTCCTCGTCGAGTAGGTAGATGTTTTTTTGTAAAGTCCACAGGATGCACAAGTTATTCGTTTGGGTCTTGATGGTGATTTCCTCTTCCTGTCCCACATTATAGTAGTTTGTGTGTGTGTTACATGCATTTAGCATTGTGTTTTACATTTATTATCATTTGTTTAATTCTTCCCTTGTGTGTTTCCCTGGCTGTGTGCTTCAGAAGAGGAGGCTGCTGAAGGTATGAGACTACAGCTTTAGCAATGACGTTTATAAAATCTAGAGCTCTGCATCGTTAAGGAGTGATGTTCGCTCGTGTTTCAGTCCCACACAGCACATGTGATCTAGCAGGGCGACAGGTGGAGGGATGACCGGTTTGTCCCGACACTCAGGCTGCCTGTGGTTTTTTTAAAAATAAGACGGCTGTGGCTGACAGTCATGAATGATTACATGAGAATCATTCATGTTTCACTGCATCACTTCATCATGCTTTATGAGATGCATCTTTCTTTCTTTCCTTCCTTCCTTCCTTCCTTCCTTCCGTCCGTCCGTCCTTCCTTCCTTCTGCCTTCCATCCTTCTGTTTGAATGTTGCTGGCTGCTCTGCTGGCTGGCTGGCTTTATTAACCAGCTCTTGTGCTTTTGCTCAGCAGGGGAGCAGGGGGTAGAGGAGGAGGAGGTGGAAGAGGTGGAGGAGCAGGAGGAGGAGGAGGAGGCAGACGAAGGTATTTTGCTTGCGCTTTGAGCTGAAGGCAGCTTTTCATCATTCATTGTGTGTGTGTGTGTGTACATGCCAGTTAAAACAACTCGACCTTTCAGTCAGACATGTTGTGATGAAGCTCACCGGGCACATAAACAGTGTCAAGATACATAAAAGTAATGTTGGGAAATGACTGAAAATTTGGAAAGCAAAATATTACTTTTATATAATTAAATAAAATGTAAACAATTGCTGAAGTAACTAACGCATATGGTAGAGATTTATTTTAATTTTTCAATTGCTATTAATTCATGAGTGTTTACGTTCATGAATAATCTTTTACTTGTATCTGTTATGTTTTTCTACATTTCCTTATTCAATTTTGTAGACACACATTTATTCCTATATTTACTTATTTTATTTACATATTTTTCCATAGGGGCCTAAACTACATGTTGAAGCAAAATGGTTCCCCAAGTTCCCTTAAATGAGTTTGTCAGTCGGCCCTCGATGCTCAAAAAAATGATACTAATTAGGGATCCTACATATTTAAAGAGAATGTTTAGGCCAAATTATTTTAGAATATTTAATATTAATGTATATTGTTCTTTTGTAAAAACAACACCGCTTACATGTTCGAAAAGGGTCAGTCGTCAGCTGTACACAAAAATATGAACTTCTTGTTTATCTCATAATCCTGTACACATACATAATACATAATCTTTCTTTTGAATCAAAGTATAAATGTAGAAATACAAAAAGAAATTTGCAGAAATGAAAACACCTTTTTGTGTTTATGTATGAATTTACTTTTTTTTATTAACTCTTCCCTTCTCTGGATCAGCAGTGTCAGCTATCAAAAAGACACTGTTTGAGTCCACAGCGAGTCAGTAATGGAGATATTTCAGGAGGTGTCACCTGATGAAATCTCGGTGAACTGCACGTAAACTTGCGGGTACAGTTCTGTGTTTCAGTGCATGCCGTGTCTCAAGATTTAAGTTCAGATGCAGAGTCAGATTTGAGAGGGTGTGGCTGTCGTTGCATCTGACCAACACACGCCCAAAGACACGCTCCGCTTCACCAGCTCTGCAGCGCTGTCTCCTTTAAATACCAGACATGTAAAGCTCATTCAGATCTGACTATGGCTGTTTGAACAGACCATTCTCTGCCCGTTTATCAGATGTTCCCTCCTCTCATTCCTCTCACCGCAAACTTATGAAAAATGACAGCTTACTGAAAAGGGAGAGCGATGGTTTCGAGTAAGGGCGGTGAATCAGTGTCTCACCCTGCGAGTGTCAGGCTGTCTCTGAAATATCGTTTTTTTTTTTTTTTCACTTCCTTCTCCGCCAGAGGCCATGCAGGAAGAAGACAAACCTGCCGGGGGTGAGGAGGCCAACGAAGAAGGAGGTGAGGGAGCTGCAAAGTGGGAAAACACTGTCGTCAAGCAGACGTCAAGTCAGTGTTGTTACTGTGTCAGACACCGCTGACTTCAAACTGAAACATTTGGAGGCGGTTTCTTCGTCAGGCTCTATTACTTGCACGCTGTAGATTCAGTAAAAAACAGAACAGCCAGCACACACTTGCTGCAACACTCCCTTTAATTTTAATCCTTGAAGTTTCACACTTATTCCTTCAGCTTGTGCAATTCACTCCACAAGTCCCATCCACCATTATGTATTTCTATAGCACAATTCAGACGCAAGGCAACTCAAAGTGCTTTACAAGGGTATTCAGAGTGACACAAGAAGACCTTTCGATCCAGCATCCGTCGACATTTAAAAAGAAAAGTTAAAAGAAGTTAAAGATTGAAAAATAAGCTTAAATAGTTTCAATAGTGCATCTTCAAGGTATTGTTCACAGTCGTAAATATTGCTTCAATAAAAGGCGGCAGCGAACAGAGAGGTCTTCGGCCTGGATTTAAAAGAGGTGACGGGTGGAGCCGACCCGCAGTTTTCTGGGAGATTGTTCCAGATACGTGTCATAACTGAACGGCTGCCGAGAAAAACATCAAGTGTATCGTGGTGTGTGTTGAAGTCGAGATGATGAATTTGTTCTGTCCGTAACCATCCGTCAACGCTGATCTGCTGTCTCAGTCGCACTTCACCCTGGTATGTGTCAGACTGCAGACGGCTGATGAGGTCAGACCCACATGTCCACGTCTTTATCTGAGTCACACCAGTCGCTGTCACCGGGCGAGAGAAATCCCAGATATCCCTCCCAACCCTCAGGCGCTATCTTATTAGTCAGAATTAGGTATTAGCTGTTGTTCTCAGTCAGAAACATTGAGGCGTTCCTCTGCATTGTCGGCAATCACACGACAATCACGGCACGTTAGTCAGAATCAGTCTTGACTTCTTCTTCTTCTTCTTCCTCAGTAAACACCCCGTCAGGCTCCTGTGAGCTGTCACCTGATGTGTCACACAAACTGGACAGGTGACTTGTCAACCTGCGAAAGTGTTGCTCAGTTCAGTTGATCATCAGGGTGGTATCGTTAGCCGCGGAGAGCATCGTCAGTCCAGGCTGAGATATCTCAACTTTTTTATAGAATTCATGGATAAAACACAATCAAGTTGTCCAATTCTGTTTATGACCCAGTTCCTGCAAAACTGACAGTCCCCTTAGCACCAAGTGAATGTTGTGCTATGCAGGGAGCAATTTGTCCAGTGAAAAGAAACTGTGAAAGATGGAAAAACATCGATACTGGTTCAAAAGTTCACTGACGTTAGACTGAAACATTTCTTCGTCAGGCTCTGTTATTCTGCACGCTGTAGATGAAGTAAAACACTGCAACAAAATGTGCTCGTTTAGTGAACAGCCACCACACTGTCTGAGCTGCAACACTCCCTTTTTATTTTAATTCTTGATGGCTCACAGTCATTTTCCTTCAGCCGGCTCAAGTCCCAGTCCCATCCACTGTTCATCTGTACAGCACAGTTCAGACGGGGAACTCAAAGTGCTTTACAAGGGCATAAAAATGACACAACAAGACATTTCAATTTTAAGGGACAAGACAATAAAAGGTACACTGCAGGTGAAGATGTTGGCCTAAGCTGTGCAACTGCTTCAATAAAAGGGCGGTGGCACACAAAAAGAAGCTCTCCGGCCTGGATTTAACAGAGGTGAGAGGTAGATGAACGCTGCTTCTCCGTGTTTAGTTTTGATCTTTGATTGTTTGCACCAAGACATGTAAGCTAACGTAATGGAATATAGCAGACTGACACGCAGATGTAAACCTGGTGGTGTTGTTAAGACTGACCTGGTGCTGACATTGTGGATGTGATTGTTTCATCATGTTTCATTCATTTTGGTGACCGGGGAGCTTCTTGTTGGGTGCTCACAACGTTTATGCATACTTATGTGACCTGTTGACGTTAGGCGAAAAGAAGTCATTTAGACCAGAAAACAGCCAGTTTGAAGCCAGTTCCCACTGTTCAAATCGTCGTCACTGAGCATTAATTAGAAAATGTTAGCATGCTAAGACACTTAGCCATGATAACTGCAAATGTGTTAACCTTTTTACATTTGCATTTGATGGTAGTCAATGTGAGCCTCAAAACGCTGCTGCTTATAAGTCTCACACAGCTGCTAACATGGCTGTAGTCGAGGCTTGTAAAAAAAGGGAATAACTTCCTCCTATTATAGCTTTTATTATTTTATGGGCTCGGTTTAAAAATTTTGCCTGAATGTCATTCAGAGGTCACGAATTCCGAACCCTCTCGGGACGAGAGACCTCTCATTATCAGGACAGCCTCTCCGCGGTGCTATTTGTGAAATGTGACGTATGCAACATGTTTGACATGACAACAGCACAGATAAGCGAGCTGTACCTGCCTGTCGCCCTCAGGACGGTATTTTTTTTCGGTCTCGTCATGCTCCCTAATGCCTCATTTTGCCTGTCAGCGCTCCGTGAAAAACTATTTACTGTTACCTAATGTGCACCTATTTCACACAGTCGCACAAACACGCACACAAACCTCTCTTTATGTTTCGTTTCAGATGGAGAAGGGGAGGCGGAGGAGGGAGAAGGTAATCATGTTTATCTAAAGTGCATCATGGCCTCACACATTGTCTATCTGTTTTTCTTGGACGTTCTCTGCCATGACCCGAGTCACACCCGGAAAAAAAGGTTTCCGATTAAATTTCTGCTTAAGAAATAAACTGCTGGTGTGATCTCATACAAGGTTCAAGGTCCCCGAAGGCTACGGACACAACAGATAACAGATAATATGTATATCAGAGTTTGGAAGATGAGTTGAGGGAGCATTACAGCCTGAGGAAAAAAAGCCGCTCTGTAGTCTGGTGGTGTGGTGGTGCAGATAATTCTGGATCTTTTGGCAGCAGGGTGAACAGACTGTAGCTTGGATCTGTGCGGCCTCCTCACCTCACTAAAGATGCCCTGCTAATGGACACTCATGATGCTCTGGGTGTTTTTACCTCACCCTCTGCAGAGCCTTCCTGTCGGAGGCCGTGCACGAACCCTGCCAGTTTGTGATGCCAAAAAGCTAACAAGAACTCGCCGAGCGAATTTTGGCTTAATCTCCTTAACGTCTTAGTCATTTTTACGAGCGCACAATGGGCTCCGTTGTCACAACTCGCTGGTGTTTCTTATGAAATGTTTTGCTGTTGTTAGTAGGTGGTCTGGACTAACTTCTTTCTTCTTGCTTTCTTCTCTTTTGATATCAACAGAGGAGGAGGCCAAGCCCAAATTCAAGTGAGTAATACAACAAATATTTGTTGCAGAGCTAATTCTTCCTGTATGTGTGTTCCTGTACACACTGAGATTTGGGAGGAAAAAAAAAAACTGATATCACGCTCATATTTTTACAACCATACCGCCGACAGCTGCTTAGCTTATCTTAGCTTAGCTTAGCTTAGCTTAGCACAGGGGAACAGCTAGCTTTGCTCCATGTAAAGATCAATAAATCATTCGCACCTCTAAAGCTCATTAATTAATACTTTATATCTTATTTGTTTAATCTTAACAAAGGTACCGCGCTTGGCAAAGAAATAGTCGGGATCATACGTTTTGGTTTTAGTGTTGTTTGCGCTGATTAAACAAACAAGATGTGTGGTGTTAATTGACTTATCTTAGGACAGAATCAGGCAAGCTCCTGCTCGAGGGTATTAAGATATTTTAAAACAGAACATCAGATTGGTGCAATCTGTGTACAAAGCATGCTCTCTGGTTACACGCCCCAGAGCATTATGGGAAGCATAGAGTAGTACAAGTACAAGAAAGACAAGGAATAACACATGTGATGAAATACATAAAAGATGACTTTTTCCTTGTATTTATATTTTTTTGATATTTCAATGCCTTTTTTTTTTTTTTTTTTTTACAATGACTGAACCTTAAATAAAAAGTGGGACCTGGATGTCAAGATGTTCTGGTTTGTAGACTTCAGTTAATGTCTGTTTGTATATAATCAGTTTTGCATAAAGTCCATAATGTAAAATTGTGGAATTAATTGAATGAATATATAAATGTTATAAAGGAGGAGTGCAGAAATAATTCACAGAGAAGCTCCTTCAAAGCGAATGTGAGAAGCACAGGCGCAGACATGCATCGATAGATTCAGGGGACACTTGTTTGGCTTGTTGATCCTGCGTTTAATCAGCAGTTGACATACAGTGACAGTAATTGATGATAGTCTTCTGGTGTAATTTGACCCCGCATTTCTTTCTTTCTTTCCTTTTAATCTCCAGGCCATTCATCATGCCAAACCTCATCCCTCCCAAGATCCCAGATGGAGAGAAGGTGGATTTTGATGTAGGTAACAGACTCGGAATCAAAAAACAGAGTTTATCTACTGTGCTTTGCATTTCTACCTCATCATTAAATGTGATGTTGGAATGTTAATGCCAAAGCTCAGCATTTTCTAGAGTCCCTGTTAATTATTTTCTGTTTTTTTGCTTCTTTTACCAAACTTACACCAAAACCCCTTGTGTTTTTGCTCAGTGTAGTCATTTTACAGTCTTTAATTTGAAACCAATTACAAAACGTACACACGCAAGAGGCTCTGAACTCCTGTTTCTGTAGGATATACATCGTAAAAGGATGGAGAAGGACCTGATGGAGCTCCAGACTCTGATCGAGGTCCACTTTGAGAGCAGAAAGAAGGAAGAAGAAGAGATCATTAACCTCAAGGAGAGGATTGTGAGAGCCCCGCAACACGGCCAGTCAAAAGTCAACTTATTTGTCGAACACCATGTTAAAGATCTGCCCTTTAAGATTTGCTGAGGTGTGATGATCTGCCGTGCAGGAGAAGCGGCGCGCCGAGCGAGCAGAGCAGCACAGGATCCGCAGCGAGAGAGAGAAGGAGCGGCAGAAGCGTCTGGAGGTACGATCATGCTCGGGCTGCTGCTGTACGTCTGCTGGATGAGCCACCCTCCCTCCATTTCACTCCTCGTCCTTTCTCTTCCTCGCAGGATGAGAGGACTCGTAAGGAGGAGGAGGAGGCCAAGAGGAGAGCAGAGGATGACGCCAAGAAGAAGAAAACCCTCACCAGCCTCCACTTCGGAGGCTACATGCAGAAGTTGGTGAGCAGGTGGAGGGCTCACGGTGGGGTTTGTTTCCTCAGTAGTTACAATAAGATGGATGTCAAGCGAAGCAATGTCTCATTTCAACTTTAGACAGAAAAACGCAGCGGCAAGCGGCAGACCGAGAGGGAGAAGAAGAAGAAGATCCTGAGCGAAAGACGCAAATCTCTGGACATCGAGAACTTGAGCCAGGACAAACTCAAGTAAGGTGGAAATATAAAGTGTAGGCACACGCTTTCACGTGACACATGAGGCAATGAAAATAAAACAACACTGTCCCATTTCTCACAGGGAGAAGGCTAAAGAGCTGTGGGAGTGGATGTACCAGCTGGAGGCAGAGAAGTTTGAATTTCAATATCAGTTTGCCAGACAGAAATATGATGTGAGTGCTCTTCACTGTACAGTACGTTGAAGTTTGACCACAGGAGCTAAGAGGCCCAATCGAAGTGACCTTCGGATCTTTTCTTTGTTTCAGATTAATGTGCTGAGGAACCGTGTCAGCGACCATCAGAAAACGTGAGAAACCGACTCCGGATCTCTGTCTTTCTCCCTCTAATGCCACACAGTTCCACACAGTCAGATGATTAAAATGAGCTGCGACAACAGTTCAGATATCCTGACTTCTGGTCTCCAGCATGAGTCAAGCCCCCGCAAACACTGATCCTACACTTCCAGTCACGTAACTCGATAGCGTCTTTCGTTCCTGTTTTTCTTAAAACGTGATCTTTGGTGCCACAGGAGACATTATCAACTGTTACTTTCAGGCAGTACGCTACAGTAGTTACAACACAAGCACACAGGAATTGTGCCCTGGCCTGACCAAGCTGAAGAACCTCTCCTTCAATGTCCATGACACGGCTGATGAGCGTGTCTACATAAGACCGTGCTTAACCTGCTAGCAATTCAACTGTCCAGCCGGAGGCGAGCTAGCTCCCAGCACAGGGTGTTGTCAATACTAGCTGCGTCTCCTTTAGCCAGTTAGCCTATAGCGAGAGATGTTTGTGTATCGTCGCAAACTGAACGACTCTGTCCGCCTAATGAGCTTGTGAACCTCAGGCATTGTTAAGTGCACTGAGTGAAATGGCTTCAGGAAAAAATAACAAAGCTCTTAGCTCGCTTCGCTCTCTCGAGGAATGTTGGCCTAACGCGTAACTTAACTCCCTACGATGAGTAACATAAAGTTGTTTGTGAAGTTTGCTCTCAGGCAAGACACTCTCTAAGTACATATCATAGGCAATGTACATTTCTGCAAAAAAAAAAAAAATTGGGGACATGTTGAAACTTTGCATTTCTTTATCTTGCAACCTAACGCTTCAATAGGTTTACTTTTTTTTGCTTTCAATTTTAACCTGTGACAGCGCTGAGCTTATCCCCCGGTTAGGTTTCAGGAACATAAACTACTCGGTCTGTGTTTGTTCGAGATCACGTTTTGAATGTCAGTGGATATGCACTTAACAAATCTTAAATTGCTCTCTTGAACATTGATCTCCTGCTCGGCAGCACCAGGCCCAGCACCACAACCTCTATCATGCCCGCCTGCTGACATTAACGTCGGCTCATATACATGACAGGTATATCTGTGGTTTGCAGGAGCACGTCGACATGTTATTCTGGTGACTGAAGTGTCTTGGGCCTGAAACCAGGTTGCCGAATTCTCCACACGCGCATGTTCATGCACAGTCATATTAGTTCAAGTTTTAAAGACATTTACATGCAACAAATGTCTGGTCATTTACGTTGTAGGAACACAGATGAGAAAGAGCAAAGATTACAGACTTTTGATAACTAGATTAATATCACTGCCTTAGTCACAAGGACTGTAATCCATTGAAACGGTTGGGTTAGAGAAGACAATCGGGTGCATATTCATCCATCGTCACCTGGATATGTAGCAGCCCTCTATGCTTGTGGCTAACCACTTTGAGTCATAAAAGCTCCTCTCCTCCCCATCACCCCCTGTCTATTATTTTGCCTACATGAGTTCATGATCTCCCCCTTTACTGGAAGAGCTTGCTGCAGGCTATGTCTCTATGTGTGTGACAGCTGCCCCACTTGTCATAGACACACTGGAAGCCAATGTGTTTGAGTATGTCTCAGAGTCCTTTTTGGAATGAAGGCCAGAGGATTCACCTGCCTCATAATGGTCTCCGTCTTGTTTTCGACAGATCTAAGAGGACGAAGAGAGGCCTGAGGAAATAGACACCGACTCGCCAAGTGAGCTGTCAGCCTCTCTCTGTGGATACCGCCTTAAACCAAGCCCCGTTTTCTTCCTGCCACACCCCGGCCCCACCTGATTCTCTAATACCTTCACCGACAGTGCAGTATTATATTTCCAGCTCCATCGCACTCTGGTTTTTCCTCTGTGTTTAACGGTGTAAATAAAACCACCTTAGTTGAACCAAAGGCCTTGTTCCCTTTAACCCCTCTGAGCGTGGGCGCATTCGTGTTTGTTTACACCCACAGGAAGACCAGACTACCCTGCAGCACATCCAAGACATGAACTGCAGAACGCCTGAGGCCAAAGACAGGAAGAGACACCTTCCCTCTTCGAGACGAGCTCTGACATGACTGGGACTGACATGATGATCCTTGGGCCAACGCCCAGACTTCCACCCAACATGCACACACCCACGTATACACACACACACACACACACACACACACAAGAGCTGAAAGAGAATGAATCATTTAGCTGTAATCAATGTGGGAAAATGCTCTCTCTGGAAAAAAAAAGAAAGGTTCCTCCTCCAACTGCTTTCAACTTTCCTTCAAAGTGGATTTCTATGACAACGCTCTCGTTGTCTTTTGATCAGACTCACAGATGGATAATAAATGAAGTCATTGTTATGGACCTAACGTTTTGGAGGGATTTAATCCATTATTTGTTATGACACTTGCATTCCATCCAGTGGTAATATGGTGTAGTGAGTCATATCAATTTAACACACACACACACACACACACACACACACACAGACACAAACACACACAAACAGGGGCGAGGCCGTGTCATTTAAGTAAATTGTTAATTAAAGAGAGTTGAAAGTACAGATGTTTGTCTCAAAATGAAGGGAGTAAAAGCAAAAAATTGTCAGAAAAAGCACAGATACCTGAAAAATCTACTTAAGTAGAGTAACAAGGTATTTTTTACTTCCTCACTTCCCAACTCTGTCCTCTCGGCTGTCAGTGAAGCTGCAAATGTCTGTATAATAAAAAGTGATCTAAGAGAACATCTCTGGTTCAACTTGAGTTATACCCAGGAAAGAATGCAAAAATATCAGCTATCTTCTTGAAAATCCGCACCAGGGATTTTTTTAATCGCCTGAAATACAGTTTAAAATTAGTAAACATACCACAGAGAGAGAGAGAATAGTGAACTCTTTTTTTCACATCAGCTGTCAGGACAGCACCACGGGCCAAACGTTTAATGAAACAAAGACACGAGCAGACAGGAGTGATGGAAAGATAAGAGTGTCAGTCATCACAGTTGTTCACCTCATCCTCCAAAGTATTGTGATGACGTCTGACACAACGAAGAACAGTCTTGCTGGTCCACTAAGTCAGCCAGCTTTGGCAAAAAGGAAGGGAAAAAAAAACATATTCAAATCTAAATCATACAGAACGAAGTAAATCATTTGCAATGTAAACTGTGCAGTGTGCAAAGAACACATTCAAACTCTGCCTTCGGGACTAAACTAACCTCGTTCTGTCCGACTTCACAGCCGCAAAATGGAGCCGAGTGGATTCCTCATTTTCTTGTTTTCAGAGTCGTTTTCCAAGTTAGGAAAATGGCTTGCATGCACACAGACCACAAAAACTCGGCTGGAATGACACCATGGAGCTTAATTGGTTCAAGATATCTACAAGAAATGATAAACAGAGACCCCAGCAGCTTCCAGCATGGCCTCATATTGTGAAACCATCAAATATGCAGTGTTGTGTAAAGCGCGCATCAACAGTCGTACTTGAGTAAAATAGTAAATCTTGAGTTCAGATATCACTCTAGTAAACACTTGCATGAATAGTGCATGAGTAAAAGTCTGAACGTGCATTGACTGTACTTAAGTATCAAATGTGCAAATCAAAGTAAAAGTAACAAATATTTACACGTATGTGTATTCTGTATACGAGGGGGTCGATTGATTTTCAGATCTTATATCTGCATTTTACAGATGATCAGAATCAGTGTTTTCTCATCTGACTGATCATAATACATTTAAAAACGTGCTACTTTGGCTCTGAAAAGTAACTAAAGATAGTAAAAAACTAAAAGTGGAGTTAAAAGAACAATATTCTCCTCCTAAATGCAGTGGAGTGAAAGTACAATGAAGTACCTCAACACTGTACATATGTACATGTGTACCTTTAGTTGAGTAAGGAAAGACCACCACTTCCAATGTTGTCTTCATATCTGTTATTTATTCTCCATACAGACTCAGTGACAGTGAAAGCTCGTAATTATAAGCCACACACAGATTTCTGCAAAAATACATTCAAAGCAATACTGACATCAATCCTCCCAGAGGCAGAAGAACCTCAGTGCGACTACAGAGTCTATAAAAGCTGTCCACTGCAAGTGCATCGTTGGAGCCACGGGGAATTCCCACAGATGCCAACTGCCAACCCTCTCATCGCTTTCCCAAGAATGCGTTAGTGATTTGTAATGATGGATCTTCACAAAAAAAAAAAAAAAAGCTGTTTCAAAAAGCACTGTTTTCGGTAGAAAGGTTTTGAATATGAGAGCAGATACCCTGCGACGGGCCCTGATAAAATGACAGTAGAACACATATCTGTTTACTGATTAAAAACATTTAGATATTACATATTTATTGTGCAGCTTCTCTCTTCACATGCAGATCATGATTCATCAGACTTATCTTTAAAAAAGGCACAGGCTTCAGTATCCCCTCTTTTCTGTCCAACTAAATCAAAGGAGACTTAAAAAGAGACTTTCAGTGTGCCGAAATCAGCTAACACCGACTGGGTCAACTGTTGATCCATTTCAAATTGGATTTCTAAGGTTTTTCTGGAGGATGACTGACTATCACTTTACACTTATAGATGACTAATGTGAATATGTACCTATATAATATATAACTACTTTATTCCAATCCTTCTCAGATTGATCAGCTTATCCCAGCAAACAAACATGAAAAAAAAACACACACAAAAAAACAATTCAGGCAAAAAAAAAAAAAATCCAACCCTTGCACTCAATAGTTCAAAACATTGGGGAAAAGGTGCCAAATCTCCACCAAATGTTTTCTTTGTGTACTTTGTGTCACATAAATCTGTTTCTGTACGCTGTGTTAATTATTGAGCTTAAAGGTGCAGTTTACTGGAGTCTGTTTTTGCCTGTCTCAAGTCCTTGTGCTCTGCTAAGTTAATCAGCTGCTGGTTGTAGTTTCCCGTTCAGTGTACGGACGTGAGCACGGTGTCGAGCAGTTCCCCATATTTTAAACTGTTCCTTTAACTATTATGGCACTCTTATTAAAAGATGTTTTTGTTTTTTGTTATAAATTGCGTGTTGTTATTTTCTTAAAAAACAAAACTCTGAATC
Source organism: Acanthopagrus latus (assembly GCF_904848185.1). NCBI lineage: Eukaryota > Metazoa > Chordata > Actinopteri > Spariformes > Sparidae > Acanthopagrus > Acanthopagrus latus. The sequence goes on from NC_051045.1 coordinate 12,712,988, forward strand.
ACATAATCAAACAGACAACAAAGCAAAAGTAACATGACATAAAAATCCACCAAACTGCATTAAACATTAGAAATGTAGCAATTCTTTGCTTTTGTGTGAATGTTATTTAAGCTGAGTTTGCTCAGTCCTTAATAAAAATCCTTTATATACTCTGACCACATTAAACACAATCTGACAACTTCTAAAAAGCAAGCAAAACATTTTAAAAAAGTAAAATGCTTTATAATAATGGAGCACAATCTTTAGACTTTTTTTCTCTCTTTTAGCTTTTCAAATGTTTTTGTCATTTTTTAAAATGCTGCCAAATTATCAAAGATATAAATATTTTATCTTTTACTGCAAGTTACTTTTTACTGCAGGTGTCATTGTCTATGCACCATCTGGTGTATCAGCCGTACGAAAATAAACTACTGAGCTTCAGCACACATACACACACACACACACACACACACACACACACACACACACACACACACACACACACACACACACACACACACACACACACACTGATGGTACGTGTCCACAAGGGCTACAATTATTCATGTTGCATATTAAAGAGATTGGAACTGTTGTTGGGTTAAAATCAAGACAGATTTAGCAACTGCAAACCTTTTTTTTTTTTCGCTGTCTGAAAAGTGAATTAGTGAACATAAGAGAACATTTCCAAAACAAGCCAGCATTTGAAACCCCTGCGCAGAGAGCGCACAGGTGGCATTTGTCCAATCAGGTGCTGCCAGGGAGCGTTTGCGAGCACGTCCATATTGCTCACGGCACATAAGCAGCACAAATGCAGCACGAGTGCACATGGACCCTCTTGCTTTATTTCCAGCCGTGCTAGAACATACATCAATTTGGAATCTTGCCTAACACGTGCACAGTTCTCTGCAAAAATAGACATGGAAATGATCTGTGCATAGGCATCATAATAGCGCTCAACCACAGTATCAATGTTTATATCTGTAGTAAATGTCACAAACTTGGAGAGAATATACACAACAGGTGAAGGGCAGCATTCATCTGGTGAGCTCTTATTTTTTTCTTACTCCCTCTCTCTACAAGGGTTAAGGACAGTCATCATGTTTATGGTTCATTAGCAAAGGCAAACTCCATGGAAAATGATAACAGTCTGTGTCGACACACACACACACACACACACACACACACACACACACACACACACACACACACACACACACTGCTCAGGCAGGTAATGTGGACAGAGCGTCAGCCTGCTTTGGAAAAGTGTCCAAGTGCTAAGAAGCGTCTCAAGCCCTCATGTTTCAAAAAAAAAAAAAAAAAAAAAGCCCCTGTGGACACGCACCTTTACCAACCTAAAACACACTCACCTGCCTACACACACAACACAGACAGAAACATCCTCAAATTAAATACATACAACACTGCAGGATTATATAAGAAATTAAAGCTCTTGTTTCTCTTAAGTATGAACAACAAATGATTGCCTCTAATTGATAGGATCTTTCAAAACGGTCATGAAGTGAAGAATAATTTATTCCCCCTCGTTACATGGGCGTGGCCTCAGCAGTGCCTAAACTTGCTGGTTTCCATCTGCAAGCACACACACGCACACGCACACGCACGCACGCACACACACACACACACACACACACACACACACACACACACACAAGCACAGGCAGAGAGAGAAACAGTCACATTCCTCATGATACAAATTCTGCTCACTTTGGCCCCACTGGGCCTTTTAAACTTGAGTACATGCAGATTGAAGCCTTCAGAAACAGATTGTACCTCTCAGGCTCGGTGGCGCCTCTCCACTCGTCCGCCACACTCACTCGATGACTTGCATCGACCTGTGCACTGCTGTGGTGTTTTCGTTGATAAAAAGCGATTTGTTGAAGCCCAGCTGTGGAGGAAAACGTTGAAAAAAGAAATCAGTTGAGGGTATCACATGGATTCAAGCAGATGCACACACGTATGACACACCCTTGTTCTAAGTGCGAGAGGATATATACTGTGTCAGCAACTTAGAGGAGCCTCAGGCGGATCGTGGCAGCGTGAACACCAGAGTTTTTTCTTGCCAGCTCTATTTTTATTTGCGTCACTTGTTTTTCTTAAGTCATGGCATGTATCAGCACTTATCTTTCATGTATACTTGCCCTGTCCACCACTGGCTCTTACTGTCTTGACCTCTTGATTTTGCCTGTTTTTTTTTTACAAATATTAATCTACTTCTCTCCTAATCAACCGTGAGCACTGAAAACCAGTCTGCCAGGATTCCAGCATGACTGTTTCTGTATTCACTGAACTGCTGGGTGTGGCAGGAGGGAAGGGAAAGTGACTGTGAAGCCAGAGGAGTCATAATAAACCAATGTCAGCCCGGCCCTCCCACAGCTCCTGCAGGGCAGTGCAGGCATGTGCTGAGCTTTGACCTGATACACAAAACACAATAAACTCATGTTGCGTCTGCACAGCCTAATTTACCTTTTTCAGGGGACCCTGCAAATTCTTCTCGTTCCATAAGCTGTAGAGCAGCATGGAGGCTGCTTTGCTGCCTTTGGGGAAAGACCTGAGAAAGAAGAGCAGAGGTTATTAGGGAAGAGCAAACACAAGCAGGAGCATGCACCAAGAAAATATGGCAAACAAGATCACCTTCATGACAGGTATTTCAGGCACTACAGGGGAATAGGGTAAAAATCACCACCCTCAGTTGATTCGTTATAGTAAAACAATTATATTATAAATATTTATATTTCCCTCCTGTCTCACTTGCTTGTTCTCTGCAGATTGTTGTCCTGCATCATTTTATCCTCCCTTGCACAAGTTTTTTGTGATCTAGATTTCTTATGTTTGATCACTTTTTTGTACATTTATTTATTTTACTGTGAGCTACAATTTCAGACAAATATAAAGCAATTTCAGGATTACATGGTGGTGCTGGTAGGCATCTCCCTCCTATTCACAGCCTAATGTTGGCAGATTTTTAGGGATAAAATGTTCTCCAGAACCGAAATCTGAACAAAGTGTATTTTGGATGTTTCTTTCCACTAGTCCAAAAGAATCTCAACAACAATGTTTTTGCCTGCCTCGTCTGGCAGAAGATAAAAGAGGCAGTTCCTGTTTTCTGGCGGTTTTCTCATTACCCTCAGTGGCTGAGATAGTTTGCTTCTGTTTTTGAGATTTCTGTTGTCACATCAACAAAGTGGAGACATGGGTGTGATTTTGTTTGTAGTGTTCACAGGACTGGACATAGAAAAATACAGATGTAAGATTTGTTTTTTGATAAAATGTTCCTTTTGCTCTGGATAATGCATAGAACCTGCCAATATCCAGACTGACCAGAAGTTTGTTTCAGTTCCTGTTTATATTTTGTGGTTAGCAGCGTAAAACAAAATTCTATTCACTGCCATTGAGAGAAAGACACCCCAGAAAGATCTTAATCTCAAAGTTATCGGCATGAATACAAACCACAAAACCAAAAAAACCCAACCCTCTAAGGCAACACAAGCCCAGAGTCAGCTCAAAGTAATGCAGACAAGTGCAATCAAGTTTGTCACCTGAGCCACGCACAAACAGGTGAATAAATAAAGACTCACCCGTTCTCGCTGAGGTCTCCCAGTGATGACACCAGTTCATTACTGATGACCTTCTTGGTGATTTCAGGGTCAGCCGCCATCAGAGTCCGGACTGTGCTGCAAGTTGACGCTATAGTCTCGTCAGAGTTTCCCAAATCCTGGGGGTTAGCGAGGAGGCTGGTGAGCTCAGGCAACATCTGCTTTGCTGCAGAGAAACGTACAGTCATTCAGGTATGTGAGTCCACACAGGTTTAAGGACAATAATGATCTCTGCCTAGATGACTGTTTTAGCACCATTTTAGAAATAATTCATTTTAATACACATGAAAAGGCATATGACGTGGTTGTGCACGTAGCACACATGAGCAGATTACATACTCTGTTGTTGGTTGCTTAGTTACAGAACAAACAAAGAATGAGGCAGGGAAATATGACCGCTCCTCACAGAATCCCCCCTGATAATGCTGTTTTTATTAAAAGATTGTCAGCAGCTGTGTTTGTCTCTCTTTCCAAAGACTGTGTTAACAATGCCTGTTTATGTCTCTTTAAATATAAACTATATAACAACCATTCTGTTTATGTACAAAATCATTATGCTACAAACACTGATAAGGCCCAATTAGGGGGAGAATGTGGGTGTTTCAAAAATCTCTGTTTCTGCTCATCCAGATAAAAATCACTGACAGCAGAGTTTCTGGATACTTTCACCCTGGAGGGATTTTTCCAAAAGGTTCAGTGTCAGTGAGCAAAAACAGCATTGTTTTAAGAAACCCCCATGGATGTTCAAACAGGGCCTTAATCTACATTTATGTACCTGCAACACTGTTGCCTGCAAAACAAACATACTTCTAGCGATGAGAAGGACCAAATTACATATAATGTGTTACTGCACTTTTTCCTTTACTTCCTACATTTTAACACAATATCTATAATTTCTACCCTCCCAAGATCACAAGACTGATTTCAACCTATCTGTGCACATAGCTAACTTTACGTTTTTGAATGATTTTTATATGACTTTTGGTTCGGTTTTAACTATGCACAGAAATGTCCTTCAGAGGGATACTTATTACTTTAACACTTGGTACAATTCAGAGCATGTACTTTCTTACTTTTACTTTTGTAACAAAGATGAATCAGTACCTCTACTTTTTACCAGAGGTTGTATTTTTAAGTGTCTCAACTTCTTCTTGAGTGAAGAATGTGTGTATTTTTGCCCCTTTTACATACAACAACATGTTTTAAGCTTTTTCTTACCCATGGAGGTCTGCAAATTGCTGCTCCGGGACATGTTGCCCATCAGGGACATGACCGTCTTCTGCAGGCTGCGGTTAGGAGACTTTAGAAGAGAGGACATGTGAGCCAGAGCCCCCAACTTCTGAACCAGAATCTGGCTCATAGCACTGGAGCCCTGCGGGAGAAGAAAAAACACAATAAAGACCTTCACTATAGCTGTCCACATTTGCATTGTGATGCAGCTGACTTTCCCATGTTTCAGCTTCCTCTTTCTTTGTCTAATTACCTCTGTATCCCTGGATACACAACACACGCTCTCTCCCAAAACCGGTCAGTTACTCTTTTGAATGCAGTTGAATCATTATTCCTGCTACAGTACCTCTCTCTCTGTCTCTTTTTATCCTTCGTTAAATCTGAGATGATCCGTTAATACCACACACAAATGACAAGCCTGATAATTATCTACTTTGTCCTCACCAGTCCTTTGCTGGCAGTGAGATTCTGGAGGGCGCCGCAGGAGGCTTCCAGGGTGGCATCTTTCTGGGACGTGCTCAGCAGAGACAGGTAGGTCTGCATGGCTGATGGGTGGGACAACCACTTCACACCTGATGGGGCGCTGTTGTCTAGAGTCCCCTGAGATGCATCGAATGTAAACTGAGGAAGAGAAAAAGGTCAGAGAAGGGGAAAGGTTGGTTTATTCAACAGACAGTAGTGGAGGTGTGGTGGCTGATGCTCACCTCCTTCTGAGCCTTGCCTGCCTTGGGGCTGAAACATCCGATCGTGGGGCTTTTCTTTCCAGCTTGAGCGTCTGCCTTTGGGAGGAACTTGCTGAAGCACTCAGGGGACTCCGACTCCAGTTGGTAGGTCAGGTTGTGGAGGATGCAGACACAGTTCTCCACAGACTAAAGGAAAAACAACAACATGTTCACCTTTACATTAGCAGTTTCACAAACAGTATATTAAAGGGCTTATTATGATATTTGTGTTTGTTTTGAATATTTTACCAGTTCAAGTTTACCAGTTGCAGAAATAAGACACATATTGAAATAACATACATCTAGATTTAAACTGCGAGGGAGGACTTGAGACTCAATAATTAACTATCTTACTCTAAATATTGATTTCTGCTCTAACTTATTATGTAATTTATTTTCATCCCTTTCTCAGGATGTCAAGGGAACTACTCTCCAAATGTTCTTATATTCCAACTGAAAGACTTGCATTAAGTTAAGTATCAAGCATTTATTTTTTGGCCAAGTTAAAAATAACTCTTAATATCTTTACATGCCAAATCTCTTCAACAGAGAAAGTGAGTAAAATGTCATTGTGACCAATGTACAAAAACATAAGAATAACAACCAGGGTGACAAATTCTGGAACATCCCGTTAAGTCCATTTTTCTAACTCACAAATGTGACTCATTTACGCCTTTCTGAGTGATCTGTGCTTTAGTTCAATTCTCACTGAGTAAGCGAACATCCTTTGTGGGGTCAAGCGAGTGTCAGCTAGAGTGTTCATTTAACAGGAGGAGAAAGAATTCTCTGTTCTGGTAGGTTAAGTTAACGGGGCGAGGTTAACCACTATACTGTCACTTTCACTACGAGAGGGTAACTTCAGAGAGCTGACACAGACAGTTCTCACACACAGCACAATCGTACTTCACTACATCATTAAAAGAAGCGTTTGTAAACATCGTGCCAGCACAGACATGGAATTAAGCGTGCGTCCACACCCAAAACTTCCACTAATGAGCATGTCCATGTGAAACCTGCTAAATATATACACGCTGCTGACGCTGACTGCGTTATTTTTCAGCTTACACATGTGTGTAGATGTGTGTGTGAGTCTGTCAGTCTGCATTCATGTACATGTGCTTAAAGATGCATTCCCTAGTATCCTGGCTCAACACATTCTGTGAGTTTTCAGCTGCTAACCTACATCACCAGATATGAATCCAACCGCAGCTGTACTCAACTGCTGCTCTCACGTCCACAATTCAGTTTTAGAACGATGTGGAAAAAACAACAAATGCTATGAGCAGAAAAACAACCCGTGACCTGACAAAAAAACAAATAGATTCAAATTATAAGGCCAGAGGACATGAAGTCCCATCTTTCTGTCACGTCACCAGGATAAAAAGTTGGCATCTAATGTTCCTGCAAACCTCTGACACGTTAACATTTGTAGTTGTCACACATACCATTCTGACATTTCTACAAAACGTGTCGTAGTACATCAAGTACATGTTTATGACCTGACTGTCATGTCTGGAGGTAGAGTGTATTGTGGAGGTGCTACATGCGTATGAGGCTGCCAAACCAGGAGACCTTGGAACAATTTCTAGCTGTGTTTGTGGCGACCAAAACAGGTATTTTACCTTAAACTTAAACCTAATCAGAAAATGAGCACAGCAATGTCACAACATATTATTGTGTATTGAACCAAAAGAAACGTAAAGCTGCAAAATAAAGTAATATAAAACTTCGATCTACTATTATTACTATTACAGTAGTTAATCTAACTAATCTGAAATTCAGGCCAATTCCTCCTTTTAGCTTGTGACAGCAAGTGACTATTTCATTAACATATTTGAAAATAGTGTAAAATGCTTGTCACAATTTCCTTAATCCCAAAATTAACCTTTCAAAATGCTTGTTTTGTCATTTGATAGTCAGTTCAATCATATAAAAACAAAGGAAATCAGTACATCTTCATACTTGAGAATGTGGAACAAATTAATCTTTATTATCTTTTACTAAAAAAGCAGCTTAGTTTACCTTGTCATCAGGGTTGTCCTCTGCCACACATGACTGGATGTAACTCATGAGGGAGTCAATGAGCCCACGGCAGTCTCTCATCGCCTGCCTTTCACTCTTTTGGGCACAGCTCAGGTTCCTGCACACATTTCAATCATTGATTTTAATCCACGTGGAAACACCTACATGTTTCGAATACAATACGAGACACAGAGCTGAGTGCCTCGACATTTTACTTTCATCTACACACCCTGTTAGCAAACATGGTCGTGGTGATAAGACATGGGGTGCTCAGAGCAGGAGTTGCAGGTGAACTATTATTCAACACATGTTTACGTTACATAACAATGTAATGCTGATCTCTTGTCTTACTTATCTGAAGAGGATATAATCCTTAAGTGTAGATATAAAAAAGTATGAAGCACATACATCACACAAAAAAAGGCATAAAAAGACAAAAAGGCTGCTCTTCTCCATGTGTTTCCCAGCACATTAAATTCAATAGAGCAATGTTAATAATACATTATGTATTAAATTGATGAATCACTGACATAACAAAGCCTTGACAAAAATGCCAAAACATTGCTTTATTTTGTGAAACCTAGTTCTCAATGCTGCCAGTAAATTTTCTGATCTCTCCCTTCAAAACACAAAAATCAACCGTTTATAGCCACACTGATTGGAATTAAATGTTCTCACCGCAGGCACCCTGTGGCACTGTAGAAGACATCAGGGTGTATGTTGTTGTTGGCGCTGCTGTCTGACCAGCAGGTGAATGGCACCACCACATTGTCAGTCAGAACAGGCAGAGCTGTAGCTATCAGTTCACCCTTCAGCTCATCGGCGGAGGACAGGTTCCACAGCAGTCCTTTACATTGAAAGAAAAGTAAAGCTAAAAGCACGCTGGCCAATATTTTGTGTTTGATTTGTCAGGGTCTGTCCCACAAAACAAAAACAAAACAAAGCCCTACCAGTGATTTGTTTCTGGGTCTCAGTAGAATCGGTCTCCTTCAGTAGCTGCAGGGCCTTAGCTATACCGCTGCAGTGCTGCACCTCCAGCTTGTTGCCCTGGTGCTTGAACACCAGGTTCCTCAGAGCCCCGGCAGCAGCCTGGTTCACCCCGGGACTGGAGCTCCGCAGCAGGGTGACCAGAGTGGGGATTCCTCCGAGTTCAGAAACCTGTGATGCAGAAATGTGGAGGGAACAGGTGCTGAAAATGTGCGACTTAAAGGCTTGGCGTTGACTGAAGAGATTGTAAGTTACAAACAGATATAGCAGCGAGGTGCGATGATGGATACTTTCCCCTCCCTTCCCCTCAAGGCAGGTTATACAACGGTCTTCACAGAGCACACCGACAACTGTATCCCTGCTACAAGGCGATCCTCTCGCAAATGTGATGTGAAAATAGTGCATGTGTGTCATGTTTAGAGGGTGTGTCTGCACAAGCGTTTACGGTATGATAGTGTGCCAGCGTACCTCCTGTTTGGCATGCTCCTCTTTGTAGGTGGTGTGTTGGATGAAGGTGGCTCCACACTGCTGGTAATTCTCCTCAGGGTGAGACAGATACTCCACAGCCTCCTTCAGGGTCAGGTCTGACATGTTCACCGCGCTGTTCACTCTGCAATAACAGGCACAGTTTTTTAAGGTTTTAGATTCTAGGAATCTAGAAAGGTTCAGTTAACAGCATGGATTTAATTTTTAATTGCTTATAAGAATCATATACAAGAACTAGCATTGTATGAGAAAATAGACGAGGAAAATAAAGTATTGTCAGTCAAGAAGCATAAATAAATAGCATAAATAAAAGCATTATGTATAGAATATATGTTTTGTGCAAGACTGTGTAAACTTTTGACCAGGGAATAGCAAAAATTCACAGTGTAAAGTCTGAGGAATATTTCTAAATGTGGAAAATGGTGTTTTATGATGTAGCATTTCAATACAGGAAAGAGAGGATGATGCATTTTGAAAGGTTTAATTCATAAAATATGGCCAGAATTTGAAGAAAGAGCCAAAAAATGTACAGCCAGCGTATCATCAGATTAGCCGACTACTGCTGCTCTTTGCTCTGCTGGCTATCCCTGGATGAAGCTAGCTACTGTTAGCAGTTATCAACTCACGCTGATTGCTGCTCGAACTTAGATGTTTTGATGGTTCCCATCCTGCCGTCAGTCTGAGACACGGTTGAGGGCGGTCGAACCATGCGTGTCTGGCTGTTGGTCAGCTGGCTGTTGTTCAGCTGAGAGCCGTTGGTGACAGAATAGGTGCTGTGTCTGCTTGCTCGAGTACTCTGGAATGTCTGCTGGTTTTGGACAGTCTGCTGGTTTTGGACAGTCTGCCCCTTTGCTCTCTGCAATAAAAAAGATTCACAATGCTTATACAATGTGTTACTGTGGAGGTGTTGCAGTTCATTTAATGGTGTTTGTTTGAAGGACTGTTTCCCTAAGAAACACATGAAAATGACTGATCACCATAATCTGAGCAGACGGACTGACAGGAGCAGGAGCAACTGAAAATGCAGGAGCCAAGGCGGGGTCACTGCGACTGGGTTTCAGCCCATTGGGACTCTTGGGCCAGGTGGAGGCATTCATTTGCTGTTCCCATGTGCTGGAGGAGACGTGTCTTCCTCCTGCGGTTCTGCTGGATAGAGTGCGACTCTTCTGATTGTTGAACTAAAAAAACAAAGACAGAAATGAGGTTGCATCTGCATTGTGTTTTACTCAGACTTGATATCAATGCCCACACGAAACATCAAAAGGAATCAGTAGAGGAGAACTATGGCTTAGCTGACGAAAACAGAGATATCTGCTCCACTGCGCTGCAGCGGCCTGCCAGGTCACACAAAAAGAAAGTAGGTAACAAACTTTCCACAAGAAAAGTTTTGAATGAAATCTCCTGTAAACCAAGACAGAGGAATTTGACCTGACACAAAGCCTGCATACCTCTTCTTTTCCTCCTTTTATTCAGTTTATGTTGAAAGAAACAGTATGCACCAAGCAATCACACAAAAGTAACATAATATCTGTAATTGGAGACCAAGTCTAGCAGTTTCTCACAGAGGATCTTTGTGCGCGAGTCTCAGCACCCGTTAGACCTGTCTTCACAATCCTGGTGTCAAGAAACGGCTTAATCTCATGTAATTACATTTTGTGTATGCATCCAATTATTATGGCTATTTGCTTGTTATCTGGCTTTGTCTCTGTGCACTGGTGTTTGTGAACAGCACACACAATTCAAGCTTTGCTGCGAACCTGTCATAGCCTGAGCAAAATGACAGAACATGTCTTGCACATGCTTTAACCATGAGTCACTCTCACTATTACACCTTTGTCTGCGATTGGCTTTTCTTGAAAAGTAACAGTGAAAAAAAACATTCCTAGTGGTCGTTAAACACGTTGATCGTTAGTGAGGAGGGACACATGCACCACTGACAACCAAAAAACATAAACGTCAAAACTTAGGAACTCAAACTATTTTCTTACGCTTTACTGCTGCAGCTCTTGAAGGTTTGGATTTGGGCAATTTTGTCCAGAAGGAATGTCTGTTAATGAGGAGGCAGGACACACACACACATGCACGCACACAGACACAGACACACACGTGCACACACACCATGGGCTCCGCGTACAGACTCTCTTTCCTGTTTCAAACCGGACTGGTTGCTCAGTTACCAGCCGTACGTCAGTCAAAACACTTAGCGGTGAAACCACAACGGAGGAGAAACCCGTCAACAAAATGTCCAATAAGCACTGGCAGTGTGTTTCCTCTCAAAGTGCTGCATATTTCCTTCATTTGGCTACAGCCTGACTGATCCACTGGCCGGGGCCTTCCTCATGTCAGAGGATGGATGGATGGATGGGTGGATGCAAATTCAGAAGAGCAGCACAGAAAGACAGAAGGATGCCTCTTTGATGCTACCCACCAGTTTTCACACACTGTCCACTGTGTACTCACCCTGTCTGAACACTCTGTTTTAGCTCCTGCCTCTTTAATCCAACAGTGAAAATACACAATCTGCTGTATACACATAATTCAAAGTGCTGTGTTCAAGTCATAATAACAGAATAAAGACGCAAACTGTGACGGCTAGCTTGGTTTTAAAGTAATGAGGTGAGGTGACAGTTGATTTAAACATCTGATTAGATTAAAAACAGAAACACAATGACAGAGTCGTATATCATGACGTGATCATAACGAGCCTTCATCAGCGAGACAGCATTCACAATCTGCCTCGACATGCCACAGCTCACTGGCAGTAGGTCAGGCCAACGCGTATTCACACACATGCACAAGCACACTCAAACCACACTGATGAAGTCAACATTACTCCTCTGTGGAATTTGGATTAGTCGAGTATGGTGCATGAGTTGAACTCACGGCACCTTGAGAAAGACAAGTACGTGAAATATTTAATCATTTGCAGAAACAGGAAATGACACAGGGCTGACTGCTGGATACATAAGTATGATCGATTAACTGTTGATTATACTCGTAGCTGCTACAGTCCGTCTTTAGGCCACGACGGCCATTAACATGTTCACCTACTGACCCATGACTCACTAGAATTTACTACACAACGACATGAGACCACACCAATCCTCAAACTCGCTCTACATTTTAATCTCAACTACACACCTTACATGGTACATATACGTATCACAGCTGTGATGCGATCACCCTGATAAAAATATATTCCCTGACGGTACGCAAAACTGTTTCTTTGCTGATTCTGGCTACAAATCCAGGACCACAGTTTTCAACACAGACTCACAAAGTGAAACTCTACTAGTTGACTGGTTCTCTTTCACACATACACACAGACACACACACCCTTGAAAGTATTTAGAAGTAATTAAATATAACCATCAAACTGGTTTGTGCTGTGGCTAATTAATGTAAGACTGGCAAGATATGTGGCTATACCAGGAGCTTGTTCCCAGACTAACTTCTTTCCTGCCGAGAGTTAGACTAGATGATTGATGCCACTTTCATGTCTGTCCAGCCAACAGTGTGTCAGGAATGAGGAATAAATTAGTATTTTAGCACTCATAGTTCCCTGAACTTGAAGTTAGGAGATCTTTTGAATGTATATACACAAGCTTAAGGTGCTCACATTTAGTCAGTAAATGCCCCACGTTTGATTTATACAGTGTTTATGTGCTTTGAAAAAAAAAACCGCAGTTGCTAACAGGTGGCTAAATGAGACAACAAAGGTTGTCAGGGACATCAAACATCATCAGCTGAACACAGTGACTCATCTGCTCACTAATCCGTACAGGTGGACTTTAGTTGCAAACTAATCTCTAACATTAACTTTACAACTTGATCAATTTTATCTTTTTATTTCATTGCATTTGTTAATCTGTGAAGATTATGTTGCTGAACAAAATATGTGAGTTTCATAAACTTCAAAAACTGTAATAATCCAAAATCCAATTGAAAAACCCCACAGAATTTTCTGAGTTAGAGCACCTCAAAGACACAGCTAGGCAAGCTATACTCAAAAATGAACTAAAACAAACTATAACACAGGAGAAGACATTCAAAAACACCTCAAACATATCAGAACTAATCTGGTGTGTGAAAGGTAAATCGATGTGTTCTCTGACTAACAATTACCGATTTGCTGTAGCCTGACGATATGGAGCGGTGGATGGTGCCATTCGGTTTGGATGGAGCAAACCTGAACGATGCAAAGTCGTATGTTGTCAGTGATGCAGGACCCGGGCCTGTGAAAAAAAAGAGAGTTGTATTAGACCTGAAATTGACATAGAGGAGAAGAATGAAAGACGGACAGTCAGACAAAACAAAACCAGGGATGACTTTTTTTTACCTTTGAGATGTTACTGTGGGCAGTTTGACCAATAAAGAAATCTGAAACACTCTTATAGAGCTTAACGTTGTCTTTGTAAAGAAGACAGGAAGGATACTTTCTCCACCACACTGATAGGACAGCATGACGGTGTTGCTTTTGAAGTGGTGTTCAGGTTTCCACCACACTGATAAGAGGCATTTTATCATTTTCGTGACATACACACAGTAATATTTTTATAAAACAAATTCATTAATTGATATTTCATTGGACACTTTAAAGAGGGGTTTGTAAGAGAAATGTTAACGACTTCAAAATGAATTAAGTAATGCAGCGGTGGAGACTTAGGAAACAATAACAGCACTTTTTTCATTTTTCAAAGGGAAATTATTAGTAAAATCTAGAGTTACGCATATACAGATGTGTAAAATGGAATTTAAAATGGTGGATTTTTTTCAGTTTGTTGATTCATCTTTGGTTCTCTATTTTCCATTTATCAACTTAATCATTAACCATTCTTTGCATTTCATAGCCTTGTCACAGCATTTTTTTTTTTTTTTAAATAAATCTGCCAAACCTAATAGGGTCCCTTGACCTACCAGCGTGCAAGAGTTTCTTCCTAAATTATTCATCAAAAAATGGTTGATTCACTCATGGATTGATTTAATACTTTGTCAAGTATTTATGTGTAATCTCTGATTAAATATAAATGATTTAGATAATAACATTTGTTGTAAATAACATGATTTAATTGTAAAGTACTCTGTTTCATCCCTGTTGTGTTGTTAAATCTGTTTAAATCTGAATTGCTGATAAATACATAGTTCTGATGTTTTCAAAAATAGCTCACAGACCTTCAACACACACATACGACAGGTGAAACATTTGTTAAGAATGACTTAGACAGACAGACGTGACACAACGTCAGTCACAGTTACCAGGCTTTGCTCTACACTTTAGACATAAGCTAAGGGATATTAATCTTAAACACTCAGCCAGGATGTTTAATCACATGTGTCTCTCTTGTTAGATGATTCATGGGAACGTGTGGCTCACTGCCACCTTCTGCCATCAGAAAATTATAGTTGACAAAACAATGGCATAGCTACCCATCATTTGAGAGGGCCACGCAGGAGGGGAAGAATTCTTCCAAAGTGACCAGAGGACCATCTCAACTGGAGCCCGACCAGTATATTTTGTTGTCTGACAATATTGGTTGATATTGGACTCTGATACAGATGTATATGTTGGCTGACAGCAAAGATTATAATGCAGAGAAAGATGCTTGGGATAATAAAGTTTTAGTGCACTGATGTCACATCAGACAATACATTTTACTGTTAAACTATGAGAAAACAAACGTGTGTTCATCAGATGTATATCCACCCCGGAAGTCAAGTATCGACTGGACTTTAACCTCAACAGATAAAAAGGCCTTCAAGGGACTGTTCACCGAAGTCATGCAAAAAAACATTTTCTCTCTCAGCCCACACGCACTGCCTCGCCAAGCAGATTGTTTAAAATGTATGTGGTTTTTAGTGTTTTAGTGTAGTGAGGTGAACGCATTAAAAGCTTTTTAGCCAAACTGCAGAAAGCATTTACAGCTGGTTGGCACATCAAAGGAGGCGCAACAGAATCAGAATGTGCATTTTATTCCCTTGTTCTGATCATAAGTCTGATTGATTGGGATGAAACAACTCTTCTTTGAACAGCCGTCTCTTTTTGTTTACCTACTTGCAGAGTTTGTTTCCCTCTTCCTTTGATTTTTCAAGCACCATGAGCAAAAACACAACCACCTCCACTGCGTTGGGGCAGCAGAAGAAGCATTATTGGCTTGATATCTCAGAACACCAGGATGTAAAATCAAAGCTGTCTGAACGGCTTGATACCACATGGAGGTAGGTGAGAATATATGCCTTTTTATAATTTGGTTGACCGCCGCCTTTAGCAGTATTAGTCTTGGCTGTCAACTAGAAAATCCAACATTTATCAGACATTTTAATCTTTGTCACTCAGCCAACGATGGAAGAAAATTTGGACAAGGAAAATTTAGCTTTTCCATCAGAGATCAAAGTAAAAATCACAAATAGAATCTATAAAATGACCCCTGAACCAAATGTCGCCTGTTACTTTACCTTATTCTTCTTTGTCTTCTTTTTTTTTTAAAGTTTGTCTTTAGCCTTGTTTTTCTCTCCATTATTTGTTAATTTAACAGAAAAAAAAGTTGACAAATTTAATAACCGTATGGAAGATGATGCAGGAAGCAATGAAGGAGTAGACTCTTTTGGTCAAAACAGGAACTTTAAATTCACTGCATGTAACTCGGGAACACAGAATGACAAAAAAATGGCCATCCATATTAAAATTCAAGTGTCCAGATAGCCTCAGGGTTGTGTGAAACTGTAATCATGTGGGTGTGATTTAATCATTCATTGTTTGTTTACTGTTACGTGTTTGGTTGACATTTGCCTGTCTGGTCTTGATCTTACTTTTCTTCGATGAGGACGCTCTTACTCATTATAATGATTTCATAACAAAGAGACAAAAAAACAAAATTTTCAAGCCACAGGCCATAAAGCATTTATCTTTAAGATGCCACCTTTCAGTGAAGTGTTTGTTGTCTGCAGTCCATGTTTGACATGGTTTGGCCGTATGCCTCTCAAATGGTTTTACATTCATTTATAATCATTTTATGGAGGAGGGGACTGTTGTTCTTATCATGCCCGCCATAAATAACACAATCGCACTGTCAGTATAACAGAGAACTGATACTCTACGGATTCATAACCAATTCCACCTATACATTTCCTTGTTTCGGCCCAAGAACGCATCTCAACTCACACATTTCACAATAACACACCAAACATTTTGTGTCTCAATTCTGGTGGGTCCCTCTTGCAGTGACCAAACACCAGAGCTGTTTTGAAACACTAAAATGTAATTTTCTAAAATGTCTGTGGGATTTTATGAGTTAGTTGGCTGCATTCGTAACACACACGCAGAGAGAGAGAGAGAGAGAGAGAGAGAGAGAGAGAGAGAGAGAGAGAGAGAGAGAGAGAGAGAGAGAGAGAGACAGCTGTGGCACCCTGAGGAGAAGAGGGGGAAGAAAGAAAAAAACACGTTCTCATTGAGCAGCAGCAGCAGCAGCCAAGGGATCACATTCCACACCGGTGACACGACCTGAAATCTCCCTACCTGTCACAAGTGATCACACACAAACACACACACGCACACACACACGATACCTGCTGCTACTACCACCACCAACTTAATGGCGGAGCCCTCAATAATAATAATAATAATAATAATAATAATAATAATAATAATAATAATAATAATAAAAACATTACATAACTCCTCAGCTGTCACTTATCCGCCATTCTCCCACTCTGCGTTTGCTTTGACAGGCAGACATTTTAATCCCTACTCTTCCCTGCTGCGCTCTGGTTTCAAAAAAAGTTCCTCTTCTCTCCCAACTTCTTCAGAATTCGACACACAAGAAGCCCAACAGAGAAGTGTGAGGATGCCCGAGAGGACAGCACGGATACAACATGTCTGGCTCGACTTTATGAGGTAGTAAAAGAGAGGCCGTACTTGTCGGGGAGGGGGTCAGCGCGCCGTTCTTCCCCTGCTTGGACTTGCTCCTCTTGATGGTGTGCACCTGATCCAGCACGCGCTGCTGTCCCGAGCGCAGCCCTTTGTCGGAGGGCAGCGCGAGCGAAGTGTCCTCCACGACCGGGCACGTTATGGCGGATTTCAGCGGCTCCGGAGCCATCATCTTCTCAGCGCGGTGCCCTTCTTCACCTGATAGTTGGACCGCTTTCCAAAACAGAATAAGAAAAGCGCAGCGGAGAAGAGGAAGAAGGAGGAGTGAGGCGCGACTCGGGGCGACGACTGCCAAGTGTGAAGACAGGCGAAGTGTTCCCCAAGCGGCGGCGGCGGTGGACTCCACCCTCAGGACCGCGCCCCGCTGAGGTGGGATCGGGGAGAGTTCACATGCAGGTGCGGAGTGAAGGGCGGGGCCGCGGAGGACGGCCGCAGTTTACAACTGAGTTGCCAGATTTGGCCGTTTCCCCGCCAACTTGAACAGTTTTGGGTCTCACTGTGCAGGTGAAATGGGTTCGGCCCGGCGGAAAGAATTCAGGCTGGTTCACCATGAGTTTGGGCGTGTTTTAAATACATCATAAAAAGGCATTATATTTAGAAGGCATTCTGCAGTTTCTTTTCATTGGTTATGGGAGCACATCCAGTCACCCAGCACCACTCTGATATTAGTTTTTATTGCAGCCGCCAAAGAGGTTGTGTTTTCACCCTTGTCCGGTTGTTTGTTGGTTTGTCAGCACGATTACACGAAAACTACGGAACCGATTTCCACAAAGCTTGAATGGAGGATGGGTCTCTGCCCAGAAAAGACCCTGTTAACTTTTTTTTTTTTTTTTTGGTGTGGATCCAGATAAAGCAGCCTTTTATTGTTACATTGTATGATGTTTTGCAGCACACCTTTGAACACTTGAATTATTGTGATATGAAGTGATGAACCACAATACTGATTGGGCTAAGGTTCTCTTCAGTGATGAATCCAATTTTGAGTTGATGCCCACTCCAGCTAACTTACTGGTTAGGAGGAGGCCTGGAGAAGCCTACAAACCAGACTTGCCCCTACAGTAAAACATGGGGGTGGATCAGTGATGATCTGGGGTTGTTTCAGTATGAGTGGAACAGGGCAAATGCAATTGTGTGAAGGGCGAATGAACCAGGTCATGTACAGGGCTACTCTTGAAAACAGTCTTCTTCCATCAGCTGGAAAACTCTTTCCTGCCTCGAATGACTGGATTTTCCAACAAGACAATGCCCCTTGCCACACAGCAAGGTCAGTTAAAGCCTGGATGGAGAACCACAACATTCGCACCATGCCTTGGCCTGCTCAATCACCAGATCTGAATCCAGTTGAAAACCTATGGAAAATCATCAAACTCAAAATGGAGAACCACAAGCCCAAAAACAAAGCAAATTTGTTTGAATTTGTGCAACAGGAATGGGCTGCTGTGACAGCAGAACAATGTCAGAAGCTGGTGGAGAGCATGCCAAGATGCATGGCTTCAGTCATCAAAAACAGTGGTTACGCAATCAAGTACTAACTCCTGTGTGTATCATGTGTTTAAAGCAAACAGAAAAGAAAACATGGAATGCTTAAAAGCAGTGTTTTTGGCAGTACAGTGCCATAGCTATTGATGTAAGAACTTAAGTGATTTTGGTTACTATCAAGAAAACCATGGAAAATGGCTAGATATCAGCTCTTAAATTAAACTCTTACCAGCTATTTTTGTTGTTATCATTATATTTGTCCAAACAAATGTACCTTTAGTTGAACCAGGCATTAAAATGAACAAGAAATTGAAGAAAACAAGGGTGGTCTAATAATTTTTTCCATGACTGTATATATATATATATATATATACATGTATATATATTTATCATAGATCATAATTGGGGGGGGGGCGGGGATTTTGAGCAGTTTTTGAGCTGGAAAGCTTCAAACAAATCTGGCAACTCAACCCGGACAACGATCTAGATATCCCAGGCAAAAAACATAACCTCTTGCCTGAGGTCCTCAGCTGGAGGGAGCACTGGTGGAGTTTAGGCTAAGTATGTTTACAAAGTACACATTCAGTGTACTCCTTGGGCTTGAGTTGACATTTTGTTCAACTTTATACTTGTGCTTCACCACATTTCAACGGAAAATACAAGATTTTATTCCACTATTGACAATTTACATATTTAAAATACCACACATTGAAATTTGTTGGTAGCCTTGAGATAAGTGGAAAGTCATAGTTATTAAATGTTGTTTAAATTAGCATAACATTGCATATATTACCATAGTTTCTTCTTCAGGGCCAAGTGTTTATATGTCACTGTATGAAGTGCGTTATGGATTTAATATCAGTAAACAGCAGCGTGTTCCTGAGACTGTGGTATGATGGTTCATCAGTACTGTTTTATGAAAAAGTGTAGTTTTAAATGAGGTTCATGTGACACATACGTCTGCTGACCTCCAAAGTCAAATCTGAGGTATCAGCTAAATGCATATCTGATATAATATGTTACAAGCACGAGTATGTTAACTGATACACAAGAAGCTTATAAGAAGTGACTATTTACATCCCCTTGAATCCATTATTACTGACCTCCTCACCATGCGCATATGTCATGACTGATGTTGCCCTTGTGATAAGTAAGCTGTGTACAATTAAAACATTATGGAGTCCCAACAACTCCAACCCAAACAAGTATTAATGTCTGACGAAAGCACAAAGATATTTTTGTGGACGTGTTAAAATAATTAGCAGAATTATTTACTTTTTTTAAAAAATATTTCCTCTCTGTACATTTCCCAAGAAAGGCACAGAAAAAACACGGAAGCAGATCATCGTGGTATTTAACCTCAGATTGTTCAGCATGCCTCAGTCAGCTCCGCAGTTTTAGAAAAGGCTTAAGTTGACGAACCTCTGTGTAAGATATTGTCTGAATTCTCAGCAGCCTTTGGGTTAGATTAGGCTGGACTGCTTTTATGTATCATGGGCGGACTGTGTTCGACAGAGCAGAGACAGGTCAGGGCATGAGCAAGTGTAAGTCATCCTGATGAGACAGCAGACAAGCAGGGAAGAGTCAGAATGAGATGGTCAAAGATGGACGAAGAGAAGGAAAGACGGTGAGAACAGAGAGATGAAAAAATGAGATTATACGAGCACATGCTCTCTGCATAACCGGATTGTTTTGGCTACGTTTCTGCAGGTGATATTTTCCCACCACACCCTTTGTCTCAATACTGCCAAGTTAATAAACGAATGTGTGCAATGTACCTCTGCTGTGTCTTTGTGCTTGTGGCTGCAGATAAAGTCAGCCCTAACTGGTTTACATATATCTACCAGTATTTTTTTTATCTATAGATGAAGGAACGTGTGTCAGGCATTTGTTTGATCGCCTGATAGCGTGAATTAATTCAAGCAGGTGAGATTATGGGCTCAAGACAAAGCAGCATTGTTCGATTAGATCTGATGGCTGAAGACCAGAATGAAAAAAGACCAATTGCATGTAGTTTTAAAGCCAGATTGATGAGAATTTAAAAACTTTAATGTGAAACTTTAAGCACTGTTCATCCACGGCTCAATACTTTAGATTTAAAGCGAGATTGCTGCTATGAGCAACATGTTAACTATGCTGGCTATATTTTTGTACTGCTGCGGTGCTGGCAGGCGTACGTGGTACATACCGCACCCTGCCTTTGGCTATGTGTGTGTGTTTCACTGCTCATCACCATGAGTTCTGGCAGAATGGTCTGCTGAGATGAGTCTTTGCAGACAGATAACACTCTGATTAATGTGTGCCAAAAAAAACAACAACAAAGGACTGAGTTTGAGGAAGTGAACAGATGTACAGGCTGTTCGCAATCAGCCAGCGATTTGTTAATAGTTAACAGGGAGGGCGATCCAATAGGACCAACCCCCTAGTGCTGCCACACCACCAACTAACACACAGCTATGTATGGTGGTAAGACTCAGGCTAATCCAGCAATGGGGAATCCACAGACTGTTGTGCCCACATCTTTACAGAGACCTGGTTCCATCACAACATCCCCGATCAAGCTATTGCACACACACATAGAAAGAATGCTACTTTTTTATAACCCTTTCACTGTTACAGTCCTGACATCTGCATAAAGACAAGTGTCACTTGTGTCATTTTCTGCAGTTGAAGGTAAAAATAGATATTTCTCTCCGTGCTGAAAACCTGAACAAAGGGTTGCAAACACTGGTTACTGGACAGACTGAAGTCACACCGCAATAAAAGTCACTCGTATGTATACATTGTATGTGTTGGCAACCTTTGTTTCCTTGGAAGGTTGCCAATTCTGTAAGAGCCTGATAGGTTTGAGCTTCTCAGGGTGTTAATATGGGGGCACACCCACACTCGCGGTGCAGTGGATGCAAAAAAAAAATGTGGTGTGTGTTGAAATCTTAAGTTTATATCAGGACATACTTGTGATGCTATCAGACTGGCAAGATAGCAGAAGCCTTGTGTTTCAGCCTATAGCTTTTTTTTTTATATGCACATCATTAACTTTTAGTGATAGTAACATTTTCCAAAGCACCAAGGAGATAATTAAGAAGCTAATTTAGGGTGTCACATTAAATGTGTTTTTGTTTGACTGATAATACAAACCAAAATCAGTGCAAACACATGTGAACTTGACAGTGCCTCTCACCCCCTCCACAAAACTCTGGACAAGCTTAAAAGAGCAGCTTCAGCAACAGACTAACTAACTAGATTAAACTAAAGGAACAGCAGAGGAAACCATTCCTTCCTGGTGCCATCAGACTTTATAACGCTCCATCCAAAACGTTTAAAATACTATCACTGTAAACACTGCACCTTATCCTCTTACACATTATGTTCCACTTATCGTTACTCCTTGATACACACCTCAGCATTTTATTTTATGATGGCTTAAGTATAATATAGTATATAGTATAGTATGTTATGTTTTTTAAAATTGTATACTTTATTGTTTCAATGCTTGCCCTTGTATTTTGTATTTCTACGTGAATGTAACCGCTGCATTGATAACCTATTTGCTCCTCTGGCATTAATAAAGTTAGCCATCCACCTATCTATCTTCTTTTAAATTAAGGCGACAGCACCATCTAGCAGGCCAGAATGACAATTGCAATCGCAAGTATGAGTCTCTCATGAGTGTATAAGGGGAAAATATATCTAATCCCGCCAATATGTTGATAGTGACCTCCTAAATAAGACTAGTTATAAACCAGTCTAAATCTGAGGTTTAGATCAAGAAAGTCTTGTTTTCTTCATATTTAATGCAAACTGTCATTTTCAATTTTAAACATTAAGATGCGTTTACAGGTCTTGGAGAGTACTACTGCATATGTAAACAAAGTAGCACAAAGCTTTTTGTTGGTTCAGAGGAAGCTGCATGTTATTTACTAAATTTGCTCCACTGTCTGCTTAATCTATTCTAGCACTCCTTTACACTGTTGGACTCATTATGGACATTTTTATAAACAAATTATCAAAATTGTAAAAATATACAATAAAAACAAATGAAATCAGAGTTTTCAGAGAACAAATATTCAAAGATCTTTAAAAAGTTTACGTTTTCATGTCATTTAGTAAACTGAATGATTTAAGAAGAGAATCAGTTTCAGGGGGAAGTGTGAAATCTTTGGTAGTGATTTATAAGCTTTGTGTATGCAAATGCCATCATCTGGATCCTAAGTGTCTTTTACAATATTATTGGACTTCCCTTGGTAACCTCCTTATTTAACATTACAAAGCAATGAACTGTGGGTAATTCCCTCAGGCAAACTCGAACAGAAAGTAGTCATAAAGGGCTCAAAATATCTGCGAGGGATCCATCATGCACTAGTCTATTCGATGGTGGGACAGTCCTGAACCCTCGCTGACTTGATGGGAATGCGCCTCAAAGTCTGTCTGTGAACACTGAGATTGGGCCTAAATGTTACTATGGAGACTTTAATAATAATAATTCTGCAAACACCATGTAATTTTATTGGTACAGCATAAAGGCACAGATTCAATTCACTGAGCATACTTGACCAAAGGAGTGATGAGGCACAGCCAACCAGAGTACATAGACAGGAAAAATAAAAGAATAAACATTTTGGCTGACCACACGGTCAGCCTGGTTATTTAAAACTGAACCAGTCGGCTCTTACAAATCTTTGTCACCTTCCACATGGTTAAAGTTAATCCTGCCATGATAGGGGGTGATACAGTCGAATAACATTTACTATAAAAAACAAAAAAAAACAAAAACAACATGCTGGTATCCACGTGTACCAGAAACCAAAAACATTACATAAAACGAGAAAAAAAGCAAGTGTAAGATGAATAATTTGCTAGTGTTATCACGCAAAAATCTACCCCAGTGCACTGTGGGTGACCTTAGTGTGGTCTGTACCATACATCAAAAACAATACAACCAAAACACCCATCATATACTGTATAATGCTTAGAGTAACACTTCTAACCGTGCTGGTAAAATACAAAAGAGAAAGCTCATCTTTACAAAAAAACAAGTCATTTTACCTTGTTTTGGCTTATAAACAGTACCATTAACAAGTGTAGTGCACACATCCTATACATCAGTGCTCCTCAGGTTAAGGCTTTATGAGCCAAAGCACATTCTTATCCCAACTCACGTGGAGGTAGAAATACTGCAGGAAGCCCACACAGTCTAAGTAAAAACAGTACTGTGTCAATAAACAGTAAAGATCGTTACTTCACACCAAAGTGCGAACTGAATCTGAAACTGGTTGTGTGAACTACTTTGTTTTCAAAGACATGTGAGCCAAACTTGAAAAGCCTCCTTGAGCGCTGATGGAAAGATCTTTCCCTCCATATCGCTGGAAAACATTTGAACAGCAAATGCACCTAAAACGATGTCTCACTTTATACTTTGACACATTTCTGTCAAATATAAATACGGTTTTAACGTCTTTACGTGTAGTGCGTTATATTCTGAGAAGAGGCACACTCTTTCTGTTAGCGTTTTGAATAAAGTAACTGGAGATCATGATTTCACACTTAGCGACGGCTCATTTAGTTCCTACCCTATAGAGATACTACAAACTGTAGAAAAAAATAGTCATTGTGGCAGAATTACATTAACACTGATTAAAGATTTGTTTGCAAACCTATATTCAAACTCGTCTCATATCAGTCACACCTGTGACGTAAATGCAGTTCCTCAGAAATGGCAATAATTAATCATATGATTCATATTACATAAGAATATCACCTGTCTACTGGTGTCTCATGCTTTTTATGTTTGTCCGTTTGGTTAAGTTCAAATGAAAATGAGAAGCCTGATATATTTTGAGCTCGACATTGAGTGATGTGCACAATCAGTTTCAACAGGTGAGACTTTATAACATCACAACACACATTGATGATTATGCCAAGAATGACACCACATTTGTATAAAAATCTATGAAAATAAATTTCACTTTAGTGTTTAAATAACTGTTTGTTTCGGAAATGTGTGCATAGTTTGACGGAAATGCATAAACGTTAAACAAATAACAGGTGTGATGACAGTGTGACTGTTGGTCTGTTAAGGGAAAAAGGTGTGTTTAGGAGTGGCGATTCTGAGTGTTTGAGCTGGAAATAGTGTTTATGCTGTATGTATCAAAAAAAGTCTGTGGAGAGTCTCTGCATGCACCCAGGGTGCTGCTAGTCATTAACTAGTCGATAAACATGGTACTGTGCTCCGTGTTCACTTGTAGACACTTCAAACACAAAGGCGATGCACAGCAGAGTCTCCTGAGTTTCTCTGTTGGACACCACCTAGAGAGGATAAGACACAAAGGTCAGGATTTTACAATAAAATGTAAGAACAAACAGAGATACAAGAGGTGCACAGACACACATACCTGTAGGATGGTGAAGTTCTCCAGTACACTGTTCATCATGTACTTCTCTGGCAGATGTTTGAGTTTGTGGATGAAGTTGATCATATATTCACACATGGGCGAACGATGGATGCGAAACACATATTTTCCTCCTTCCATATGTGCATATTCAGTCTGAATAGGGTAAATCCAAACACCCATGTCACAATTACATCAAGTTATTCTGGTCTTACATGAAACCCTTCATGTGCATTTTGAAAAAAAGAAAGGTGGGGTTCATCTTCTCACCTCAACTTTCTCTACCACTTGTTTGCCAAAGGAGCAGACCTTTGTTGAGACACTGATGGTGATGTTTTCTGTTCCACTGTACTGGCTGCTAACACCATAGAACACGCCTGAACCCTCTTCAATGTCACTGCTTAGATCCGCCTGAAACACGCGTAACAGGATAAACAGAGAGCAGGTGAGGAAAGAGGGAGATGAGAGGGAAATCAGAGGATGTCAACGGTAAAGGCACAAATACTCTCTCTGATGATTGTCTCTCCAGCACATGTCAAAGATGCAACTGTTGCTCTACATGCTGAATTTCATTATCTTCCTGTGACTTTACATTCTTTATGTAATGCATTTAAAAAGGTCCCCTGTGGAGTTTATGACATCTACTAGCGCGATGGATCCGTTTTTCTACAAAGGGGTCTCTATCTAGTTCATTTGGTGGAGGCATGGGGTCACATTTGCATGCATGCACATGCATATGGTGGGGAGACGGCTCTCCGGTAAATGTGGATGTAAACAACGCTGGATTTTAACACTTAAATCACACTTAATTTTTTTTTGCCTGTCAAAGGTGCAGGTTTAAAATAACAAAATCTAATCACATATATAGAAGGCATTACATTTTCTTACGCCTAAATACATCTCTGGTTTACTTGTATGTTATGAGGCATCCCAGTCATGTGGGACAGGTTTACTCGTTGTTGCCAGGATCATAACAAAGCAAGCACATTTGGAACAAGTTATCTGTATACCTGAAGTCTACTAAAAAAAAAAAAAAAAGAAAAAAAAGAAAAAAAAGTTACTGAAGAATAATTAAATTATTTATTATTTAACTTATTTTTAATGTGTAACTTTTCCTTTGCTTGCTCATTTTTATTCTCTAAATATGTATTCTTTTAATCTGTAAATAATAATTTCCTTTTTTTTTGCGTCTTTATTTCTCTCTTTTTTTAAATACAATCTGAAAAATGTCTTCTCTTATTTAAAATGTACTTCTATACTTCTGTACTTCTAACAAACAACTAAACCCTTGCGCCAACATCACATTTGCTTTGCTTCCCCCATGTGGTGAAGGAGGCTACAACCTCAGACTGTAAGAGGACCTTCGTGATGCAGAAGACTGACGTCAACTATCTACTGCACTGTAATATAATCTACTATAAAAGGAAACACATTTGAGATAATTCATCTAAACAACTAACGTCCTTTTCTGCAACATGCCTCACAAAATCTACAGTTACTGAGAAACTATCAGTGGGAACTCTTGTGCTGTGCACTGACCCAGAACTTGACGAGGAAGAATGCGTTGTGTGGCCCTTTTTCATACAGCTCCTTCAGGCCTCCTTTCTTCTCAGAGAACTTGTCGTAAATCTGCCTCACATCTATGGACTCCAACACAGGGTCATTGTAGCCCGGGTTTGATGGGCCGATGTGTACAAAAAGATGTTTATACTGTCGGAAGGAAAGAGAAGTGATAAGAAAGACAGGAAAGATTTGTTTTTTGGCAAAGCATTATATTCTATAAATGTCTGTACCGTCTCTCTGTCTCTCTGTGTCTCCAGAAAAGCAGAGTACTCCAGTAGCCGTAGTTTTGCTGAGGCGATGGTTCTGTCTTGCCATACAGGAGCTGCTATAGCAGCAGGGCGATGGGGAGGCAGGGGTTCATAACCTGCCACACATTTAAGCCATGAAAAAACACAATTAACATTGCAAAAATCAATGCGAATTACTCTAACCAGTAAGCTTGTGTTCACACTTACCAATTGGAGCAGGGACAGGGGCTGATAGTGTAGTGTATGGTGGTTGTGCAAAGGGCTTGATGCTGAAAAAAGAAGGAGTAGGAACCCAAAAATGAGCAACTGTACCAGCTTAGGCATAACTCTAATTTTTAACAAACAAATTGCCAGTGATACTTACTCCTGAGAATGTCCAGGCTGTCCTGGCATAGGGCCGGGCCAAAACTAAACAAAGGAAAAGAATGGGAAACAGAGCAGATAGTATTACTCAGACTTTTACCCCAAGGGTAGAAAAGAACAGATGTGTCTGTGTTTTTGTGTCTCACTCTGACTGGTGGAGGGAACGGAGTCTGTGGTTTCATCACACTGGCAGAGACAATCTGAGCAGATGAGAGGTTGGCTACTGTTTGCAGTGCCTTGTCTTTGGATACCTGGTCCTGAATAAGAAAGAAACAGTAATACACAATGATAGCACACAATCTTAAAAATAAAATCAAGCAAAATTGATGTTAACTTCCCAGAGTCAGCCAACCTCCAAGGCCAGTTAAAACAGCGAGCCAGCCAACATATTACAATACTTCAGCATGATGCAGTTACTATGAGGGAAGAAAGGACAGAGTGCAAAGCAAATACAGGGGGATGCCAAAGCAGGAGGCGCAGAATGCTAACAGGCTAAGAGAGCTAACTGGAGCCATCACCAGAATTGAACTAAAGCCACTAAAAACAAAAAGTAATGAGCAGGATTTTTGAGTCTGGCAGGAGAACAACATTGTGGGCTATCAAGTAACGTGATGCCAACCACAAAGCACAAAGCCTGAAGCAGAAATCTGTAGTTGTATAACCAAAACTTACCAAGTTCATGGCCTATGGTAAAGAAGACACATCATTGATTACTTCAGTACATTAAAAGCAGGTCACAGATTCACTGTTAAACATTGAGGGAAACACTGAAATGACCACACCTCGAACCTACCTTGACAAACATCCTCACTATTAGCAAAAAAAAAAAAAAAAAAAAGTATACTGCATTGATGGGACAAGCTACATTCTATTAATCGGTGCCATTTCACAGCTGCGTTCTAATGTTTATACCAGGAAATAAACTGTTCCTTATCTGGACAATTACACAGGACATGGTAAAACCACAAGAAAACTGCGTACACAGAAAACATACATAGGAGAGAACATAAAGATCAGACGTGATGTGAAAGAGAAAACCAAAACTCATCATATGGGCACTTCAAAATGTCCAGAATGTAGGATTTAGGAGGCTCAGCGTTGCTGCCACTAACAGCCCCATCTTTCTACATGAAGTTTGCCTTTGATAGTTATTGCTAAAGAAGATTTTCCTTTGTTTTAATAATAGAGAGCAAGAGAGAGAAAAAAGACAAGAGGTTAGCAATTTTCTTCGAATGAATACCTTGAAAGTGCTGCAGGTGCATCAATTACTACGATCCTTTGTTTCTTAAGCTAGATCAAGCAAGCATTGAAGTATCAGCTATCATTATTTCCCCATTAATTTCCCAGTGTCCTCCTCACAAAATATGTGAATATCTACAGAAGGAGCAAGTCTTCTTCCGCAGAGTAGATGAGGGTAGACGAAGAGTATTCAGTTGGTTGTAATCTGCAACTACACCGCTAGGTGCCACTAAATCCAACACACTGGACCTTTAAACACTCCCTGCATGTCTGCGTGTATGTAAGCATTCGTGTAAATTATTCCAGCCATGCACATGCTTAGGTCAACAAAGAACAACACATTGCATCTCATGCAATTATCTGCCTGAAGCACAAAACCTTCTTACTAAGTAAACTGAAATGCCATGCATGATAACAAACCTTCCTTCACACATCTAATGATACATCAAAACATCTTGTGTTTACTCTGAGCCGCCCAGACAACGTTCAATATGGACAGAAAGCTAATAAATGAAATATTTTGCAGAGGCTAAGCTGGCCATTCCATGAATTCACAGTCATTCATACTATCTCACTAACACTCCAACAATTTGCCATGCTTTATCAGAAAATGGTTGAGTTCTTGCAGGCTCCACAGCCCCCCAGCACATAGTTTTATTTTTGAGGAAGTGCATGTAAACTATGACCGAACCCCCAAAGCATGTATTTATGTAGCCTCCTCTCTTAGGTACACTTAGACCGCAAAAAAAGAAGCATAAATCTGCCACTAGCTCAGACAAATACAGCTAAGGTGATTCAATGGGTCAAGTTAGATTCGGGCTACATGCAGCGCAAAGCAGCTAGCATGGCAAGGTCAGTTAGCGTATGTACCTTGAGCTTAGTCTGAATCTCACGTGACTTTCTCTTGGCCAAGACTTGCAGGTGACTAGAGACCTGACGAAGGACAGGATGAAGGAAAGAGGATGGGAGGAAAAAGGAAAGAGAAAGGGGGGATATGACTACAGAGGGAAGGGAGAGTTGATTCGCTGTGCACCCACCTTGATGCTGCTCTGGTATTCTCGTACCCTCTTACGTGCCAGAACCTGAATGTGACTAGACACCTAAGGAGCCAGGGTTAGCCCCATGAAAAAACACACATTCACAGGATGATTTAACATTTTTAAATAACCATGGTAAAATAATAATCATTTAAACAAGGTGAACAGGCAAGTTACCGCAAAACAAAAATGTATCAGGGGAAGCTAAGCTCCATCTTGAAAGTACTGTAAAGTAAGCACATGGAAATACTGTACTTTTCAAAATGCCCGAGCTTACCTGTTTGCGTGTGCGTGTCTTCCCTGTACGTAGCTTGATATAGCGAGCTATCAGCTCATTTCGACCTAGAATTGAGAGAGGAACAGATAAAATCAAAAGTCAGTACTTAAACCAGTCAGTCTCTATTTCGGTTTATATCTTACAACATAAATCTCCTCAGAATCATAAACACGCCTCACAAAACCATGTGTTCTTCATGTTTGTCAGCCAAGGGGGTCACAGTGACATTAAGGGTTGTGAACTGGTCAAATTTATATTAAGGTTGTAATGAATGCACCGATCCAGCTTTGGTATGAAGGACAAGAAGAGACTGCATTTGAAATGAAGCCAGCAATATTAATCGACTGCTCTTTTAGTGTATATAGGACAAGTTGGTGTGGCTCTTATGAGTCCACTACATTCCCACATGCACACAGTTACACGGACTGTCAAGCTTTCAATTTCTTTGGCTGTATGATACTCTCATTAAGGACGGCATGTGTTTAAGTCAGATCTGGCCTGGCTTGATGGCAGAGCTCCAAAGCAGATACACAAGTAGTGGGAATGGAGGGAAAAAGTGGAGATGTCATCAAAATGTGGTCGCTACAGACTGCACGTTCAGCTCTTTCTCTCACTGCCTCCCCCGGCTCCAAACCACACCTGATGATCTGCTTGTCTCTAATATAACTGGTGAGCAACTCATTATTCACTCTGCTGCAGATGTCAGAATAACAGGGCAGCTAAAGATAAAGGTGACCAAATGAAGCCTTACAAACTCATTCCACGGCTATAGTCATTTAATCACATACACACATGTACTAACATCATCATCACCACCATGCTTCTTTCTGGGAAGTGGTGTGATGATGTAGGGACTTGGGTCACATCAGGCTGAGTCACATCTCTGCATCTCTGTGGAGTTACCAGAATTCCCCAAAATCCACTGCAGGGGCTGACTCAGACCCAGCAGTTCCCAAAACAGGACACTTTCCTGCAGCCTCCCACTACTCCACTATAGCCAAGTGTTTTTTCTTCCAAATCAACTCTAGTTTTATTTATTAAAATAGGTGTGATTTACACTTTGAGAAAAGGAGGCACACTGGAAAGTGTTAGAAAACATGGTATTACTTACTAGTTACATAGAAAAAGTAAAACTTGCAACTCTTATTTTCCATGACTAATCTACAAAAGAGGTCTTTTTTTTGTAAAGAGCCAGGCCAGATCAGATACAAGGTTCTTGAATACATTTGGGTTTGTTGTTTTTGAGTGAATTGCAATCAATTTTTCAAAGAAAACATGGCCTGATTTGGTTGTTTGATAACATGCATTACTCTTTGAAATCTCCCCAATAATTCTATAATTTTTATTTCCAAAATTCCTGTATTTTTTCATATGATATAATTAATATCGCCATCATATGAGGCGTGACAATGTAATGTCAGTTTTGCAAGTAGCCACTGTTTCATCTTGCCCCTGGAGTGCAAGAGCAAATGATTTCTGTCATCATCCTTATTTGAGAATATATGCTTGGCCCCATTATACAGGGTGACATCATGGTAGAAACGTATGACAGAGCAAAAACAGCACAGGGACCAGAGCTCATTTACATATGGCCTAGTTTAGCAGGAGAAACATACTCACAAGCACCGAGGTAAGCTGATTTAGCATTTTTATAAAAATTCTTGCATTAGTTAAATTTCATCTTTTCCTTGTCAGCTGCACTAAGCGATCCAATTCACTGAACTTGTCTGATCTATTCAAGTGAAACAAGAAGTAAAATGTTTCTGATTGTTTGGCCATGATATCCATATTAACCACCTTCAGACATGAAATGTAATATGTAAAAACTGCGCGAATTTAATCAGCTGAACTCGTGTTTGGACTTTAATTCATTAATCTCTAAAAGACACACTGTTATCTATGTCAGAGTAACGTGTCGGCAACATCTTCTATACTGCGCAAGTGTAAATAAAAGCAGCCACATATTTGTCGGTACATACAAGACTGAGAAGTACATTCATAGTGTACAGCAATTCAGACATATTTAAGTTCATCACAGCATTGAGAAGAAGTAACTCAAAAGTTTGTGGGTGGTGTCCTCCAGGCTGGTATCAAAAGAGGAGAGCATGGGTATTATGTTCAAAGCGTCAGTGTAGCTTTCTAATGCGTGAATGTGTGTAGCAGTGGCACTCTCCTCGTTTACTGAGAAGGAAGTGGGGGTCGTTTACAGTGAGCCCATACCTCCACAAAAGGAGGAAAGGCCGCAATGTTGAAACAAACTTTCCCTTTCTGTCACAGGGGATCACATATCCCCTTCACCCTCACAACAGACATTTACTCATATACAAATGCATGACACAGGTTGCTACAAGCGGGAGTGCAAACCCTCAGCCAAAAAGCTTTGAATGTTAGATGCTAGCCAAGGGCTTCAAGAGGGTAGAAAAATGCATCAAGCCTCTACTCAAAGGCAGCATCCTGGACAGATCCTAACTAGAATTATCACCTCACTATCGGTTCACGTCCATGTCAGTAGGGACCCATGTAAAATGCATGTCGTGAAGACTTCAAAGGAAAAATTTTATTTCACTACACATATGCATGACATGCATGATGCCTGTGAATAACATCCAGAAACAACCTTGCTTTTGTCACTTCGAGACAATTTTTACTGAGGAGCACAGTGGACTGACATGGAGCTTCATCACATAGTGCAACAACACTCACTTGAAGCTCAATACCAGGAAAACCAATGAGCTTGTGGTGGACTACTGCTGTATGTCTATTTGCGTTGCAGTTCATTGAGAAAACTAAAAAACAGAGTCAAATTACTTGTGTGTGTTCAGATGCTTGTCCGATTAAGCTGATTCTGATAGAGCAGAAAGTTGAAACCATGACAGCAGATAATGCTTCAAATATGGATGATGAATGATGAATGAACA
Organism: Acanthopagrus latus; assembly: GCF_904848185.1. Taxonomy (NCBI): domain Eukaryota; kingdom Metazoa; phylum Chordata; class Actinopteri; order Spariformes; family Sparidae; genus Acanthopagrus; species Acanthopagrus latus. The sequence goes on from NC_051045.1 coordinate 12,745,468, forward strand.
ACAAATTCTAAAATGTGGATGCTTCACACACATCTTCAATGCGACAGAACTTAAGATCAATACAATAGCCAGTTTGGAGGTGAGCAGGCAAGACTAGCGTCGTCAATTCAGAATCTGACATTTGTGTAAATGTTACGATATTAAGCACTTGACTTTTTGAGTCGTGGCCAAAAATGGGTTTTGTGAGGTCACAGTGACTTCACAGCCAAATCTGAATCAACTCATCCTGGAGTCCAAATGGACATTTGTACCAGATGTCATCAGATTCCAAAAAAGGCATTCCTGAGATGTTGCTTTCACAAGATGGATAGCCTGAAAACATGATGTCCATGTCCATGACTGTTGCCAGCACAGAGGAGGTATAATAAAAAGAAAGACTACAACACTGCTTATGCACTGCCATAAATCAAAATGAACCCGTCTTTGAGTAATTAATGCGCAGGGGAATGAGCAACCAAGAAACTTTATTATAGGTTAACCCGAACCTGACCTGAAATATTAACCTGCTCGGTTCTTTGACCCTGTCAGCGCTAGCTGCCCTTTGACCTCAAAGCTAATGAGCCCTCTCCTAAAATACCTTCAAGCAGATCACCTGGACACAAACTCACAGGTCTCCACAAGAAAGATCAAAACCCACTGACTTTTTTGGGCTGCTGTGGCTCTTCATTTGAAGACCAAACCATATGGGAAATACAGTTTCGGTCTACTTCATTCTGTAAAAGTTACGTCTGCTAGAGAGTCTAATCTGATGAGATATGGGATTCCTTCTGTCAGTTTGGATTTGCTCTTGCTTTAGATGATGATTTATTATCACCTCAACCAAAGACATTATTCTTTCACTTGGCTTGAGCAATATCCCAAAAATGTAATCATGATATTGTTGCACCCAAATATTAGGACAGATGACATATAGCCCCTTTCAAATCTCTTATCACTCCATTTCCTCTCATTTTTAACTCGAAATATTCCTGCTACATAAGTCCAATTAACCTGTAATGTAGTAACCTCCGCCATCCTGGTGTCATTGCTACCTTGTTGAACATCAAAGTGTGTTGCTTCAGCTGCCCCAACACCTCATATGATGGAAAATATTGTAATACTGGATTGTATCCAATATCAGCCCAGGCCCATTTCACTTGTGTCCATTTGATTGTTGCAATGCATACGGTAGCATGTGATGCATCGCGTAACTCCACTGCACATGCAGCTCACTACACAGTTTAGATCAGACAACATTACATAAGGCGTCATATTCAATTTTCACTTGCTTAACTGAACAACTATATGAGGAATTCTACTTGCCCAAATACAGAGTTTACATTCTTGGCTACCACCTCCACTGGTGTTAGCACCAGTGGGACATAAAAACACTAGACTATGGTATCTAGTTCGGCACATCATATCAGTCTAAAATCCCATGAATGAATTAGGATAGGAACCTGATACAGTTGGGGCATCAAATCAGTCCCAACTCTAATATAAATCATTATGTTAAAACAGACATTTGAGGTTCCTCACCATACATCTTCCCCTCGTCTGAAAGTATGATCTTCCTCCTGCCGCACGGAGGGTAGATGGCCAGAGCTTCCTGAAAGCTCTGCTCAATGTCAGGACTCCACACTCCCTCGGGGTCGCCATCCAATCCACGGTCCGCCCCGTCTGCCATTGGTTCATCATCACCAACATCCTCCTGCGCCCCGTCGGGGCTGCCACGGCAACTCCACTCCGACGCAATGATGACGGCTCCAGCCACAACACACCTGTAACACATTAGGACTAAATTCTTAGAATTCACTGTTTGGTAAGGATTGCCGTCGTATTGTTACACTGGTTAAACTTTTAACTCTTACGTGGTATGCAGTTTAAAAATTAAAATAACAAATTCAGATTTAATTCTAAAAAGGAACAATTTTTTCAACAAGCAGCCCTCTCATTTAGCTAGGGACCACCAGTTTGACAGCTTGAATAACAACCGTGGCTGGCAGCTGAATCTTGTTACAATACTAAGCTAAAGTAAGCTTATGTGTTTGTAATTTCAAAACAGGATGTTTTTACTTTTAAGGGTGAAAAGCTTTAAGGGAGAGTATTAACCAATGTCTCAAGTGAATGCAATGCCATCTAAAGTGTGAACTTTACCAAATCCAGTGAAGATCAGGACAGGGCTGCTCATGTCTAGAGCAACAGATGGATAAGCATGCAACATAGCTTGTACCGGAGCTATGTCATCCATGAGCATTTCTTTGATTGGTTATCATTACTTATTTACTAGTTATAAATAAAAACATGTTTTTTAGGGTAAAAGGGGCATCAGCAATAACAGAAACAATGCAATTGACAATGCTTGTGCTGACCCGGGTTTGAGGGCAGTTTTGTTCCACATTAAAAAAGCATTACCCTTACATATTTATCAAACTGTCAGAGTAGAGAGTAGTATTTGTTTTGATAGCTGATGAATTGAGACAAAAGGGCAACACAATCAGCAAGGTTTGATGAAATTAATCCTGCTGCCTCCTAGATGTTTGGAAAACGGTGCAGCTTTAAATCACTGATTAAAGCAGCATATACAAACTTAAGTGTGTGTACAGGTAACAATAAACAAAAGACATTATTGGGGTCCGAGAAATTTTCTGTATCTTAAAACCAACAGCTGGAATTCACCAGCACACGCCACTACCCACAACAAGAGCAGCTTGGAAAACTTTCTTAAATTTGATAACAAGAAAAATGTATGAAAACACTCTGTCTGACTATGGAAAGAAAACAACTTTTCATTGTTATCCACATTAAAATACTAAATTGGGTTCAATCCAGTCAGTCTGTTCTCAATTTGAAACTTCTCTAAATGGAAATCTATCTATATTTAGGTTTCTATGATTGTGTAGAGAATCAGGCTCTGAGCAGCACAGAACATGGGAGGATGCTAAAGCAATACTGAATGATATATCAGCATGAACCATACACATGAACAAGTTCTGAAAATTGGTTTCATTCAAAAGTACAACAACTTAAATCAAGGCAAAGTATTTGAGCCAGGAGCATAAGTGTCATAAGGTGTCTGAGTCTGATAGTGCTTTCCACTGGACCTGGAAGTTGGTAGTTGGAGGTGGGAATGACGTCACACCTGAGGTGAATGTGTTCCAGTCTGAAAACCGGTTCTGGACAGATTACAGACTGTTAGCTTTTGTTAACAATACCAGTTGATCAACAATTCATGGGCTTTGGCCAATGTTAGATATTCATTTATATATATTTTTTCACAATATCACTTATTGAACAGCATCAAACTCAAATAAGACCTACATTATATTATTTTGGGTGTTAAAACTTTATCTGTTTCTAGCTTCAGAAATACCACAAATGACAACTGGCTATTTTATTCCCCCATATGTATTTGGGTTTTGGATAGTGGGATAAAAGAGAGTCTAACTATCACACAATTTGTGGTGATGGCCACTCGAAAATGTACTAAATGTATTATAGATAGATGAGATAGATAAGGTAGATAAGATAAATAGCTTTATTTATCCGAGAGGTGAAATTAGGTTATCATAGCAGCGGTACAAGTACAAATACAATCAAAATGTAAGGGCTAATATAGACATAAAAAAGTACTATACACAATATGCAAACAAAACAAGAGAGTACTACATACAATGAAATCATCAAGTTCTTATTTGTATTTGTTAAAAATAATATTAAAACTTTTGTGAATGAGGCCTAATGTCAGGATGGTCAAGAAAATCAAAATAGTGGACCTGTACTTTACAGATCTACATCACACACATTGGGATGGATAAACAAGAACCAGGATTAACTCTGCGGCTGCCGAGAACAGTGACAGATTTCTTGGTCTCCAAGTGTCTCCACACTTCATCAAGAGCAAGATCAGATTCATCTAAAGTTGTATACAGCCTCCGTAGATACAGGTGGTATTAATAGCCCTCGCATTCATGGTTAATGACCTGACAAACGATGGCAAAACATTAAGAGCTTGTGAATTCACAAAGACACTGGCCAAGGTCAATCGGGACACCACCAGTCATTTTAGCCTTTAAAAGTTTACTCCATTAGATGGAGGATGACAGGACGGATTTATCATTCGTCATTTTTCTTACTCATTGTTCAAGAGAAGCCAGTTTAAAGGCAGTACTTGAGCCATGTGAACTTTCCAGAAGCCTGCAACTTTGTCTGCATGGGCCACATGAGGAAATTACACATTCTTTTGTTATTGTTGAGGATGCTCCAAGTCTCCTCAAACAGAGTCGCACATATGCAACATGAACGCTGCCTGGTGTGTAATGTTTTCCAGAGTGTGGCTAACATGGTCCCTGCCACAGGAGAACCACAGAGGATCAGTGTGGTCGCAGAGCTTTTCCTGCTGTGGTGGGCTTATTGGACACACTCTGCAGAGGTTTCAATCACTGCACTGTTGCTATAGAGATCAGACTGGTCCTGGTGAGATAGTAAGAAAGCGCAGAGCCTAAAAGGTTTGTTTGTACTCACTGGATCGGATTATCCGTGGTGTTCTGTTTGAGGTCCTGAGGACAGCCCCTTGGCATTATTAACAGCTCAAAAGCCAAAACACAGAAAAACCCAATCATTCTTTTCATTTTATCACCTTAAATCACTTTAAAAACAATATCCTTTTAAGGATATTGAATTTATCTTATATTAGTTTTATTTTTGACCTCTCTGGGGGTATAACTGACAACAAATGACAGTCAAATCACTATCACTGTTATGTGAAACTTTGCTGTCATCGTTGTCTGGTAAAACCTTGCAGAGAATGATTGCCATAAAACATTATTTTATTATCTTTTTTGACAGTCAGTTAAAACTGAGTGCAACAGTGATAATAAATAATTCCCTTTATATTTACTGAGGGAACACATGATTCTATGTCCACCTAGTGTGCAGAATCAGAAAAGACATGGGGCACACATCAGAGAGCCAAATGTCTTTCAGGCTACATAAAATGTGCTCCCTTGCTCTCATAAAGTTTGGGGGAAACAGTCACGTGATGTGTCTTCAAATGCTTTATACAGTTGCTGTGTTGAAATTGGCAACGCTCGTACCACCCCTCAAAAATACTGCCTTGCATACTGAAAATGTCGCTGTTGTGCTGGTGGGGTTATCTAGAGTAAATTATTGTCAAATAGCTGGCATGTTGCCAGCTTTGTCTGACTCCTCTACCACATAATTTAGAAACAGAAAAATGCTACTTCTCGGTTAGCTCTGCTTAATGTTATGTACTGGAAAGCAACTTTTTCTTTGCTACTTTAAAAAACAGTAGGTCCTACGATCCGCACAGTGCAACTTCCTGTGTTGGCTTTTAGATCAGGGAAGAAGAATCGGTGCAAAGACTTGCACACTCGCCGATACCAATACCTGCATTTTCGGCAGTATCAGAGGTATTTCCGATACTGGTATTGTAATCAGAACAACTCTATTGCAAAGCAAGAAGTTTATTTTTCTACACCGAAAATCTGCATCATCTCAAAGTTTTCATTTTGATGCATATCAGACACAATATACACCAATACCAATATGTATGTGATGGGCTAATATCAGCCCACCAATATATTGGTCAGGCTCTACCATGTAACAGTGCTTCCCATTGTGACGTAAACCTGAGGGGTCAAGACGATTCAATTATATTTTCTTGTTTTGTCAAACATTGACTATTTTTCTTAGAATACGTGATCATTTCACCAACCTAGAACAATAAGATTAAAATTATTTTTGGGGCCGATGCGAAAACTGACATTAAGGAGTGGTAAAGTTCCACTATCTGCCAATATTCTTTTATACATAGAGTATATATACACGGTATAAGCACACATTTCAGTTTGTGGAAAACAAACTGCTATTGGGTCTGTCGGATGCCAAACAAAAAGGAGGTAAAGACATTGTCTACAAAAAGGAAGTGTTAACTTTGATTAGCTCAATGAATCACTTCACTTAACACAATGCCAAATAATATACATTGCTGATAGTTATGTAGTTGCTACCACAACCCTCCAGGAAGAGCAGTAGGCTTTGAAGACAACTTTCACAGTGGCCAAACCTTGTAATTACAACATCCTGCGATGCACTGGGGTGCAAAAAGACTTTTCCCCATAAGCTCAGAATGTGAAAGAAGTGGCTGTAAGACAGTGGATGCATCTCTGTACTTGAGTGGATTTTAAACACAAAATGTAATATGATGCAGACAACTAACTATCGGTAATGAATGTAACTAAGTACATTTACTAAAGTAATTGAGTACCCCCCCAGCAATTACATAAGAAAAAAAAGGTTTCAGTATGTCAGAAAAATTGTGAGTATTGGGTTTAACATTCGACCAGATGTTTAGGTTACTTGTAATTTTGATATTAAGTACATTTATTGCCAGAACTTTTTTTGATAGTTCAGCACAGTTTTATATCAGATACTTCCACTCAAGTAATAATTGTATGGGTGACTAAATATTTTCACACATTACCTTTACTTTTACACAAAATGAACATTGTCAACTTCATAGATGTAGACTTTGTAACTCATCTGTTGTATCGGACTGTGTTATAATGTAACATATGGAATGACCAGGTTACTGCTTCAGAAATCCTGCTGCTGGTGCACCACAGCTGCAGCTTTGTCCATCTGAACAGAGGTGATGCAAAGTTAGGACATTTGTGCACTGAAGGCATATGCCAGTTTCAATATAGCTCCCAGTGGCCAAAAGGTCAAGTGTTTAGTGGCGTGAGGAGCCAGTAGAGCATTGGGCTAAATAAAGCTATGAGCTCAGCAAACACTGACAAGACACATGCACATTACTGACTGCCTTCTGCTCCACCAGATTTCATCACAGCACACAGGTTTTCCTTGTAGCTGACTGTTAGCACCACTTGTAGATCAGGCTTTAAGCACATAAAGGTAACATCTTACACCAGACTGATAAGTCAGCCGGGACAGTTGTGCTGGAGTTGTAACAAAGGTTTCATTTGTCCTTTTGGCGTCTGTTGAACCAGAAAGACCAGTCACACATGTTGGCGGCACTTTCACAATAAGAAGAAACGAGTCTCATCTGATAGCATTGGAGAGGGGAAAATGAAATCACGTCCAACGGTTGGGAGCCGTTTAGCTAACTGTGAGTTAGCAAAATCCGCCTTTGATCCAAAGTTGGACAAAACTTGTATCTAAGTGAGCCCAGAAGTTGTTTGAACCCTGCCCAACGACTTAAAAGTGTACAAAGAGGGGTATTTTCTACATTTCAGCGGATGTAGCACCGACAATCCGGTGATAACACGCTCGAGTTGGCATGCTAGTTTTGTTAGCTTGCAGGGCTAATAATACCTCAACAAACTCCACACTAAGTCCGGGGGACGCCTGAAAAGTCGGAGCAAAACACAGCACAAGAGTGGCGAGCGAACAACACAAGGAGCTCCCCGCCGAACACGAGAAGCTCTGAATCAGCTAAGCGGCAGCGGGAAAATGCGAAATATGTCAAATATCCCAAAACTTCAAGCGCACACGAAGCGAAGCAGCTGCTGCGGCACGAAAGTTGCAGCACACAACAAAGAAGTATCAGAGAGCGCACTCACCTCACAATGGCTTTCCTGCACTGCTGTTACGGCCGCTCACTCCTCTCCGGATACTCCAGCGACCAGAGGTAGCTTTTGCTTCGGAGATATCGTGTCTTTCCTCGGCTTAAGAAAAACGAGCGTGTTTGACAGGAAAAAAAAGGCGGAATGCCAAGTATGAGCTTGGTATGATATCAACGCGCGGAGGAAAACGCACAGAGCAGAGGCGTGGCGTCGAAAACACACGCGCACACGCAAAAGTTTTTGTGGGTCCCGACAAAAACGCAAACTCCTCCCCCGACATCAGGCTGCTCCGGAGGGAGAGAGCAGGGCAGGGAGAGGTGGTGCTGCTGCTGCTACTGGGAACATATAGGACAGATAGGCCTGCTGTGTTGGGAAGACATCATGTGTCAATAATCAACTTTTAGTGTGGCCAAAAGTTATACTTGTGTAAAGGAGAAGATTTAAAGTTAAGGTACTACCTTCCTAAAAGTCGCACTGGCAAACAGTAGCCCACTCGAGTAAGTCTGATAAGTGTCTGATATTAAATCCAAAGTAATTTACTTCCACTAAATCAGACTTAGAATCGTTTTTCTTTTTTCTTTTTTTTATTATTGCCTTGTAAGTTTTCACACAGGTGTAAAACAACAAACAAGACTCAAACTCGTTGAAAGATATAATAGTAATATAAACATAAATGGAGATGAAAAATAGAAAACTATAGGATAGACAATAACGCACTAAATAACACAATAAAAATATAGAATAGACATCAAAATACAAATGTAGAGTATAAATCAACAAACTACATGACAAAATAAAAATATAGAATCAACAGCAACTCACAAATGGACAAAAATATAATCATAAATGCACATAAGTATCAAAAGTGCAAGTAAAATATACACTATTCAAATGAGTAAGAGATATTGAGATATGGGTACCATATATGCATGGGTATGCAAAAGTAATGTGTCGCGTTATTTTTCGGGGGACCAAAAATATTCACAAAGCACAAAATAAAAACTTCAGACATGCAGTTTGAGTAGTGTCCATTAAACATATATTTACATGTATGTGTGTACTGTGTGCCGTTGGCCGACTGATATTGGCCTAAATGATAAACAAATCCAATAATTAGCATTTTTCTGATCATCAGAATCGTATATAAAAAAGCACTACCATGGCTTTGTGCAGCATGTAATCTGCAACGTAACTAGTAATTAAAGTTATAAAACAAATGCGGGCCATTAAGGCCAATAAACTAGCTGAAAATGGAAACACTCAAGGAAAGTACATGAACCTCAAAACTGTAGTCAAGTACAGTACATAAAGGGGCACTATGTAGTGTTAGAGAAGACATTCAAACTCAGAGTTTTAACATTAACAATATTAATGAGGCAATAATACAAACTCAGGATGATTTTTTCTTCCATAACTGAATCAACAGATGGTTCTCAGTGGAAAATAAGGTCCCAGAACACCGTTTGAAGCTAGAAAGGTGGTGGAGTCCACAGTATGAAAAGAATGTAGAACAGTATGAAATTGTGTCATCCTGATCAGTTTGTTTATTCAGTTTATTCAGTTGTGAAACAAAGAGGGTTTGTTTATTTCACGTCAATGAAGGTCTTTCTCTTTTGATTAATTTCTGTAACTACATAGTGCGTCTTTAAGTAAAAGTCTTTCTTTATTTGCTGATCTTGAGGCCTCATAGGTGCTCAAATCTTGCATAATCTTAATAATGTGTTTAATCCAGTTGCAATGTAGCAAAGTTGCGTTGTGTGCTGGTATTATTCCAGCATAGACATAATATACCTAACACACTGAAATGGGGGGCTTAAAGGGATCCAGCAACTCATTTTTGAGCCGTCACAGGTTAATGGCTAACGATTCATGTCCTCTTGCATGTCTTCTGTATTTTGGTGTGCACACACAAAAAATATAGATAAATATAAATAACAAATGAGCCATTGAGGTTTAATAGAAACATGAAAAATGAAAGTAATTCACATTAAAATGACAAATCCGTACACTCAAGGATGATTTGAGTAGACATACAGAGTAGAGTTGAGCTGAGTAGCCCACGTCAGTAAACGTGGAGTGTGTGTTTATTTTTTGATGGTTATGTGTTTAGACACGCACAGCAGGAGGCAGTCGGTAGAAAATTACAATTACGGGGTAATTCATCATCATTATTTTCAAGTATGATACGTACACATTTTCGAGAATAAACTCTATTGTTTCAGCAGGTTTCCCTGATTAGTTTATTTTCATTTTTCCTGTGAGAAATGTCCCACTCATGATGTCACGTATCACATGATGCTGAAAACCATTCAACTCCTACAAAAGTGCTGACTGGGGAGAGAGCTGTCAAAGCTGCTCAGGGATCCAAACAGGCTTGTGTCAGCTCTGGTTAATGATTTACATCACCTACAGTATTACTCCCCCACACTGACAAGGTGAGAGTGATTAGAGGAAAAGGCCCTGCTTACAGCTGAAGCTGACAAGTAACAGTGACTCTATTGTAAAAGGAGATGTAATGGCCTCTGTGCGAAATGTCACGAGACTGACAAAGAGACTTAAACCCACTTATTCTCAACATGCCTCTCGACTGCTGACAATAAGCTCCTGTTTAATGGCTCAGATTAAAGGCTGACATCCGATCTGGACTCCTGCAGGACTCACTTGCGGCTGTTTTTAACAGTTGTCAGATCAGTGTTGTTTAGTGAGGTGTAATGTCAAACCAAAAATGAAAATGTTGTCATCATCTGCTCACCTGCTCATGCAGACGGAGAGTCGGGTCAAGTTTCGTAGCCCACAAAACATTTCTGGACCTTCACAGCAAAACAGCGTTGCAGCATTCTCCTGAGGTAGACGGGGACTTGTCATAAAATGAGACAAAAACAACTGAGAAGAAGACACAAAATGGATCTGTGCACCTTGTCTAGTTTAATCCAAGTCTCCAGAAGCCTCAATATTGATTAGAAAAAGTGGTTATTTAGACCGTTTTTAACGAAGAAATCTTCAATGTACCTGGTAAGACAAGCGCGTTAGCACACATCCTGTCTGAAATGGGCACCAGTTTATGTTCCTATCTTTTCTTTTCTTTCTTGTTTTTTTGATGCATTCAAAAAAATTCTCCTACTCCTAATCTACTTCCGTTATTAGGGAGAATGCTCCAGATATGTTTTGTGGGCTACAAAACCACTTTCCATCAGCATGGGGGTGATCACAATGAGTACATTTTGAATTTTTGCATGAACTTATCGTACTACATTGACATCCCCATATTTCTAAGACATTAAAGCCCCTTCTGCCTCTCCTTAGATTCCTTAACGCTCTGATTAAAATGCGATGTGCATATAAAAGTGACAGGAGAAAATCGTGGGCGAGGTTGGGAATGGAAAAAGACATCCTATTGGTTCTGATTCTATCCCTGCTAGTGTCCACAGGAGGGCAGTACCTTCCCAGCCATGGGCATTTCAAAATGAGCAGGCCTCAGTTGACATGGTACTGATTGATGAAAACAGTGCACAGTAACAGCGAACAAATGAGCCTCTTGTTTTGTTGTTACAGGTGCTGCAGGTTTATAAAAGCCAGGGTGAGTTCTCTTAGAAGGATTAAGATGTTCATAACTTACATATATTAAAAAAAAAGCGACACAAATATTTGCTTTTGCATTTGTGCTGACGGGTGTTGTGCAGCCTCACAGTGAAATATACAGTACATGGCTTATTGCCTAACATCAGTGTACATGTACCAACATGTCTCGATTTCAACCTGCCTGTACAAAGTTCCCTCCCTTTCCCCAGTGAGGTCTGTGGCCTCAGCAGGGACCAGGTTCACTAGTTACAGATAGTTCATATTCTTTCCCTGCTGATAGTGAAGTAGAAAAGTATTATTCATTCAAAATCTGTCAAAAATAATGGATTCAGCACATTTTGGTGTTGACGTGTGTTTTCAGGGAGGTTAACTCCCTCCTTTGTATCATTGCCCTGGTCAAATATAGAAAGTACATGGTAAGTAAGCCTAAATTGATCTGTGAGTCAGGAATTACCTAGAGTGTAGACTCTTTGGGTTTATTAATTTCAGTTTCCAGAGTGATAAAGTTGTTCTTAAGACTGTTAAAAAAAAAAACCCTCACTTCTTCATTTGTTTTCTTACTACTGTTGTTGTCATCGTCTGTGCCTGCATTCATATTGATATGTGAAACTTTTATGTCTAAGTAAGACAGATACGATACAATAGAATCAGGAGCATCCAAATACAAAAATGCACATTCACACATACAACTGCAGACAAGTGCAGTGTCCAAACCCAGTGCCTCTTGATAATGTTTTTTTTTTCTCTCTCTCTCTCTCTTTCTTCTTTCCATAAATCTTCATTTGGCTTGTCTTCTTATTTACCCTCTTCATGTACAGTTTCCCCCCGTCTGATCTGCCTAATAGGTCACGTTGTGAATCAAAATGAATAGCTTACATTAATTATTCAATTGCAAAAAAAGATATACTTATCGTAAAATGGCCTTGTTATTGCAAGATATTTCCACTAATCAGAGCTTCCTTAAGGCAAATATTGTACTACTCAATCACACTTTTCACATTATTTGACTACTAGTGACCAGTTACTTTACATTGTGTGCTCCATCACAGTCAAAGTATTAACTTAGCCATCGGATCTACAATCATACCAGTGCTGAATATTGAATGTGATAATCAGGTATATTGGTTGACCCATACGGTATTTACATACATGTAAATATATGTATGATTTTCCTTTTTCTTGTCTTTTTGACACTTTAGTATATCTAAAAACAGATAATTTAAGACTTGTACTTGAGTATTTATGATTGACTTTAATATTTCAACATGATATCTGTACTTTTACTCAAGTATGACTTTTAGGTACATTTAACAATAACATTGGGATTATTCTTCTAATATTCCCCTTTCTGTTTACAAAAGGGCATTTTCAGTAGTCTGCCACTAGATGGGGCGCCTCATCTTTCTAGAGCGAAAACTGTTTAAGAATGTGGTTTTACCAGAGCCAGTGACAGGGAAGCCGCTAGTGTATCGTGGATTTATATAAACATATTTGTGAGAATCTGTTCTGTCAAACTCAATCATTTTATTTATCACTGTCCTCATTCGGTGAACAAGAGGTTGCATTTATGTACAGAAACATGTGTGATTTTGACTGATTTTGATTTTTCTTATCACAACAGGCAAATTCAGGGGCTCAGTCTAATACCTGCCAAGCTTTAAATAGGATTCTTTTTTTTTTTTTTTCCTTTTTAATTTTCAGGTGGGCCCAGACCTAGGTTTTTCTATTGGCTACTGTATTCTGTCCATCAGCCAATCAGAGTAAAGCAAGCCCTGCATGACCCACCTGTTGGACAAGGACTGCATACATTTACTAAAGGGTCATTAAAAATGAATTAACATTAGTTAAAAGAGCCCTAGGCCTTTATAAATTCACTTCCCACTTAAACAGGCAATTGTCACTCACACTTATTCTGGCTCACTACATTATATGAAACCTGTGTTTGTCCATCCAGCACCAGCAAAGCATCTTAGCCATGGACGCTCTCAGTCAGGTGAGTTGTGTTGAACTCTAGCAAAGGAAATATCCAAAGTTTATTTTTGTTGTGGCTGTTAACTGTAAACCTTTGCAGTTTCAATAATCCAATTTTTAAGTTGTTAAAAAAAAAAAAAAACAAGTTAAAATTTGGCAAGGGGGTAACGTTTTTAGCTTTTAGCAAGCTAGCAAGCAAGTGCTACTTTTAGCTAGCGGTCATGTGTCTGAAGCATTGAGAAGATATTTTGTCAGGTGTCAGGACTCCAAAATCATTCAGGAAACAAATTGAATCCCTGTACAGTTAAATAACTTAACTTTATGGCAATAACGTCACTGTTGCACCTTATAAATCACATTTTTAAATGTTGAACCACAGAAAAAGGCCTCTCACAAAGGATGTCAACACTATAACAGAGAGTTGCCTTAACTGCATTTTAGCTCATTAGCTTAAATGTAAAATAATTAACTTATTATGTCAGAATACAAACTATGTTCAGAAATGTGATAGGAAACAGTGGCAAATTTCGGAAGAACTGTGGAAACAGGGTGCTTCAAAACTGGGATATAAAAGATAATTGAATTAGTGATGTAATTAGGCTCATTAAAAGAGCACTAATGAGTAAATTGAAACCACTTTTGGACTACTTTTTATGATAAACATGATATAACGTCCCTGTGCACCAAATTAAGGTGAGTACACAACTCATGACACATCCTCATGTCTGTGTGTTCACGTGTGTGTGTCTACCTGTGCGACAACACACTTCGCTTTACCTTTTAAATTAATGTAAATATTTGACATTAGAAATGTTCCTGTGTAAATCCATTTGCATGTGCAAGCAACCAAGCAGCTCGTGTTATTGATACCAGGAGAAAAAAAAAACAAAAAAAAAAACGAAGTGAGAGTCACCCTGTGTGAACTGGGTGTGAGCAGCGAAACACACTGTTATCAGATTCAGCTATCACACACAGTTAAAGGCAGACTAACATCACAACTGGGTCACATCCTTTGGAAACTCTGCATGATGTCTCGAGTGATGATTAGCTTGTGTTTGATATGAGATCCACTGTCGAATGCTTCACTGCAGCTCGTTATAAACTTGTGAGAGAATGTCACGAACTTCCTTTTTCCTATGAGAGTGTGTCAGCATGAAATGTAATCATAATTGTGACTATTCTTTGACAGATATACAAATGTGACATCATTCATGATTAGTGGAAATGATCATTTTTGCATCACAATTCTTAATTTCACACCAGTCAAACGTGTCTTCTTACATCTGAAGAACAGGATTTGTAGGCAAGGGCATTTCTGCAGCACTACAGTTCTTCAGTATAAAACTGTTTTGTGACACATTTTAGTCTTCACCCAAAAACTGTCATCTTTATCATCTTGAACTTGGCTTTATTGTGATATTGATAATATTTCAACTGGTTGTGCAGCCCCAGTTGCAGCAGTACATTCAGAGTACATCTGCCTCTGTACAGTACAGTCTAGCTGTGACTATATTTGTCCTCCCCTCCTTTTCTCTCTCTCTCTCTCTCTCTCTCTCTCTCTCTCTCTCTCTCTCTCTCTCTCTCTCGCTCGCAAGGGGACAGGAGAGTCAAGAGCTGGACGGCTGCCAAAAGAGGCCGGCCCGCCATGCAGCTGAAACTTTTACAAGCCGAGCAGGAAGAGACGCGGGGAGCGATCGAAGAAGAAAAGGAGGAAAAGAAAAAGTGAGAGAGACATCTAAGCTCCTTTTTCTCCCTCTCCATGTCTGTCTCCTCTCTGTGTTTCTGGCTGCCTCTCCTTCTTTTCTCTTTCCTTGTTAAAGCCATACTGTATTTGCCCGCCTTCGTTGGCAGGGGGTAAGTGTAGGGCTGGAGGACAGGACGGGAGGGAGGGAAGGGAGGGAGACTTTGGGTTCAGAGAGTTCAGCTGAGGAGAGAAATAAATGCATAAACAACAAAGGAGACGTGACGTCAGGTTGGAGGGGCTGTCCAACCTGCTGGCTGAATCCGAGCCTCCATGGAAGAACTGGATTGTTCGTACCACATGTGTGTGTGTGTGTGTGTTTGAGTGAGTCTGTGTACAGTATGAGTGTGTGTGTGTGTCCATTGTCCTGTCTTCGAGAAAAGACTCATGTGGAGTTTAAGCAGAGAAGCTAGACCATTGTGGTCTGTTTTGTCTCCGCAGTGAGTGTTTGAGGACTGGGAGAACCCTCCAGAAACGTGTGTGTGAGTGTGTGTGCACGCTGGTCAGTTTGAGGACTCAGGAACTCAGGTAGTACAGCAGCTGCAATGAGGAATTAACTGTTGCACCTACCAAAGACGAAGCAAGCATCATCTTTTGTCTACAAGTGGCTGATGTAAGTTTTAAAGCAAGAGGAGAAAGTATTTGTTCGACATTTAATGGTAAAAAGTGTTCCCCAGCATTTTGAAAAGGACGTCAGCTCAAACGTGAGCGCTGATTGGTTGGCTCGGCTTGGGATACCCGCTCAAACATCAATGATTGGTCCACGAATGGACTACAGAGAAGGTCGGCCATTTATGAACAGATGGATTTATGTTTTCTCTCCTAATGATTGAGGTCATCTAGAGGCGGCAGCTCGCTGGTCCAAGATCTGCACTGATGTTCAACTGTCTCGCTGGTGTGAGAAAGCAAAGGGAGACCTGGGAAAGATGCCAACGGCCGAGGGAGAAAAAGAAAAGTCACATTCTGTGAAGTATCCACCCTGCTCGCTCATTGATCCATTTAGCTGAACTCCCTCAAACCCCTCCCACTTCGGAGGGCAGAAATTATCCCCTGATGGAGGGAGAGGACAAGTTGACGGGAGGATAGAGGGAGACACGGAGAAAAAGCGGGCAGAATAAAGATGTCGAGAAAGACAGCGATCCCCCCGGGGATTTCTCTTGGAGGTGAGAGAGCTCGGCGACAAATTGTCCCTCAGTTTAGAGTACGTACCTCAAGAGCAGTTTGGGCTTTTTTTTTTTTTAGCCACTGTGTGCAAATGTGGTGTGATGGAACAACATGGCAGAAGTGTTAGGATCTGCTTGTCTCCCTCGCCATCTATCTGTTGCTGCAGGATAGCATATAAGTACAGTACAAGGTGAGACGTGTGTTTTGGGTGATTTACATACAAATCGTCAGCGTCGCTCCCAGCTGCTGTCCCACTGCTTTGTGTCACCGCTCACGACAGTTTCTTCTCTTTCTTTTTCTCGTCTTTCCGTGTCTCACTCGCTTTCTTAACTCTTTTTCTCTGACTCCTCCTCTTTCTGTTCCCCCTCTCTCGCTACGGCATGTCCCTCCCTTCCTCTTTCTGTGTCTCTACACCCCCCTCGCCTCCTCCCCTCCCCTTTTCTCCCCTTCCCTCTTGGCAGCGGTGCCAAAGTGGGCAGGCGGACCGAGGCAAACACAGCACAGGGCAGAGCAGAGGGCGATCCAAAGGCTGGCGAATTGATTATGTGTGTGTTTGTGTTTTGAAGTGTCCTCTGTATGTTCTGTCTGGCGCGCTTGTCTCCGTTTTGGTCATACGCAACTGCAAGTCATGTGAGTGGATTGTGAGTGTGTTGTGACGCTTTTCTCTTTTTGTTGTGCACTGTGTTTGATACTGTGGCTTGTGTGTGTGTTGTAGGGCTGTGTGTGAGCAGACGTCCCTCTGTCACCCTGTGTACGGACAGACGCACTCACGCCAGTAGGAGGGGATTGTGGGAAGGGGGTGTAGCTCTCAGAGGGTGTGCTCTACTCCTCTCTTTTCCCTTCTTCCCGCCATCACGGCCCTCTTCTCCTCCAGTCGTCCGGCCCAGCCCTCCGCTCACGTACAGGCTCCAGGTATTTTTGCTTTTTTATCCTGCGACACCTCTTCCCGTCTTTCCCGCTGTCCTGTAATCGCTCTCCTCTAGTTCCTCTCGCCCTCCTCTCTATCCTTTATCATGGTCTTCCTCCTGTAAATGTGTCTGCCGTCGTCGGTTGCCACGCTGCACTCCGCTCGCCGCCATTTTGGCTCAATGGACATAGCAGGAGAAACTTTTCTAGAGCTCAGAGGGACTCCTCGACTCCCCGCTGAAAATCTTCTTTCTCTTGCCTCCATGATCTCTTTTTTTCTGTCCCTGTCCCCTTCTTTCTCGCCCCTCTCTGCTCTAGGGCACCAGGCTCTGACGGTGTGGTGAACCGTCTTTCTGTGGCTTTTCCGTACTGAACAGGTGTCTCTTTGTAGACTGGCAGGAGGAAGGACAGGCCTTCTCGGTTACTTTCTGACCTCAGAGGGGTCGACCAAGCCACAGAGCTGTTGTTGTGTTCAGTGACCAGCGCTGAAGAGCTGCACCCACAACAGGACGAGTGAGACACTTTCTTATCATCACGGGCCGTTATGATCGCTCATACAAGGGCAATATTTACTTTGTTTCTCATTCCCCTCACACACTGTTTGCACTTTGAGCCACTGTGAAAGCTCACGTGTCCGTGTGTGTGTGTGAGTTTAGCTAAAGGTGTGACAGATTGGTAAACGGTGGCAACTATAATGTCTGTCTTGTCACACTGCGGCAAAGGGTACTGTGTGTGATACTTTGCACTTCAGAGTAAATTGAGGCAGAAGTGAAACCGAGTTTCAGACAGACAGACGATGCTGTAAAGAAACAGGCAGGTTGATGAGCGAAAATTGCAGTTTAACATTCAAGAAATAATGTTGCTGTTCTCTCTCATTTTATCAGTAAAGCTGTTTTTTTCCCCGGATTGACCAGCCTGCGGCAAAAGATAAGAAATATGCGAGTAGCGTTTGTCCAATTGATGTCTATCTTACTCATTTGTAAGGAAACAGGCACATTATTGGTATTATACAGCATATTTTGATCATAGTGTCATGTCAGACACCAATATGCCATGAAACAAAGGTGAAATATCACTCCTTTGCGCTTTGAATTAGATTAAACAGGATATGTAAATCAATCGACAACTCAATGTGATCTTTCGACCTACTTTTAGTCAGATTTTGATACTATTTCATAATTTGGAATATCTGCATGTTGGCTGTACAAATAGGAACTGCGTATTCTCAGTACTGTATCTTGGTCTAAAGACGGGTTGGTTTTAAGATGGCGCCTTCATGCCACGTGTTTAAGAAACAGTGAATATGAGCAGACCCTTTCAGTATGGCCTTCACACTTTGTGGGCATACTACTCCTAATTCCTCTGCACAGACCTCGGTCGTTTCAAATCGCGAGGCTGTGGCATTAAGTGGCAAATTGATTCATAAAAAAAGAACTAAAAGACCCTCTGTTTACGTATATCGACATGTGACAGTGATGAGAGGAAAATGTTAAGAAAGAAGAAGCTGTAGAGAGAAAGAGAGAGAAGAAGGGTTACAGAGACAGAAAGAGAGGTAGGAGTAGGAGAGCTCTTTCCCCGCCCCTCTCTTATCCTCAGATGAACTTATTGTGTTGCCTCATAATGTTTCTGAGTTTTTTTCTCCTAGAGGCAGTCAGGCTAACTTCCTGCATTCAGCCTCAACATATCTGATTGGTTGATATCTTGGCTGACCGGCCGCGGTTTGCAGCGAGGCAACAGGAAGTTTCTCTTCTCATGCAGGAAGCTGCAGCTGTTTCGTACTGACATACACCACTTTGCACTCTTGCACGAATACTGTTTGTATACAGGCTCACATGATATGCATGCACAGCCTCTTTGAAAGGGCATACCCCTCTTGTGTGTTTGCGTATATGCATGTTCGCATGTGCATTTGTGTTTATGGCCTGCTCTTGTGTGGCATTAGTGAATGCTGTAACATGTGGGCGTGTAGCAACACGCCAGGCCAGGCATCTGAGCTATCAGAAACATTTGAAGCCATGGTAACCACACATCTCATCAGCACATTAGCAAAAGCATAGACAAGTGGTGGAGAGGAGAGAGGATTGAGAGTGTAGATGAAGAGGAGGACAGAAACCTTTGATGTATATTTTCTTCATTCAGAGCTTGTAGAAACACAGTTGGAGGATAAACTGCAGCTGAAAGAGCAGTGCTTCTTTTTTTCCCTCCTACAGCAAATAAGTCATTATCCATATAGTATATAAAAATATAGCATACACATTTTTAAATGCATTTTAAATGTTGTGACAAACTAACCCGAGAAACATCTATCATCTGATATTCAACCTAGCTCCACTTCTTCTGTAGGTGTATACGTAGTTGTTGGACACCATGCAAGTCAACACAATGGCTCTCTTATACTGCTGCCTTATCTGGGTCACACTATCTTTTCAACAAACACATTGCCCGACTTATTTACCTGGCTTTTACGCCTGTGAGTCCAACCATGGTGTGCGCCACAAAACAGGGGAGGAAGCATGGAAGCATTTTGACCGAATTAACGGGCTCAGATAGAACGCGCTCCTTTTACGTTCTCGGGTCAAGCCACTGTGCTGTGTTGTGTCTGTGTGTCAGTACACGCATATGGCAGCAGATTTCTGTAAACATGCATACATGTGAGCATGAGCCTTGTGCGTTTGCGCCTGGTTAATGAGGATATAGAGAACATCAGAGCGGGCACCATGCCAAGTGGGCACGGAAGGAGGCTCAGTGCTCCCGTCCCTCGTCCTTTAATGTAGGAATCAGGCATTCCTCAGGGAGCGGGGCAGATGAGATAGCAGGTATGATAAAATCCCCATAGCGCTCTGTTGAGGATTAGCCCTCCTTCTTCTCGCTGCCAGATGCCTGGGCAAATTTTTCCTCTAGATTAAGACGCGAGTAAGACAAGACATCCGTTTGCATCTTCTTAACTGTGGGAATTCTTCATCCTGCCATTTATTGTGTGGCATACTTCCTCTGCCAACTCCAGCTCCCCCACTGCACCTCCTCCTCCTCTTTGCCCACCGCCACCACCACCTCCTTCCTCCCTCATTGAAATTCTGCCTGGCACACAGACACTGCCCATTCTTGGCACAAAGCTCAGAGAGAGAGGGAGAGAGAGAGAGAGAGAGAGAGAGAGAGAGAGAGAAACACACAAGAACCTGTACCAATCGTCTGGTGCCCCGTCCGTTGTGTCTGCCAAGCATTCATCCCGTCTCGCGGACCAAGGGACCAGGAAATCCAATAGGTATTTCCCTGCCTCTGCTTCCTGCGAAAATCTGCTCCAATTCTGAGGAGTTTTTCTGGCAACTGAGCGCGCTGTGTGTGTTTGGGGATTTTGCTGATTAATTTGCGTGTTTACGTCGTTTGTATTGGGCGAGAATAACTGCGATGAATCCTTCCATCCTTTCACAGTGAAGGGGGGGGGGTAGCTCATGCCTGTTGTTTCTGTGATATTTTACGTTTTAATTAATCGCATGGGCTTTGGCTTGTCAAAGATGGTGCTGTAATGGTGGTTTTTCGTGTATGTAAAATCCGCAAAATAAACGTTGTTGGTAATTTTTGTTTGACAGACATTTTGATTTTGTTCTTTTAACTTAATCCAAAAAAAGATTAGAGTAAGTGGACATTTGGAAACAAACTGAAACAGCTTGCCTTTTTGTTTTCTTGAAAGGCTTATTTTGTTTTCCTATTTTTTAGTCATGGCAGGTTTATTAAAATTAATTTATTTTAAAACCGAAACAGAATCAGTGCTGTTTCTGTGGATACATCTGTTCCAAACTTATTGAAAAGATCTGTGGAAAAACACAAAAGAAACACATGTAACTGTCACCAAAAGGCAGATTAACTTACTAAAGCAGGAAATTGTTTCCAGAGAAACATACCCTCACAGCAGAGCAGCGTTATCAGGGGGCAAGAGAGGACAAGGTCCTTGTTTACACGGAATACTGCTAATATGAATTTACTACCCTTTAGCCACAATTCTGCTGAGGCAGACGCACAGACAGACGGTCTAATTGCTAGATCAGATTAACCCAATAGGCCACATTTCGCGTTGAGATCTTCAAGATCCTCGCGACTACCCCGCAGGCTCGTGTCATATTTATTGTGAAGCAGTTGACAGAGGAAAAAATGATTTGACCCAGCCGAGCTGTGCGTGCCCCTTTTTATGTGCCACATAGACAAAGTCCGCGACCACAGACAACAGTGCCCAATAGAGCTCACATGACTGACCGACTTTGGCCTCAGTGTTTCCAAAACAGTCGGGAGTTGTGCGGTGAACGGAATGCCAATTTTCGCAATTAACCCAGAATCACAGAATTCTTCTCACAGAATTTTTTGTTGTTGCTCAGATGTCCTGTTAAATTGTCATTAATATGACCGCGTCGTATCGCATGTTGTCTGCTGCCCTTGTCCTCCAAACACAGCTCCAGTCGGGGGACGTTTCTCGGGGACCAAACAGAGCCCGTAGATCTGTCACTGGCACAGTGGCAGAGTTGGGCATCATGCCAGCACACCCCCTACCCACACCACCCCCTTCTGTCTGTCTGGTCTTCTGTAATCAGGCTAGCAGGGTCTACTGCATGCTAACTATGGGCCAGTCTGGACCAAGTCTCAGGGGTTGTGACTGTATGCTAATTTATGCAAGCAGTGTACCTCCTAACCCCTTTTTCTGTCTATTTGAGGCCCAGGTCTGGCAATTAGTCTGGCACTCATTAACCCTTCAGTCGCTGCTATGTTAACCTGCTTGCCCATGTCAACCCTTATCCCAGAAGAGTTTAGCAGTTATTTAGGATGAGTAAGGTCTCTCTGAGGGAATTTTTTTAAAAGTTGAAGTCACCAAAAATAGAATCTCTTTGCTTAGTGAGTGCCAAATTTTCCAACAAACCAAATGTTGATAGTATTAGTAAATTCACAGGAACATGGACAGGAACATTTTTCTCTGTGAACTTGCCAGCCGCCTGACAAGTTGTGTTCGAGTTGCTCTCTTACTTTGTACCCGCTGATAGTGAGTGTGTCGTCTCGGATCTGTTGGCTTCATCTCTGCTCTTGGCATGCGATCGATTCTCCATCACTCTTGACCGAACAGCTGCTCTTTCTTAATCATGAGACAGCAGGCTGGGGGAAAAAAAAAAAGAAAACCTCCCGAAAGGTAGACCTTATAGTGTTTTTAAGCAGACCTAAAATGGCCGATGTGCGAGACGCCATTTTGTGTTTCCTTGTTGTGTTTTGGGGGGCAGAATCCCAGCCTTGTATTCAATCAGAGGCAGCTGGTGGAAGCCATATTTGCAGGCATCTGTGTGTGTACCTCCGTCTGAGAAGCTGCAGCCAGCCTACACAGGGATAGCCCACTGGAATGAGCTCAGTTTTTGGCAAAAACGGAAACGAATTCCTGGCACAGAGTCGTGCAGCTCTTTTTCTCTACCCCCCCCCCCCTTTCGATCACATGCCAGAGTCTCAGGAAGCCAGTGAGTTGTTTGTTGGGCTTTCACACATAAGTGGTCTGACTTTGCGATGTCTGCGCTTACTGTTAAATTATTTGCGTTTGATTTATTTTAATGGAGCAGATTTGTTAAAGACGTTAAAGAACAAAACAAAAACGCTCGGTCGCCCCGCGAGGATGTGCCAATATGCAAAATCTCACCGGGTCCTCTTTTGTTTAGAAGTGATAAACGTTTCTCAGAATCTTGGCAGATGAAGACTTGCAGTCATGAAGCACCCGCAGCTTTTAGCCCTAAGTCGTGATTTTGAACCGTTTCCAGGAACGAAAACAAAGAATCGCACACGGAGATACATCTGAATTATACGATTACACGTTTTTTTGTGCGGGGACTGAATTTGAACACATCAACAATATAAATGTACACCTCTAAAGTTTTTAACCTTGCATGTGTTTTACAGAGAAGAATCGTTCGTAAGAATCGTAATAAGATAACCCTCTCTGTCTCTTTTTCTGTGTACCATTGCAGGAGAGTTACCTTTGCGGATCTTTGATGTTGAAGCAACGTGGATGCTGTCCTTGGGGCTGAGGTAGTAGATTGAATAGTTGTGGGGTTGTGTAACCTCTTTTTGAGATAACTATACAATCTACTGTCTTTCCCAAGGAGACAGCTGAGTCAGCCACTCGCAGACTGTCATCTCCAGATGGGCAATCATGCCGTCCAATCAAAACATACGCTTGCAGCAATCAACATAATACACTGTGACAAGCATTGTTTGCAGGTCAAAGAGGTTTCATGCTCCCAAACCGGATGTGAACGTGTGGCATTTTTGATTTGGGCTCTGTCAGGGTGAGGTAGTAGGTTGTATAGTTTGGTGGGTGGGATTGCAGCCTGCTCAGGTGATAACTATACAGTCTATTGCCTTCCCTGAGGAGTTCGCTGAACACTCATCAATCTTCGACACACTCTCACGGCTGAGCACCACATTTATTCTGAGATTTTCAGGGAAAAAAAATCGTCGACATGTGCTGCTAAAAGTTAGCGATGCATTGATTGAAGCTGTTAAATTAGTTTCTTAAAAGTATGTAAACATCTCAATAAAGTCATGCCTGCCTCAAATCAGTTGTCCTATAATCCGTGAATCTGATCTTGACTTTGTTTGTCGTCACCTACTGCACTTCTGCTGGTGTCATGGTCAGCAGCAGCTCTTGGGTTTGTCGGTCTAGGGCACCCTCTAGTGGAGACTCATGAGATCGCTTGGACTTAAAAAAAGTTGGCAAGGGAACCAAACACTACAAGTATGGATTTCACTCAAACAATTACAGTGAGGTGCAAGTTCTCAGTTGATCAACTCTCAAAAGCCTCGAAGTGATGGTCAGATTTTCTGATAGTCTCATGAATGCAAACCTCCAACATATTACGTAAAATGACCTTTGTTAGTGTGTGGTCTTCCCTCCTGATCCAAATGTCTGTGTGTGAGTGGCTCGGCTGCTTGTTCTTGATCGGGGAACTTGCTCGACCCCATGGCAACAGTTTGTGTTCACGAGGAATCGTCTCCATATTTGACTGTAAGCCTGTTGGATCTTCGGGATGCGATAAGCGTAGACCACAGGGTTGACCGCTGAGTTGGCATGAGACAGGAGAATACCTGGAAAAATGGATTTGTCACTGTCAGATTTCACTGTTGGTAAGTATCCTGCATATATGTGACATACAGAAAAGAAAATCCTCTGTCATTTATAAGGACTAGAAAAGCCACCTGCCTGTATAGAGGGTCCATTGTGGGACGGCATCAGGACCGTGAAACAGCAACAGACAGTTCATCAGGTGCAGAGGAATCCAGCAGATGGCAAACAAAATGAGAACCAGAGCCAAGGAGCAGGCCAGCCTCTTCTCCCTGAGCAGAGAAGCCTGGAGTTGAGGACAGCTCTCCTTCAGACGGCCCTGCAGGCTCCAGAAGATTCGAGCGTAGAGCAGGGTCATGACCAGCAGGGGCGCCATGACACATCCCAGGAAGTTGAAGTAGACCATGAACGGGAGGGAGATAACCGAGAGGAAGGTGCAGGGTGGAGAGGTGATGGAAGGGGAGGTTGCGTTGGTAAAGTCGGACGGTAGAGAGGAGTCATTGCGCCAGCCAAACAGAGGGGTGAACCCCAGAAGGCAGGAGAGTGTCCAGCACAGAGACACAGCCATCCATGAACGCTTCTGTGTGGCCAGGGCTTTGTATCTGAGTGTGAGGGTCGTAAGAAAGAGGGAGTGAAAGAGAGGGGATTAGTCAGCCTGAAATTCAGATGGTTTTCCTACCTGTAATCAGGTTTTTCACTGTGGAAACACAGGCAGAAATATATCACTGCAAACCAAACCATGTAATCTCAATTAATGCCCCCAGCAGTGGCAAATGATGCAACTCAGCTTTCGTCACTGGTAGCTGACCACCAGTAAATAGATATGTTAGATATAGATATATATTTAGAAAAAAAGATATGTCAAAGCAACATTATGTCGATGGTATAATGTTGATATTACAGTGTCGTGTAATGGGGTGAGTGGTGTCTCAGCCACTCCGCACCCTTATCACTTGTTTCTGTACTATGTAACTTCAGTGAGAGGGCAGGATGACAGCTTTACATACGTGTTTACTTCAACAAACAAGTTATAACATGTAACATTTTAATGACCTAATGAGTTTTGTTTGTGGTTAGCACCTACATATTGTTACAGAGTTGGGATTTGTATTTAAAACAGTGGCGGTGCACTCAGAAACTGTGGGGGGCGCCAAATCACACAAAATGCCAATTTCCACATAATGTTGCTTTAAGTTGTTCAGTGCTGCTGGACTGTGGATGTCTTTGTGAAGGACTTGAGTCAGGAGTTTCCACCACAGTCCAAAGGATGTGACTCACGCGCGTTCTCATGTGCCGACATCTCCCGCTGAACACAATAAAACACGTGTATAATTATCACAAGTCTTCTTCTTGCACAGAATTACAGGTCACATTTTGTCAGCTAGTAAGCAGATATTTGCCAAAAAGCCACAGTAACATTAAAGGAGACATATTAGGCTCATTTTCAGGAAGATAATTTTATTTTGGGTTACCACTACCCCTTGGTCTGAAACGCTCCGTTTTAGCTCCTGTTTCTTTAAGGCCCCTCCAATTTCCTCTGATTGGTCAGCTCACACATACCTGATAACAACAAAGCAGCTTTGCTAAATCCCCTCCTTTTGCCGAACTTGGCACAAGTTATGCACATGTTTGACATGGTGACATAGTGTGATGTCACAATGTCACGGAATTAAAGGCGAGACTACTGATGAGGCATTTTAGGAGCAGTGTTTCCTGTGGGAGAAACGAGCTTCGGTTGGTGTGGACTTCGACCTTTTTAACTTTCAAGATCTTTTACATGCCAAAGAACATATGTAATACACTGTAGGAAAGGAAAACGATGTAAAAGCAAAATAGGTCTCCTTTAAACAGTGCTAGCAGTAGAAAGAGTAGCAATGCAGTCAGTGTTTGGTTTTGTGTCCCCATCAAGCATTGCTCTTAAAATATCATGCTATCCCCTCCAAAGTTGCTATTAGATTGGCTCCTACCTGAGTGGTGTGTGTAACCGGAGGTATCGGTCCACGGCGATAGCGAGCAGCGACAGCACAGAGGCCTGAGTCAGCACCAGCACAACGCAGCTGAGGAGCAGACACAGGTCAGGGGTCACACTCACCCAGCCATCTAGTAGCACAGCCAGCGGCACGGCGGCCACGCCCACCAGGAAGTCAGCCACCGCCAGGGAGATGAGGAAGCAGAAGGTCGGCTCCCGCAGGGAATCTCGGATACCAAGACACACAGCACACACCACCAACACATTGCCAAGACAACAGGCCACAGCAATCAGCACTTCTAGGGCCGTGTAGGCCACCCAACTCCACTCAGCCATCACTGAGGACGATTGAGACCGTGGAAGATAGATGAGCTATGAAGTTTGATATAGCAGGTCTCCTTGAGGGCTGTGGACAGGTGGGATGAATTCCACAGTGGAGCTGAATCCAACATAATCCTGTGTTCACTTCTCAGATAGCGTGTTCCTGCTTTCCGGCTTCAAATGACCAAAAAAACATCCGAACAGATGCTTTTTATACGCAAACAGGCGTGCACTCCATGGAGACGCCATCTGTATTTCATCAGTTGGTTGAAAATCATTTCTCACACTGATGAATGTGACTCAGTAGCTTTAGAGGAGAAGATCTTCTGAATGAGCCGTTTCCTTGTAAGTCAGGGTGACACTTTGAAATAAACATCACAATTAATAGTTCATTTTTAGTACTTAAACTTAAGTTAATAGTTATTTCAGTGTTGAAAAACAATGAAATGAGTAATAAATGATTTAACATGCACTTGTAAGGGTTTTATAAACAGCAGTTGCAATTTTATAACAGCCACCCAGATAATTTTATTTCCAGTTTATTGATGAACTACTAAATATAATAGACGGCAGTTATGACATAAAAATAAACAATTGGTTTATAAAGCATCTTATTGTTTGTTAACAGTGAATTATAAAGCTACGTGAAAGTGCAAATCCTTTGCTTGAGCAAAAGCAGTATTACTACAAAGTAGAAATACTTAATAATGAAGCAAAATTTGCTTAAAACCTCCAAATTATTCAGCGTGTCAAGTTGGTGTCATATTTTGGTATGTATTATATTAAGGATGGATCCATGGGTAAGCAGCACTTTAATATGATGTTGGTTTAAACTAATTTCAACTACTCTACATGCAATTGGGGAGTGCATCAAATCTAAATCTGCTAAGTATCAAGTAACCAGTCATGGAAAGATACAAGACAAGACAGGTAACAGTACAGTTACTTTTCTGAAATATAACTAAATTATTAAAACTACTGGTATTAAAATGATACTTGAGGAAAAGCACAAAGTATAAATGCTACTCAGAGTATTAATTACTTTTGAGCTGTTGTTTGACGCATTGTCAACAGCAGGCATTCAACCAAATGGTTTTCTGTTTCTCAGAATCTCCGGCATAATTTCCTCCTGCTCTCTTCTGGGCAGTGGTCACCTCTCCACCTCTGGGCCTGCTGCAGTTTGTGATCAGACAGCCTCACTGTCTTCAAAAATGGCAGATAAAAGGTTTAGATATTAATTCAAATTGTACTTAATACACAATTATGATATTAAAAGTACAACTACAGTAAGTAGATGACACATGATGCAATGTATACACACAATCAAAATTACGGACTCGAAAAAAATCGAATTGAAGAACCCAGTAAAACGACTTAATAACAGCAACCTGAGTAGTTGTAATCAGTTGCTTCCACCTAAAGCTGTCACATAAATGAAGAGGACTAGAAGGTACAACATCGCCAGCCTCAGGTATCTCAAAATCCTACCTCAGTGATACTTGCGTAAATGTGTGTATTTATTTTCCACCACCGCTGTAGGTATCTTATACCAGAACAAGTCAGTGAATAGTCAGGAATGTTTTTCAATATTATGTAATTTTCTCCTGTGTCATTTTGTTTCCAGTGTACGTGTGTGGCCCCATCATTTGACTATGAAAATTAAATTGCCCTACTTTGGCAACTCCATACTAGAAAGTAATACTCAACATCTGTGTGCGTGTGTGTGTGTGTCCTGCGGCTGTGTGTGTTGTGTGCTGGGGGACTTTATAGATGTTACTGATTGATAGGTCTGTTTTCAAGGGTGTTTTTTTTAATGCATGCTAAATTTGCATACAATTTTGGCAATGTGTGTGTGTTTATGGCGGTCTGTATTTGCTTCTGATACTTACTATACAGTATGTCTTTGTTCACATAGATAGATAGATAGATAGATAGATAGATAGATAGATAGATAGATAGATAGACCAAGTACACTAAGTATTCTGAAACTAACTTCAGATTTATTCCGTCATCTTAAGAAAGACATTTGAACAAACAAATCATGTATACACAACCTAATTTCATCAAGAAGGCTACAGGATGATCTTGTATCTGCTGAATATCTGCAACACAGAATCACAAAAAAACCCAACAGAAAAACAAAAGAGAAAACCACAACTTTTATTTTAAGTTCTACTTATGAAGTAGATATCGTGATAACCTTTTAGATTTACGTACAGTATGTTTTAATGCCAGACGACTTTTCACCCATTGCCAATCCATTGAGTTTGCTTATGCCATCTCCAATATGGCTCCGTCCAATAGTGTTTCATCTTCTGGCCTTTAAAATACTCAGTATTCATTTGTTTTCTACATGCCATAGAAGTAGAATCAGCACCAAGGAAGACCACAGTGTCGAATATCCATCGTGCCTGTCCTACGTCCATGCTTATATAAACTCGCCTTCATGCTCTCTACACTGAGTCTCCTTGTAGGCCTCTCAGTGTCTTCTCATCAAAGCGGTACGTGAGCTTCCTCTTCACCTTCTGGATCTCCCCTGTACGGGAGTAGTTCCTCAGCGCCCGTGCCATCTTTTGGTAGGTCATGGTCTTGCGGTTGCCCTTTCGCCGCCCCCACAGCTGCGCCAGGCGCTCCTTGTTCTGGGAGGAGAACTGGAACGTGCCGGCGGAGGACTGGACCCACCAGATGCAGCTCCGCATCGATGGCGTCTGGAGCATCTCGAACAGGAACTGGAACAAGCGCTCCTTCCTCTTTCCTGCAAAGAAGGAAGGTGACGTAAACACAAATGTGAGGCGATAGTGACTCATTCATGCGTGTCCGTGTGAAAAAGCACATGGAAGTTTGGTGAAGATTTGTACTGGTGAGAGTTTTGGTGCACATGTGGAGATGTGCACGTGCATACCTGAGAGTGGGGCGAGTGGCAGGGAGTCCCTGTCCTTCCTGCCCTCCCTGTCAGATGACGGTGACGGGGAATCCTGGTACTGGGAGCTACTAGACCTGGAGTCTGAGTCAGTGTATGCGGGCAGTTCGTATGAATATGCTGAATATGCAGCATGGTCCTGAAAAACATATGGATTATTCACAAATATGACTCATAATTCACAAATAGAGTCGATCAAAAAAATCTAAATTCCGCGTCGAAATCCTGAAAATGTGTCACACAGCGATGTGTGGTTGTATTCAGCTTCGAAGGAGGTAATGACGCCTTAATTTACAAAGAGACTGACGTTCTTGAACTCACCCAGTGGTTGTCATGGGGACTAGTCCAGGCTGGAGCTTGATCTTTATATTCATCGTTTGGAGTATGAGAGCCACAGTACCATTTATACGGGTGCTGACCTAACCAGCTATTCACTGTGGACAAACAGGCAGAGGATGATAAATGATTAAAAAAATTATCATCCTATTATCATGTTTGTTTGTTTTTTTATCAGCATCACACTAACCTGTGATCCTGGTGGCCTGGTGCGAGTGTGCATGTGTCTGTTGCCCCACGGCGTTTGGCGGTGACGCCGGCGTGTGCACGGGCTGGACCTCCAGCGAGTGCTCCTGCAGGTACTCCTCGATGACCTCCAGATCCACCTCGGGGCAGGAGGAGGGGGCCGCTCCGCTCCAGGCCGCCCGCTCTCCGCTCAGCCCGATCTCGGTCACGTAGGCCATCTGACGGAGACAGAGCAGGGCGTTGAGACATCGCACACACTCTGGTTGGTGTGTTTGTGCGATGCAGACGAGGGAGAAAAACACTTTGCATGACGGGTGACATTTATCGGGTGTAGCCTGAGGTGTAGTTATTATCAGACTGCACACCTGCTGTTATTTTTCATGAGAAGCCTTCGTTGTTCTGCTGTGCACCATTGTTCTGCGGCACATTCATGCAGTGAAAATGTTGCTTTCGAGATGCACTCAATCATCAATTTTAAATGAGCTGTGTATTGTCTACGAATCAGAAATACTTTATTATTTATTTACTTCAAACAGAATCATCTGTGTTCTGCATCATATTAAACATCAGTGATAACTGTAACATGATTCATGTTTTCCGTCTAGATTTCCACACAGGCATGATGTTCAAATGATATTTAAGCTGATCCAAGCTGTGTGTCGTGTTTGTGTCTTGAAAACGAGCCATGTGTGTTTTAGTTTGACTGGCAAATTTATGCAAGTGCATGTGCCCTCAGCAGCAACAGGCAACATTCACGTAACAGTGATGTGCGGCTTTGCTGCCATTCCTACAAATAAGCTTTCACCCTCAGCCAGCACACTCCAGTTACATTTCAATATACAGAAGGCGATCCTGGAGAAAAGATAGTTGATTGTTGTCTTTCCCAGTGTCAAATACTGGTGCTTTGGGTCAGTGTTCGGCCTGGAAAGCGCCTGTACGTGTATTTGATGTCCTGGGAATAAGGCATTTACTTAAGTACTGTACTTAAGCACAATTCTGAAGTACTTTTACTAACATTTTTTTTCTCCATTTTCTGACACTTAATATTTGATAAAACTTAATACCACTCCATTACATCTTGAAGGCAAACATTTTGTACTCTAACTCCACTACATTTACTTGACAACTTTACTTTATTATTACTGTCTTTTTGCAAATTGCCTGCCGAATCAGAGACAAAGAAGCGCAAGTGGAATTAATTTATTTGATCAGCAATCAGATTAGGATAAGGTAATTATAAATAAGATAATTAAAGAAATTTTGAATATTTGATCCGACGGTCAGCCAGGCCAATAAATAAACTCCAGAATCCCCATCTCTACACCTTTACCATGACATCCTCCCCTCCTGTTGTAGGATTATAAACAGTTGTCTTTGCCATTTGTGAGCTGACTTTCAAAACAAACAAACAACAAATATGAAGAATAATCAACTCACCGTCTCCATTTCTTCCAACACACGTGAAGGAATATCTGGAAGATAGAGAAAACACGCTTGAGACACCAGAATGCAACATGAACAGAGAAGTGAAAGAAGCTGTCACACAGTCTTGACAGAGAATGACGTGTGACACATGACAGCAAACAAAGTCAAAGTCAAAACTTGAATGAGTGATCACAACAGAAGATCTGTACCTTGTTAATTCAGAGGTGTACTCCTGTTTTCTGGTTCAGTGCAGTAGTATCCTTGGGCACTAGAGGGTGGAGACATGTGAATATACTCACCTGAATGATGCTCCACCTGGACGTCACCTTGCTTATAAGTCTTTGCAGACTTTTGGCCAAGCCCCTTTACAGTGGGAGTGGTTTCCAAAATGAGGGTTGTCTTTCTTGTCAGGTTTCTTTTTTTGTGTGCGTGTGTGTCTATTTGGTATAACAGCTTTTAAGAGTTTTCAGCTTGACAGGCTGTTATTCCATGGAATCAAAACATGTGGTGTGATCTGTGGTTTCTTATCGTTATATATCCCAAAGCAGAGGCGCCATGGAGGAAAATGATGTGGGTTTATATTTTAGAGTTTGCATCACGGTTGGCTCAAACGCACTTATGCAGAGGCAATGCAGCAATGTTTTGACTTGAGGTAGGAGGGGGAAGATAGAACAATGTGTTTTGGTTTTTTATTTTAAGTTAAAATCGTAAACACGTTTGCAATATACAGTATATGCATGTATCTCAGTCACGCTGATATGTACAACTTATTTACCCTTACCTACTTTTTGTTCTGACCTCTGAACTCTTCACACGTGGTGCTGATTGCAAACCGTTCTCCACATATTTATGAGAGTAACCAGCTGACAATACTTAAGAGTTTTTTTTTTTTTCAGTTTTATGGTTAATCATTAATATGTAATAATACGTTGATATTATTAACGTCTGACAAAATGTGACTGAGTGACAAAAGTTTATATGTGTATGTTGGCTGAACACTTCTCAATAAGAAAAAGTTTTGCAAGACAGAATAAGAATATGGTGGACGAGACGAGGTAAAATTTTAAAAAAATATAATGAATATGAGAGAATACAGAGAGACAAAATAAAAATAAATAGTACAAAATAATAAACAGACTAAAATAATAAACAGACTAAAAGAGTGGTTATAGTCTGTTGTTATCTATTGTTGCCGCATCAAGTTAGATTAGCACTCGCATCCAATGACACACATCTGTACATGTGTATCCATGTCTGCATACATGAGTATACACAATGAGAACAATGCTTGTGAAATTGACATTTTGGCTTAAGGGGTAAGAGTTTACTTTCATATTTATACTTTCTTTCATCAATATATTCTACAGAATTAAAACTACAGTACAGTATAAGAACTATGAAAGCTTCACAGAAGTGGATAAAGATGTTTCGACATGTTGAAATTCTCAACCACATTTGAGAATCATGTATGAATGTGCAGAGTGAAAATGCAATGCTTCCATGGACCTTCTTTAGGTTATTCTTAAACTATTGTTTTTAAATTAACCCCACTTTGAATTAAATAGATTTATGTGATTGACGTTCTTCATGTGTTAATAATAAGTTTGCCTTATTCGTGACTGAAAGTGAAGAGGACAGTCTGTGTGAGTTTGTGTGTTTGTGCCATGTTTTGTTTTCACATATGGAAATTATGATCCATTGAAAGTTCTGTAGTTCATATGTGGACATTTTCAGTAATATGTGAAGAAAGACAATAACTTGGGAAAATGTCCAGTTCACACTCAACATCATTGTCTTTCCACACCTCTACTACTGCTAGTTGACAAAAATGATATCAGTTATAAACCATTCTTGAAACACTGATACAGATCTTATAATTGCAAAATAAGCGGGATTAAATTATCCTCAAATCTCCTACTTTGGCTAATGACAACACGTTTTTTTCTGGCTACGACAGTTGTTCTAACAGGCTTATTCATCATGAACTCCACTTGGCACGCCATGGCCATCTACCCATCTGACTCATAGATAATCCACAATCTTACTCTAAAACATTGCTCTGGGCAATGGCTAAGCTAAGTGACTAGTTAGTGACTAAAAGTCATTTACAGTAAGTCTCCCTCCAGGCTGTGAACACAACACAGACTGTAACTGTGCCTCTGAAAATCAGCGCACTAAGTCTGCTGAGGCATTGTTCTTCATAAACCTTTGTGGGGGAAGTAAACAGCCACAGCTATTGCATCACACCCCACATTACGAACGCATGATGTCATTCATAGTTCACTTTTGTGCAACGTTGTGTGCGAGTGAGCTTCTTCCCTTTTGTTGTTGTTACATGTGTCATTAATTCAGACGGATATTCCGGTACACAACCAGCACGGCAGCAGCCATCTTTTTCGCACGGTGTGTGTCGCTGATGGGATTTCCCCGATCCTGTCTAGGTCTGCAACGCACAGGCTCTGATATCGAAGCAGAAGAAGAAGTTTTTTCAAATATTTCCGACAGATCACAATGAACTGTGTTAACCCTGCGATTCACTTGCGACCTCTTCAAGCTATTCCTCTGCAGTGCATGCTGGGATGGGATTGACTGAGATGACAGGCATACAGGTAACCTCCAGATATAAACAAATGAGCAATGAGTGATGTTTAAAAATGCATTTGACACAGGTATTTATGGCCGGATAAGCAATGTCACAATAAATCCAAATGAGGTGGCCGTAGTCTGTGACATCCTTGAACTGATGATATATGATATGTATATATTGGGAGGCAGGTATTTACACGCTGAGTTTTATTCCTCGGCTATAATTTCATCATTATCAGTAACTTTACAGCTTGTCAAGGTTTAATGTAGAAATTCATCACATTGAAATATGACAACAGGTCCCTACACTGTAAATCAATCAGAGCACACAAGGAAACAATTCAGGACAATAGGTCAAACAGCAAACAGCATTAAGAAATTAGGAAAACATGCTTTATATGTTTTTTTTGTACCATTTAAAGAAGTATTTCATGGCCTTTGCATAAAACTGGGCTGGAGAAAGACATGGATACTTTTGAATTTGGTGCTACATGACTGAAGGGACAGGGGGCAACGGGAGCTTCTCATAAGGTGAAGAACCTACAACAACCAGAATGCATTGTGCTGCACCGGATCATAAAAAACCCTGTGAGTTGAGCAGGGCTTAGTTTAGCTCGTGGAAATGTTTAGTTCAAATTACTGCTCAACAGTACCCTGAAATATGTTTTTGTAAGCATATTAAGGTGACAAATAGAGATGGAAGGCGATTGTGGCTCATATTTGAGCTGCTGTTTTTTTTTTCAGCCTCACAGAAACAAAATGGCCGCTTCACCATCTTTGTCTATTGCAGCTAAACAAAATGCTAAAAGGAGACCTATAATGCTTTCTCTTTTTATTCCTGACTCAAGTTAAAAAGGTCAAAGTCTGCACCAACAGTAGCTTCTTTCTCCCACAGAAGACAATGCTCCTGAAACGCCTTGTCAGTAGCCCCAACTTTAATTCTGTGACTTTGTGACATCACACTATGTCATCACGTCACACTTTTGCATCATCTCTGTCTAGCGGCTAGTTCAGCTTGTAAGAACTGATTTAGTGCAGCTGCTCTGACACTGTTGGCAGTGCTGGTTCAGACATGTGTGAGCTGACCAGTCAGAGAATATCTGGGAGTGGCCTTAAAGAGACAGTAGCCAAAACGTGAAAACTTTTTGAAAAAGCTGGTTAAATATTGTGCATGTCTTTCTTTCTGGCGCTGGGGTGTAAAGATGTGTACAGGTAGTTGAGCCTGTGCTCAGTAATCAGAAAATGGATTGAAACAGTGCGGCAGCTGAGCAAATAGTGCCAGTGATTTCCCCCAGTGAGACAGGCTGACCACCTGGAGTATTGCCCTCTTTATCAGCCTCTCGCTCCGTCTCTCTGACAGGCACACACGGACGCAAGAACAGACACACACTCGGACAGCTACACACACATTCAAAAACGGAAGTGTTGCTGCTCTTCTCATATGCACATATCACAGTTTTGAATTATTTCACACAAGTGGTTTGTATTTGTTTCATAGTGTGCTGTGGTTTTTAAAGTGAAGTCAGATAAGGCTGGGGAAACCTGTTAAGCGGGGTGGAGAAGCAGCTTCCTTGAAACATCAGGAGAGTTTCCCGTACTTGTTGCGCTTGATGTCACGCAGCCTTTTCCATTAACTCTTGAGATGCTAACTTTATATGGAAAAGGGGTGTAGGCACATCCATACTGTAAGCAACAAATCCTACCGCAGAGTTGGCTTTAATCTTTATGATGTGGTTAAAAAAAAAAAGGTTCTGAATATAATTCCCATCAAGGTTAATATAATCGTCCTCCGCCTCCCCCACTATACGCATCATAATTCTCTTTTATGAGGAAGCTGTCATGACTCTGTGACGCAAACATCACAGGCACTACGGATTTGTTGGTTTTACTGTTTACACTATTTTATATCTTTTACTTAAGTCTCTCTTTCAAACTAAACAACAATTGTATGATCTTCAAGCGCTGACTGAATGGAGATGCATGGAAAATCATTTTGTGTACCAATGTGTTCAACGCCAATGAGCATCATAGCGGCTCACCGGAAAATGGGGGAAAATTTTGTGTCCATTCGGGTGTGATATTTCAATTACTGCCAATCGGAGCCGGGGCCGATAAATACCCATGACTACTGCAGAGTCATTGGAGCTGGTAATGAATGCCAATTGTACAAAACAAAGGTCAGACATATGCCAGTTGATAGGGGGTTTTAGTGGGTTTTTTTTTTGTCCAGTGTGAAACACAATATAGGTCAAGTCTCACAGCAGTTATGTTCAAATAAAGTCTTAAAAAGTCCAAATTGGAGCAATTGTCTGCTGCATATCTGTCAAAGGGACACTGAGATGAGCCGGCTGAAAGCAAGTGCACAAATCTTAACCCGTATAGTTCATTTTTTTCACAAATAACACAGCGGCCACTTGCGGCAGGGAGAGTCACGACACAAATACTGTCGAAATGCTTACGACGCCCTGTTTTCTTTGACCTACAAACTACAGTTGCTCCCCCCCTGACTCTGCCAAACCAATCACTGCTGGCTGATGTGAAATGCGTTGCTACCAGTGCGACAGCACGAGAAAATTGCCACGGACTGTCATCAAACTTTTTAGCAAGAAAGCAAAAAAGTGCACTTCCCAAAGTATCACGATATCCCATCTTGATCCAAAACAAAACAATGCATAAAAAAATGGATGCATGATTGACTGAAATGGAGGTCAGAGGCAAACTTTACCATTAAGCAGCTGCCTGTGCACCCAAAACTCCATCTCCAATAGTCACAGTAGCAGTAGTAGCATTTGTTGAGAGCAGCGGTGGTGAATTTTGAAGGAGTGGCAGTCGAAGATATTGGGTGTCAAAAACTTTACAAGCTCCACAAAAAGACTTGATAAACGTGTTCGGAAAAACCCTCAGCTTTCAGTGAATTGGGTGACGGTTAGGAGTCCTCTAGCGCAGCTTGCACCTGGAGGACTCAGACAACGTGATAAGACCAGAGAGACATTGGACCCTCGCAGTCAGAAAGCGCAGGAGGCAGGTGGAACCTGAGAACTGACGCTCCAGCGGGGCATGGAGGTTCTCTGTTTTCGGAATTGCCTTAAAAATGTTGTCATTCCGCTTCATGAAGAACGAGCGGGGGAGTTGGGCATTAAAAATAAGAGTTTGCATCCAAAAATAAACTCAGCGTGATGGAAGGGATTCACAGATGGAGATTCTGAATCTGAGGCAGATTTCAAGGAATGTGCAGCCATGTGGGCCCAAGAGATGTCAAAGATCACTCTCTTATGTGCACAAAGCACTTCTGTTACATGTGGAGTGACATAACAGCTGCGATACATTTCACATCAAATTACACCTGTTTATTAATCTTTTGGAGGGAATCCTTTACAGTATGTTACTGTCTACAGGCCACGCAGATGTGATCACAGTCATTCTGGTGCACCTTTTGTCAAATTTTAATCGGATGTGCGTATTTCTGTTGTTGAGCATTTGTGTGTGTGTCAGAGAGAGAGAGAATTATTTGATCATCTCTGTGTGTTACACCTGAGTCACTTGTGTTATTTAACGGTCACAGAATGGCAGGTGAATAACACACACACACACACACACACACACACACACACACACACAAACAATGGTGACCATCAGTGTGTCAAGTTGTGAAGCACTTAAGAGAGGTTTTTACCGCCGTTATCAACATGGTCATCAGTGACTGATGAGTGAGGGGCCAAGTGTGTGTGTTTGTGTGTGTGTGTGTGTGTGTGTGTGTGTCCAGGTGTAATGGGTTTACAGTTATAGCCAAACCCCTTAGATTAGTGAACGTACGCAAATCACCTGTACACATGAAGGTTACTGGGAATTCCCCTAACGCCTCGACAAAAAGGTGTGTGTGTGTTTGGGTGGGTGTGTGCATGCGTGCATGTTTGTGTGTCAAGTGATGAAGCCATAATCCTATAATGAACCAATGCTGAGAAATATTTTAAACACAGAGCAGCTAACATTGCACATGTTTGATTTAATAACATGTAAATTGGGGGCATAAGTTCACATTCCATAGTACATGTGAGTGTGTTCAAGATTCATTAGTCCAGTTAATGTATATTGGAGTGGCCCATGATTTAATGATTTAATGATCAACAGTTTTTTCTTTTAAATTCCGTTTGATGTTCACACCCATGGGCAGGGTCCAAGTGGCGGAGGCCAGGTGAGTCAGGTTAACAGCCTGGCAGGTGAGGAGGCAGTTGGACATGCTGTGGTGAGCTGTACTGTCAGAGACGATGGCAAGTATGCAAAACCTGAGGTTGACCCCCCAACACCCCCAACCTCTAACACTCACACACACTCCTGTCTGTATTTACCTTTGTCTCTGTCTACGGTTGACTCATTGCAAAAAAAATGCAACCTATTTATTTATTTATTTATTTATTTAATTATGTTTTATAATTTTTTTCACACTAGTCCAGGGATCACCCTGCCCTCGCCCAGAGACAGCTGGGACTGGCTCCAGCAAAAAAACCCTGCGACCCCATAATAGGGATAAAGCGGTTACAGACAATGGATGGTCGATGGAATTTTGTCACACCGTTACGTTGTATCTATTATGCTTTTGCATGTTGCACTTTCTTAGCTAGTAAATGCTGATGTTGTTAACGCTGGTTAACCTTAGGGCAATACCACAGAGCAAACAATTAAAATCTGGGTACAGTATGGGAGATGGTGCAACGTTCATTCCTAAGAAAGCTGCTCAGTGGCACATGAAGCCAAAGAAGTTCGGCTTCCTAGACGATCTGCTCTGAGGGGCCCAGAGAGCGTGCTAACTTCTGTTTCATTGCCCAGCTCACTTGAATAGAGATTAAATGATTTAATCTTGCATCTTTTCTAGACTTTCCCTATTGTATTGGACCAAAAGGCTCAAATCATGAACAAGATGAAGTTTCTCGGAGCCCAAGTGCATCACGCAACGTCGTATTACACATTTTGGCCACTAGGAAAGTTTGGTTCAAAGCCTGGCCGTCATCATTAGGGCTTGAGCAGTGCAGCAATGCTTAATGCATACTGTAGAAAGCAGCCATTTGTAAATCTTTCCCACCAACTGCCAACTACAAGACTGTTGATGCAGACAAAACTATACACAATACACAATAGTGTTTTTAAGGAAAACAGATGCTTTTATTCTCCTCCTTTTCTGAAAGCTCTGTCACTCCAAGTGATGTAGAAGCTTGAGGTACTTGCACTTTACTTGAGTATTTCCATTTTCTGCTAGTATACTTCTACTCTGCTACTGCTACATGTAACTATATGCATACTTTACTTTGACTTGCACTTCGGATATTTGAGGACATTCAAAATCAGACTTTTACTCAAGTATTATTTGTATGGATGACTGTCTCTTATACCAAAGTAACTTTTATACACAGTGTATTTACTCTTACTCAAGTATGACTGTTGGGTACTTCTCACAGCACTGAGTGCAAAATGCACATCCATACATGTCATTTGAATATGGTTGCTACCAGCAGTGCAGAAGTCAAGAGGATCAGGAGGATCATATACATAACTCATATGGGAATGCTGGAGATAAGGAGTGGGATTGGGAACTGGTGGGACTTTGCATTCCCACGGAATATTGTTTGTGTCCTCCAGTGGGCAGTCCTACAATCTGTGGCCTCAATAAACACTCATAAAGCACACAGACACAGACACAGACACACAAACCCAGCAGCCTTATCGGAACAACACATAAACTCGAGTGCGAAGACTGTACATAAATCATCTGTGTCCACAGCGAGATAAGAGACAGACAAAGAGAGCCAGAGCGAGAGAGTGAAATCTTTTCTGAGCTCAGAGCACAAAATAAAACATCTCCGTGAGATTTTCCATCTTGCTTCCAAAGAATACAATAAAGGGCCTGAGGGTCTTTGATGAGCTATTTTGAAACCAGTCCCTGCTGCACAGAGGAAAGCCCACACACGCCACACTCAGAGAAGCCTCGAGTATTTGTCCGTAAGCACAGCTTGACCAGATCGTTCTGTATTCTCCTGCTGGAGGCCCACACCCTCCACTCCACAGCTGTTGTCATGAAGGGAGGGCAGATGAAAACAATAGCTGTCTTTTTAATCAACCTCCCACATCTGAACTTGTTGCCTCATTAGCAACAAACCCCGCACATAACATCTGTCTGTTGTCCTGCTTTACATGGTGTATGAACCTTTCAGAGGGTGGTGGGACTTGGTCATTTTCACGATGTTAACATTACAGAACAAAATGTTTTGCTGTCCTCTGCCCTCTGCGGCGGTAAATGATACTGATACTGAAACAGGCAAACAATAACAGCACGATTTCCAACTGGGACCAAGACACATTTTGACCCACTGAGGGCTACGTCCCAGAGAAACACTGTTGTTAGTACTGTGTTTGCAGCTATTTAGACTGTATGCACTGGCAACTTTGACATTTGGACTGCTATTGTGTGTGTGTTTTTTTTTTGTTTTTTTTTTCCCCCAGACGTATCAATTAAGTGCCAAAAAAAAAACCCCTTTAAAGAATGCTCATCACTCATCCAACTGACATCTATCTTCAAATTGCAAAGATTCTTCATTTACTCTCACAAATGACAAAGAAAAGCAGCAAATCCTCACATTTTAGACACTGGAACCGGAAAAAGTTTGACATTTTTGCTAGAAAAATGACACGGGATTATCAAAACAGTCAACAGTAACTTTTCTTTCCATCAGCTAATCAATGAAGTGAATAATCCTTGCAGCTCTACCTGGTAACAAACTGGTATAGAGCAAAAGACAAGAACTTTGCCGCAACAGATGAATTTAAGACTCTATAGCCATGATAGCAGCTACAGTCGACCATGATCACCATCTTAAGTCGTGCACTTCGCTGTTGTTTCACACTACACAACGTTCTGCCTTGTCATGTCACGGGAACGACGTGGTTCCAGCAGCCTCATCTTTTGAACAGTCCGCAGATGCTGATCGTCACACACAGGAGCGAGCGCCAGTTTGCCTCTGATTGGGGCTTTCTAGTGTCAGCCATTGCCAAACACTGTTGGTGAGTGGAAAATTAAGGAGCTAAAATCCTGTAGTGTGAACTTAAATTTAGGGAGTTGGAATACTATCCCTAGCACTGAAACCAACAAGCAGTCATGGTCTTGGACTCGTGTCATCGCCAACTGCATTTTTACTTGTTCCTGTGTTGGTTTTAGACAAAGAGCGCTCTCAGAATTTATTTTGAGACCAGTCAAGGCCACGACTGCAGGGATATCATTGTTGTTTGACTCATACTGTACTTGAATATGGTTTCTAAGGGAAGACAAGTCATCCAAAAAACCTGGTGCTCAGGTGAATGTGTGTAGGTGAATAAAGATGATAAAGTTGACTTCAGCTCCTTGGTGTTTGTATTTGTCTGACTGTGGAAAACAAAGTGAAATTCCCACACATTAAATTCACCATTGCAATGCTCCATTTTATTTCTCATGGTAAACTTATACATACACACGTAAAGAACATGTGGTATTTGTAGAGGACATTTCATTGGTGTTTTGTGGATTTTGGAGTTTTTCGCACTGGTCTACATCTTGACTCAGCCTCAACCCTTCATTGTCTTGGTCTCATGACATGGTCTCAGTTTAGGTGGTCTAGACGGGAACAATGTCCAAAAGACTGGTCAAAGAAATATTTCATCTGATTTGTCAGAGGCTTACCAACGTTTTAACAACTCATCCTGAAAAGGACATACATGTCAGATACAAATCTGATCAGGGGATCACCAGCATCAGTCAAATTCATCTTCTCGGCACCATGAATATGTATAGATACAGTTTCATGGCAATCCATCAAATAGTTGCTGAGATTTTTCAGTCTGAACAAAAGTGCTGGATCAGCTGATCGACAGTTCCATCCCCAGAGCCGCACTGTGGGCCTAAAAGTCAAATAGCACAAAGATATGGAGGAATCTTTCTGAAATGTCATGGCTTTATTCAAAGGCATCAATCCAAACTATCATCCCAGAATCAGTAACAATCGAAGAACATTAGGGCGTCACAACCATTAGGCCTACATTTTGAAATATAATGTGCTGATACTGAGGATATCAGTTCACTCAAGTCAAGTGTTTGCAATCAGTGTCATGTTTAGTTG
This sequence comes from Acanthopagrus latus, assembly GCF_904848185.1. Lineage (NCBI taxonomy): Eukaryota > Metazoa > Chordata > Actinopteri > Spariformes > Sparidae > Acanthopagrus > Acanthopagrus latus. Next base: position 12,787,377 of record NC_051045.1, read on the forward strand.
CATTTATTTGTCTTCAGTCTACAGAGTCACATCTTTAAATCTGGCGCTGAATCCACGTTAAGTGGTGTATGATTATGATGTGATGGTCTCAGGAGAAAAAACTCCAAACACAAATTAAATCTTGGTAAACATGCATCAGAAGGGGAGGGAGAAATTCCAAACAGGATGTAATGGGGGAAAAAAAAACTGCGTATGTGACGTTCTCTGAGTGACTGACATTCTTTACAGCTTCTGTCAGGCCTCAAATGATATTTGGGACACAACCCCAGATAACCTCGGTTCAATGCACTTCACAGTTGTATTCGATAAATGTTAAATCTATGGAAACTACATCCAGCTGGGTTTTTTTTCTTTTCCTGCTGTGATTTCTGCACCTCTAGGGGTGTCCAGTGGAGGCGGCATGCATGTGTTGCACTTTATGGTTAGCTCTGACTGCTCTAGAAAAGAGCTTGCGATATTATGGCAGGGGAGAGGCTTCCTCTTTCCACAGAAGGGCGCGTCATTGTCTGAGCGATGGTCGGATATTTACCACTTCTACTTTGCTGAAATTGTTGTGTTGTGGAGGGCTGTGAGTTCCTGCGGTTTGGGTTTTTGTCCCTAAAAGTGCGAACTAAGCAGTAGAAAAGTGGTGCTTACAAAATAATGTCAAACACTCTTTGACTTCATCATGTTTTAACAGTATTGGGATTTAGAATTTGTGTCAGCATTACTCATTGGGATGAGATAATCCGTATTGTCAGAGAGACTACTTTCATTAGCTAAAAAACCCCAAAAGTATTTCACTTCACACGTATCGGTTGCAAAGTATGCTTGAAGTTGATCAAAACAACAACACGTGCTGCAGTCTGATAGGCTGGAACTAGGAAGGGGCTCTCCGGCTTTACACGAGGCCGTATCAACTTCTGTCTGAGGAAAGACCCTGGTCACAGCGCATATTAAAATGCCTCCTCAGCAGAAAGAGACTCAAGCCCAAGAGCAGGGGGAAACCACCGATGCAATAACCACAGACTAGAGAAAAAGACAGAGAGAAAGCACATTCTTTGTGAGGATGGTTTGGACTCGGATGTGTTGCAACGGTCATTATTTTTTTTGATTTAGCTGCTTTTTATCTTTTTTAAAATATTTGTGTTTTTTTTTCTACTTTCTGTGTTCATTGTCAAGCTGCAACACATCAAGGCAATATACAGTATCAAGGCATGTAAAAAACTCACTGGCAGGAGATTTATCTCTGATTCGGATTCAGGGAAAAAAACAAACACATACTCCTAATCAAAGAGGTGAATGCAAATGCATCATTCTCCCTTGTTGTCTTACCCTTCACAGCTGTGAACATCAGTTGGTTTTGTTTTGTCTACAGTTGTGGTTTTCAATCCTGTTCTTGGGAGGAAAAATAAATTTAAAAAAAATGATTTGAAAGATAAGCTCGTCATCGAGGTCTGGTGAAGCCTGATAATGATCCCCTCATTTGAATCAGGTGTGTCAGAGCGGGGAAAATCTAAAAGATGCAGGGCAGTGAAGAAACCTAAAATAGAAAAAAAGGGTCACTGAACCGTGCTTTGGTGCCAGACTGTGATGTCAGTCTTACTGAAGTCAGTGGGAGATGCATGGAGGAACACGCTAGGACCAAACATATGATGAAAGAACACACTCTGCTGTACTGTGCAAAGCTGAATATGAGAATACAGAAAGCATAGTGGGTTTATCTCATGTGGATGGAAGAAGCTGCTGCATCTACATTTAATACCTTTTGTTTAATTGCCATTGAATTCCCTGATTTTATTGCATTTTTCAAAATTGTAGACTTGCAAGCTTTGCACCTATAATGTATGGTTTTGTGTTTTCACCCAAACAGCACTTGTCTTGAAAGATACCATAAAACGAATACAGTTTAACAATAACATATTTGTTATTTATTTGCAAACACTAATAAGGAGCTCATTCACCACCGAATCAGGCTGAGACAGAAGGTTGTCTCCCTCAGCTGGTTGTTCAGTTCCCGGCCCGCTGCAGGGATGCTGTTCCGTCTTTTAGCTGAAGATGGCGCCATTTCATCAGTTTATTCAAAAGTCACCTCTGGGGCCCACAAAGAGCACCTACACAATACAACGGTACGATTTAAATGGATTATTGTAATCATGCTCTCAGTGATGATAAGCCTCAGACTTCCCAGGTGCCTAATTCCTGTTTTTATAGCTGTAATCTTTCAACTGCTGCTGTGTACTTTTCAGACGGCTGGAATTCTCGGAGGCTCGTGTGAAACCTGCAATAATAAGTCTCTTCTCTTCATCTCCCACTGTATTGTGTTGAGTCTCCTGCGAGTCCTATCTGGGTTCTGCATGGATGGGACTCTATGGAGACAATCCAATACTTTCAGTCACTGTTAACATTCCACATCGGTCTCCCTCCACGCTGACACGGCTGATACGATCATGCAGAACTGGGCACGATGGCACAAACATTCATCACTCGCACACACACAAGCACACACACATACGGAGGCATGATCAGGCAGCCTTTTCCCACAGTGAACGCCGCTTCATTTCTAGGTCAATCAACTTTTTATAGATCGTATTTACAGGTGAACCAGTCCCAAAGACAAACACCTATAAACTCACCCAGAAACACACACCCACTGATTGCAGTGCCACTGGCGTCGCTCAGAATAGCATCAAACAGACCGGCGTGTCTGTTTGGCTGCGTGCAGGTGCAGACCTGTCTGCTTGAGTCGGCCCATTTCACCATATTACCTCTCGTATATCACACTGGCAGTGCAGAGACAACAAGCAGAGCGCAGATCAAAACACAAGAACACTTTGTCTGGGTTAGACAGAAGGAAAGGGTTTGGGTATTGTGCTTGTAAAGGGTCCCGCCCTCATCAAAGAGAATTACTCAGCTTCGTAAACAGATATATTGTTGATGTCTGTCAATGAAAATGACACAACAATACTTTCTAAAAGGGGCACTATGCAGTTGAGGGAATGTTCTACCTCAGAATGTTGATATTTACATTATTAATGAAGCAGTAATACAAACTCAGACATATAAATCTTTTCCTTGATTGAATGGCAAGCTGTCCTCAGAGGAAAATCAGGTCCACAGAACACTGTTTGGACCTAGAAAGGTGGCAGGGTCCGCCACATATAAAGAAAGTACAAATCAGCTTGGAATTGTGTTGTCCTTTATCAGATCATTGATCACTGAAGATCTTTCTCTTTCGAATAAAATGCATTCCCCCAAACTACAGTGTGCACCTTTAATAATTAATTATATCAGATGAAACTTCAACAATAACAAAACACACTGACACAGATATAACTGCGCAGATTAACCCCTGGCTGGTGGGAGTAATAAGCTGTCTTGTTCTCTGTCAATGACAATAAGACTTTGCCTGAGTTGATCTGCTCCTGATCACTCCACAGTGCTCAGAGTGGGACAGGCTCCCTCCTATGTTTGTTGTTAGTTACTGCACCATTTTCTACCACTTTGGTCGTCAGTTGGCTCAGACCGAAATATCTAAAGATCTTTTGGATGGACCTTTATATATGTCTAAATCAGGTCCACGTGCCCACAATCAGGTCAACATTTCTATATTATCAAACACTTCAGTGTATAGCCAAATAGCTGCAAAACAAATTACATTCTGATACAAACCAGCTGTACTAGCACCAACTAGAAAATGCTAGCAACAGCATGTATGTGACATAACATGAATGATTGGTATTATGTGTCCTGTCTTGTTTAAGTGCTGTTGACAGCAGATGAAAATGATATCACAGATATATCGGTTTCATTGTAAATGTTGTCCGGTATGCAGCAGTATGAATTTATGATCTTTTTTTAAGGGATTATAATGCAGATAAAGATTAAGTAATACATAATTATTTATGGGGTGGGGTGAGAAATGGCTTATTTGATGTTACAGATTTGATATTATATCTTAGATATTCATAGCTCCAAAAGGATTTGTGGCATTAAAACTCTAAAAATCATTCCCACTGCTGGAAAGTAAGGACACATTTTGACTGTCAGACTTTAAACTGATGTAGTCGTGAGTTTATCTGAATAACTACACAGGACGACTTGCTGCTGACACAAGGAGGAAGACTTTTGTGTGCGGTGCCACTAAAGTCCTTCAAGTACAAACTCTGAATCAAAAATCATTCTGAAGGTGTTTCAGAGAAATGCACATCAACATAAACTTCCACCCTGAGGTGAAGTGCTCCGACCGGCTTGTAATGGAGTGCCATGACTAACCACGTCCCCAGGCCCACTATTGTCCCATAACACAGGGGGGAAAAAATACCTCCACCCCTGTTTTGCCCACTCACCAGCACCCACCTCGCTCCACTCCCCCACCCTGCCTCACCCTTGCATCCCCAACCCCTTACCTCATCCCCCTTCCTCTGCTGCTCTTTCATTCATTCATTTCTTTCCTTTGTACTGTGAGATGCAGAGAGGAAGAGAGGGACGGGGGAGGGGGGGAGGGACCTTTTGTTGGCTTTCAGGTGGTTTCACATGAAAAGCCTGAATACACACCTAGGTTGCTGCCACCGGCAACCCGCGGCGTCTCACTTGCTTCCGCTGAGTATACCTGAGTTAGCCTTCAATTGCCTCTGTACGGCCCAGGCATGCACAAATACACACACAGGCACAATTTGCGAGCGCATTTGTAAGTGTGGACAACTACACAGACACATACACAAACACAGACACACATACATACAGACCTATACCTGTTGGTGGTGGATGTGCATAGATAGGTAAGGGAATAAGGTTCTTCTGATGAGGAGAGTGTTTGGGGTGAGGAGGGATGGAGTGTGTGCGATGGTGGGGGGTTGATTGCATGGCGACTTTGTCTGTTCTTCTTGCGAGGAGCTCAGGTAGCCTTGTGTGTGTGTTTTATTCCCAGGTAAACCACGGTGAGTGCTCTCAGGTTAGTGTCAGGTGTCAGGTAGCTACTTGTCTTTGTGTCTTCAAGGCTGACGTTGCTTGGATAGTGTTTACAGCTCAGAGAGAGCGGTGGAGACAGGGAGGACGGGGGAGGAGAGGGGAGGGAGCCGGGGCTTTGATGTGATGCAGACTGTTTGATAGCGTGTGTGAGCGAGAGAGCGAATGTGAGAAAGAAGAAGAGAGAGTTTGAGTAGGAGTGCACACATACTTTTCAGTGGCACGTACAAATGTCTGCAACCGTGTGCCGGAGCCGGTTCTTTCAAACCAGGGAAAGACCTAGCTTTACTGGGGCCCCCGAGAAGAATTTGATTTGACCCCCACCAAACCCCAATAACCAGAGCCCACAACATCAACACAGCATATCTTCACAATGTTGAACAAACAAGCATCATAGCCAACAGGTCAAACCTAAAAAGAATTAACAATGAGCACCGTATAGTCTTAAACCATGGATGCTTGAGAGAAAAGTGGATACAGCGCATATTACCCGCTTTCAACCAAAGGCAAAAACAAGTGCTGGTTCTCAGCCACCAGCAAAACTTTCAAGAACTGGTTGCTTTCGGAATGAGAACCACATTAGTCACATCATTCAGTCACTGTATACATCTCAAAATTCCCAGCATAGCTAGAAAAAAACTGTGGCAGGACTACATCATGTTGCTCTTGGCTTTGCATACCATCCAAATGCGACTGGTCATCTGACCACAGTTGCTTTTGATATGGGGTCAATAGTAAAAATCTTGTTTTTTCTCCTGTGGATAAGTCAGAACATGCTTCATGAGCTATGGTTTTTAAAAATGGTGGTCATAAGCACTTTGGTTGGTCCTTGACCTCAGTAACCCCGCCCTCATCCTTTGACGTGAGCAGTTCTTAGATTTATACCAGCAAGGCTCCTGGCCGGGAGCCATTTCTTTGGCTGTAGAAAAGCGAAGAACTGATTCCAGTGAAGTGCTGGCTCCAAACAAGAACCTGAGCCACCTTGCTTGAAAAAGGAGCATATGTGCAACACATCCTGCTGAGCATGCACACCATGCCTGTTGTTGTGAGTGGGTCTAATAGGCCTGGGACTTGTACAGCTGCCCTATCCAAAATAACCAGGAGAACATATACATATCTTTACTTTGATTTGTGAAAAATACAGTCACAATTTAAAACACAATAAAGACCAAAGAAAAGTTTCATTTTACATTTCCCCAGCCCTGTAGCCTACACATGATCCTAGAAAACCATGTAGGCAATAGGAGGTAGAGCTGAAAATCCTGCCTGACTTAATTGTCTATTTATTGCATTGAAAGCTTTGAGACTGCGTCTGTTGGGACAAGCTCTGATTTCTTATAAGTCAGTCTTACTTACCCAGCAGTCGATCTCTCTCTCCCTGCCTGCAATCAACTTAAAAAAAAAAGATTATCGAGTCCCATCATTCAAACAAGATGGTATCCTCCCCCTGCTCATGCAATGAACAAGAAAAGAAACAATCTGGTATCCATGATCACTTTATCTAATCAAGACCGAGAACTCCAAAAAGAGGCACTCCTGTCTGCTCCGAGAATCCTCGCGTACTGGCACCTACACCGGCAAAGACAGAACAAGGAAAGCTAGAAAGTGAAAAGAAAGTGTTGCACACTTTGGCTCCCGATGCGGTTTAATCTAACAGGGAAAATTACCAATTCCAGGGCTCCCAATGACGGTCTATACTCACCGACAGGCCAAGCGATGTCAAAACACTTGGAAAAAAAAAAGGAAGATGCAAGGAGAGCTGCAATGGATGTATTGGTCTACACAATCCATAAAACAAAAGCACATGATTGATACGATAAACTGCGTTGCATTTTTGAACAATCTGAGCAAAGGGCCTGCATGTGCTGCTTGTTTTACGTATCAAACTGTTGCAGGTAAATGACGTGCTTTTTCAGCAGTGAAAATGTTTTAGATAGAGTTCTAGAGTCATAATCAACTAGATATGCTAATTGCCTTCAACAGCATATAATTTCTGTTTTTAGCAAAAATGGAAACCCATCAAAACAGCTATAATTAAAAGTGAAAAGTTTCTGATGAGCAGAGACCAGCCAAGACCGCTATTTTCAAAGTTTAGCCACCCACTGATATAAATGGGGATAAAATGTTTAAACATGCATCTCTTCTAGACTTTCCAAATATTACTGGACAGAACGAATCAAATTCTGATGATTAAATAAGGCATTTGTTGTGTTTGTGATGCACGAAAAAGTGTACCTTCCAGCCCCTCTTCACAGTGTGAGCTGATGGGAAAATGTTTTTTTGTTGACATAATTATAGAGGTCATATAAGGGCGCAGAAGAGGGATATGATGCCATTGACCTTATATAAGTATGGATTTCTCAAGGATTTAACATTGTTGGGTCATTTGAGATAGTGTAAATACACAGCAAAAGCACACTGTTGACTGTCATTCCAACGCAGAAAACGTTATAAGCAATGCCTTGAAAGCTGCTCTGTGTAGTTTTGGAGAAGGCATTTTAATCAGGAGAGAAACATACTGTTTTACTTTGTTCATATGTGGCGGACCCTGCCACCTTACAAGCTTCGAACAGTGTTCTTAGGACCTTATTTTCCTCTGAGATCAACTTGTGCAGAGGAGCTTTGGACCAGGATGGCTTGTCAGCATGCTAACCTAAGTAGATTTCCCTGCAACATGTAACATCAATACAATCTATCACAATCAGTGGATGATGGCGGTAACTTCCTAGAATATTTTCCATTTAATGCTTTCAAGCACACATTCAAATACATATCAGACCTCTGCATCAGGATACAATCTTCGTTATTCCTACTAATTCTAAAGACGCATTTTTAGTCGGCTGAAAATCAGTTGCTGCAGTGTTAGACAGATATGGGAATTTGCATGGACTCACATTTAACCTCACACACATCCATCAGAGCTGTCAGAACAGGTGCGATTGAAACAAATACGTGCAAACTGCAGAGCGCAATGGTGTTTTCATGACTGTTACTGAGGGAACAAGGATGAAAAAAAAATGAGTAAAAGATAGAGAGACTCATAATAAAGAGAGGGAGGGAGGGAAAGAGAGAGAGGCAGGAGACCAGACATGCAAGTTTTTACAGTATGTGTGTTTTAGGGCTCCCCTGGGGCCAGACAATTAAAGAGCATTTAAAAAGATGACAGAGCGCTGCGCCTGAGAAGGGGAGAGGTGGAGTTTGCAGGTGTATGAAGAGCATCTGCATGTTTTTTTTTTTTTGTGCATGTGTGCCTGTGGGAATGTGTGTGTGTGTGTGTGTGTGCAACATGGGTGTACTGTAAGATCACGCAAGGTGTTCGTCTGAGCTCTCTGCATATCTGCCCGTTTTTGCATCTGAGGTTGTGAGTGCTTGTGCAAAGAAGAAGAGGAAGAAGAAAAGGACAAAATATAACTTGAAAACAATGCACACCACATTTTGAAACTGACAATAGACAGAGAGAGCAACACGGGCATTTCACTACAAAGAGGAAGAAAAGAGAGAATGGAGGGAGAGAGAGAGAGAGAGAGAGAGAGAGAGCGCATGAGAGAGAGACTATGTGAAGAACGGCTCTCAAAGACTTTTTGTGGGGCCGTAACAAAGGCCCCTCAGAAAACACAGTGGCATAGGAATGTTAATTAATTAATGAGAAACTATTCAGCCTACAGAGAATGGTGGAGAAAGAAAGACAGAGGAGAGCGACGGAGAGACGGACAGACCGGCCGGAGGGGTAGACAAACTCAAACTGGGTTCAAAGGCATTTATAACTGTATTGTTTTTGTATTTTTCAAACAGCATACCGTGCACTTATCCCAGGTCTAGTTTCAACATTTTTCGAGGCCTGTTTTGGGAATTTGCGTGTCATAAATTTTGACGTTGCATCTTTGTTCTTGGCTTTGCATGTGCGCGATTGTGCGCGCGTAACAAACTGCCGCTGTCAAAAATGAAAAGCTCCTCCAGCCTCGGCTTTCCAGGAACTGAGAGAGTGGCCCAAGTTTTTTTTTTTTTTTTTCCCACATTGACTACTGTGCATTTTTTTGAGTTAATCCAGTGGGGTTTGAAAAGAATTCATGAGGCCGCTTGGTTGTGAAATTTTTATCAAGTCGCGGAAGACTGTGTAATCCTTCTGGTAAAACATGAAAATCAACAAAACTGGAGTTATGGGGTGCGATTTGAAGCCCACCCCATTAAGGATTTCCTCCAAATTTCTAGCTCTATCGTCTGTCTGTGCAGTGTTTGATTGTGATATACTTCTGCAGGGAAAATTTCATGACCTCCCCTCCCCACAGCAGCTTTTTACTGCTGGGGGATACGCCTGAAATCCAACAAAAGGAACTTCTGAATAAAGTCGGCGCTGCTTTGAACCACGAGCCAGTTTTCCTTTATTTGACATAATCACTGAATGCATCATTTGCCTACTTACAGGTGCACAAGCGTGGAAGGTTTAATTGTGCGACGTATGAGGCAGTGAGTAATTTTATAGCATTATCTGGCTGTGCGCAACTATCAGTTGTCCTCTGGAGAGTTTTAATTGCACCACTAAGTCCACGCAAGCAGGAATTGTGTGTTGTAATAAAAGAAAAAGCGAGGCCGGATGAGATTATTTTCAAGATTCTGCAGAAAGCCTGCAAGTGAGCGCAGATAGACTATGAAACAGAGATAGGCCTTAGCCCTGAGGCAGCTGACACTTCTTCACAAATCCACACTCTTCTCTCTATAGACCGGAGTGTGTGCATGTGAAATGGATACGTGGGCTCCTTCGCGCCGGTCGCTCATAACCTGTTATTTTCTATGGGTGCGTGTGTGTTTCCTGCGTGTGTGCGATCGCGACATTCCAGCAGCAGAAACCTGAGAAGGTGTGACTTACGAGACACTGGATTCGGCTCTTTCTGGGGACTGAGGGGTGCTGAAGTGTCAGAATTCCAATTTCCTCCAAACAGTCACTCCCAGTCACACACTCTGACCCTCTGCATCTCTCTCACACAGCACAACACACTCTGCTCCGAAGTCTGATCATCCAGAGCTTGTTTCTTCCTTTTCTTTTTTTACCCCAAACACTGTCTGTCATTTTCTCTCAGATCCATTCATAAGGTCCCACAAGGAGAAATCTTGTCTCACTGTACTGTAATGCCACCTCCTCCCCCCTCTCTTCGTCAAACCAAACACTCACTCTTTCTCTTCACATTGAGCTTCCAGGCAAACAGCGAGGAGAGGAAGAGAGGGAGAAACAGAGGGGAGAGTTTGAGAATCGCGGGCCCCTCCTACTTTCCGGAGATGCTCCAGCCCATCCCTAAATTGTGGGCCAATGAGGGTGGCTCATTCACAACTCATGCGCTCCTTCTACAATAGGTAAGGAGTGAGACAGAGAGAGCAAGAGATATATACAAGGAGAGAGAGAGAGAGAGAGAGAGAGAGAGAGAGAGAGAGAGGGAAAGGGGGAGGAAGAGAGACTGTGTTTAGGGGAGAAAGACAGTGAGAAAGGAGAAAGGGAAAAGAGTGAGAGGGACGAGGGGAAATAGTTGCAGCAGAGTTCAGGCCTGGGGATGAAGTGGTGACTGAGAGGTGAAGTGATGAAGACATAGATCTGGTGACAGGGGACAGACTGACAGTGTGGACAGCCTGCACGGGAGAGAGGCAGTGAGAAGAGAGCCAGGCGTATTAGGAAAAGCAAGGAAAACACTGGACCATTCTCACTCAAGTCACATCAAGTCTGCCTCAGAGAGGACAAGAGCGAGCGTGACAAGGCAGAAATCCCTCCAGGTGTAGATGCAGACAGGTGGACAGTCAGACATGCTGCTTGTGCTTCTGCTCCTCTGCGTGGCTGGAAGAGTTTGGGGGTCCGCCCCCGGAGTGTGGGGGTACGGACGGATCCAGGAGAGGCAGGGGTCGGCGGCACTGCTGTGCCCGTCCCCGTGCCAATGTGAGGAAGATGGGATCTTCGTCATGGTGGACTGCTCGGAGCTGGGACTATCATCTGTGCCAGCCAACCTCAGCCCTCTCACCACTTACCTGTGAGTACCAGATTCACTTTCCTCCTGCAGGCCTCTCGCTGTGCTCTGACTGCTTCCTGTCACTCTTTTCTTCAGTCTTTCTCCTCCTAAACTGTTCCACTTCCTCTTTCATTCACCATGGTTTAATGCCAATTTAATTAATCTATATATAAATAAAGATCTGCCCTGGTAATTAATTTGTAATCAAGACAACACGCGCTGCTGAATTGGAGCTGGCACAGAAGGCAGCAGTCAGTGTGATGTGTGACCAGGAAACAGCAGCAGAAACCGCATGTACATAAAAACGGACAGGGCCGAGTGGGAACATGTGTGTGTGCGTGTGTGTGTGAGAGAGAGAGAGAGAGAGAGAGAGAGAGAGAGAGAGAGAGAGAGTGAGAGTGCGTTGACCACTATGGCAAAATTACTGGACCACTTCTTTCAGTATCAGGTTTCTGAGCGCCAACTGGAGACCCAGCGTGAGATTGCATGTGTGTGTGTGTGCGTGTGTGTGAGTGCTCATGTGTATGCCTTTGTGAGTGTGCGAGCACATGACACATGCATGTGTTTGAAAGAGGAAGTGTTTGAACACAGATGTCTAAATGTGTGTGAGATTTAATGAGCAGTTTTATGCCACTAATCTGTATTTCACTGATCTGTGATGCCAAACCTCAGTGTGTAAACACATAGAAATTGCTAGCATGTGACCCTGAAAAACAAAAATGTAAACCTTTGTTTTCTTTTGGTTAATAACCTGATGAAATTGCCTCTTTGATGGACTCAATTTTGCATTCGCTGAAGAAAAGTTCATTTTGATTGGTGGGGAGTGTGTTTGAAAGGCTGGCCCGAGAAGTGACACCCCATAAATACAAATTTAAAACATGATCATTAACATTACTCATCATGAGTTTTTAACATAATGAGCTACAGGATTTAAGCCCACTGCCCCCACCAGGATTTTTTTTTCACAAGCAATGAGAGACTTATATCATGTAAAAGACAGGAGATCTGAGCAGTTTCTTACACCACCCTGCTGTGGCGTGCAGCCAGATCTGACGAATTGCTCCACTGCGTAAGCCTCTGAGGACAGATTAGAGACACTTTGTGATAACTGATATTGAAGCGATAGAAGTCAAATCCAGGAAACAGGGTGTGATAGAGCAGTTGCTCACTAGGGGCTGTGCGAGTATTACAAGAGTGGTGGGACAGAAAATCTGAGGGAGGGGAGGAAAGATCAACTGTTTACGTAGAGAACGGCTCGATGGGAGACAATTCTGTGTGAGTGATGCCTGACTTTCGAGCGCCAGATTTCGCTGTGTTCCTTTTGAAGTTAAAACACATGTAGGGTTTTATGGGGGTGAAATACGGCCTCCTACTCTCATCCAGGAATCACTCTACCTAAGAGAACATCAGGCGGTTGGCTTGACAACAGGGCCCGTCGCAGCGCACTCGCTCATACTCACATGAGAAGAGAGATGACTCTGAGATGAATCTGATGGGGAGAGTGTTGAGCCTCCTCTTAAATTAAAGACATGAAAGTCCCTCTAAGAAAGTCCACACTGCTTTTTAACTACCACTCACAGACACACAAACACACACAATCTCTCTCACACACACAAACACACATCATTCCCAACAAACTCAGGAGTAATTGTTCATTTCCCCTTGTTACCTAACAGTGGAACTGGACCAATTAGTGCGTTTGAGGGCTGATTTAGAATAAGATAAATAAACTCAGCGACCAACCGCACACGCCCACACACACTGCAGCAGGGTGAAGAAGAAGAAGAAGAAGAAGCAGAAGATGAAGAAGAAGAAGAAGGGAATGTTGGACAGCAGGAGAGATGCCGCAGCACATGAAGATAGAAGACAGAAGAGAATCAGAGATTTCTCTTTTACCTCGCTGATAAAAATCATCAAACACAAACAAAACTCAGCCCACATGCACAGACACACACACACACACAACTAAAAAGCTCAGCACAGCAGGGTACAGTTTCTCATTTCGTCCTGGGTGATAAAAGGTTACAACAGCGGAGAGCCGCTCCAATCCTCACCAGGATCTGTCAAAGTGTCCAGCACGCCCCGCTGTGCTGTGGAGGCTGGATTAGCCTCCCAGCACATACTGTAGGCTGCCGAGGTCACAGGGATTTGCTTGGGAACGGGCCACATTACAAACCACATCCACACAACGCTGTGAAAGTATATGACATCATTCACCCGTGTCATCGGAGATCTCTTCAAAGTGAGCGCGACTGTACGAGCTGCAGTGACCAAAAGGGCAATCCAGGCTATGAATGCTATGATTCACTCGTTTTTCTAGCATTTATTTGCACATCTGGACGACCTCGCTGCTATATGCACGTGGAAATATAATGAAACACCAATTGATAAAAAAAAAAAAAATAAGAGCTCAATACAGGTTTACTCAGCAAAGGAATTCAGCTATTCTGAAGATGCTCCGAGCAACTCCAGCAGAGTGGGTAGAGATTTATGACAATAATCATTTCCGTGGGCAACACATGAAATGAGCTGTCATGTGAGACTCTTTGAAAGAGACCTTCTCTTTGATATCAGATTAGAGAGGAAAGACAGTGCCCAAGGGTGTGTGTGTGTGTGTGTGTGTGTTGAGTTAAAGAACACCATGTACAGTACGTGAGGTCGGTTTTGTCATGTGTAGCTGCATGAGGTGAGAGAGAATCAATAAGTCAGCTGTCCTCAAGACAAATGTCAACATACTTAAAGGGGTAATGTGTAAGAATCTTAGTTGTAAAACATTCAAAGAGTTACTAAAATTACCAACAGAATGTGGAGAAATAACACTTTTGTCATTATGATGTCCACTTTGTAAGAAAGTTGAATTTTGAGTATCAATCCCAACTCCTCAGGGTCGGGTTGGCTGCATCCATTTGACAAGTTGGGAATGAGAATTGAAAATCAATTGTTTTAGAAAGTGGACCTTTAAGTTTGCTAGCCTCGGCCTGTCCTGGTCCAAAGTTCCTGTACTAGTGATGTAAACACCAACACTTCCGCTGTGCTCTGAGTTCCAAGTCACAAACACTAGCTGAGTGGCTAATTGAGTGAACTCTCCAACAGCAGCTCCATTTGCTGACATGCTGCTCCTTATTTGTTTTGAGGATGAATTTGACAGCCAGCCAGTTCTTACATGTTGCACCTTTCAATCAAATATTTAATCGAAAATGATTAATGTGTTCATTGTTTGGCTGGTGTGAGACTGTTTCTAAGGTTGTCCCCTCTGTGCTTATGTTTACACATCCTCCATCCTGCCTCCGCGGTCTCCAGTATGTGCGTAAGAGGAAAAATGTGTGTGTGCATCGTATGTGGGTCTGTGACTGGAGCTGAGCAGCGATTAGGTGATGCTTTGTGGTAGCGGTGAGTGCGGTGAACTTCTAACGGTGTTTCGGCCGAGGCCAGGAAACCACAGCTAGCGCATTACCAGACAGAGGAAAACCAAGGAGTGTGTGAGTGCGCGTGCGTGCGTGTGTGTGCGCATGTGTGTGTGAAGACCACCCAGACTGCTGAGGGATTTTTTTTTCTTCTAGTCAGTGAAGGTGAAACAAGAGTGTATAAAAAAAAAAATGAAGAGAGGCAGGATGAAGAAAAGCTGCAAAAACTGTCCAGGAGAAAGGAAACGATTCAAAATTGGTGAGAGAGAAACTGTGATCGGACGATTTTGGAACACACACACAAGCACACAAGCACGCACACACACACACACACACACACACACACAGGATACAACATCCTGTCCCTGTACGGGGACCGTGACAGCAACAGTCGTGTGCGTGTCATTTAGCCATTATGTTGATGGAATGATTCCTATCATGAGCGACCGGGGGTCACACTGTAAACATCATGTCTGAAATAGAGAGAGAGAGAGAGAGAGAGAGAAATAGTGTGTTTGTATGTGTGTACTGTCAGTGGAGGGTCCTCTATACAGCAGCTATCAGCTCCAGCATCAGTGTCCTGGCTCCAGACGTCTCTGGTAGCCCCCCGCCTCAACTGCCCTCCCCTCCCTCGCTCTCTCTCTCTCTGTCTGCCTATCATTCCTCCCCCACACCTATTCTCCTCTCCTCACCTGTTTCCTCTGGCCTCTTTCATATAGACCAAGAATCCATACATTAAGTGCTCGAGCGTGTGTGTGTGTGTGTGTGTGTGTGTGTGTGTGTGTGTGTGTGTGTGTGTCTTCAGAGAGCAGGTGTTGAAGCTAATCATGCAGCACTAAGTGTAAATGTATGCTCACTGATGTGTGCGTCTTGGAAAGTCAAAATGAAGGCATACATAGCTCACGGCAGCAGAGTGAGAGAAGTGAAGGGTGTGTACCTGAGCTGAACTGTGTAAATGTTTTCAAGGTGTGTGTGTGTGTGTGTGTTAGTTTGGGGGAGGAGCTCTGGCCATAAGCCATCCAGCCATCAGCTGCGATCAGCGTTGGAGAAGAGAGTTACGCACTTGTGATTGTGGAGAGGAAGAGAGTGGTGACACATGTCATCACAGTTAATCTGTTCTAATTTAAAAGTAGATCAACCATTTCCTTCCACCGATCCATCCGCCCTTCTTTTGTTCCTTCCTTCCTGCTCGCAAAACCTGAAGTGTTTCCTTAAAATCCCCGGAGGCCCCGCCGGCAGAAAAAAGCCACTCGGGCCTGCTGCAAAAGTGATATTTATGCCAGGAGGGTGTTGGAGAAAAGGGATAGGCAGTTAGCGTTGGATAGTGCAGCGGTTTGTGGTTTCCTGAGAGCAACCTGGGAGGCTTTTAAATGTCGCTCAGGGACAGACGGCAGGTAGGCAGGTAGACGACGACAATGGAAACAATGAGGATTCCCTCGGGAGAGGCAGGCAGGGAAGACACAGAGGCC
The DNA here is from genome assembly GCF_904848185.1 of Acanthopagrus latus. Taxonomy (NCBI): domain Eukaryota; kingdom Metazoa; phylum Chordata; class Actinopteri; order Spariformes; family Sparidae; genus Acanthopagrus; species Acanthopagrus latus. Next base: position 12,803,184 of record NC_051045.1, read on the forward strand.
ATAGTGTGCTCCGCCACTCCATATCCTGTCCTTTAGAAAGAAGCAGAAAGCAATCACGACACAAGATCTTGAAGGGAACTAGGGTGGAGGAGGTGGAGGTAAAATGTGTTTGGATCTGCAAGTGGATAACAGTTGGTATTTGTCAGGGTCAGACGTGCCCACTGACCAATGTGCAGATCTGTATGTTTCGTGTGATGGCAGCATGACACGCGTGTGACACAGGGGCTAGGAATGTGCTCCCAGTGACGTGTGGTCGAGGGGTGAAGGGCTTCTTCTGATTGAGAGGATTCAGAATGCCTGCATGGCCCAGATTCCTATTCAGCCCCTCTCCAACCCTGGGAATCCATGGGAATGTTTGTGTGTGTGTGTGTGTGTGTATGTGTGTGTGTGTGCATGAATCTGTGCAATTGCACCAGCCCTCTCTTTCCCACTACAGAGAGGGCATTGTCTAATCTCTGGCCAGGCCACGACAAATGTCCCTAACTGTACTGGAGCGTATACGTGCATATGTGTCGATGCACATGTGCAGCCATGACCTGTGACTGTGCAAGCTGTCCTTTGTATCAGTCTAAGTGCTTCCGTTCTGCCAAGACGTACACCAAGGCTAATCCTTTGTTTGATTTTTTTCTGTTTTTTTCTGTTTTCACCAAATAAATGCCACACTTTTGTTAAAAATCTAATTAATGAATTTGATGTCGCCAGTTTGCTCTCAGTTTCCTGCAACTAGAAGAGAGTATACTTCAGAAAGGAAGATATTCTTTTTCTTTTGCCCCTCTGTAGGCACAAACTTTATGTCAGTTGCTCTCAAAGTTTTTACATAAATAAACCGGCACAAATGAAACCACGGACAACCGGTTGATAAGATTTTTGCCCCATGGTCTCCCATCGCATCCATGAGTGTATGAAACACAAGACGAAAATAGTCATACAGTCTGTCATTGTGTTACTTATGGATGGAATAATAACAATAATCTATAATAAAAGATCGTCCCCACTTTTTGTGAGGGACCTACCCCCTGGAACCCTCCTTTTTCAGCACTGCTGTTTTACATCACAATGTCTTCAGCTTTCTCTTGATCTTAAATCTTCATGTTTTCTGGTTTGTATAGTGAAGTGTAGTCTATTGTCTGTCGTCTGTTTTGTCACTATATTTTCTCCTCTTTCTTAGTTTGATGCAAAAGTGAATTTACATGTGTTATTTTACTACGTCTTTACCAGTGTCCAAATTATGGTTAAGCAATGTCAAATTTAGAGTGACATAGGGTTGATATTGGATTAGGCTAGATTGAATTAGAGGGGACTTTTGGGACTTGGCGCTCTACTGAGTGCCATTCTAGTTTTATATGTTTTCCACTTCAGACAGCAAGTCCCCACATGAGTGTTTTCTTGTAAATAAGATTTTGCATTATACACCATTTTCCCACTCATTCTTAATATCCTAAATAAATCCCTGTATTTGTTTTTGAACAAAAAAAAGAGATAGCGAGCTCTCCTAATAGTCTTTACATGGGTGTTGATAGCAGTGTGTGTGGGACATGGTTCTCCAAGTTCCCCCTGTACGTCAACATGGGTCTGTCTGTCTCCGTCTGCCTATCTGTGTGATCGCTGGCCAGGCCTGCCAACTAAAGTGGGGCTGGCAGCGTGCAGGTGATGACTAGTAAGAGTTAATGATACTTAATGCCCTCTCCAACAACGCACCCACACACACACGCAGGCACCATCAAGACCCCCATGTACACGTTACACACAAGGAAACACATTGCTTGAGCATGGATGTATGTGTGTAAATACCGCTTGAACACACACACGCGCGCGCACACATACTGACTTAATGATGGTTAATGCCCTATCCAATCCCTCTGTGCAGCATCAAAGCCTTTCACAGAACAGTGCTGATACAGCAATGCTAGCAGGGATTAGCTCCAGGAGAAAGGACCACTGGGACGGGAGCAAGGTAAAGGGGAAAAAGGAGGCAATTGCAGACACACTTAAATGTCACACACATGTGCACACACACCTCAGGGCACACACAACTACACAGCAAATGAGAGGATCGGCACAGCGAAGTGGAAGTAGTGGTGGGATGTAGAAAACAGAAGGTGGGGAGATGAATGAAGCAGGGAGAGAAAGAATGGAAAGGACTCTTAATTTTGGAGGGTTAGGTTAACTGAATGCAGAAACAGCAGTCAGGTCACTCTGATGGCATGAGGCAATAGTATAAGTCTTGCTAAGACTGGACACTTCACAGGTGTATTTTCCATCTGCCATAAAGGAAGGCTGGAGGGAATTCTGCCACTGCAGAGCCTCCACAACTGCAGCCAGACTTACTCACATCTCTATTACATGTCTGAGAAGGAGCACAAGAGGAAATCTGGACTTTTTACATGCATGGCAAGAGGCCAAACTAAATCTCTTTAAACCAACAGCAGCCACATGTCCTCATTGGTATGGGGTAAGATTTCATCAAGCTCTGATCTAAGTTCAGGTCTAGATGTTATCCGGGGGTACTGTTAAATATATGGAGCAGATGAGCGGGTCACAGATCCGTGTGCTCAGCAGCGAGGAAGGAGCGAGCCAGGAGTGGATTTGAGCAGTCTTCTAACTAGATCCAGTGTCCTCCTGTTTCTGCCATTCAACCAAATGAAGTCATAATAGAGCCTGACACTAATACTCATCGGGTTTCATTTACCGTTGTATCCACTGCTGAGAATCTGCCTCGAATCAGCGTGCGGAAAGGAACACCTCGCTGTAAGGGATACCTCTTCAGGATGTGTGGAAAAGTGGTGAAATTTGTAACCGTTTTGGCCATTATGACAAAGGTTTTCTGCAGTGTGCATGTGTCCTGTGCTCGCGAAACATTTCTTCGACGTAGCACAAACTGTTCGCTTCGAATTAGAGGGAAACAGGAAAATGCTCTCGGACAACGAACATATATAAAAATCGACACGTCAAAACAACAGATTATTGGACCATGGGCAGGGCTATGAATGCCTTTCTGCCTTCCAAAGCTATGTCCTACCCACAACAGCTGCCTGTCAGTCCTGTCCACATGTTGGAGGCAGTTGTATGTTGTGGAGCGCCGACTGTTCCAACACTTCCTGTTCCATTACTGAAGTGCTTGACCTTTCACCCCCCTCCCCTCCATCTCATGACAGGGTGTGTGTGGGAGGACAAGGAGCGGACACAGAGTGTGGACGTGCACGTGTGCATGTGTGTGCGCGCGGTATACCAGGGTATGAATAAGTCCCAGAGGGCATGAATATGTTTCCCATGACATGGCCTCAGACTAAACAGCCGCACTCTCTCCACCCAGACATCCGCCTGTCATTCTCCCCTAAACCGCAGCAAGCGGAAAACAGCACAAAACATGGGAACACAAATACACAGACGCATCTCCCTTATTCTGTCTTGTTATCTCCTCCCTCCCACCCTCCCTCCTTCTCTGTTTCTGCGCTCCTTTGTAGCCGAGTCCTCCCCGTGGCCCTCCTTGTCCAGGTGAAAGACTTCTCCTCGCCCTCTCCCTCGCTCTTTGTGCCCCGTGAATGAGAGGAAGAGAGAATAAGAGAGGGAAAGATAAAGAGAGAGTGCCTTTGGACACAAAGGGCAGTGTACCCCTCCCAGGAAGTCTGGGAGAGAGGGAGAAAAAAAAAACACACATCTTTAGAGGAAGGAGGAGGGGAGGACAGCATTGTACCCTCCTTCCTGATTCTTTGTGTGTGTGTTGTGAGTGTGTGTGTGTGTGTGTGTGTCTGTGTGCAAGCTCATGTGTGACCATGAGAGAAACTGAATGCCAAAGCAAGTCAGTCTATTCAGATAGAAAAAAGCTAACACACTCAAACCTCACCCTCGCACACAGCACACACACATTTGTCTCTCTCTCTCGGTCACACACATACACACACTAATGCACACACACACACACACACGCACAGACACACACTAATGCACACAACCATTTAGGCCCTCTTAAAGGCGGCACCCGAGCATTGACTACCAGTTGCATTGTATGGAATAAAAGATCCTCTTTCATCGTGGCCTTAACTGTTTCAAAGAACTAAGCGGAGAGGATCAGACGGGCTGAATCCGACTGAAGACATTACTGTCATAGTTACAGTAAAAGACAGCCAAGGTGTGGCTCGAGCACCGCTAAAGCAGAACTTCTGCCCTCCAGGCAAGGCTCACGTTGTTGATTTCCACTAAAGATCTATTACTCTAATGTTCGTCACAGATAAGCTGCCTTCAAAGGTGCAGAGCTTACCGCCATTATTGGCTGTTTGTTTGCTCAGAGTCTCCACCTGAGTGAGGGAGAAAGGGATTGGCAGGGAGGCAAGAAGAAAGAGAGGGGGAGCAGAGGAGGAAGTGAGCAGGAAGACCTCAGGGTACGGTTCGATTTTGTGTGAGCGTAAGAGAAAAACATCCCTCTCAAGGGCAACGGTGTAAGCCTGTTTCGTTTACATGCTTTTGCATGCTTTGTTATGCACTGTACCTGCATGCAATTTTATGCTTGAGCAGCACGCCAGGAACTTTTCCATAAATTGCACACAAGTTTTTTTTTTTTTCCCTTTACTCTGAGACAACTCCTTCCAAGTGAAATGTATTGAGTCATCTCCCCTCAGCTTTGTCTGACTGACGCATATCAGCATAGATGATAGAACCAGACACCTGACTGCCGCTCTGAGGGTACATTCACCCACCAGGGTGGTCCATCATCCACCCCACAAAAGCCGCCCGGAGCCCGAAGTGTGTGCATGTGTCTGTGCGTATACTTCACTGAACATAAACAGGGGTGTCTCTCATGTGATGTGGCCAGTTGTTTTGCTGCGCTAAATCACCAGCTCTTGTCAGAAACACTTCCAGTTTGAAATTGGCTACAACGGAGCTAGGGGCACATTGACACCCACACACACACCATGCCTTTGATCACGGCGCCGATAACATACTTCAGTAGTTCTGTTGACGACGGGGAGGAAATATGATAAATCACATAACTGTAACTACCGGACTGTGTAACGCCATGCTTCAGTGGAAATTCGAAGCAGAGATGGCGAGAGAAAAAGAGTGAGAGTGAGCGATAGAGTGGCATAAGAGAGGGTGGGTAGAAAAGGGCCAAGGCTGATGAATGGAAATGTACCTCTGCTTCTTCATGCTTCCGTTCCCCCCTTAAGACTACCTCCTCGCCATGGTTACCCTATCAATCACAGCATAAAGCAGTCAAATATCCAGTGCTTTACCTTTCTTCCTGTGCCAAACCTTCCTCTCCTACACAAGCGCACACACACATGCACACACACACAAACACACACTGAACGATCTATCAGAGCATATTGTGTATCTGCAGCTCATGGAACGATGTGTGGAGCAGGGACGGCAAAATATATTTTTAATCCTCTGATTGGTGCAAAATCGTTTCAAATACGTCACTGTGCTTAAACACACAAAATTACATTCACACACATGAAAAAAAAAATCTAATTCCTCTCCAGGGAAAACAGAAAGAGATCACTGTGGGCTTTGTCAGTCATTCCGTAGGTTCAAAGCGCAGGGGGATAAAAAGAACAGTTAAGAGGCATATTAGTGAGTGTGTTTGTTGAGGGATGAGCATGGGTCTCCGTGTCTGCATCCTCTGCTTGGAAGTCTTTAGTTTGTCATTCAGCAGCAGATGGAGATCTGAGGGGAGGAGGATGGCCTGTGTGCCTCTGGCGGTTGAGAGATGTGTCGTCCCGTGAGCCGAAACGGGCTGTTTTCTTGACGCCGCGATGGCCAAGATAGTGCAGGACAGTTCCCTGCAGAAATTCTGCATGAAAAAAAAAGTAAATAAAGAAAAGAAACCACATGAACTTTCATTCTGTCCCTCAAACACACACACACACAACCCCACACAGCCATCCGTTTCCATGCCCCAGCAGCGTCCATGTATGATGTGGTGAACCAGGCAACCAGGGACTGTACCCACCACATCTGCAGGCTCATTGGAAAACAATAGGGGTGTGAAAATGAGCGACAGACATCTTACCACACACACCGCAGTCACCTATAAATGGAAATAAATATTGTACTGCACACACAGATACTAAGACACACACTTGCACTCTCTCTCTCACACACGCAGCACTCACATGCCTGTAAAATGGGGACACACAAACCCCAGCTCTAATTGTAACTGCCATACGCTGCAGAGCCTGCAAAACCTTTAAGCGCTCCCTTTCTCATTTCTATTGCGGCCCGTTTATTTGCGCTGAAAATATCTGCATGTCGCAGCGCCAGCCGACACAATGCACATGTGGTAGTCATCAATCATAATTATCATGGTTTAAAAAAGCCACAGCTGTTATTTGATTTTAAAAACAAGCCATAGCGCAGCGCCTTCCAACGATACGTCAAGTTGTCAGCGGAGGCCTTGGCCTGCACAGCAGAAATGTCTCTCTCTCTCTCTCCCCGGCGTTGGAGAGCACAGCCGAGCTGAGCTGCATTCAACCTTTCCCCATGACTCACCACTGTGTGTCTTTATTTTTAAACATTTTCTCTCTCCATTCCTATGTGTTTATTCTGTCTGAGTGAGGCCGCTGTTATGGACTTCACACAACGTTTGTTTATGGCTTCTTTAATCAGGACCAGATAATGGAGAGCTGTCTCCATCCATGGGCGCATCCCCAGAAGCTGCGTGTGTGTTTCCACGCTTTCATGATACACCAGAATGTTCCAATACATATTTTTCTCGGCAGATTATAAGTACACAGACAAGGAACAGGATTAAAGTGTGTGTGTGTATTGTTCATGAGGCCTCGTGAGGTGATCTTCCTGTGTTCTACGTGATTTCACCCAGTCTTGATTATGTCAGCTGGTTTACTGTTACTTCTGGCAGTGTCATCTCCAAGGCAACTTTGTTATCACTTATATTTACCCCTGACTTTAATCAAGCAGTATGGTGCATTACACTTTTTGTATTCATTCGCAAATTTCCGCCAGGATCCGGAACAGATTGTGCTGAAAATGGGACAAACTTGATTCACGTCAACACAGGGCTTTTGTTGAGAGGGAGCCAGGGCTGGGAAAAAGTTATAGATCACACATTATTTCTATATGTGCTGAACCTTGAGGCTTTTTAAGTTAAGTAATGACTTTAACTATATTTCCTTTTGGGAGCTTTTGAATTGTGTATTTGCCATATTAACTGATTTGTTTCTTCACTTGTTTAAGATGTCATGCATTAATCAAGGCGATCTTGAGAATAAAAACTGAAGGCTGTATTAGATAAGAAGATAATGTTGACATAAAAATAGGCTTTGTCATTTATTTTCATTTGCTTAACATTTATTTAACCAATAGAGAAGTCCAATTGAGACTGTCTTTTTCAAAGGTAAATTAAAGGCACCCTGTAGAGATTTTATTGTAAACAAATGTGGACACATTAAGTTTTTTTCACACCATATAATAAACATATAAACTATATAGTGCGTATCCTTCTAAAGTCCCATACCTTCTAAAACATTTGCAAAGCATTTTCTTTCTGTCTCTTTCTCTGGCCTGTTGTTATCTTTTATGGTGCATCATCAGCTCTTACTATGCCTCACCACTTTCAAAACTGTGTATGATGCCATTCCTGTGTTAAAGCAAGTGAGAAACAAAAGATCCAGGATCCATCCCCTTGCCTGGATCTGCGCCAAAAGTTAATGGGGGTCTATTCTGGGCTGAGACCCATCCTTCATCCAGGTTTCATGGAGATCTGTTTTGTTAATTTTGTGTAATCCACCTGACAAACCAACCAACAAACACACATGGATGGAAACATAAACCTCTTGGTGGAGGTAACAATATGGGGTCCTGCTTGTCAAACATTCAATGAAGTTAAGATCAGTAACTGTGATCAGATTAATGCCAAACTTTGTTCTATAACAAACAAAAGCAATATCCATGTTTGCGCTCGACACTAATCGAAAGCACCCACTCTGCCTCTGTGTCCCTGAGAAATACCTTGAATCCCTCTCTCTGCAGTCGGACCTCCCAGAAGGGGGCATCCATAGCAGGAAATTCCTATGGAAGTAAACTAACATGCAATTATTATGCTTTCATAAGGAAAACATTCTATGTCAGCAAAGCCTGTGAAAACGCTACATAATTATCTGACCTGCAAAATCTGCTCCTCTCCTCGAGGACACAGCTAACACTGCAGGCTCATCACAAGGTGAGAGCACAACTTCTCAGGGGCCACATCCCAGCACCCAATGGGACTAACTGTTCAACCAAAACTGTTGGTGTACTAAATTTGTCTTGTCATAACTGCCGAATGTGACAGGCTGCTCAAATACCCAAATTGGTGACCCAGTATTGCCACGCAGTGTTTTTTCCACATCTCTCCTGAAGCCGAATAGAGATCGCGCCTGCGGATAAATTCATCCAGCCCCCCGTCAGCTTGGCTGACTTGACAAACAAACATTGAGTGTGTCAAAACTCCCAACTGCAAAGGGCTTCTGAGAGCACAGTTTACACTTGCTAGCCCGGTGGTCTGGCTTTATGAGCAATGGTTAGTGTCATACACACACACAGGCACACACACTGCAGGCACACATGCACATACAAGCCTCTTGAAGACTCATGCGAGACCCCAAGGGCCGTGAAAGCAAAGAAGGGGTGACGTCACACCCTTTTTGCTTTCATTGTGTTTATCAATGAGATGACCTTACATGACTGGGGCCACAGGGTTATGTATGTTTTCTACCAAAGGCTGACACGTAAGTTGTCCTCATACTATCCGTGTGAAGTGTGAAAAAAGGAGGTTGTGTGTGTGTGAGTGTGCGAGCATCCTGCACCTCTCCCTCTTTGACCGCAACGCAGCTGCGTCAACACTCACCTCCCAACACACCCTCTCACGTCAGTGTGTGTGTCAGAGACACCGAGAAATGGAGTGTGTCTATGTTAGAGCGGTGGACAAAGGGGGGAAAGGAGGTGGTCTCCTGAGGAACCTGAGGAAGAAGGGAAAAGAAGAGGGAAAGGCGGAGGGGGAGAGAGAGATAGATATGGAGGGAGACTGAGGGGTCACATCTCAGAGAAGGTAGAGTGAGACATCTGGAAAAGAGAAAGAGTCACTGGGACGAGGAGGAAATTACAGCTGCCCAACAATGATTCATTGGGGAAAATTCTCTTCTCCATCTCCCTCTCCTCCCTCTCGTCCTCCAACCTCTCCACCTAACTCTTTAACCTCTCTCTGCACACTACTCCCCGCTCCAAATGACTGATCGCCAGATGAAGTATGCGTTCTAAACATTTGTAATTTTACATGTCCTGAGTGTCTTCAAAGGACATCGATAAGCTTTACACTGATTGATAATTTGATACTGATGCTCGCCCCTTTTCTTTCCCTAGGGACCTGAGCATGAACAACATCAGTGAGATCCAGCCCAGAGCCTTCCACCGACTGCACCTGTTATCGGAACTGTGAGTACAGAAAATCATTCACTTAATAAACCTCCATCGTCACAACTCACAGATGACAAGAAACAGCTATTCCCCAAGTCGCTGATATGCGCAGACCTCGGTGATGGGGATTGATGACTCTGGCCTGCCTCTGATCTCTCCTACCAAGAAAGTGCCTGCAGCAATAGGCTAGGAGATCTTGGGTCGGCTGCACAAAAGAGGGAGGCGAAGGGAACCTGATATTCACTCGGAGAGTGAATATATGGTCCTTAAAGCGTTTAGAGGACAGGTTCTGTGCTCAGCATCCAAGCCGCTGCTTTCTTGCCCTCCTTGACTTTGTTTCAGCTGGATAGCTCAGCAGGCGCAGGACACACATAGACACAGGTCTCAGCCAAGACAAACACACACTATAGGAGAAGTTCAGGTCAGGATTGGGGGAAAATGAAAAGAGCAAAGATTTATGTTTTTTCTTGTTCATAACATTAAGTATAGGTAACATTTGAAATGATATGATACAGGTGACAATACACTAAATGAGTTAAATGCAGAAATGGACATGCTTTATGCTTTAACATACAGTCTCTTTTCCCATTAAAAACTGAATTTAACGAACTAAACAAAATTTTAAACTATGCAAAGAATTTGACTCAGCCACTGTGACAAATCTCTACACTGCTATAGACGCACCCCAGTCAAGGTATTGGTTTCATTCTCACAGGGCTGATGAAAGTTCATACGCCGCAGAAAAATCACAAAACGTTATGCGGTCGACCTGGCCGATACCGGTTTGACCACTCAGCAGAATGCGGCTTGGTCTCGGGTTGACAAAGGCTGTCCGCAGATATGCCCCAAGGGTTTGAATGTGTGTGTAAGTCGTGGTGGGCTTAGAGTGTGTATGTCAGCATTCACCTGATTCTTTTACTTTTGAAGCCTTGCATTGTGTGTGTGTGTGTGTGTGTGTGTGTGTGTATGTGTGCGTGCATGTGTGCGCATGAGGTGTTTGAACAGTCCACTGTTTTCTTTACTAATTCTTGCAGCTGCAGCCGGTGAGGCATGAGCTAATGATGATGAAAGTAAAAGGTTAACATGGAAACCATTCAGTTGGAGCAGTAGAATGAAGCCGAACAATGAAGTTTTGTGACACCTTAAAGTTTGAGAATTAAATCTAAGACAGTGATTTATTGTCGTTTATTGCGTTGCTCATCTGAACTTTTGCCGCCGTACAAAACAATAAAACCGGGAAAGGTCAGATATTGCTGATGGCGTAATAATCAGAACCACACAGCGCAGAGTGATGCTGAACATCCATGCTGACATTTGCCTGCATGGGGGAAAAAGGCGGGTGGGGGTTTTGGATGCAGCTCCACCTGCAGTGTTTGTCCAGACACAATCCTCCCAGTGTTTTACAGCCCTGTTGATCTTGCTTCCTCCATATCGCTCTCAAGTTCTGACACTTTATGGAGATGTCTGTTGCTTTGTAACTCTTCCAAGGAGGATGTTCCCTGCCTTAGAGCCAATTTTTATAGCCTGCTGACCATTTCTGGAAACATGCTGGGTCGATGATGATGTTTCCAAGGCAGGGAAAGGCACATTTCTGTCATCCACACCTGTCAAGAGGGGTTAGGCAGATGAGCCAGAGCAGGTTACAGTAAACACATTGTAACTGCGACATGTTAAAGTGCTTAGAGAAACAAACCGACGGCTCTAAACACAAACACGGTCGGTTTGAGAGCGAGAGCTTTTGATGTGGGTCTACAGCACTTGTTGGTAGCGCAGGGAGAGGCGAGGGCCAGGCAGGTTGTGACTGGTAGAGTGATAAATTGTTTGATGTTGGGCTCTACCTCCCTGCCTGCCCTCCTTCACTCACTCTATCGCGCTCCTTTCCACTTCATTCTTACAGACCCCCATCTCCGTTTTACTGCAGGCTATTGCAAGTTTTTCGACTTTCTTCCCTTTTTTGGCTCGCTTCATGTTCCAGCGAACCAAAACAAATCTGCTTATGGCAAGAAGTCCAGCTTTCATCCTGTTTTACACCATGGGGAGGAGAGGAAATAAAATCTTATGAGCCACATAGAGTATCCCTCTGAAGCATGGCTCATAAACATAAATGTCTTTGCTGAATTCTATAGTGTCAAGGTGAAAACAGGTAATCCCTTTGAACCTTACATAAGGTGATTAAATTCATTCATGAAGCAGGTACCGAGCCTCCCTTTGATTCAATGAGGCATTCATATTGATAATAAGACGCAAGTGTAATTAACCCTCCCTCCAGCTCTTTCTCTACCTCTAACTCCTCATTACTAAACTGTACTCTATTGATCTCAGATCCCTCTCATTAAGCCTTCATTCGGTGCTTTGATCTGTAAATCATCTCTTAATTTAATCACACAAACCTGCACGCAACTGTCAGTCAGACGGAGCTTGAAGAAAGGCGACTGAGAGGCAGACTGCATGTCTATAGATTAATGAGAGGGCACCAATGCCCACGTTGCGGTACAGACTCAGTGACTGGATACTCATCGACATATCAAAGTCATCCCCTCTCATCAAATGTTCCGCTCTAATATAAAAGACGTGCCACCTTTTGTTGATCTAATTGCAGCTTAGAACCAGCGGAGGGTGGTTTAACTGTAGGTGAAACTGTCACCCTTCCTGAAAACCACTTTAGAAGGCAACGGCGCTTTCCGCCTATCATCAGTATCAAAGTCCACACTGTCCGTACCTCCGGAGATCACATTTCACTCTACCTTTTCCTTTGACTTCCCCCGTAATCAGCCGTTTGGGTCGAGTCTCTCATGCTCATCTTATCATTACCTGCAGTCGTCACTCACCTCCTAAATACAGAGCTGAACTCTGCCCATTCAACATGGCCTGACAGGTGCAATGATCATCGGGTTTATTTAAACCCTCTGTCAACATTGGCTTTGCTTCACTTGATGCACAATGTTAGAAACTCTAGAGAGAGTGCGGCGTAAGCTGTTATCAGCTTAAGACCGAAATTCTGATCATGCTGATCTTGCCTTATGAGTAGTGCTACAACAGTATGAGATTTGCATGTTACGATTACCATTGCACCGTATCAGGGTATTACGCAATTATTATAATCATTGTCATCAGTTACAATGACCCTTAATGGAATGAGAACAGAAGGGTTTCTTGGTTCAACAAGCGCTTCATTATAATTATGCCTTCAGACATGAAATTTCAGACATGAAACTTGATATTAACTTGAAATCCATCCATGCATACTCTTTCACTTATTTGGGGTCAGGTCGCAGTAGGCTTAAGTTATTCCAGACATCCTTGTTCCTAGCAACACTTTCCAGCTCCTTCTGGGTTATCCTGAGGCATTTCCAGGTCAGATGAGATAGAAAAATCCTCCAGCGAATTCTGGGTCTGCCCCGGGATCTCCTCCCAGTTCGTCTCGTCCACAAAAGAGATGCACAAGAGATATCCAAATCAGATGCCTGAACCACCTCAGCTTGTTCCTTTTCACACGAAGGAGCAGTGGCTCTATTCCGAACTCCCTCCAGATGTCCAACCTCCTCACCCTATCTCTACGGCTGAACCCAGCTACCCTATGAAGGAAAATCTTCCCATATGGTTCTGTTTGATAACAATAATATGGTAGAATTCATACATTTATATAATCAAGCAAATGTACATGGTATGAAAATTGTGAACTTTCATACCATGGTATAACTTGATAACAGTATGCCAAACAATAACAGTATAACAAATGTGAGAGAAGTGTTGAGTGGAGGCCAGCGCGGCCCTGCTTGTCTTCCCCTCCATGATAAGATCGTCTGCTGATAGGCCAGGAGAATGACGTAGGTGAGGGTGAAGAGGTTACTGTGGAATAATTTGGAATAATATCAGTTGTTTTGATATGCCACACAGCTGGAATCATCTTGGCCAATTAAAACGTTTCCTTTTACTGTTGCCAACAGTGTTTTTTGTTTGCTTGTCTCTCTCACACACACAAATACCTTTCCACCCACCCACAGTCTATATTCTACTCCAATAATTTTGGAGGTTAACGCCAGGTTAAGTGGTTGACCCCTGAGGCTGAACCTCCGAACAGAAGTAGGGATAACGTTTCTATTGATGGAGCAAAGGGTGAAGAAGGTCAAACATGCATATACTTTCAGACACACCCACACACAGGCTACCCTCTCTCTGATAAGACCTGTTTATCCTCTCCTACTTCTTTCATCAGTGACTCCTATCAACCGTTCGAGCCCTGCTGCCGCTATGACGTCCTATCACTACCCGAGATAGCATCCCAAAATATGATGTTGTCTTCAATGTCTCGGTCTTTAATCCCTCTTTTTGCTTATTATTTCGAGGCAATGTGACATGGTGATACATAATGATAATCAGCAGTTGGTATGCTTCGGTAAAGCCCTCACAGATCAGCTCAGATATCAGGGTGGTCTCACCTTTGTTACCCCACTTCTCTCCCTTGCGTTTGATCTACACCGCCCCTCTCTTTTTTTTCTTCTTTTTATCTATAAATCACTTCAGTGGAGTTGAATAATGCTGAGGTGGAATTTTGTATCTACGCTGTCCAGGGGCCAAGAAAAATTCGAACCATCCCCAAATCAAATTAAAAGAAAAAACAGTTGGAGCCGTGGTTTGACAAGAGCAAGGCGCCTTTCATTAGAATGAGATTGATGTGGAACGACCAGGCGGCTGAGTGCGGAACATTCACTCAGACGTGCGATCATTTACACACACGTACACACACACAAAAAAACACTCACTGATATCATGGAAACAGTTGGTCAGTGGCAACCGGCAGTGTTCTGTTGATGTCTATCAAGAAAGTCTGAACACTTCTTTTCCTTTTTCAATATCCATCTTCACTTTCGACATAATTACCCATTTGACAAATGAAGTCGGCAATGATTCCACTCTAATGCTGTTTTGGCTCCAATGGTTCAGCTAATAGAGAAAGGCTGGTTGGCAGTTGAACGTGCACATCATACCATAGCCACGATGTTTGCTTTCTGAAACTCTCAATTATTGGCCCTCCTCATCCCCAAGTGAAAGGAAATGTATTTTTCTTTTGTGCTACCTATATCTTTTTTTCTCTCCAACGCGTCTGTAACTAATCATTGCGTTTGAACACAAACCAGAATAAGGCACTTAAGGAGTCTTAGCAGAATGAGACTTCAATCTATTTTACCGGTGTCAGGACCTCAGCAAGGCCTACTGAGAAAGTTTCTCTGGAAAAGAAGCTATTGGACTGGTCCCCGGTGACCAGCTTTTGCAATTGCGAGGACTGAAATGGTACTGAACAAGCAGACTGACCGTCCTCTGTGGGACAACAACCACACAGTAAACAGGTTCTTTATGAGTGAAAATCTGATCTAAGAGTCAGTTGAACTTGTTTATCTTGAAATAAGAATGATACTTGGATTTTTTGGGGGGTGAAAGGGCTGCAGATCAACTCTCTATATTGAGACATCATGTGTTTGAATGAGTTTTGACTGTGGTTTGAGAGGCATGACTAAATGGCAACACAATAGCTCGGATAACGATCAGTCCATTATGTATCCCAGAGTGCTTATGTGGGTGTGCATTTATCTGTATGTGCGGGTGTGTGTGTTTGATAAATACAAACTGCATAAGAGCTCTAAACTGGGCTGAGTGTGAGATTTGGCAGGCATGCGTGGGGTTGTGTGGTTTGCCACTGCACAGTAATAAGACTGAGACATGTTGACATGAGTATCAGATGTCAGAGGGAGTTTGCTGGGAGCTGTCGTCCATTACCATCTGGATGATAGTTGCTTGGAAAAGCAGGCAGAGCTTTAAATCAATATTTCAATACCCTGGCACTGATGGAGCAACTCGGCCAGAGGCAAGCTGCTTAGCATAGGGCTGAAATGTCAAGTAAATGTCACCTGTATAGTACCGGTGTGAGGAGGAGGATGCCAATGAGTAACTTTTAACTTGTGTGTGTTTAATAAAAGTGGGTGGTCTTGAGCTGTGAAGAGCAAATCTGTGTTTAAACTGTGCTTACAGCTTGTGACCTTGAGAGTTACTCAGTTGGACTGAACGTTATTTATTTGGACATCTTATACACACTCACAAATGACCATTAGGTGCTGTGTTTGATAAACAAACTGATTGGATTGCTTGTGTGAATGTGTGTGGTTTCTCTCCCTCGCTGTCCACAAGGCCCCTCAGAACGGGCCCAATTTACCTCAAGGACATGGAAACTATCACATGCACGTTCACACTGCACACACATGCGCCCATGTGCACATACGTAGTATACACCTTGCCGTAAACACACTTGCATGCACACAAGCCAATATACTTTGACGCTGCACTTGTTGAACCCGGTCTCAGTCTCATTCAATTGAGTCTTTACTCACTCATCAGGACTCCCAGAATTGGTTAAGGTTTCAGGGTGTGCGTTGGGCCAATAGCAACCACACTGAAGGGAATAGAATATTGTTATTTGCATACTGCCCCAACAGTAACCCCAAAGCAGAAACTCAAGGATGAAGTCATATTGCAGCCCAATCCAAAAACTCAGATGAAGGCAAAAGGCAAAACTTCCCTTACGAGACCTGTTAATTCTTCTGTGCATGAGCTTATATTTATTTTTTTTCATTTTCTCCCTTTTGATCTCAGTGTTTCTTTCTCTCCTAGACGTATCTCAGGGAATCAGCTGAGGTATATATCAGGCCACGCCCTCCAGGGTCTCCACAACCTCAAAGTTCTGTAAGTAACCTCCTCCCTCCCTCCCTCCCACCCTATCCCGCTCTGGTGGTTCGGTCCTCATCCTGAGTGGGTTGTTGCACTCCAGCATTCTGGGGGGATGGAGTCGTGCTCCCGCCTTGAATAAAACACACAGGCCATGCATCATTAACTGTAGTTAAAGTTTATGGGCTGGGGGAGACCTGCCCTGCTTGCAGTTCCTTCATTCCCAAACAAGTTTCAGTTGCAAGCATGCACATACACATACACTCTCTTACACAGACACACACAGGTGTAATGCAGGGACCTCCCAGTCACACCACCCACCGAGATTACAGCATGTGACAAAAAAATCACTTAAAAACGCCATTCAAAGCTGCTCTCTCAACACCCCATTTCTCAGAGTGTGTTCATAGCCTTATGATCCATGGCCACCAACTGTTAGCACTGCCGTGAAGTATTAAATCGCAAAAAATTTGCAAAGCAACCATAAAGACCATGGTACTTTCTGACTTGTGAGGCATCTAATAATGAATTTCGAGCGGGTGCAAGACAAGGGTATTAAGGAGGTTTTCATGAGCTTTGGCAACCAACACAATTCCTTTTGGACCCTGGCTGAGAAAAGTTTGAGCAGGCATGCCACAAAATATAAACTTAGCCAAAGAATCGTGCTTTGTAATTTGAGGGAATCTGGGGGATTACCGGGCGCACAAGTTGATCTTCTTTCACCTTGTGTTGTGAAACTCGCCGAGACAGAATGAGCAAACCAGCCATGAATCCTGGACTATTATGTCATTACTGCAGAAGGACACACATATGCTGCATTCATGCAAGTCTGCAAGAGCTCAAGCTTCACATTAAAACACCCGAGCAAACTTTGGATGGTTTCTTTGACCTCAGAGCAGCTGAGCTGTTCGTTTCCTTCCTCAATATATTAGTTAAAGTCAGGCCATGTCAAACACAAATGGACCGCTGACCTTGTGAGGAATAACTACTACTAAGTTCCTGCTGATAGTCGCACACACCCAGACGTGCGCGCGCACACACACACACACACACACACACACACACACACACAAGGTTATGAACCCAGAGTGGAGTACAGCGAAGCTCCCCGTAGGGAATTTCTTTGAAACAGGAAAAGACTCAATTCGATGTACTTATCATGGCATCATCATCCCAGTGGAAACATTCCCCCGATCATCTCAAACCTGAGTTTTTTTCTACACTGAAGCAATCATCGCATCTTACACAGGAGACTATTGTGAAATATACTGGATTGCGAAACTTACGCAGATAAATACAATATGCTCTTTACATCTTAAGACATCCCAGGCCAACATTGCACTCACTAATAACTGAATTAGTATAAAAATGGTCTTGTTCTTGTACTAACCTATGGGACTGTCTTGTATTATGATAACTTTACTGTAAGCTAAGATGTTAACTATTGTTGACAAAAGGCCTTACACTCACAGACTGAGTATTGTGGCACCATGATGCCACGATAAAGGCAGACGTCTCGTGTGCCACTGTCAGACAACAGTCAACGATAAAAACTTTAAAGAAAGAAGGAGAGAAAGGCGTAGAAAGCGAGGGAGGGAGAGGAAAGAGAGAGGACTATTGTTTGCTCCCCACTTCCTCCTCGCTTTTTGCTCCATTCTTCTGAGAATGACATCAGCAGCCCACCCAAGGAGCTTCTCTTTCTCATTTCTTTCTACCCTTCACATTCTCTGCTTCTCTTCAAGCTTTCACTGGCCCTTTCCTCCTTGTGTCAGATTTCCCCTTGCGATGGAATTATTTGTTCTGCCTGATGTGCCCTCATGCAAGCCACACACACTCCATGACGTATTACACCTATAACTGAATCATCCGTGTGTGACTTTCAGGATGCTGCAAAACAACCAGCTGGAGAGACTTCCTGATGATGCTCCGTGGGACCTTCCCAACCTCCTGTCCCTGTGAGTCCATCTCTCTCTTAAACACACTAATCAAGCTCATTTATTTCATGCAGCAGGGAATTTAACATCCCCTGGCCACCCACCCACACTCTAACCGCAGTGCAGGTATAGAGTACCACTGACATATTACAGACTCCAACAGCTCGGTGCTGTACTGTCTGACGATAAGAGTCACAGCCTTACTGTGTCAGTGCAGTTCATGGTAGCATCTGGAAGCCATGAGGGAAACAGCAGACACTGCAGGTCGGGGAGAGCATCTCCAATGAGCTGTGAAACAACCCCATTTTCCATCAATTCCCCCTCTCTTCCTCCTCCGCTCCTCTCCCCCATTCTTCTCCCACCACCCACACCGCTATCCCCCTGGCTAATGAGAGTGTTTGGTGGCATAATTGTCTCATCTGTGGGGTCAGTGTATGTGCGTATGTGTGTACGTGTCGGCGCGAATATGTTGGGCGGGTGCATGTGGACCACCTAATCTGCAATTCCTTACCCCTACCCGTCTCTCCCGACATTGTACCACACACGTACTCCACATCCCTGCTTTCCAAATTAATAATTCTGTGTAAATATCCATAAAGCCATTTCCTTCATCGCACACTAAAAATTGCTGGAGTTGTAACTTAGTAGGGGCGTGCACATGTAACTCCTCTACCACCTACAGCGTTTCCCTGTCTGGTAGAAAGCAGGCCTGCTCTCCCTCGACACACCAAGGCTGCGCACACACTCGCACATCTGCGCACATGTGCAGCACTTCAGCTTGGGCTGTGTGAGAGAACAGCTAACCTCACAATTTTCTGTCATGATGATGTCTCTGTCTACGTCTTCAGTCTATGTGTGTGTATGTGTGTGTGGTCTTGCAATTTCTTCACACAGAGATGCACCCAAGAAATTAAAACACACACGCACACAGTGCACACAGAGCCAGTGTATAGAGACGCACCTTGTCATTATAGTAATGATAAGCCTGCCGGAGAAAGATTACTGGAAGGGCTTTGGAGAATGAAGCTTGTCGGCGCCTCTCACTGACATAAAACACGGCAGGTAAAAAGAGAGACAGCACCTCAGACAGCACGTGGGCTTTAAATTGGTATAAATGTAGAAAGGAGGGTCTAACCCAAAATAAATCACATCTTAATCTTGGACAAGAATCCTTTTGTCAGCAGAGAACCGAGACTGACTGAAGAAATTTGTCCCATCGTTTGGAACAGACTAATTTTAACACACAGTGTTTGGTGCCATCAGAAGCAGAGAGATGTGCTTTGGGTCCCAACCCGCAAGTCAAGCAGTGTAATCACCGATGATGAGTTCCACAATCCTTATTAATCGAAAAAACCTCCCTGTTTTAGGAGATTTGACTTAATGGCAGTGAAATGTGCTCCTCCAAGTTCTCCGTCATATAAACTTTTGGCCATCTGGAGAATCGAACCAGCGGCGGCAGGTTCCAAAGATCTCCTGGCTCATTTAAGATAACTTTCTCTTTCTGTCTCTATTTCTTTCTCCCGTAATTCCTCAGACTTTGATGTGACGGACAGGAAATAGTTGCTGCTTTATTGGCTTCCGTGGAACATTCCTGGTTCTGTCTGGACCTTCTGGAGACCTGGCAGGTCCACCCAGAGGAGCAATTATTATTTTGCCCTGGAGAACAAACCAGAAAGTTGAAGGGTCTTCCGTAGCTTTCATCCTGCGATTTGGGTCAGGGACAAACAATGTCCACAGTTGGAGAGCACAGGATGCACAAAGACGATGTTTAGCACTAAAAGAAAAAAGTGTGCTCAGGAAGTCGACAAGATGAAAATTTCTTGAAGCCATTTGTGTGTGCGAGCATGCTCATTCATGTGTATTTACATGTATGCTGGAGGGTGTTTCCCTGCCTTGTGTGTGAGCATCTGCCAGTGTATACAGTTGCCTCTCCTGATGGAAAATTTCCCTGGGGAGAAAAGCCCAGAGGTCAGAGTTCAAGTTCAGATTTCACTTTGATGATGCTGTTTGTTTGGTGAAGCCTCCGAGGGGTGGGGAGGCTGAGGAGGAGCTGTAGTGCGAGAATCAAAGACCCACAGTGGAAGATTGATAAGGGAGGATGTTTGAAAGACGAACAAGAGTTAAGGAGTGCGCCGCAAAGGGGTTCGCGGCGGCCGGGAGTGCATCAATGAAGATGTAAGAAACAAAATGTGAGTGTGAGAGAGGGGGCCGGAGGGAGGAAAAGGAGATTAATGAACAAGTGTGAAGGGCCAAAGAAAGAAGAATAGCAGGAGGAAGTGGTCTCAGCTTGTCAACTTTGCCCTGAGGGGATCGTTCATCACTATGGACAGTGTGTATGCCTGGGTGCATTTATGTGGGGTGTGTGTGTCACAGTCCACACTCATTGCCTGTGAGTTGAGGGACACCAAAGGGGCAAGTGGACAAGGGTTTGGTTGGTTTGTTGGGTTTGGTTAAAGAGATGAAAGCGCAGGGGGTGATTCCAGAGGATATAATCTTATACGTGTACATCTATGTCTAGTATCCCATTTGTAACTACGGTAAACATGTATGAGAAATTTCTTAAACCTAACTGCCTGAGAATACGTATGATATGTGTACGTGTGTGTGCCTGATAAAAGTATCATGATTCTCTATATTTACGATTCGGTTTGACTTTCACATCTGGATCTTTAAAGATCAACAGATCATTGGTTGTATGCCTGAAGAACTGTCATTTACATTTTCGATTCTTCAACAGTTTAACCTTATTCTGATGGTTTTCCCTAGGTTATGGTCAGACAATATTAAATCATATTTACCAAAAGTGTTCAAGAGATAATACCAGCCTTTGGTTATCTAACAATAACCAAAAAAGATAAAAAAAAATAAAGTTTGGGTTCCTTAAATTTTCACCCAAGTAAATCCTCCTCCCAAATATATCATTAAAGAATCTCTGAAAATAGTAACAGTCAGTCAATAATCTTTGTGCACACAGTTAACTGAAAGTACAGGCGCAGACTACTGGTAAAATAATTGTGTCATATTTGTAGTGTTTTTTCATTCTTCAGACATGTGCTAGTAGACTGCTATTGATTTCGATGAACAAATGGGAGAGTTTATTTCTACTGACTTAGAATCAAAATCGTAACACCCCTAGTGCCTGGTGTTATTAATTTTTCTTCAGGAGCTGCGTTTGTGTATGAGTGGTGGAAACGTTGGGGACTGATGGCTACAGCAGGACTCCAGTGGAAAGACTAAAGGAGGGAAGAACAGCTGAAGATGCATCTTTAACTGCTCCTCCCTCCATCACTTTCCCCCCTTTTCCAGACACTGAGGGAAGTCGGCTTTACTCAACATAAATAAAAAGTGAAGTAGAATAAAACAGACTTGCCGCAACTGTTCCTACACGTTTGTGTTTTTCTCATCTTACATTTCATACATGTCTGTACTGGTGAAGCTCGACGTGGCTTATTTAGCATGGGAATAAATCACAAATGAGGAGCTTCTCAGAAGCTGCAGTTAAGATGAAAGGGGGAGAATTAAGGATGCCTAATTCTCGTAATAACCTTCCTGTAAGCCAAGGTGTTTCAGCGCCACAAATAAACCTCTAATGCACGCACATGCATGGATTCACATGCACAAAAGCCGACATTAGACTGTGTGATTATCTCACCCCGCAGGCGTCTGGATGCTAACCTGTTGTCTGAGGTTCCGGCAGGGGCCTTCAGAGGGGTTCGCTCACTGAGACACCTGTGGTTGGACGACAACTCCCTGACAGAGATCCCAGTGACAGCCCTGGACTCCCTGCCCTCCCTGCAGGCCATGACGCTGGCCCTCAACCAGATCACACACATTCCTGATTATGCATTCACCAACCTCTCCGCCCTTGTCGTACTGTAAGTGACATCTTGATTTGTTTACTTAATGCTCTCCTGTGTCTGTTCTTCTCAGCCTACCAGAGAAATGATTTGTTCTGTTGATTGAGAGCAGGGCGGTGGTGATTGCAGCATGGAAAAAAGGTTTTTTTTGAGGAGGTAATCTCTGATTTGTTTAAAAATATTTGTGGCCTTTTTCCAGACATCTCCATAACAACAAGATCCAGAGCATGGACGCGAGATGCTTCGAAGGTTTACACAGTCTGGAGACACTGTGAGTATTACACACATGCATACAGACAAATGCATGCGCACGCCTTTAGTTTCCCCAAATTTAACCACGACTTTTCCACTGTCACACACACACGCACGTATACAGGCACACGCATGCACACACACATGCACATATACACACACACACACTAAAGTGATTTAATCTCATAGGCCCAAATGAGTACCTCCACTGTTTCCCCAAACACTGATGCAGGCTTTTTGATGACAAAGCATCAGCAAGTATCAACATTCATTCAGTACGATAGTGTTTATGAAAATTACCTTGCTTAAGAAAAACTGGTTCTCAAACCTTTTCATGCCAAGGACCCTTTGACTGACACAAATTAGACCACGAACCCCCTTTTGATAACATTTTGTCCCAGAGTCCCACATCTGACAAGACCTTTGCTTCGGGGTGTGTAATTAGAGAAAGTATATAAAACTCATGACCACAATCTCCATACATTCTGTCATTATGTTACTCACGGACAGAATAAAGTGAAAGTAAATTACTCCCCTTTGCTGTGGACCCACGGCCTTAGAATGACTCCAAGATATAAGAGATCTCGATGAAATGTAAGCTCAAAAGCGTAATAAAACCCAAAGCCATCAATTTAACCACGTCGTGTGTCTGACATTTATTTTTGTGTGTGAAAGTGTTTCTTGGAACACCTGAAATTGAAGTGTTTTTATAAATCAAACGAACCACGCGTGCCAAAGAATAATGAACTGTAGTGGTAAATCATGCAGTCATAATGATTAATATCCTGGTAATTTTAACAGGTGCTTGAACGCTTTGTCGAAACCACAACCAACAAATGAACGACAGGAATGTGAAGATGAAAAGTTCCTCTTTGATTACCTTGAAGCAACATCACAGATCCCTCTGTTTTGTGAGTGTAATTGCTAAGCAGCGCTGAGGTCAAATATGGCTCAGTGCGGCTACAGGAGAGTTGTTTGAGTGTACGTGCCGTAGTGTCGATAACTAGATCCTACCCGCACACCAAAGTGGAAACCACAGGAAACTGACGGAGTCATATGAAGAGGTGAAAAAAGAAAGCTAGAGAAAGTGCAACTGTGTCTCCTAAAAAATTCATGGTGGTCTGATGAAAACACTGTCTCTGGCATGCTGCTTAACAACCTGTTGAAGTGTAAAAAAAATGATGCGTTCCTTTCTATGTGCATGTGTGTGGGCAGATAGGCAAGTACTACTTCTGCTTGTGCTCTCACAAGGCTATGGCCAACTTAACACTCAACCTAATAGCCATTATCCATGCTGGGAAATGAGAGGGAACAGGGTGTAAGTCAGAGGAGCCCTGCTTAAAGGGATGAAGGGGAAACTAGAGAATGAGAAAAAGAGAGATGGAGCTCTCTGGACCAGAATAGTGTGTGTTAAAGTGTTTGGACCGTCAGCAGCAAGGAGAGACAGATGATTCAGCGGGATAAGATGACAGGTGTCATTGACGTGGGGATTGTGCTGGTATGAGGGGTTAATCTCTCACAGCGGCCTCACTTATGAGAAATATGAGAGACCATCTGCATCACCACCACCCTCCCCAACCCCTAGTGTGTATTATAAAATCATTACTACGAGAAGCCATCCAGGGGACTGCTGGAAAACCTAGCAGCATATGCAAACAAGATAGAGCAGACACAGACAGACACACATTTCACAACATTCGCTGCTGCTTGGGGAAAAACACACATTCATATCTAGAAGTACTCCATCAAAGGCATTTTTGCTGTCTTATACTTGAAAAGAATAAAAATAAATCCAGTTGACTTTGACTTTCAGATATCCTTTGACCTGGAAGGCCCATAATGATAGCACACATACCAGGGAACATGTCTTAATATGGCAATAGACTTCCATTGTATGCACTCACATGCACTCTACACACATTTCACATGCACACAATCATACTTACAGTTAGGGTTGGCTACCGAACTTGGCACTTTTAAGAATATAGCTGAACAACAGTGCTACTACACATTCACGTTAAATCAATCAGTGTCAAATATCTGTACCTGAGAGCTCATCTTTAGAGTAATGTCGTAAAGAGAGCTAGACGCACCTGGACAAAGATCAAATATATAAAAGCCACATCTCCTGCAGCAGCTGCAGCCGACAGTCGCACAACATCTTAATTGACAGCTTGATGTAATTAATTAGCTAGTTGGCGAAGTCGTTTTTGGAGATAACTGGGCTTTTTTCACTGTCTTAGTTGAGACAGTGAATCTTAGAATTTGTACTAGTGTTAGCCAAACGTCAATCAATCGCTGTGTCAGAAATTCCTTACAGACATGCTGGTTGGTTTGCTAAAGCAGAATGTAAGATCTTTTAGTAAGTCCAAAACCTTGAATGTGAACTTCAAACTATTTACAGGGAAATATTACAGCCTGCAAGCGCTGCTGTAGTAACAACAACTATACAAGGAAAATGCATTTTTTTTTCCTTCTTCTTCTTCTTGAGATTAGGTGTACGATAAGCTGCAACGGTGTACTGCTGCCCTCTATTGTTTGTTATTTATGCTCTTTTTGACAATTACATTTTACTCAGTACAATACTGTGCTGATATTCTGTCAGTTTCTACATTTAATTCCAGGTATCCAGGCTGAATAAAGTGAAGTAAAAAATTGCCAGCTGCTTTCAGGTCTTTGTACAGCTTCCCTCTTTGAACCAATATTTGTTATATTTGGTGACTTATTTTTTTATTGTAATTAATAAGGCTATAATATAGAAAGAGAAATTTATGACTACACTCTTCCCTTTTTTGAGTCACTAGCTGCCACTATGTACTCACAATATACAGACAGAACAAACAGTGAAAACCCGTCTCCTGCCACCTGCATGGTGAAATGTGTCGACTATAGCAACGGTTGTTTTGATTCAGTGTTTCCTGGGAGGGTAATCAGAGACAGACCTAAATAATCAGGTCATAGCTGCAAAGGTCAAGGGTCACATCCTAACTTCACGCTCTACAGCTGTCAGCCTCTCACAGAGGAGAGGAAATGGCTACATATACATGCGCAATCAGACACACATTCTCAAACACAGAACAACATATATGGGTGAATTATGAATTGCATTGCTGGAAAGTGAAACCTCCATCTTAATGTTTCTATATATCATTTTCATTAAGACTCTTAATTGTCTTGTGTCTCACTTTTAGGGATTTAAACTACAATGATCTACAGGAGTTCCCTGTGGCCATCAGGACACTGAGCAAGCTTCAGGAACTGTGAGCACACACGTACACACACACACACACACACACACACACAAAACACACCTGCCTGACATGACTATCATGGTTGCGTTATCCCAAGTAATCCCGTTAAGTGATTTTAATGTGGCACTCGGATACAATCTCTCTCGCCCTAAGCAGGTGCTGCTTACACACCCACGCACCCGCTCGCCTGCACGTACACACCGACGCGCACGCACGCACACACCATGTTTCCCCCCGGCTTCAGCAGATGTTTCGCAGCGTGCATATGTGTCACAGATACAGTGTATGTGTGCATGTTTACGTCTCACTTATCCAAAAATGTTTTTCAGCTGTGCAACGGCAGGTGCAACATGAGGACACATGACTTGCCTCTCGCTCACAAACACACTCTGTCTCCAAACACACACACACACAAAATCAGAAACATATTGATAGGCCATCTGACTAACTGTGTGTTTTTATATTTGCAGGGGCTTCCATAACAACAATATCAAAGCCATCCCTGAGAGGGCCTTTGTGGGAAACCCTCAGCTCCAAACCATGTGAGCTTAAACACTTAATGCTACAATGTGCATGTACTGTATTGGATACACATGTAATTGCTATGTTATGTACAACACAACTCATTACCAAAAACAAATGAATCAGATCATGTCCAAAACATTTTTTCCTCTCTCCCTCCTTGCAGTCATTTCTATGAGAACCCCATCCAGTCTGTGGGAAAATCCGCCTTCCAGTTCTTACCTAAGCTGCACACACTGTGAGTATGTGGTCAGTAAAAACCATTCCAGTGAGTTAGCCCAAACACTGTTTAAATCATCCTCCGTCCCCAGCAGTGAGAGTTGAGTGGACATGTGTAATGGCCTACTGAATGATGTTGTGTTAGCGTATTTGCTGCGCTGCGTGCTGATGTGGTAAGAGAGAGTGTGTTGTAAGAACATGTTGAATGGTGTGACTTATGATGTCGAGTGAGACAGCCAAAGCAGCCTGTGTTGATGTTGGAGGAGAAGTTTGATGGCTGAAATGAGCTGTTAGACAAGGTCTGTGTGCGTGTGTGTGTGTGAGTGTGTGTGAGTGTGTGAGTGAGTGAGAGAGAGGAAAAGTAAGAGAGAGCGTTTTCTGACATTTTTCTCCAACTGCAGTTCCCTTAACGGAGCAACACAGATTCAAGAGTTCCCTGATCTGAAAGGAACCACCAGCCTGGAAATTCTGTGAGTGTCTCCTTTGTCCACATGCACAGTATTATTTCACCTAGTAGGCCTTCACCACATACTGTACAACAACAAAGAATGTGAAAAGATGTAAAGGGTTGAGGACACAGATACAATCCCAGGAGTTCAAGGACAAAAGAGATAAAAGAGCAGAGAGAGATAAGGGGAGCCAGGAGAAACAGAAAGAGTGAACATGTGTGTTTTAGGATTCTCACAGAGAAAAGGGAAGAACAGGAGATTCAGAAAATAGATAGGGAGGGGTAGGCTAGTTATGCCACGCAGTGACAGGTTTGGCGGACCTACACAGCTCCCTGTCTGACCAAGTTAGACTCACTCGACTGGGGGATCCTTTCGCTTGCTTGCACTTCAACAATGATCAGAGGGTTCTCTTTTTCACTATAGGACGCTGACTCGAGCCGGTCTCTCAGCTCTCCCTCTGGATCTATGTGAGCAGCTGCCTCGCCTCAGAGTGCTGTGAGTACACACACACATACGCACAAATGATGGGGGGGGCAAGAGGTACAAAAACTGAAACCAAACTGTGGAGAGTTGTGCCCCGAAGCATTTGTACAATCATTGTGCTATGAAATCCAATCACCCTCCATTCCCCCTCAAATTATTGTCCTACTATATCGTCTTGCTCACAGAGCTGACTGTTCCCCCAAATAATCCTGTCACC
Organism: Acanthopagrus latus; assembly: GCF_904848185.1. NCBI lineage: Eukaryota > Metazoa > Chordata > Actinopteri > Spariformes > Sparidae > Acanthopagrus > Acanthopagrus latus. Next base: position 12,830,499 of record NC_051045.1, read on the forward strand.
CTCATAATTTCCCACGCTATAAATCCACAGCTGGTCACTGTGTTTATGTGTGCTTTGTGTATTGTTGCAGGGAGCTGTCTTACAACCAGATAGAGGATCTGCCCAGCTTTTACCACTGCTCTGCATTGCAGGAGATGTGAGGAGTTCAAACCCCAACACAACTGCAAACAAATATGCATCAAAATCTGCTCCTTTGCACATTTCGCATCATACTTACAGTATGTATGCCTATATGTATTCATCTCAACAGAGGCCTGCAGCATAACCAGATCAGGAGGATAGAGTTGAGCACCTTCCAGCAACTTGTCTCTCTAAGAGCACTGTAAGTCTACCTTTGTTGTCACATTCACGTTCATTTTCTTGCAAGTGGTGGAAGAAGTATTCAGATCATATACTATTCTGTTAAACTTAAAAATTCACTCAAGTAAAGACATGTAGTATCAGCATCTTATACAAAAACACTATATAAGATGTTTTTGGAAGTGGTAAAATGAGTATCAGTTACAGTTTTGTGTTTTTGTCAACACTGGTTTTCACTGGTCCGTTTGTGATCAGATTGTCTTGTAAGGCTACAAAGACGCAGATGAATGGTTTAGATATTCATTCAAACTGCACCCAATTATGATTTTAATCGTAACTAAGTAATACAGACTCGTAAAATACAGCTATAATTAGTTAATTCCATCCCTGGTTTTTGGATAAGTATTACTGTTGCATCAATTTGCATGTTTCATTTTACTGCTGTCCTGTGAGAACCACAATGTTTTCCATGAGCTAGGAATTTTCTAAACCTTTAAAGGAACACTTAATCCTTTTTTGTAAGAAAAATTGTACTTCAAAATCACCAAATTTGGAATTACGTGGTCTTTACCTCACCTCTGTGGATGTATAAAGTAAAGCTCCTGTTGTTAACATAGCAATACTGAACCTTTGGGATTGTAGGGGCCAGGTTGGATAAGCTGCCACCAGAAAGCATCAGTATGAGTCGGGAATGAGACTCAAAAATCAACTACCAAAAGAAACTTAAAATATAGTTTAGGGAGTAAATGTACTTAGTTACATTCCAACACTGTTTTCTCCAACATTATTTTCTTGGAAATTCATCATCTACATCAGTGGTTTCTGACTTCGGGGTCAGGACCCCTGAAAGAGTTCAAAAGAGGGATCATCAGATGATGAACAGGATGGGAAACAACAAACCACAATTATGAAACAACTTTTTTCTTGTGAAAAAACAGACAGTTTTATCTCTTTGCAACTCCGCAAAATATTTCATTTTTTAATTTAAATTTTAAGTCTGTGGAGGGAATCTCCCTCATAATATGATGAGGTGTCACAGGTAGACACTGATTAATTTTAAGTATAAGCCAAAAGGTTTGTGCAGCATTGCTCAAGATCAAACCAGGTACAGCTACAACCTTTTAGCGGTGATTGACATACAACATTTAGTGTGTAATTCCAGTACCTTTCGGTCCATTTCATTTCACTTTGATTCTTTTCTCTGTCAGTGATCTGAGCTGGAATATGATCGAGTGGATCCACCCAGATGCCTTCACCTCACTTCACTCTTTGATCAAACTGTGAGTAAACGGAAGATATATAACTGTCACTGAAAGACTCTTCTACCTTTCATCTGGTCCTTCTGCGGTGTCACTCTTCTCCCCTAGAAGGCATGCCAGATTTGTGCATCTTTAATTAAAGTTAAGCTGTGTGTCAGTGCTGCTGCCTTACACAAACACTCCACACTTGACTGTGCGGCCACAGACAACCTGTTGTCTTTGGCTCAGTCTACAGAGAACACTGATATGCATTTGTTATGTGAACACCCCCTCTGTGTGGCCAGGAGACTCATCTCAGGTCATGCCAATACAAACTGCTTCTTTGTGTAAAGACTGGTTGAAGTATGCCTAGCTAAACAAGCAGATACGCTACATCAGAAAGGAAGCGTTATCTGATAGAGAGCGTTGTCTGAACAGTTTAAAATATCTAAGAGACAAGGCTTTTTTGTTGCCATGGGATGACCCTCGGCAAAATCCGCAATGAAAATCATTTTATAAACTTGGCCTGATCATGGGCGACTGTGGCTCAGGGGGAGAGCCAGCATCTTGTTATCGGAAGGTCGCTGGTTCGGGTCCCCTGGTCTGCATGTTGAGGTGTCCTTGGGCAAGATACTGAACTCCAAACTGCTCCTGATTTGCTGGTCGGCACCTTGCATGGCAGCCACCACCATCAGTGTATGAATGTATGTATGAATTACTGTAAGTTGCATTGGAAAAAGACATCTGCTAAATGCTGTAAACATAATGATCAATCACCCCCTCTATTTCTGTCTGTATTTATCTCAGGGACCTGACTGAGAACCGTCTCAGCTCAGTACCTGTTGCAGGTTTGGGGGGACTCACTCATCTTAAGCTGAGGGGCAACACAGAGCTCTATGAGGCCTTCAGTGCTGATCACTTCCCACGCATGAGGTAACACACAGCCACAGTCATGCGTCCTCAAAGTGAACTATTTTTGTTTTCTCACCACAGACTGATTTAAGGTGACAACTTACCCAGGTGTGTAACCTGTGGCTGTAATAAACAATGGATCACTTCCCTTCCCTTTAATTATCTTTCATCTCACAATTTTCTATTAATATCATCAATTTACCGAAAGCATCCAAAGTTGACAATAAACTAATCACACTGTCTCCCTGCAAGCCATTCCTGAGCTAAGCTAAAAAAAATGAGGAAGCATTTGTCAGCAGCAAGTTAATTCTTGTTACAAAGATCCCCGAAGGCCTGGAAAGGTGCTGCAGTGAAGTTAAAAACGGAGAGTGAGTTTCAAAGGCATCAGAGATGGCAGGTGATCAAGTGGCAATGTCGGCATAACTGTAGAACATCGCCAAAACAGAACTGCTGGCAAAGAGCCATTCCGTAAACACTGCGCATGCACAGTACATGTTTGGGTTCAAACATCCACTGCAAAGCTGATCCAGAGGTCAGAAAACGGACAGTTTCCCTACAGAAGATGAGCAGTGTTAACAGGATTACTGTGGAAACTTTACAGGTTACAGATTAGTTGTCAGACTTTTAAAACTAACATTATTACTATTATTATTATTATTATTATAATAATTTGAACTACTTAATTAAAGTAATGTGATGCATTACATTGGATTTGATTGAACACACACAATTTGGGTAGATACTGCCCAATGAATGGAGCCAGATGAGACGTATAAAGATTCTTGTAAGCTTTCCTTCCCTGGATGGCATTGCATTGATACATACATTGTCATCTAACGAGATATCCTGGTCAGTTCTGAAGTTAAAATGTTGATGGGAAGGACACAACTGTGGATTACTCAATTCTTTTCAATCTGTTTAAATAAAGTAGTGAGTCTGGCAGGTCAAATAGTCAGGGGAAACTGCATAAATCATGTGCACCTTTTAAAAACAAACAACAGAAAAACTATATTTGGTGCCAGTTTATCAATAATCATATTGCAAAAGTTATACACTGTATTGCCGTGTCAGTATTTGTCCCACCGTCATTGATGAGTAATTCTAACTACGATTACAGTTAGACTGTAATTTAATTACGTGTGTAAGCACTTGAAAGAGCTTTGAAACTTTAATGCGAATTTCCCACATTGTCATTAAAAGCCGAGCTAGTAATGCTCAATCTCACATTAAAATGAACATCATTCAAGTCTGAAGGTTTTGTTTGTATATTTGTTAAGCCATCTGCTATGCATTGTTTTTTCCTGGCCTGTTGTCAACACTTTTGCATCTGTTTGTTTTAGGGTAATTGAAATGCCATATGCCTACCAGTGCTGTGTGTATGGTTCCTGTGACAGCTACAAGCCAGCCAGCCAGTGGGACACAGAGCAGAGCAACACTGATGAGGACCTTCATAAGAGGACTGTAGCCATGTACCCTCTCCATGCTGACACACATTGTAAGAAAACATGCAGTTACGGTATCTATGAGAGAATATACACAGTGTATAACACACATGGTACACACTTTGATGAGGGGTACAGCAATAGATGGAAATCCGAGCCCCGTATGTGCTCATTCCGATATTACTGACACAGGCCCACTTGAAACATGTTAGAGCCGTGCTGAAACCGCAGCTACCTGGCAGTGTTGACCCTTCCATGCATTCCTGTGGCAGCCATAAAATATAAATACCAATAAACCACAATTAAATTGAAATTAAAACCGTTATTCCAACTCCATTAAAGATGAAAATAAACAAATTCTGGGTGTACCAAAGGCTAACGATAACAAAAGACGATTAAACCATGACATATCACTGATTAAAATTTATTCATCTTTAATTGTTAGAGAAACAGTGTCAGTGATGAAATTTCACGCAAGTGCCAATTATAGTCTATAAATATTGTGTTTCTTTCATCGCAGAGGAATGTTAGATCACCTCCCTTATTGCACCAATCCCCTGCAGCCAGTGCCACCCACAATCTAACACGCATATACTGTGTAAGCTGTCATAAAACCTCACACAGGCTGAACAGACATTATACAACATATTGACACTGAGGGGTCGGACCCAGAGTTATGGTCATGTATTGAGATGGCAATGAGACTCAAAACTCAACTTTCCTATGAAATAACCCCAAAATGTTTTTATTCATGCTTATGTTTACTTTTCATTTTAGTTTTCATGACTATTAAAAAAAACTATGTTGGATCTCTGATTGTTGACCATAACAATCCCTTATTCCAGATGACCCTGACCTCGAGGAGTTTCAACTGGAAATAGAGGAATCCAAACTACAGACCAGTGTCCAATGCACACCCACTCCAGGTAACTGAACTTACACCTTCTGTGATGATTTTCAAGCTTTTATCAGTTGAGTGAATTGAATTCAGCATATTCAGTTTGTTTATCCACAGCTGACAATTTTTATGTTTGCAGGTCCTTTCCGTCCCTGTGACTCTCTGCTAGGCAGCTGGCTGGTTCGTGTGGGCTTGTGGTCCATCTCCTTGGTGTCTCTTCTGGGGAACTCCCTCCTGCTCCTGACCCTCTTCGGCTCACCCGGCTACTTGTCACCGCTCCGTTTCACTGTGGCCTGCATGGGTGCTTCCAACCTGCTTACAGGCGTGTGTACATTCACCCTGGCCCTCGTGGATGCTCTAACCCTGGGAGAGTTTGGTCACCATGGTGCCCGCTGGGAAGGGGGTCCTGGTTGTCAGGCAACAGGATGGGTCTGGGTCTTTGCATCTGAGGCGAGTGTGTTGCTGCTGACTCTGGCTGCTGTGCAGTGTGGCGTAAGCGTGACATGTGCCCGTGCCTATGGAAAGTCCCCGTCCCTTGGGAGTGTACGCACGTGTGCACTTTTCTGCCTCACTCTTTCACTCACCCTTGCCTCTCTTCCACTGGTAGGGGTAGGGGAGTATGGCTCCTCACCTTTCTGCCTTCCCTCGCCCCTGCCACCGCCATCCTCTCGGCTGGCTTCCTCCCTGGGCTTTCCCTTGGCGCTCATTATGATGAACACCCTGTGCTTGCTCATAGTGACTGGCTCCTACATCCGCCTCTACTGGGAGCTACTTAGGGGAGAGTGTGAGGGTCTGTGGGACTGTGCTATGATCAAACATGTTGCCTGGCTAATATTCACCAATGGCCTCCTCTATGTACCAGTAGCTTTCCTGTCCCTCTGCTCCCTCCTGGGTCTCCTCTCTCTGGGGGAGGAGGTGCTAAAATCAGTCCTACTGCTTCTCCAGCCCCTTCCTGCCTGCCTCAACCCCCTCCTCTTCCTCCTTTTCACACGAGATCACTCCCAGTTCTTCTTCTGGCCTCACCCCAAAGCGCGTCCACAGCTACGCAGGGACCGCACCCTGGACTCACTGGTTTCTGTGGAGACAGAGAAGAGCTCCTGCTCTGATTCGTCGACACAGGTGTCGCTTGCTGATACTGATGCTCTCTACAGCGGGGTGCCCCCACTCCAACCCCGACTGGATCCAGTCAGGTTTTCTCACTGCTCCACTACTTCCTCTGTTCCTCTCATCCCATGCCAGATACCCACTCCCACTGCCAGAGATAGAGACAGGGTTACAGAACGAGGGAGCCTGAGCGACGATGAATGTGTCAAGAGTTTGGATCAAGATGTGATTCATAAAACTCGCTCTCTGTATCACTCTACCATGACTCCCTCTGCAACCTCTTATCCATGAGCCTTTAAGCTCGCTGTCTGAATAGCTGCGGACACTCAAGGACCATCAAACAACAGCAGCAAGACCAGCTCCGGGTCATCAATCCTTGAGCACCTAAGAATGAGTCCACACAGAGAGGGTAGAGTACTCAAGAGAAGTCTGTGAGAACACAACAAAGTGCCGAAAAGTTCCCTTCACAGTAAAGACTATTAAAGGAAACACCACACTACATCATGACTGTTACAATAAAGGACAAATTCAGACACTACTCAGTGGACTGCGTCAGTCATGGACTCGCATGACAAAAAGAAAGCTCAAATAAAACTGCATGGAAAATCTAAGCAACAGACAAATCAAAGGTTTAGCCAGGGGGATTTAGGTAGAACCAGTAGAATTTTAAGTTTAAATGTTTATACTGAAATGTGATAAGATATGCAGCTTAGAGGTTACGGATTGTTTGGTTATATTTTAAGTGGAGTCATCTTACTTTTTTTTTTTTAAAGTTCTATCCTATCGCTAAGGTCTGTTTCAAAGAATGGGAGTCATCATCGGACACACCAGAACATTTTTACCAGAGTAAGCTAACATTTTTATACACAGAAATGTTATCTCATATATTTCTTTGCAAATGTATAAAAGCTGTTATAAAATGTTATTCTTTATATGTGGCAGCAAAATGCAACAGGAAACAGATGGCACATTCAATTTCATACAGTTTACATGATTTTGTCTCAAATATGTAACTCTGCCCACGGAGGGAAGCAGTTATAAAGACTGAATGGGATGTAGCTATCTTTCTACAGACATTAAAGTAGGCTAGCGATATGTACATACAATGTAACTACCTCTGAACTAGCATGGTATTGACTCACTACAGCCTTATGATGTTTGTCTCCCTTTTTATATGCAGCAAATATATAATTTTATATATTAAGAAATAAATCCTTAGTTTGTAAAAAAAAAACAAAAAACAACCTTGCTATTTAGGATGTACATACTTTGTATACAACTGGTACGCATATGTTTGAATAAAATTATTACCTTCATATTGTATATACATGAACCGCTCTACTTACGCTGCAAAGGTGAAACACACTACCACACTGAACAACGAAGCTGAACGATGGATTAATGTTGAAAATAAACTTTAATAACACAACATAAACATAAAAATGACACATAAATATGGAGACATTTCTGAATTGAGAGGAATGCAAACATAATAAAAAGGAAGAAGTATTTGCACTAAAGAGACCAGAGGCTCAAACAACTGAGATAAAAACTACATGCAGGTTCTCTTTGCTGGCTCCTCCGCCTCCTGCTGTACACCGCATGTCTCTCTTTTACGTGATGAAGCTTTTTGATCTGGAGTATTTTCTTTGTTGCACTCCACAACTCCCTGAACAAAGACATACACTATTTTAGACAATGGCAACATAGCTCAACAATGGTTCTCCACAACAAATAAACTGACAGAATATAGTATCACTTTGTTGACAGTGAATACTGGAAACATTCAACGGAGAGAGCACAGCACCACCTTGTGGGTAAAATATACAACTACACACAGCTAACACAAGGAAAGACACTATTGTGCTCTGGAGCAACCTATAATAACCATGACAAACAGTAACAGTAGTGCAACCTACCCAAAAAGGTCAGGACATAATTAAATTAAAATACTTAAAAGTGGAAAATTGCTTCAATCATCATACACCAGAGGAACTTACCTTATTCTTCTGAACAGCATGTTCCTGTGTCCACTTCCTGGCCTTCTCCGTGAACAGCTGTTTGTTGTATTTGAACTCTGATGACTGCATTTGAAAAATGTAAGCGTATTTTTACAGTTGTATGCGGTGAAAATACAGACTTGATGACAGGGTGATCGTGCAAATGCTCTCAACAGCAACTTTTAAGGAAAACTTCATAAAAAAATTGAAATACAGCTTCGATCTACTCGCCAGAATGTCAATGAAAAGTTGGGTAAAGTTTCTCTGTCCACAAAACATTACTGGAGCTTTACAGCAATAGCATTCTCCTAAACTACTGATGTTGTTGGAGACTTGTCCTAAAACATAAAAAAATGGCTCCATACAGCTCATCAATTGTATCCAAAAGATAGTTTTTCATTTTGGGGTAAACTTTCACATGGACACGAACAACAATTAGGATTGCAAGAGGTTGTACTCTTGAGAAAAGAAGTACAGGTGTTTCAGACTGATATATAGACGAGTTATTTTGGCATTTAGTAAAACTTCTGGCTTGTAATAAACAGAAAGAAAGCATCCTGGAAGGAGCACTCATTTCTTTTTCCAGGTACAAATTTTAAGCATAGTGGCATTTAGTTCTCAGCCATTCTGCTGTCCAAAAACAATCTAATAAAGCAATTTCGTAATCCAACAAGTAGGTTTTTGTGAGTGCAGGATTATGTGTGACTCACAATATCGGCCATGAGCGGGTCATCTGGATTGGGCTCAGCCATGAGTAGCTGAATGGAGGTGAGGACTGTGGAGATGTTTAAGGATGGTTTCCAGGCACCCTGAATAAAATAAACAAAAGAAAAAAACATTCACTCTAATGTTAGCTGGTATATTGCCTCACTCACTCAAAACAAAAGCCAGATGAGGGAAATAAAACTATTTTTTTTGTCACCAGTTACAACCTTTGGTGGGAGTTTGAGAGCATCATGGCAGATACGTCCTGAATTGTCGATGTTTGGGTGGTAAATGGGAGTCAAGAATCGTATTTTAGGAGGCTCAAATGGGTACCTAGGAGAAAGAAAACAGTGGGTAAGTCTCACTAGACTAGAGTAAGTCTTTATAACATAGAAAGGGAAGACAAAACACATCAGTGTTAATCCTTTGAGTGTCCTCCTCGTCTCTTATTAGATCTCTGTGCCACATATTGAAGGATGTCTCAATTCCTAAAATTCTCCTTTCAACAGTAGGCCATAAAAAACAGCAAGATGCAGCTGTGCCACACATCATATTTAATTGGTATCTCTTTAAAATGATGGCCCCAGAACATGGATTTCTTATTTTGATAAATGCCTTGTGCTTCAACTCTCTCTGTGTGTCTCTTCCTTGCCTACTCTGCTCACACCTGTGGTGGGAGGGACTAAGACCTTAGGAGAGGTGGTGAGGAAAGGAATAAAAAATGTACAAAGTCAGAAATGAAAAGAGGGGTGTACCTCTCTGGGACCTTGATCTCTAAGGAGAAGAGTCCACCATCATATGGAGTATCTGTTCCACCCATTATCTCTGTAAACCAGAAGAGTGTGAAATAAAGCTTTATCAGGTAGTTGAAACAAATATTTAGCTTGTCACATTCACTAGATTAGATTAGATTAGATGGTCTTTATTTATCCCACAGCGGAGAAATTCATTTGTTATAACAGCTCAAGATGCACAGGTACAGGACAAAGAAGCAGACAAATATACGTAAAGTTAAACATAAAATAAATAGAAAAAAAAACGTATTCACAAAAAACAATAACATATTTACAAAAAGCGAACAAGTGAGTGGATCAAGTGACTGATCAGGTAGTGCTCGAGTTAAATAGTGTTGCTGTGGGGATAAACAATCTACTACTACCACTCAAAATAAATTTGAGATATTGGGATATGGGTGCATATATGCACGTGCATGGATATGCAATAAAAGTCAAACTGAACGTGTTGCATTATTTGTGGGGACCAAATACCAATACACAAAACAAAAATTCAGATATGTCAGAAGAATACACAATCAATTGAAATACTGCAATATTCCAAGTAGTGGGAATAGTTGAGTAGTGGATGTGGTGCATCAAATTCTTCCTGGTCTTTCTTTCTTCCCCCCCCAGTTTCAAGGCCTTAGCGCTGAGACCACTTACGTGCCCGGAGGTCGTCAATCCGTTCCTCGGCCTGCCAGCACGTTATCCCGGGAGGGGGCTCGGTGCTCAGCATCTGTAGTTCACGCTTCAAACGGGAAGCCCTCTGCATCTATAAGCAGACGAATGACATTACTTAAGTATTTGAACTGATTAAAAAAAAAAAAAAAAAAAAAAACATTCGCTCAAAAGTTTAGTTAGTTAGCATCATTGCTGCGTTTGACTTAATTTAATTCAAACGGTAGCTTTCGTGTTAGAAGCTCCAAGCTAGCTAACGTTTACGTTTACTGCTTATGGTAACATGTTGTCTCTGTGAGTAACCAAACCACGGTCGAAACAAGATGTTGTCTACTCGATATTAAAACACACAGGCTTACTTTTCTCCCGTTTTGATAACTGTCGTCCACTTCACAATGTAAAACGCCAGCTAAACTTCACTTCTTATCTTCACACCACCGTCACAGAGGAGGCGATGAAAGCTCTGTTTTGGATTTCCCTCTCCCGACGTCATCAACACCGCCCGCGCTTAGTTTCTTCTTCTCTCGCTTTAAAGGCGAGTTTTCACCAAGCCGGAACACGAGCGCCACCTGTCGTCGGATTGCTAGCATTGCCTTTATTACATGTGGTTGCAACATGAACCTGTCTCACTTGCCTGAAAAACAACAATGAGGCCAGAGCCTCTTCCTTGATTGATGTGAACATTTTTGGACAAACTAAATTGGCATGGATGAGTTTTCTATTCTTTATTTGATCAATGTATCTGTGTCTAAACCAAGGCCACTGTTAATAATTCTGTTTTTATCCCTTATTTTACTCACAGTACAACCACCCAGTGCTGTAAAAAGTAAAAGCCACACTTGAGTAAAAGTAAAGATATCATGTTAAATTATCATTTTGGTAAAGGTCACCCTATGAATAACACTAAAAGTTAGTTTTTCAGTATGATATATTATATGTACTCAAGTGTCAAAAGTAATTTTCTGAGTACTAAGTAAAGTACAAGTGCTTCGTGATTGTACATTAGTAGTACAGTTACTTTTTTGCATTCTATCACTGCAATCACTCCTGTATAACACAATATTTTTCATCTATAGGCTACTATAAATACCTGTAAGTTTATCATCTTTAACAATTGTAAAGTAGCACCGAGACACTTTTATGAGCAGCTTATTTATTGTCTGTAATTTGGAATGTTGTAACCAGTGCTCACCACTTCAATTAATGCATTGCAATAGTATTTGTATTTTGCAGCAATACATCTTTCAACTTTGCTTTTATTTGATTTCATGAAATTCATACCATCATTTTCAAGTTATTCAGTTATTAAAAACAAAAGGCTATATCACTTCCATTAAAAGTTCCAGTGTGTAGGATATAGGGGCATTTAGGAGCAGAAATGTTAAAAGATAATATAAACATATTCATAATTGTTCTCATTAGCGTATATTCTCTTGAAACCGAGAATCATCGTGTTTTTTGTGTTACCTTATGGTGAGCCTTTTAAATCTACAGAGGGAGCAGATAACTCGATTTCAATCTTATTTCAAGGCAGTGGCATAAATAGCCTGAAAAGTGGTGTGGTTGCTCTGTTTGTCCTCCATATTGACGTCACCGAAGCCAGAGTCTCTCAGAGCTGCCATGTAGGCCTCCGGGCGCCAGTTCTCTCCTGGCATCACTCGCTTTGCTGCAAAAGCAGCCACATTGCTCAGCCTCATTGTGGTCACCATCAAGCCTCCTGGGACATTTTGCAGAGGGAAGAAAATCAAAAATAAGGTAACTGATCAAAGGAAGTAGTAGAAGTCGAGCAGAAGTAAGGACCGGCTTACTGTAACAATGTCATATCCTACCTGGTTTCATTACTCTGCGTATCTCTGCGGCTCCCTTCCTGAGGTCAGGCCAGAAGTAGTAGCAGTTACAGTGAAAAACTTTGTCCACAGTGCTGTCTGCAAGAGGCATCGCTGCTACGTCACAGTGGTGCAGGGTCACTTTCCCACTGGCAACAAGATCCTTCAGTTGCTCACTTGCCATCTGTAAGAGAAGGAGGAAAACCTTTCAGGAAACTCCAACAAACATCAACATGAATGTGAAAAACAGACTTGACTTCCACTCTGTCAGTATTTATACTTGACCTGATGCATGTACTCTGAGTAATCCACCCCTATGAGGTGGCCTGTGGGCTCTGTGAGCAGTTTGGCTGCTGACTGCAGACCCAGTCCTGGGCCGTGACCCAGCTCCAGCACTGTATCCCCTGGCTGGATCCCACTCAGCTTCACAGCATTTTCCTCAAGGATCCGGTTGCGTGCTGTGAGAAACCTACTGACCAGCCACCCTGCTACTGATCGTGTTGGGTGGCCCAACTGTTTGCCCAGTTTTTCAGCCCACATCACTGAAAAAATATGACAGAAAAAAAACATGTGGGTCCAGGTTAATGCAGATGGATCCAAAAACTATTTCACAACCAGAGAATGCAAATGGGTGTAGCTCGCATAGTCAGTGACCCAGCGTTTACAAATCTTGACTAAGCACTGGTTTCCTGTTAGTGTTAACAATGCATAACAACATGGTGGCATCAGAGGTGACGCTGGGGACGTGTTCCCACCACTTTTCTAGAATGACCAATTTTGTCCTCATCACTTTTTAAAGTAGTTATAAAAGTGTGCTCATAAAAAGAACTTGCATCAAGACATATTTAAAAAAGACAAAACAAATTAGATTAAGAACATTTTAATTGTTGGTCATAACAGACTTTTTCTGACACCTGAACAACCAGACCTACTTTTAAAACAAACATAAATGAAGTGCATTAAGAGTATTAAGATATTGTGAAAAATAAACATCAGTGATTTACTGTAAACAAACAGTCCCTCTAGATGTACCGCTGTTTTTTTTCGCTCTATAATTCCCCCCGATGGCTGAACAGGAAGTTTCTATCCATGCGTTAAGATGCTGGGGTCATAGTCCATATATTCACGGGTCAGCAGACACAAACGTATATGTAAACTACGCGTTACTGAGGAGCAGATTATGCCTACGTGACTAAAAAGGCAACTGAGGGCAATCGCAGTGGAAAAGTTATTCAGTGGGGCTGGGGCCCCCGCTGTCCACCCCGTGGGGGGCGCCACTGTGTATAAATATATCTATGTCTTCTTATCTTTTTTTTTTTTTTTCTTTTCCCCAGTCCACAATCAAATCAAAACTTTAAGATTCACAGCGAGATTTTCAAGTAATGAGCAGTTACGATCCAGATATTTCAACATAGGGGGCCTTTTTATTCAGTGGCGTGGCTCTCTGTGTCAATCTTATGGTTCCTGTAGACACTTTAATATTATAATCATCACCATTTTGTCACCGTGCATTATAAATAGGCTACTATCACTATCAGTCCATTTCCCCTACTTTGACCTGGCTGATACTGCCCCCCTGTGGTACTTCACTATACTGCTTAGGTGGAAGTTTTCTCTGTAAGCGCTGTGTTTGGGGGCGTCGAATCGCCTTGAACTACGATAAATGCCCCGTCAGCTGTGCTTGCTCATGTTCTCTGATGGACTCCTTACCTATATAGTTGTTCAGCAGCGTGTTCCTGCAGTGTAACAGTGTGATCCGGCCGTGTGTGTTTGGTCTTCAGTCAGTGCTGCAGGAGGAGAAGGAGGAGCTCCGAGGCGAACTCTGTCCTGTAGGATCACTCATTTATTCACACTCCCACTGTTTTTTTTTAAATCTTTTTTTTTTTTAAAGTGTCTTTCACTCGCTTCCTGCTATTTTTTCATTTGACACCGCCACCTAAATCACCACCCACACACACACTGTCTGTCCTCAGTCAGTTATTTCCATAGTGTGAATAAAAGACACAGAAAGAGATGTTCCAATGTTTGAAGCAGCTTTCCTATAAACACTCAGAACTGTGTGAGTTTGGTTTTCTTTCTTTTTTTTTTTTTTTAGGAAGCGTCTTCTGCGGTCGCTTCCTCCAATAAGCCAATTTTGCTCACACACACACACACACACACACACACGCACACACACACCCGCCCCCCCTCTAGAGGATTATGTTTCTTTCGTTTTCATTTCCCGGAAGGATCGAAGATGAAAATAGTAGAGTTTTATTTAATCGAGTGTTTTATATATTACTCCATTTGAAATGGACTTCCCGGAGGTTTGACCGTCACTTAGTTTCATTTATGGGACGACTCGTGGGTTTGCTGTCAAGGAAATAATCGTTTCTTCCGTACAGTCGAATAGATAGAGGACATTTCCATGGAGAACGTTTCCCCGCCACCTTTGATCAAGGTAAGTTCAGAGCAAACAGTTCATGTTACAGAGAACACAACGGCGTCATTTAAATGTTTGATTTAATTTATTCATTTTTTAGATTTGCAGCTTTCAATCTTAGGGAATGCTTTCCAAGAAAAAAAATGTTTTAAAGTCTCCCTGCATTGCTGTTTCTTTGCTGCCATTAAGTGGTGAATATATTCATGTTTTGGTGTTTTATTTTTGGTTGTTTGTTTGTCTTTTTATGCAGCAAGAAAACGGGGCAAACTCTCCTGTGACTGTAGTGCATGGAAGCCAAGTCAACGTCCCTCTCAGTGTGCAACACTCTCCCCCTACCCAGCTTCCTGTGGTCAGTCCTCCCACTCAGGAGGACTTGTGGCATCTACCAGGACGGCTGCGTGAGTCAAACCCTGACATACCCAGAGGAGGATTTCACTGTTTGCAGCAAAGCAGACACAGACGCCACCTGTCACAGTGGGGGTTTTGACCTGTGCATCTGTTTTCCAGGAATAAACCCATCTCTGTGGGACAAGGAGGACGTTGCACACTGGCTCCACTGGGCTCAGAAGGAGTACTCTCTGCGCCGGCCCGAGAAGGGACGCTTTGAGATGAACGGTCGAGCCCTGTGCCTGCTCACCAAGGAGGACTTCAGGCGCCGTTGTCCCAGCTCAGGTGGGATTGAGTGCAGAAGGAGAGCGCGTGCCAGCCACTTATGTGACTGTGTGGTGATGTGCACCCCCTTTCTTTTCCACAGGTGATGTCCTGTATGAGATCCTGCAGTGTGTAAAGCAGCAAAGAAGGAGTGCAATGACTCCCTCTCAGGCGACCGGGAACATCCAGAGCCCGGTGAGCTGCCAGATCCCCCCGCAGAGCGTCCAAGAGGGCCAGCCTCCCACAGTCGGTGACAGCCAAGGTCAGTAATGTCAAGGAGTAAATCCGGTAGACTCAGTTTCATTTTGAGAGACTCAGTTTTTGCAGAAGCTATCAACAGCCATATCTGAGGTGGCGGGGGAAGGGGGTGGAGCTACAGGGCAGAGGGCGGCCAAGCCAGCGACTGCAGTATGAGACTCAACATTCGTAGGGATGACTCCACCGATTTTACACAGTGAAGTGTTTTTACACGTCTTGGGGAGTACCACTGCATGGCCACCCAGTGGCTGAGTCGTATTGCGGGTAATCTAGGCACCAGATTTTGAAAAGCAGTCCACTTGTCAGGCAGTGCCCTTCTACAACACTGTTCGACACGTTATCAAAGAAAAAATCAAGACAAATCACCTTTGTTTTTTATTTATTCCATGCATTCTTCTTCCTTTTTTCAAAACCTTGTGGCTGCATCACCCATAATGCAGCTGAGCTGCTGAGTGACGTGACTCGAGGCTATTTATCAGATTACGTGCAGCTTCCTCTTGAGCCGCAACACTTGTATAATCATTTTTTCACATATGCAGCATTCCCTAAGAACTGTAAAATTGCCCGTTACCCGTTAAGGAGACTTTGAACAATCTGCAGCCGTGTTTGCGGCAACAGAAAAAGTTCAAAACCTGCTCTTTTCCTAACCCTAACCAAGCTGTTTTTGTGCCCAAACCTTACCAGAAGCTTTGCAGCAAGATAAAAGTTAACACTGATCCCAAAGAACCCTTAACGTTTTAGCAAGAAAGTTTTACACATCGGTGGTTTGCACAAACATACGTCAGCAATGTTTATTCTGGCAGTTGAGTTCGACAAAGCAGGCGCCGATGTTCAACAAAACAAAGACAATCACACTTAAGCATTTAGCTCTTGCATACAGGAAAGATCAGGACAACAAACTATCTACACCAGGTCATATTGTTCCAGTACTCCGATGTGGGCGCACACAATCACACTGTGCAAGATAATTGCTCGAGGGTGTTGCGTATCAAATAAAACTTGTTTATCCAGGTTAGACTGTGCAAAGACTTCCTGATCAGAGAAGCGGTAAGTGCTGCACATGTGCAAGCAAATCATGCAGGAATTCATTGCTCTCTCCTCCGACCAATATTTATTGGATTTGACGATACATCCGTTGAATTCTTGCTCCCTAATGTTAATGCACGCTGCCCTGAAAACCACATGCAAGTCAAATTATCACTTTTTCCATACATGTGAGAACCGGCACATTTTCAAAATGGCATGGATTATTATGTGTACAAAATGGAAATAAAACTTGTTGTGAGCGGTGTTTTAATGTCTTCGCTACATTTTGATGAACCGAGCCACCTCATGTGTATCCTGCAATGTGTTGCATGTAAAAATGTATTTGCAGCTGCAATCGTTCGATAAATGTAGATCACCAAGAAGCACAAGGACAGTCCTTGAGTAAAATGACTTTTTTTCACTCTGCACTTTCGGTGAGGGCATTTTAGCCTCTGGTAGAGGAGCACAAACACACACTCTTTGTTTCACCAGACCATAAAAAATGGTACTTTCCGTTAAAGGAACGGGACTTGTGCCAGTGGGTGTGCCATGATTACCTGGAAACCAATTATCTTTGAACTCCAGAGTCCAGATCTGACACTTTGTTCTACATACTGCAAGCGAGTAGTGAAATGGCCACTTTGAGTTTAGCTGCAAACGTAAAAACTGTTTTCTTTTACTTTCTGTTTAGCTCTTTTTTCACAGTTCCTCATATTTCTCTCTAACAGTTTCCCTGGCTTTCACAACTGCAGTGTCGGCAGCTGTTGTAACCGCCATGACGAGCCAGCCAGAGCCCACGTCACCTCTCAGAGATCGCCCCATGATCTTTTATGCCTACCCTGCTCCGCTCACACACACCAGTGGGTATAAAGAAAGGACAGTTTTAAGAAATAAAGTTCCCCCGCGGATGTCATTATTCCCCTTTTCTCTTTTTGTTTCGATTTTGCTTTTTCCACTCTATGTCGCTCTCTGGATCTTTCCTTCACACTCTCTATTTTAGATGGATCAGCAGATGTCTCCACGTCGCCCCTCAACCAAGCCCCTCCACAAACAGAGGGCATCGTCCAGGAACCGCTCAACCTGTCCAGCAGAGAGAAGCCCAGGAGCCCACTGCACAAAGCCAACGGCCGCCTCCCCGGTAGCTTTCAAGTTGGTTCATTGACAGCATTCAGCTGTAAAATATGCAAAAACAATGACGTTTGGGTTAGAGAAAGTGTAGTTTCTGGGCTGTCTTCCTCAAAGGTGTCGGCATGTAGTATGTTGATAAAAGAATTCTGCGGAGGCAAGGCTGGGTGGAATGATAGAGCAGTCTTTATTGAGACAAACTTCGGTTAGCCGAGCGTCCGAGCAGAGTGTGGCCCCACATCTGATGTTCTCCAAACAGGGCAAAGTAATGCCAAACGTTTTTGCCCTCTTGCCCTATCAGAACTCCTACGCCTTCGATCTTAGGAATTCTACCAAGTGCCACCCCCCTTTCTCTGGTGTGGGGGCCTTTTTTTTAAAGTCTGTTCTCCATAACCGCCTACTTGTCCCAATTGGTCACTTTGGTGGGTTCAAGGTACATCTATCCAATGGGAAAGAAGAGAAGGATGGGTCTGCCTCACATCCTCTATGAAATAACTCTTGTGTGCGTTACTTAACTTTGCTGATGTCAGCTAAAGTGGACAGGATGGTCTCTCTACACTTAAATGACAATGTATACCTTGAGTCAGCTCTTAACCTCCGGTGTGGGCTCCTTCCTGTAACTTACCTCTGAAGCCCACTTCAGGGCTGATCAGGGCTCCTGGTTGTGGGGACCCTCACACTGTCACATTCCCGCAGTTGTCTAAGGGGAGCATCTGGTCCCGTCTCATCCTGTCTTCCTCCTATTCACTATTGTTTTAAACCCCAGGATGTGTAGGAAACACACAGACACTACAAAAGCGCATACTTATGACAGAAAACTGGACAGCCGTTTAAATCAAGACATTTTTGACTACTAGGTAGGGTAGAAAAACTCACAGACCCAAGCCTTTGATATATCAGCTTCTCAAGATTTTTTTTAATATTGAGGCATACATCACTGTTTACTCATCATGCAGCAGCGGTTTTGGTCTGCCTTAGTTCTTCAAAGCAAAGAACAACACAGACAGGAAACCTTTGATATGGAGTTGTATTATGATACATAAAGCTTTATAAGCTTGGCATGGGACGAAAGAGAAGATAATGTCAAGATTGTCCTGATAATCATTAAAATATGCGTTAAAAACTCCAAAACATAGGCAACTGAAGTCGCTTTAACCATTTTTTGTCAAGAAACAACATTTTAAATTTTTTGGTGGCCTCCTCATCTCCCTGCCGTTCTCTAGTTTGGAATCGAAAATATTTCCACACATTTAACCTTTATTGCGACATATGCAGCCTTCACTTGTGCTGACAGGTTTAAGCATGTCTGGAAAAATTGTTGAATGTTTTTATTCTACCATCTACCATATTATACGTTTTATCCTCCCACCCCTGTTAAATTCAAATAATTGATGATAGCACTAACAGTTTGGGCAACATGTGTTGTCTTGTTCTAATCATCTCCAGAGTGCAGGCTGCTGTGGGACTACGTGTATCAGCTGCTGTGTGATGACCGTTATCAGGAATACATCAGGTGGGAGGACCAGGACAGCCTGGTGTTCAGAGTGGTCGACCCAAACGGATTGGCACGCCTCTGGGGGAACCACAAGGTAAGCACCCAGGTCTGTCTGGTTCATCTCACGGAAGAAGAAAAAACCGCCCTCAATAATGTGTGATTCCTTTTTTTTTTTTTACAGAACCGAGACAATATGACGTATGAGAAGATGTCCCGTGCTCTCCGGCACTACTACAAGCTGAACATCATCAAAAAGGAGCGAGGACAAAAACTCCTCTTCAGGTCCTCTTTGTCTTTCCTTTTTGTTGTTCTCCTTCTGTCTTTTCCCAAAACCCAACATTCGCATTCATGGACGCTGCCTATTCTCTGTCCCCCCTTTTAGGTTTCTCAAACTCCCACAGGACATCAAGAAACCGCTGGCCGACTGCGCCGAGTCCCCAGATCACAGCAGCAGTCCTGCACATGATTTCAGCGAGGATCATTTTGAGGTTTCCCCTGATCGTGCTTCTCCACAGCCTCCCCCATAGGAAAAAAACAAAAAAAAACAAAAGAGTGTATTAAATGTATAAATGGATTCGATAAAATAACACACATTATTACAGAGGATTATGGTGCATTTACCTTGCATTTTGAGCTTCAGAAAATAACCCATGCATATACAGATTTCACAAAATGTAATTCACATACAAATGTTCTGTACAGCCACAATTCCAAAAAGGCTGGGACACCGTGCACAGCAAATACAATCGAATGCAAGGACTTAAAAACACCTTTCGACTGAATTTTAAATTGAATACAGCACAAAGACAAGATATTTCATGCTCAAACTGATTTTTTTGTTTTTTGTAAAAAAAGGAAAAAAATACACTCATGTTCCAAAAACAGTCCTTTTCTTTACGCCATGAACAGCATCCCAACTTTTCTGGGGAGTCAGGTTTGTTATGTATTGTGAGGAGTTCTTGCACTGTGAGGTTGCTTTTAATGTTGCTGTGAATCGTTGTATTTATCACTGTGATCAGAGCGAACACTAATGTCAAGGGATGAGGAAAACTGTGAAAGAAATTACATCAATACTCAAACAGCCAGATAATCATAGGAACTAAAATTTCTCAGGCTTTTATCGTTTGGTGATTGTTCGTGGTCACACAAAAATTGTTCGACTTGCTTGGTTGAATGCCAATTTTTACAAGTCGTACAGTTTTTTTTTTTACATTTTATTTTACAAATAGTTTGCTTTACTAACCTCAAGTTGAGGTCTTTTTAAGTTTCACGTTTGCAATAGCCTGCGGGCTAATTGTCAACATTTTCCCTGCTTTATAAAATAAATATTTTGAATGGTGCCTCCAAACTGTGTTTATTTGTATACTCAAACACTCAAATAATCTCTCAGAACAGGTGTCCTTAGTGCTATTTTATTACTGATGGTCAGTAATAGTAATTTACTTTCAGAAAAATAGATAAAAACTGAAGAAAACAAAACAAGAGAAAAACACAGATGGTCAGAACTACAATCCCTTTAATAACATTGCTTACAGCATTTGCAGGCTCAAAGAATATGTAAAGAAAAACTACACACATTCAGAGTCCTCATACTTGCCTGTGCCCTCATGCTGCTATCTGTACCAGCAGGGGGTGCTGTGGTAGCGCAGGACCCAGTGGATCAGCTGATGAGGGACTACACTGCAGAAATGTGTGGCCCCTTTTGCAAACAGTAAAGCAAAACATTTCAGCGTAAAAACACAATAATTTCTATGGCGGCAACTTGGCACACAAAAGGTAGTGAAAAAGCCGAACACAATAAATCTGTTCACATTGACAGATGGATTTATGTGCCTTTCATCAGCTCTGTGAGCTGCTAATATTCAGGAGCAGCTCGACAGTGTATAAGTTACGGATTCTGGTGACCGTTCAACGAGACGACGTCACTAACAGGACTGATGGCTGTGTAGTCTTTGCAATTACGTATTTTCACAATTTTACATTTAATTGGTTTTACGATAAACTGTGACTTTCTCAAGTTGAAGAATTAGCTTTTTAGTACCTCATATGTGTGGCTCCGTACAGAGCCAAAGTCACGGCCCTTCCAGTGAACCCCATGGGATCGTATTACGGGAAAAAAACTTTGGAGGGGGGCAAATCATTTTTGATCCTGTTTGAATTGTGCCATGAACTACACATATTATGTTTTCCTCAATTAACAAGATAAATCTTCAACTCGAAAATACGCTGAATGTTTTGTCACCTCAAACAAAGCAAAATGCTTTTTAGGTCCTCTTGATTCGACTGATTGTGCAGCAGCACTGAGGTCTAACAGCGAGAGGCAGCAGCAGTACTAACAACCCAAAAGCAAGCTGGGATGATCGACAAGACTCCTAATGTTATTTTAAGAGACTGGCCAAGGATGAGATAGCTACACAAATCCACAGCAACACCCTTAAACCATGATGTAATACCTCTGAATGTCCCTCCTCACTCCGGCTCCTCGTTTTCAGATGTGACACAGTCCCTGGGGCGAAGTTATTAAAGACTGTATTGATCTGACATGAGAGTTGGTCCGGAGGACAGGAGGACTAACTTATATTCAGATATTATTGATATTAGTTAATTTGCTGTCAAATGTTGCTCTTCTAGAAGCGACATTTAATTAATTATATCTAAATATATGAATACATTGTGATCCAGTTCTACTATGTGTTTGTTTTTTGAGAAAAAACCCTAAACCTCACCAGGTGCTTGTTGAATCATCCAAAAGCTGTCAAACTAAAAACATTGTTTTTACCTCACTACTAATATAATGACTAACAATTCTGTGAGTATTTAGTGCGATAGTGTTTTCCACCTCTCAGAGATCACCTGGTTCCTTTAGGATAATTCACTTGTTTTCCATAAAAAGTACATCTTCAATCTTCAGTCTTTATTTTTAACGAAGACAAATTCTGATATACATAAACTAGTTTTACATAACTTTTAGCCTTTAAACACTGGTGTGGAGGTCATTAGTCAGCCAAATTAGTCAGTTAGTTAACCTTGATAAGTCAATGTTCAGGATATTAGGGACTATAAATGAGTAGCTGTTTTCTGCAGACAGCGTTGCTGTAAGAGGGACTGCTGTATTTCACCTTTGGCTGACATGAACTTCATGTTTTGATGAATAGGAATAGCAGTTTCCATTGGCATAATCAGAATTGACCTCATGATGGTCATCATCTTCAGACACTTCCTTCTCTGTTTCCCAGATGAGATGAGTGCTCCAGAGCCTCCGGGGTCGTTGTCCTTTTGCTTCCGTTGCTCATGATGTCAAGTTCTGACAGTGCTTACACTGTATGAGTGTAATGTTTGTAGGAGAGACCCATTTTCATAGTAAATGTTTTTTACACTTGTTAAGGAAAGGCATAGAATAATGAAAATAAACTTAAAGTGGTTCAGTTTCACTTGCAACATAATAGAAGGGTTAGATATCTCTTTTACTTTGTGTACATTGTATGTAGCAAGTGACACACGTATGAAAAGTGGTGCATGGTATTAATATAGATGAAATACATCTGATGTACTTTAATTATACCAACACTCAGGTGAAGATTTTAACGATTCTGTCATTCAAGGTTTACACAGGTTTCAGGGAAGTTTATGGATTGGAGGGAAAAAGTTGAGCCTTTGGAAGTTCTTACAAACAGACCTGAATATACACGGGTCACTGAAAGTACTCAAATTCATATATATTTTGTATAATTTGATAATCATTTGCTTAACAGTATTATATAGTGTTTGTCTCCTGCAGTTTTCTGTCATCACCGTGACCCAGCACAATGCAAAAGTGCTTTTTTATTGACTTTATTGTTTATTGCCACAGAGGGGTGGTAACAGGGACACAGTCCTGCTCCAGGGAGAAGCCTACTGAATACCCTTCCTCTACACTCTGATTCCAGAGGGACTGGATGAGCAGATTTGTTTCCTGTGATACAAACATGTGCCGTGTGGTCTCTGTTACACAGCTAGTTTCTATTCTGTTGAGATTTGTTTATATGGGACCCTGCGTGGTCCTTTGCTCTTATTCAGAAAGGTGCAGCTCCCTATCTACTCTGCAGTTTTTGGCTAACCTGTAATGAGCACACCTGTGTAGTTTCACTGTGGTTTTGCCAGAATACAGAGTGAAGAAGGGCATTTCTTGTTTATTCACTATGAGAGAAATTCAGCACCCTGTTCTGAAGCCATATGTATGTGAGTTGAGTGTGCTATCTCCTATTTGTATGAGCAGTAATGAACCTGGATCTGTGCATCAGAGTATCCTGTGTTGGGTCCTGGAATCTGAGGGGAATTGGGCCTGGAGGCCCTTGGATTTTATGTGTAAGACAGAAAGAGCACCCTATTCCTTGATTAGGTAACAGAAAAAAGACAAAAGAACAAGCAACTACAAAAGAATAAAACATACGGTAATCAAAGATTTTCTTTACTCAGGAAAATCAACCAAGTATTTTGTTAAATCTAAAAAGACTGAAGACTTTCTTGGTATTGTACTTGCAGTGTATTTTCAATGCTCGCGTTCTAACTCAGTTGTAGACATAGTGCTGTTGTTGTTGTCAATTTGAAAATTGTTACTGTGGCATTCCAATAAAGTATTTTTCTTGCAGCTAAAAACCCCTTTTTCTGTTGATAGGTACTTTATGTGGTCTTTAGTTTTCATCCAGCACTGCTAGACGTCATGGGCTTCATTAATTCAATAGCATCACAAGGAAAGCCGGTGTAGGTCAAGCAAACCCAAAATCATTTTAATAAGACCAGAGATGGACAAAAAGTCATTGAGTGAGAGAATGTTGTGTGCCATATCACATGGGCATGACCAATATAGTATGGCTAATTGAGGGTGGTTTAAAACATGGACTGTGAGACAGTCCTCCAGTCTTCCCAGGATAACTACTCGTCACAGCCGGCTTCGACTTGATCTACTTTTAAAAAACAGAAGGAGATTTTTTTGTCTACAATCAAAAGAGAGTTCAGAGTTCGAAACCCTTGTGAAAATGTCTCCGGGAGTTTCTAGCTGTCATTATCGTGAAGTTCCGCCATGCATCTCCTTCTCCGGATCTGGATTCATGGCCACCTACCAGTTAGGGGTCGCCCAGTGCTTCCTAATTCACGCACCGTGGATACTCAGCATGGCACCTTGTGTCCTGGGTGCATCTGCTGGGTCTCTGGTTGCGGCTGCTGTAGTCTGTGAAATGAGCCCGGGTTAGTGACTCTATCCTTTTTTTTTTTTTTTTACATAATTTACTTCCATTGCACGTAACACTGTTTCTGACTTAGAGTCTTCTGTTTTACAGTTGGTATCCGGGATGAAATGCTACATTTTGTCAAACAAATGAAGGCTTTTACACTTGGACCATTAAACCCCTCAATCAATATCTTCAACTGGTTGGAGGTGATCTTACGGAAACATCTTCCTTCTGATGCACACCAGCTGGCCAACGGACGCCTTGCTGTGGCTATGACCCGCCTGACCGATAGCAAGCTCATTATCAAGTCAGACTTCCAGTCCAAAGAGGATGTATTACAGGTCAGTATGTCACCTGAACAGGTTAGAGGTAACAATGGTGCTAACACTTCATTTAAGGTCCAGAAACTCTTTTGTTTTTTCATTTACCAGAAACATTTTTGAAGATTCTTTGAAGTGACCTGCAAATTTGGACTCAAAATGTATTGACAATGGCCCCAATGATATTCAGTAGTAATATCCTGCTATTTTCCAAGAAGCATTTAATCGACAACTAATATTTTCATTTGACACATCCAAAAAGAAAGAGAGAAGAGATGACAGGTCGCTCTATTTAACAAGGTGAACGCAAAATTTGTATCAGGTGCTCTTGACCAACCGCTTATTGCGAAATGGAATAATATTATCAGTGATGATGATACTTATCACCAATTATTACCATCTTTATTCCCATGCTGTTCCCAGGCTTTGTTGTGTAGCTGCTTTGTGCCTGGATACTGTGGCATGCTGCCTCCGTCTATTAAAGGAGTGGTGAGTGTTTGACGGCCATCAATATCAGCGGTTGAATATCAGTAACATTTACTCAAGTCACTGAAGTTCTAAAGTGAACGTTTGAGCTTTAGTTACCAGTTACTCTAAAGATTACAGTTTCTTCACACCTTTCCAGTCCAGTAAAATCTTCGATTTTGATTGTTGGATTTGTGATATACTGAAGGATGAAATGTTGCTGAGAAAATTCTCCTACCCTCAAGCTAAAAAGATGAATAATATGATGCATTGCTGTGGATTTGACTGCTCAACAGTATTTAAAGTAGTTTTAAAACCTAAACATCTACATGCAACACACATGAATGTAGCAGTGATGTTTATCCAGAAATATCAGATAATGATAGTGAAACACTGATAGGGAACATTCTACTGCACAATGTAGATACAAATACTTCAATACTTGTACTTGAGTGAAATCTTGAATGCAGGACCTTTACTTGTAGTGGAGCATTTTCATAGCGTGTTACTAGTTTTAACCACACTTCAACCACTGGTTCATAATCTAACGTATGTGATCATATCTCTCAGCATTATGTGGACGGAGGTTTCAGCTGCATGCAGCCAGTATTGCCTGTACCCCGCAGCTCCATCTTGACGGTGTCTCCCTTCTCTGGAGAGATGGACATCTGTCCTGCTGACACACCCTGCATGTGGGACATGGTGGTGAGCGGAACCACCCTGAAAGGCAACATGGCGAACAGTCTGAGGATCCTGAACGCTCTCTACCCGATGGCTCTGGAGGTCAGACCCCTGTTGTGTCCCACCAGATGGCTCTTTGCAAATGTTGGGACAATGTGTAAAACAAAATGTTAGTTTGCAAATGATTGTATTCTGATTTTATCGGGTTTTTGTCCCAATTTTTGTGGAATGGGTGTTGGAGTATATTGGCATCTGCCTAGGTGAAAAAAAACAACAACTTTAAAATGAAGATTTTTGGAAATGTGGTGCAGGAAAATTAAATTTTGTTTGATAACAGTTGGGACTGAAAGATGAGCTTATAATTTTTGTGAAATAATATGAGGCTCCAATGACAAATAAGTATATCAGCCAACCTAAATGTTTGAAATCTGATGAATCAATGCACTTGCCCAACAATAATACTGCGAAATAGATCCTCTAAGGGAAGACTTTATGAAATGTTGTTCTCTGTGTGCACCTTCCTCGATTTAGACTCTGGAACAAGCCTACGACAGCGGCTACAAAGACACCGTTCAATTCCTTGCGTCCAACGGTGGGTCGAGTGCTTCTATACATAAAAACATTCCTCTGACGCAGACTCGGTCTGACTCTGCCTCACGTCTTCCCCCTTGTTTGCAGAAATTATACCATACATGATGATGCACAGTGTATCCAGTGATTGCGACCAAACCAAGACACGGATGCGTGTGAAGACTGACTTTAATGAAGAGAAGCAGGTGAAAGCAGAAAGGGAGGCCGCAACACTGACAACTTTAACAGCCTGCAGAAGCTCCGCCGAGCAGGAATCCACTGGAAATTGCAAAACTGAAGAACCTCTTCCCCAGTTTGAGGTGGTAAAGAATGGTACGTCACACACTTACACAAACACACACTCACACACATTAAACATGCAGCATTTCACCACCTGATCTGATTTCCTGTTCAGATGTACAAAAAATGTTGAATTAGATACATTGAGGTTAAACTCTGTCCCAAGTTTCTTATGCAGGGTCTGTAAATACAGATTTAGCAGAACAGTTACTGTTGGTGTTACTACATCTCAAACACCGCTGAGACACAGACATCACTGGAGCGTCTGTGTGAGTTAACAGTTTGAGTACGAAGCACTGAGAGCGAAACCAACAACGTCAACCAATTCAGAGGGGTCGGGCGGGTCTTCTCGAGCGGTATGATTGCTATCTCCGCCACTCATACAGAACCATACAGTGACGAGAAGCAATTTAAAATGCATTCATACTGGTTACCCTTGTTAGATCCATGAACTGTACAAGCAAAATAAGCATGTGATAGGCTGGTAGATAATGTCACAGTCCCCTGCCGGTATCACAACCTCTTTTTTTATCGCAGTGTCGGGAAATATATGGTTATATCCCTTGTCACATGTGTTTCAGTTCTGCTGGACACCGGGTTGACCTATCTGGGCATGTTTGGACTCCCTGTGAAAGTCCTTTCCTACCTGCTCCTGCCTCTCACCCTGTCGTTCTACACTGTACTCCAGTGCAGGCACAGGTAACACATTCACTAAACACACAGTACATGACACGGACCCAACCGCTAAATGTGAGAGCTGAACTTTTGTACAAGTTAAAGCAGCCATATTATACCAATACGTGATGTAAGCTACTGATGAAGTGGATCCTCGCATCTGACTCACAGCAAAAACAAGCAAATATTTCCCAACATTTCTTTTTAGTGTGGCACAGGAAATTAAACTGATGTAAACAATTACATGAGAAAGGAATCATAGTTTTGGTGTCATAGTATTTTTGCTACGTGACATGATGCTAAATATAATCCATTTTTAACACATGTCAACTTAAATGTGTGTGACTGGGTGAGGATGTCCCTGTACTGCTCACCTGTTAATGAGTAACTTTATGCCATCATTTTCACTGTTTATAGATGTGGTTCCATATGAGTTTAGCAAGAAGAAATGCATTTTAATATGCTGTATTTTCTTTGAGTACTCATATCTTTCCTCCCTCTCTCTGTCTCTCAGATTGGAGTTGCTGTCCAGCCAGGTGCCAGAGGTGATGTTCTGGGCGTGGCATGCCATGAGACACTTTACATTCTTCTTCTACAGCATATTCATCTGCAGCCTCAAGAAGAACATAAATGACCGGTAGGGCGGCTCAATAATTACTGAAGCTATGTGTGATACTTTCTGAAGTACTTTTTACTTATTTAACCACTAACCTTTGGGTTCTGTTCTTACTAATAACACATTTGAAGTTTCCCCGTCTTATTTTTCCATTGCCATTTTCAATTCCATCGTTACAGTGCATGCTGTCAGTTTGAGCAGTACCATTTGAAATTCTGCGTTTGAAATGGACTTTTTTTTCATATACACACATCATCATGATAATTTTTTATTAAAAATGTACTTACACACAGCCGTATGATTGCTCATTGTGAAATAGCACAATTAATTATGTCTCTTAATTTTCAATTTTATATGGACCTTTAATTTCAAATGACTTTCATGACTCAATATATCTTTCGTACAGAGGATGCTCTGACCACTGAAACTGTGAATGTCTGAACACCCGTTTCTGATTGAATTTATGAACTCGCCGTTATTTATAGCAAAACGACCAGCGGGCTAATGGTTATCTCTGTTTTTCAGGATTATGCCCTTCGTGCTTCTGTTGGAATGGTTGAAAATTCAAGCAAAATACGAGTCTCCGAAAGGGCAGAGGAATGCTACAGCTGTCCATCAGGCTCCGTCTTCTGACCATTCGAAAGATGTCAGGCATCGGAGTCAAAGCAGACAGTTTGTCACCACATCACAGGATTACAAGAAACCAGAATTACATTGTATGTAGACACCAGAATCTTTATCTTTCATCTGTATCTTGATAGTTCACTAAACAGAAATGGTAATGCTGTTTACTTGTGTAACTTGTGCAACAAAGGTTTATATTTGTTGTTTTTTTTTTCACTTTATTGTTTTAGTGTCAGCTGGTGAAAATGTTATGCTATGATTTTGTGCTGTTGATGGATCAGTAGAGAGAGGCCCAGTTTTAACAGCAGTGTGGTAAAATAAGAAACTTTTCCCACGTTTCTTTATGATAGAAGTGTTCCATGAGGATAAGCAGTTTGTTCTGAAGTTGGTATAGGGTGAAAATGCATGGGCTGGTCAAAAGAATCTCTTCATGATGTACGCATGTACAGATATTGTGTGGTCATGAGATATGCTTGTGGCAATGCTGTAAAGATATGCTATGCGACACTTTAGGCAATAGGGTTGAATGGGGCTGAGATTAAAGTTTCATGCTCTGAAAACGAATTGTTACTAAACATCAAATCAAATCAAATCAATTTTATTATGTAGCCTTTATATAGCTCCTTGGCAGCAGTATGACTGGTGATTTAACAAAGTTCAAAAGTACAATTATTAATTGTACTAATGCAATGTTGTCAGGCAACATTACTGAGTCTCCAAAAGTCTAATGTGGTTTCCAGCTTACCTAACTAGCTAGTGGTTCAGCAGCTGACTTGTGTGAAAAATCAAATCCCATCAATAATTTGTCAGGCAAACGTTTTGCGGAACGTCCAAGGCAAAAAATACTTAGAGTGGCCTCAGGGTGGCTCATACAGTGTCTTTCTAATTTCATTTCCGCAGTAGACGTGTCAACAAGTCCTGTGATGTGCCATGTGAACACTGCGCTCTTTCATTCTTTGTCCCCCTTGAGTGTAAACATTTACTACCTTCCTACTGCTGCTGTTCACTGATGTGATGTGTCACTGGTCTCGAGCATTCCTTTTCCAAAGTGACTGCAGGAAGTTCTGGGAACTCTGACAAAAGTTGCCAGTGAGACACAAGAATCCATTCTAAGTGCTACTGTCTCATTTTGTAACCAATATTAATGTGCTGTTGTAACCCTGTTCTCCTGTACTCTGCAGATGAATAAATTGTGCTTCTCAAGTTTATTTTGTACAAGGTGTTTCTGTTTCTCTGAAATTCAACAATTCATTTTAGCTGACAAACATGATGACAATCCAACACCTGACTAACTACACATCAGACTATGGCATTATTAGATCTTTTTTCTTCTTTGTTTCAATCAAAGGATGGGGTGGAATAATATAAATATGGATTGGCCAAAAATACATTATTTTGAGATACTGTGAGGATGGTATTTCAGTTTTTTTTCTAACTTCTTTTAAGATGAAGATCCAAAGTAACATTAATAGTGTCTAGGAGGGCCTTAGAACAGTTCACAATTTTAAAGTTTCTTTGTCTTCTTCCCATTTCTCTCTTATTTTACCACTGAGATTCTTGTTGATGTTGACAAAAAACTTCTTGGACTTCTGAGATGCTGTTTCAAAAATTATCCACAAGATGGAGCATTGAACACCAAGGTGGAGCACATCTATCTATCTATCTATCTATCTATCTATCTATCTATCTATCTATCTATCTATCTATCTATCTATCTATCTATCTATCTATCTATCTATCTATCTATCTATCTATCTATCTATCTATTGTAGTTTCTGGGCTGTCTTCCTCAAAGGTGTCGGCATGTAGTATGTTGATAAAAGAATTCTGCGGAGGCAAGGCTGGGTGGAATGATAGAGCAGTCTTTATTGAGACAAACTTCGGTTAGCCGAGCGTCCGAGCAGAGTGTGGCCCCACATCTGATGTTCTCCAAACAGGGCAAAGTAATGCCAAACGTTTTTGCCCTCTTGCCCTATCAGAACTCCTACGCCTTCGATCTTAGGAATTCTACCAAATGCCACCCCTCCTTCTCTTCCTGTGCGAGGGTTTTTAGAGTCCCTTTCTAGCACACACCCACTTCTCCTAATTGGTCACTTTGGTAAATTATCCAATGGACTAAAAGAGGAGTTGACTTGTTTCCCTCGTAACTCATCTAACTTGGCTGCATTCAACTTCATGTCTTGTCCCCAAAATGACCCAAGTGGGTTTCCTGCTCTTCTACGGGCACAAACACAAACATTTGAGCATCTCCCACCATCTGGCGTGGGGGTCAATCTTAGGTTTACTGCTTTATCCTGGTCTGCCACCTGATAACCTTTGGCACTTACACAGTTACCACTCTGACCCCTGGAGCTGTAAATCCACTCTATTTGTATTCTTAACTCACATGAGGAGAAACAATTAGTAACCAAAGATGTGTAGAAAACACACAGATACTACACTATCTATCTATCTATATGTATGTATGTATATATGTGTATATATGTACTAAACGTTTGATAAAACCAGCAATAACATAATAACTATTTTTTAAAATATTTTTGTGATGGCAGTGTATTGATTTTTGTTCTCTTTAGTATTGTGGTAACAAACATGTTCCAGGTACAACAACTTTTTTACACTTCTATTAAACAGTTTTATAATCATAATTTTTTTCAGCTAGGTGTTGGCAGCTTACAAATTGATGTGTGCAGTTTTTCATGACAGAGTCCACATGTCACTTTGGATGAATAACTTGAATACCTAACTAAAATTGCTCCTCCACAGTTAGCCAAAATAAGCTTGAACCAGGGGCACTGTAGTTCATAACCCCTCAGCTTCACCAGATACAGTACACACTTTATCAGCTAATCCACCGTTTACACTCCTGCAGGAAACACAACATGTGTTGGAGAGGATCATTTGATCCCTGCGCTCCATGTCCTTTTCATACAGATGGCCTGTTACCTGCGGAGAGAGCCTCTTATATAATGAGTGTGGACGGATCATACGGATAACACACACATCTGCTGCTGTCCTACACCAGCCACTGATCCAGCCAGTCAGCTGGCAACCAGCTGGCTTTGTAAAGACGGAGAGTGGACGCTGTGTGGCGTCTGTACAGCGGAAACACGCAGGGGTTCATACATTCAGGATACTCAGAAAAAGAGCAAATTCTGTTGATTAAAAAATAATCATAAATTCTCTCCTCTCCTATTGTATTAAATGCCATTAAAATTTGATTTGAGGAAATGACTGACATGACTAAAATTAGACCCAAAGCTGCTCTCTGTCTCTTTGATGATGATACCTCTAAAAAGTTAATGACCTTTTCATTAATCCCCCTTTGGCAGCAGGGTAAACAGAGAGTATTTAGGTGATATGAACACACATAGACATTCTGTTCGTTGTTTTTTTCGCATCATTTTTGGTGGTGATTTCTTTTTTTATCATCATTATCATTTTAAAGGTGTGTCGCTGCGAGAGAGTGAGCAGAGGATGGACAGACGGAGAGGCTAAGGTTAGGGTTGATGTAACCACCCATTTTCCAGCATGTTGTAGGCTGGCTTGGATAGTGACGTTCATTTATATGTAAAATTCCCACACTGCAGGTGTATGAAACAGGCTTTCAGGTGATTATGCCCTAGGATGGCGAGGAGAGAACAAGCAGGATAAGGCAGGAAGAGTGTAGTTTGTGCTGCACAGGAGACCAGTTCAACTTGAGTGAAAGACAAACAAAAGAAATGGAGGGGAAATTTAAAAAAAAAAGGATATGTCAGCAAGACAGTAAGATCTGACAGTTTTGTAGTGCGTGTTGGTTTTTAATCTCAGGGCTGGTAGTTCACTGTCAGGCTACACGCCACATGTTAAAGCACCTGACCCCAGTTGGCCCTTACTGAGAAACTAAATCTACTGTGGAGCATTCATCCTGCTATGGAGGCTTGTGGTGGAATAACACCTCAACATGAGATTATTCATGTTACGTTATGATTTGTCACCACGTCTACATTTTGTTTATTTCTGTTCACATTTTTTTGGCCAATTTGAAGTCAGTATTTCTCCCTGTTATCTCCAAAATACACGTCTGTCTGTCCACATGCACATGGCACTGAGATTTAGATGTTAGAGACGTTTTCTGTGCTTGATATTGGACAAACCCTTACCATGCTGTAAGTATTTTTTCAGTTTGTGCATATTTCTATATGTGTATATCTGCATGTCTAAGTGTGTCAGTGCGTGTGTGGAATAGCGGACGAGTAACTCTAGTATTTATTTATCCACTAAATGCTTTTTAACCCTCACAATCCTACATAATCTCATCTCACTCACAAACACACAGATAGGAATCATTTCTTTAATCTCATATCTTCATCTCACATGCACATAATCTTTAAAGATATGGCAGTATCTAAGTTTACTGAATCTGAGTTAATTCAGATTATTTTTAGACTCTCCTATAATTTATTGTTTCATTATATTTACCTGCAAAACTAATGGCGTTTCCATCAGCCTCAGCTGGACCTTTGATCCTAACATTAGACCTCTAACACTTCAGCATGTGATTGTAATAACACGCATTGTAATAAGACGCATGTTAGCATTTAGCTCAAAGTGCCACAGCACTCAGAGCGTTCATACTACTACTACTACTACATTTTGGCCTCGATTTTCCACTTGCTGAAAGAGTTTTGGAGATTGCCAACAAAAAAGCAGATGTGAGGCAAATCAGCACTCGCTCCTGTGAACACCGAACGTTATGTGCGAACTGTTTCGATCCAAGAGCTCGTCAAGAGCAGAGCAGTTGTGTGGCTGACGAGGAGCCAGGAACAAGCTGCAGCGAGATAGAGGCGTCCAAGAGCAACCGAGGGTGTTTCTGGCAAACATTTTAGCCCTTAAAGCTTACGTGTGCTAACATACTGCTGCTGACAGAAACTGTGTTGACTGCGTGTCCTCACCTATCCAGATCTGTTTAACCTTCTGCTTTTGTTTTTTTCTCATTGCCGCTCATTACTGCAGCAAGTTGTTGCACCAACCTCAATTTTGCCTACGTCTCTCCATAAACTCTCTTCCATGTTAAGCTGCATCCGGAAATCGATGCTTCTTGGCTGGCAGGACGGCGGCTAGCGGAGCAAGCGTCTGCAAACGTGAGTTGTTCAAAAACTTTCTTTTTAGTAAACTCGGTGTACACAAACAAAGTTCTCAATGCTTGTGTTGTGTGTCCAATGGGTAGAGACCCTGGTGATACTACGAGCAAAGTTTCATGTTGTGTCGAGACTTCTCAGTGTTTTAAAAATACGATTTTGATGCTATAGTAAAAATGCCCATAGCTCTTCTATTGAAAATGAGTTTGACCTGAAAACGAAACTACGGTAAATTTTAAAAGTGCCCCTTTCATCGTAATAATGCTTTTACGCGAAGGTTTGACTCATATTCAATCACAAAAAAAGCTTCAGTTGCTTTTTGGCGAGAGTTTCGCTTTAATTCAAGATTAGCTAATATTGAACTTGTCACTTGTTCAAATTTGCGGCAAATTCGACACCGCGCTTCCTTTTGGCGCCAGTAATGAACCTGAAAAGTGTGAAGCAGATCTGAGGAACATTTGACAAGATGTGCAAATAACATGCAGATATAAAGACATTCATTGCTTTGTAGTTTAATCTCAACTCCAAAAAAAAAGGGTAAGTTCTAGAAGATTCTTTGCCTTAAGATGCCCGACTAACTATCCTGCTGAGTTTGTTTGTCTGTCTTGAACGTGGGTAATCTGTGGGATCTGGAAGGGATAATTTAGATTAATTCTGTCCAATCAATCAAGCAGACCTAAACAGATGTTGCCAGGTTTCACTAGGGAGCACAACTTAGATGTTTTAATGAATGAGTTCATTGTGTGTGTGTGTGTGTGTGTGTGTGTGTGTGTGTGTGTGTGTGTGTGTGTGTGTGTGTGTCCCACGTGGATCTCTTAGACCCTCGGCAGGAGTAATAAACAGCAACAGATTGACAGTTTTCTGCTTCTAAGCCTTTCCTCCTCCTCCTCCGTCTTCCAAATTTAGAGCCCAGCTGATAAGATGAAGAAACGCAGTCTTGGTGATGATGCCAGACGCTAAGGCGTATCTTTTTCCTTGCAAAGCGGACTGGCAGCTCTCCATTAGTCTTAATTCAGACTTTCTTCACTTCTTCACCTCTCTCCTCTGTTGACATCTCATCACTTTATCTAATCATCCTTTTAATTTAGAAGGTTTCCTAGTGAGTAATGTGCCACAGTGTAAAGTGCGTTGGTTCAGGATTAAATGCATGTATACACAGATCTTTTTACTGCTAAAAATCAGTGTTTTTGTGCATATTGAACAATTTGGCAATAATTAATAATATATACCTCATACATATACTATTTGTAGTCTATCATGCTGCATTGCAGTTTGGTAACTGGTGCAAGCGTCTGTACACATCATTGTAACTTGAAAAGGTTTGTTTTCCTTCCTTTGCTATATTTATTTCTCAGTAACAACAGCAATGCACCATGTTATACGTCTTTTTAAAGTAATTCTGACTTATCCTTCTTGTTCTACTCAAATACAGCCTGCTACACTTGAGCGTGAAACATAAAAGATAAGACTGAGATGTTATCGCTCGAGTCCATCTCATGACCGGCTGCGGTGACAAACAGTCCTGTTCAGAGCTGGAAGTGCAAAACTTTTTCCGCTGCACAGTCGAGAGTATTGTTTATCTTGGCCCGTTTTTTTGCTCTTTCCAGGGTAAGTTACAAAAAGTGATGTCTCTCTTACTAGGACATCCTGCTTTCAAAGGCAAACCTCATAAACAGTTTCATGCTTTCATATCCAGTACAAACACAACAAGATCTGCTGGCCTCACATGCTCTCACACAGTGTTTCTGTGGATAAAGGGTTTTGTTTACAGACACCTCGGTGACGTAAATTAGGACTGATAGAATCTTCATACTGACCTTCTATTCAATGTACTTTTAAGAGCAGGGTTTTATTTATTTTATTTTTTTTATTTGTTTGGAATATCAGTTATTTTGAACACACAGCCGGAGATGATTCATTATTTTTCGTAGACTTTTGGCCTTCCTTTCTTTTAATTCACTCTACTGCTATTATTAAAAGAACAACATAAAAACAGATAAGTTGGGATACTTCAAAATACTTGCTTATCAGCAAACCATGGATAGGTTTTTATTTGTTTTTATTAATATTTCTACAATATATTACTTTCTGTAGGCTATCTGAGCTGACTTTCTTATCAGTCAGAGGGAATAGCGGTGGAGTGATGGTGAGGCCAGATGGCTTCTGGGTGAGAGGGTATTTTTAGCAAGACAATAAGACATTTTCCTGCTGTCGTAGTTACAACAAAACCGGGTATTTTAAGGCAACACATGATCTTTTCCTCACCCTCAGCGGGTGTTTTTTTTAATGCCTTGCCCTTACAAAAAAAGTTTCAAACTTGTAAAGTGGAAACATAAAAAAATAAAAATGTGAAGGTGAAACACTGAAAAAGGTTTCAACATATACAACGTGATATGCAGTAACATACACGCCAACATTCTCTCGGTAATTGGACTGCATCCAGACAGACAGACAATTTGCTGTAACTTGCTGGTAGTTAAACTAAAACTACATTCGTATTTTTAACTTTTTTTTCAACTACTACTTTCTGGGTCTTTTTTTGTAGTTTAACTACTCAATTTACAAACTACAATTTTGTCCAACAACATGATTTTCTTTATAGATATAAAAAAGAACTATATAATATACATTTTATTTTATATTTCTTTGATGACAAAGTGGATGAGGTGGAAGCCCTTGTGAAGTCACCAGATGAGTCCCCATGAAATGCTTTTCATACTCTACCCAAAATGTCAAATGTTTGTGAAGTTCAACACTGGTGTCCCAGCCAGTGCAGCATGTGAGCGGCTTTTTAGTGTTGGTAAAGATGTTTTTAGTGCCAAACGGAACCGGCTGTCTGATAAAAACTTTGAGAGACTGCTCATGTGTTATGTCAACAAGCGATTCTGTCCTGGCATCTAGTTCTAGTGCCTAAGTGTTAGTGCCACTGAAGTTCCTGCGATGTCGACCAAAAATGTCAGCTTTTGTTCTTTAAAAAATAAAACTTGAGTTGAGAGGCATATTTCTACTGGCATGTGAATTTTTTGTAGGCTATTACATTTTGTTTCATATACACCATATGTTGATTTATTTAAATGAGTATAGTGAGTATAAGTAGTCGCTAATACTTTTTTTTGGCAGCAGTTTTACAAACTACATTTCTCTGGGGTAGAAATGTAGTTTGTTCAAACTACTGCCAAGCTGAACTACATGTAGTTTTACAAGCTATGCTTGCAAAGTAGCTTCCCCAACACTGGAAACAACACATTTAATATTCAAGTGGCTAATTAGGATCCAAATGTGAAGGAACATTATGTGAAGAATGAACTAAACATATAACAAATCCTAGTGTTTCGTTCACTGGTTTATTAAAATCTGCAAACTGGGTCCCCTCTGTGTATGTGGACACGATGACAGACGGCAGTTAATTTTAGATGAACATACACACACACACACGGACACATGACACACAGCAGAGGAGGGAGGCCCTGTAGCTGAAACAGAAATAAACTGTGCCAGTTCTTTCCTCTGTCACACAAACCTTCTCTCCGTCCCGTATACCTATTGTGCCCTCCTCTGTCTGTTTTTATCTCACCCGCTCCTCATATCTCTCACTCCGATGTGGAACTTTCCATCAAAGCGTCTCGTTAATGATGGAGCGATCTCATGCATTATTAAGCACTTGACAGGGATCTTCCACTGGGCAGGTTCAACCCTGAGATCACGCAAACAGACCTTTCGAAAAAGTCAACAGGGCCGTTTAGTTCATTTGCACTTGAGTACTGTCTGGCAGGCGGGAATTTCAGGATTTTTCCAACCTTTATTATTTTTTTTTAATTTCACACAAGCAGATGTGTAAAGATAAAGAATAGGATAAAGGATACGAAGCAAATCGTTCATCAGTTCATCATTTATGTAACGCTTCCTGTTGTTAGTGCTTTTAGGTCAGTGTGTTACAAGTGATAATGTAAGCTTTTGAAATTAGAAGTGCTGCCGGTGTTATGCAATGTGATAGTTTTATGTGATTTTATGTATGAAGTGCATTATGAGATTAACTGTTTAGCCAAAATGCATGTTGTTGATGCCGAATATATAAAGTGTTTTGAAAAGGCAGCTTCAGTGTTAACAGGTGCTTGAAGCAATTGAGTAAAAACATGTCATGGAATGGACAATAGATAAAATATCCATCAGCCAAACCAGATTGGCAGGCACCATAAGAAACAACAATCCTCTTTTGGCACAGATGGGTATTTAGGTAATGGGTTAAACATGTGAAACTGTATGTTTTTATTTAGATTTGTGTGCGTGTGGAAGCCCAAACAATCATTTGCTTTGTTTCCCCAGCAGATTAACACTGCATGCAGAAGATAATTCTGTCACGAACAGGGTAATGAGTCTAAAATTGTCCTTTTGTTGCACCTGCACCAGCCGATGAACACATTGCTGCTGGCTTCTGCTCTCGATCTCATTATGTGTTTAAATTCCAATCAGCTCCTGGTTTATATACATGTGCGGGAGTGCTGTGTGCATATATAGCACGGTGGAGGATATAGTGCATGTATGCATGTACATGTTAAGTCCCCTTGAAGGTAGGCGACTGACAAATCCCTCCCAAAAAGAAGTACAAGTACAACACAAAATAAGATAAAATGTCATTTCAGATTTGTATTTTGTATTATTAAGATTATAAAGGGATTACTTTGAGCACTCAGAAATTCCTAAAACACTTGTGTGTTTGTCACTCTAAAATGTAACAGACGGTGAGTTTACCCCAGTCTTGATTATTTGTATGAATCTGTCACTTCAGATATAATTGCATTTATTGTAAGTTATTTAACTATACAACAACGTAAAGTAATCTGGAAGTATCGATAATTAAATTTGGGTAATCCCTGGATAACATTACCGATTACAATTTTGATGAGGTGTCTAGTGGCGGTAATTGAATACAATTTTAGTGACCTTCCCAACCTCGCCAGGGGTTCAGGCAGACTGATTGGCTGTGGTTAAAACCCTACAGCACCATGTGAATGAGGGATACACACACGGGCGTGCGCACACACACACACACACACACACACACACACACACACTGGATAAATCACCAGAAAGAGACACCCGGATTAATATCAAAAGCTGTTTTAGTCGCTGCTGATATTATGTGATATCTGGATTTAACATTTTGGGTTTTTTTTTAAATCCGAGTTTGAAGCTCAACAGTGTTTCTAATCAAAATGCAGCTGTTCTTGCACGCTTTGAGACCTAGAGCACCATAACGGACAAGGATTCAATCTGTTACGTTTCACTAACAGTTTCACTAATATTAAGATTTTCTGTCAAGTCTTTGAACAATTGCCTGTTGTTAACTACGACTGAGTAAATCCTGTGGAATAAATTAAAATTACAAGCATGAATAAAATGCTGGATGGTGAAGGATTACATGGTGTGTAAAGATGATATATGCACTTTATTATGAGCAATAGGCAGAGGAAAGACATTAGCTCTGGGAAAACTAAGTAATGCTCCTTCATATTTCAAATTTGCCCATAATTTTGTCATCTGTTTTACTTCAACGTTTCATTGTAGCACTCTTGCTCAGTAAATCAGATTCCAACTTTAGCCAGAGTTGAATGTTGGCATCTTATGTTTCTGCAAATGTATGAGCATACATTAACTTTGTACTTGTCATATGTATGTGGGTGCTGAAGAAACAACTGTTTGAGACAAGGCAAACCACTGGATACATTAAATGAGATGAAATGACGTTTTCAGAATTGTTTGTGGCAACAAAGCTGCACATCTTCTTTGAGATGTCGAGACAGCGCAGACTTTTTAACTTGATAAAAGTGTTGGTTGACGCTTTTAACATTAGCTCCTAACCAGCAATTATTGTAATGCAAATTACTGTCACAAGGCTATTAGTTACACCTCTGTTTGACATGTTGAAACCTCAATTTGGAGAGCACTAAGTTAGAGAACAGGGTTTTAGTTCAGGTTTCCGTACAGACCGAGGAGGTAGAATGGCCGTCCACCAGTCGAAGGCTCAGTGTATCGATTCCCAGCCCTTGTGGTCGACATGTCAAAGTTTACTTGGGCGAGATACTGAGCCCCGGTTTGGCTCTTCCAGTGACGTGCGTATGAATATTTACTGCTCCTGATGAGCAGGTGGTGTCCTCGAAAAGAACTAGTCCTTTGACCCTTCATATCATACTTATATGCTTCAGATATTTTAAAATAATATGTATGCTTTTACAATAAAACTACAGATAAAAACATATACCACTAACCAGCACAGCTGACATAAAATGCAAGGATCTGCAACACACACTATTTCCATTTTTCCGTGCTGCTGAACACGCTCAACACTGACAATGAGTTGGCTGATTATGTTTTAATGAACACATTTTGTATCTGTGGCCCCAGGGCGTTCTCTGGAGCGTGATGTGACATTGTGCCATCACAAGTGAGAAATTAAGAAAAAAAGAGCTTTTGTGAATCTGAAATAAAACAGTCATTTTCAGGGGAAGACTTGGAACAGAAACAAGTGTTTTTCTTTTTGTTCTTCAAATTGTGCAATTTACAATTGTTGTCCAGCATTAGGACATCACATTAGGACTGTATTTCCTTAAGACTGTGTGTGTGTGCAGTCATTCGGATATATGCGTGTGCGCCAGAGATCTATTTCAATTGTAACCTATTTCCGCCCCTAACTGTAACCTATCTATGTGGCTGCCAGACCTTTACCAGAGACCAGGTAGCGTGTGAACTCTGCTCTTGTCTACTTGCTGAAGTGTCATTTTCCCCTCCTTTCTCTTTTTTCAGTGCCAGCTCTGTTTTCACTCTTTGTCCTTGGATGACCCTCATTTCCTATAACTATTTAGTTATAATGTTGAGTCCAGGGATACTTTTGTCAGGTTATCCTGGAGCGAATGCAATCTCTTTTACTTATAGCTGGAAAAACAACTTTGGTTGAGTTGACCAAGGTTGAGGCTTCTGTATCTCTCAGTGTGAGTTATATGATATTCAGCCTCTAACTTATAATACATGCAGTATATAGACCTTTACCCTTAAAGCTTTTAATACAAATGTATTCAAAATAAGTGAAAATTATCTGCCAACGGAACAGTCCTAGTTATCTCACTGAAATGCTGCATTTAAGGTTATGTCTTACATTGAGTCTGTGAGGCAGAAGCATTTCCTCTTCTTGACATTCAGACGCCATCTTATTAGTGCTCTGATTACTATTGCCTGCCAAAAATGTGTCCTCCACTTTGCCCACCAGCTTCCTATCATGAATATGCAAAATTGAATGTTCCTTGTCATTCGGTATATGATGTCGGTAATGCTTATTTTAGGATCCCGCTGGTAAATGCGATATTCTTTATGTGATCAACAAAACAGGGAAATGATGTGGAGTTCCTCTGCAAGCGTGTATTATTAATGGAGACTTTCTTGGCCTGAGACGAGGTGTTGAGGCGAGTCCAGAGAGACGGGTATCAGGTTAAGCTAGCTAGCATTGAGAGCTAGCAGGCTACTCCGTGTAAACCAGACACTGGCATCCTGTTGTTGTCTGGAAGACTTCCAGTTATACAGTTACTGCACTGCCACACAAGCCTTGTTGATGTGACCTCTCTCTCTCTCTCTCTCTCT
The DNA here is from genome assembly GCF_904848185.1 of Acanthopagrus latus. NCBI lineage: Eukaryota > Metazoa > Chordata > Actinopteri > Spariformes > Sparidae > Acanthopagrus > Acanthopagrus latus. Next base: position 12,871,562 of record NC_051045.1, read on the forward strand.
CGCTCGCTCTCTCTCTCTCTCTCTCTCTCTCTCTCTCTCTCTCTCTCTCTCTCTCTCTTTGTGTGTGTGTGTGTTTGTGTGTGTGTGTGTGTGTGTGTGAAAGCAGAGACAAGTTACTAAGTGTCATGATGGAATCTTCCCTGAAGGGAGACACCAATGGAGACACACACACACAATCTCACTCAGTTCACGTCTGGGGAAATCACCGACTCATAATTTCTTAGAAACTTTTCCTAACCTTGACCATTTTGTTCTTTCCAGCTGAGGATGCTGACCCCAATTAAATCACCCATCACCAAGTCGGATATGTTTCTACAAAAAGAGCAGGAGACATGAAAAGACGTGATTTTAAAATCCCAGAATATATTGCGTACATTACAGTAAATTGTATACTGAAATGTTATCATACATACAAATACAAATACAGTGTAATGGTCTTGTTGGTGTGATAAATCTGCTGTAGCCATGACAATGCAACCCTCCTAACTTCTTGTACAACAGTGAGTTTACAGACGAGTGGCTCGACTAGTCGTAAAAACTGACTCTGTACTGTCGTCATCACCATGGAGCTCACACATATGCTTACCCAGAGATTCAGACATGACACCGAGCTAAAGCTATTACCAGATAAAATTATATTCCTGGATCCCAATGAGCACGCCTCTTTTTTTTCACTTTTCAAGATTTCTCTCTACTTGGAAAACAAGTTAAAAAATAGATATTTATAAAACGTGCCACTAGAAGATCACACTGCTACAGCAGCTACATTTATAATCAGTCCTTCGAAACAGAATGGATCATGGGACATTTTGGCCTATAATATCCCCTGGCCCTGAAACAAGTTCCCTTTATCCCCTTTATTCAGCAGACATCTTTGGCTTCTTCCTTCTCTCTTTCACTTTCTTGGTACATTTTCTGATAATGGTGTCACTGAAATGTTTACTTTATGTGAAATCCCAAATTTTGAAGCATAGTATCTACATCATACACAAATAGGATCCACTGTGTGTGTTAAATTGTATGCCAGGTCAGAATGCATTTAGCTCTCACAAACAAGTGCTAGACTGGAGAAAGGTTACAACTTCTACATTTTCAACCGAGCTGAAATCAAAAAAATACTGAGTATATATATATGCAAGATACACATGTAGGTATTACTGTAAGATTATGTATGGCAAATTCAGCAGAATCTCAACATTACATAAATTAAGGCACTCCATTATAATACATACTGTAGAGTCAGACTGCTAATGACAGTGGATGATTCTTACCCAAGCTACTCATCAAAAAGGATGAATAAATACAACAGAATCATGATAAATAAATAAATAAATAAATACAGCAGGGCTACAATCTAGACACAAGTCACTCACTGACAACACATACAGGAGAAATGAGCTTGGTTTTTTTCCGCTATTTTTTTTTTACAACCTGACAAGTTACCTATCTATAAGTTGGCCATCAGTTATTTGCAGACAGTGGCAGCATCTATTGGGAGCCAACTGAACATTTGCCTCAAGCGATGTTCACAAAGAAAAGTCAAAATCGTTTTTCAGATGCTACACACACACACACACACACTGTTATGTAGATGCTCAGAGTAATGTAACCTGTCGCTCACATTTTTCATCTATGAATCGTCCTGAATATCTGATGAGGCATCCGCATAAAGGTCATTACAAGTAGCAGCTCTGTAATTGTATAAACGTTGGTTGTCAAATTTAACTTTTTCTTTTTGACTATCATTAAACACAACTGGTTTAAACCTGTCCCAGGCCTATTCTTAACAGACTACAGTCACATGGCGGCCATGTTCCTCTGACGTCATACTCAGGGTGTGAAGCTAAAATGCTGGGATAATGTTATGCTGCTGTGTTTCAAAATTGCAGGTCATAAAAGCGTAGGGAATCTGAGAAATAGTTATAATTTCACCGCTTCTCGGTTGATGAGCAACTGAAAAGATGATGATGAAAATCTGGATGGACATGGCGCCCTACTTCAAGGTGAAATGACATATATGATAACCCATTAGCTCGTGTTAGCATTCAGTCATTTCCCAGTTACCATTTATGTCTTGCAACCTGGAGCTTAGCAGTAGGACATTTAGGCTTTTTCACCCTTGGTGTGATGTCACAAGAAAATGGCCACTGTGTGAATATGGTCTACTACCCCGGGAGGCACTGTGAAAATCTCAGTGAAGCCGGTGGGAAAAATGTTCTAAATAACAGGGTTAATGGCCAATGGACAATGAAAATAAACCAAAATTATATAAGAAACTTAAACAATCATTATTTACTGTTGAATTATGACAATGCGAGATGTTGATGACCTGTTTCTATGCAACTCAAGGAAGAGTTGTAACACAAAGTAGACTTGAAATATGTTGACATACAATCTTGAATATAAACATAATGAATTCCTCTACTTCAATGTGTCATTTTCATATTAGACACAAAAGAGGTAAGTACAGCACATCCTGTACATTATTATAAAACACTAAGTACATATATTCTTTTTATTGATCCCATTAGACCATCAGTCGAGGGATATCCGAGCAGTTAATTTCAACAGTACCACTCTTCTTCTTTAATGTGTCTTTCCTGCTTTGTGGAAATGTCCCACTTCTGTAAATTACGTCCTCCTTCCCTTTGTTACTTTACTAGATGCCATTGGCTTTATTTAGTGAGGTTCTACTACTGATTTTGTTATCTGTCTCAGCATTCATGGCTTGTTCAGCAGCATCTGTCAAGGGCAACTTCTCCTCTGCTTCCGTCTCTCGGTGGTAGAAGTAGTTGAAGTTGGAAACAATGACGGGAACAGGCAAGGCAATGGTGAGCACACCTGCGATGGCGCACAAGGTGCCCACCACTTTACCCCCCATGGTAATAGGACACATGTCCCCATAGCCGACTGTAGTCATGGTAACCACAGCCCACCAGAAGCCGTCAGGTATGCTGACAAACTGTGTGTTAGGCTCGTCTACCTCAGCAAAGTAGATAGCGCTGGAGAAGAGGATTACTCCGATGAAGAGGAAGAAGATGAGCAAGCCAAGCTCACGCATGCTGGCCTTCAGGGTCTGTCCCAGGATCTGCAGCCCCTTGGAGTGACGTGAGAGTTTGAATATACGAAACACCCTGACCAGGCGGATGATACGCAGGATGGCTAAAGACATGTTCTGTCCTGAGCTCTCTTGTGGCGTCGTGATCATCTCCGTGATCACAGTAACAAAATACGGGATAATGGATATAATGTCAATCATGTTCATGAGGTTGTGGAAAAATTCCCTCTTGCTCGGACAGACCAAAAATCGCACACACAGCTCAAAGAAGAACCACGCAATGCAGGCGGTCTCGATGATGAAGAAGGGATCAGAGAAAGTTGTGGGCTTCACACCAGATGGAGTCACGGGAGTGTAAAATGCAGATTGGTTGAAAGGCTGAACTGCCGTGGGCACAATTTGGTCAGTGTCATCTCTGAATTCTGGCAGCGTTTCCATGCAGAAAATAATGATGGATATGACAATAACAAATACAGACACCAGTGCAACACCTCGGGCTGCGTTTGAGCTTTCTGGGTACTCAAACAGCAGCCAGAATTGCCTATACACATCATTATCAGGTAGAGGGATCTCAACGTCCTTAATGAATCCTTCGTCTTCTCTGAATTGCTCCATGGCCTCAATTCCAAGCTCATAGAAAAGAATTTCATCGGCAAACACATCCAGGGGAACGTTAGCTGGACGTCTGATCTTGCCCCCTGACTGATAGTAATACAAGATCCCATCAAAGCTGGGTCGGTTCCGATCAAAGAAGTACTCATTCCTCATTGGATCAAAGTAGTCCATCCTTTTCAAAGGATCTCCTAATAGTGTGTCAGGGAACTGGTCCAAAGTTTTTAGCTGTGTCTCAAAACGAAGTCCGGCAATGTTAATGATGACTTTCTGGTCTCCATCATCCAGCCCTCGTTTATCTACAAACAAATCCTCGCAGCACTCCTTGGCAAGCCGGCTGAAGATCTTCTCACTCTCTTTGGTGCCCTCACTGTTTAGCAGCAATTTCCAGTTGGAGATCATACTGGCGCAGCTACTGCGCCCCTGTCTGCCCGGACTTGGCATGGTTGGGGACTGGGGTATTGCTAGTGTCTGTGTATGTGGAGTGGGCGACGATGAGGTGGATTCCCACATGCAGGAGGACACATAGCTGTGGAGGGGGGGCGTAGAGGACCGCTGAGCGGCCCGCAGATGGTAGTTGCTGTCCAGGCTGCTGTGCTCAGGGGGTATGTCCACCGTGAGACACGTGGTCTCGTCAGCATCGGTGTCCACCTCATCCTCCAGGCTGCCATTGAGTTCATCCAGGCTCTCAAAGTCTACCAGCGCCACCTCCATGGCTGCGGTTCAGCCAGCGCAAAGCCTTGGGACCCCAGGATAACACACAGACGGACAGATAGGCGGCTCAGTCACCAGAGTCAGCAGCGGAGTTCTAGCAGCCAGTTATCAGCAGCACTTACAGAAAGCAGGAAACCCTCTTATTCTCGATCGCCTCCAATACCTGTAGAATGAGAGGGACAGAGAGGGAGAGACTCAGTGTGTTGCTGTCAGTGGCAAGGGATTTGTTTTGTGTTAATTGCAATCAGGTGACGTCAGAAAGCACGTTTTATCATGTGTTCTTGTTTCTTAGATACCAGTCTCTCTCGAAACCAGCACGTGAGAAGGATGGACAAGAGAGGGAGATAGAGAAAGGAGGGAAGAAAGAGGAGGGAAGAGGGAGATGGAAAAAAAGAAGACAACAGTTGTAAGAATTCATCTGATGCTTTTTGACATAGTAGAAAACTCCCTGCTGCTTGTTTTCACAGTCGGTTATTGTGGGGGCACTGTCATGACTAATGTAACTGTGAAGAAGGAAAACAAAACAAAACAAGACAGTTACTAAGTATTTAGATGTAAGTTCAGCTAATGGAGGACTTGTTTATTTGCTATGTTTGTTCTCTGATCACTTTGTTAGAGGGCAGGCACATGATATTTACTACTGTACACACATGGTATCTCTTACTAAACAATTAAAACTAGTTCATGCTCTCACTGGCATACATTTGCACGTGCATTATTTTTTTTTTCCGCACAAATATGACACCTGCTCAAGGGAAAGGGTATCAAAGTACACACTCTGTAATGACTCAGATGCAGGTAGACGGCGAGGAGGGTAGTGCAGGGTAACTGGGGCTGTGCATACATTAGTGCATAATTAACTGGCTGCACAGCGATAGCATGGGGCCTAGCTTCCTCCAGACACCGGGGCTTGCATTCAAACTGCACTGCACTACATCATTTCTCCAAGAAATCAACTTAGCCCCTCACGTGCAATGTGCCTCTGACCTCAGATTCACCCCACCCACTGTGAGTTTCCCCCCAGCATAAAGATCGCACTGAATTGAAGCTGTGCATGCTTTAATCTGAATGCATTTGTCTGAATGTGCATCTGTGTGTCCATGCGCAGTGTCCCCTCTGCTGTCCATGTGTGTTTGTGTGTAATGTCCGTCTGCTGTCCATGTGTGTTTGCATTCGTGTGTGTGTGTGGCCGAGCGCTGACGTCTGCAGATGTTTAATTAAAGACTCCAGAGATGAGTCACCGCCTAAAACCAGTGCTAGTGATACCAATCCTGCTGGGAGACGGAGGAGAGACAGAGGGAGAGAGAGAGCGATGAAAGAGAAAAGGAGGAGGACGTGAAAATTGTTGGGAAGACAAATGTGGGAGGGATGAGGACGGAATGCAAAAAAGCACCAGAGTGACAAAAAAAGGGAATGGGAGTTGATCCGTGGGTGGATGGATAGACAAGATGATGAGGGAGCAGACATGACTGAGAGAGAGGGGTGGGTTATCAAGAGGAACAGATGATGACTCAGGGTTAAAACAATGTGAAAGACTATGCATACAAAGCTAGTAAAGATGTTGGGAAGAGGTTAGAAGAGTATTGTCATTGCAACACTTGACGAAAGCCATACAAAAAGTAAAATAATATAATGAACCTCTCCTCTCCTAACCCCTCCTCTTGAACCACAGGACCAAGAATGAAGTCATTTGATCGGTTGAGCAACCGGCAACTTTTACACGATCCTAAAAATAGCAGCTGGAAAACCAGCATGCTGCCAAGATCAATACCTACATAACTAATTTAGTCAATTATATTGCTGCGCTTGACCAACTCCTAATGTTTTTCCAATAACATGCCATCGATATTTAATTTTGCCTAATGTAGCGAACAGAACTGCCCACTCTCTGAAAATAATGGCAAGGCAAGTGACTGTGCCGACTCTCCAGGGGAGACAAATGATTTTCAAAACATGGTCGCACTGATTCAAATGACCTCAGACCTGGTGGGGGTGAAATGTTCAGGTCAAGATTTTGCTTTCCCTTAAAAACAGAAAGAAATGTGAGATTGTGAAATGTGCTCTCTGTGTTAGGGATTGAATTTCATGAGCTGCAATGTAGAAAAATCTGTTCTGTCCACGGTAAAGAAACACGGTAATGGGGCCTTCAGTATAAACTTCCCAGATAAGCTTATAGACAGAGTAATAAACATGCAACACACATCTTACCTTTCCTCACAAGAAGCCTACAGACCCTGTGTGTGCAATATGCTGCAAAAAACAAAAACAGGACATAAAACGTTTCCTCCACAGGTTCTGCCACTCCTGCAGCTTCCTGCTACCTCCTCAATTGGCATCAGAATGACTAATCTATCACGGACTACAGTGGGTAACCTTATGCTGGAGTAGAAACTAGAGCTGGGGCAAAGGCCACATGCACACAACGTGTGCACACGCGAACACATGCACACAAGCACGCAAACAGGCCACAGCAAAACAAAGAAAAGCAGTAAACAAACAAATTTGGTGATAAATATCCACAATTTAAGTATGCTCGTAGATATTTTTTCTCTTTGCAGGTGTGTGTAAGAATGTGTTTGTCTGGCCACGTGTACGCCGTCGCTCAGTGGCCTCAGGGATGTTGTGCTCAAAGCCCTCTGGACTGGAACGGTGCGATTAGATCCTCAGATCTGTCCATGCTTGACTCACTCACCCTACACACACACACACACACACACACAGAGGCCGTATCCATAACTGACTGATTTACAGTATCACAATAAATAATTGATGTTTAACAACTCCATTAACATGTTCAACACGACAGGGAAAGAACGACCGATGAGAGAGCGACATGTCCCTGGGAAAGCACCCTTTCTCACCCCCACACAGCTTTCCCCAGCTTTCACTTTCCACTCATCTGAGCTCCGATATCATCACCTCTTTCAACTCTTTAACTATAATCCCCCATCTAAGCTGGACGCCTTGTGAACATGCATTATTAATGATGTTCAGTCTCATATCTTGTGTCACTGAAGCAGGAAGAAAAAAGGGGACATTTAATCCCTTAAGGGCACCCCTAAGTATATTTGTTGTATATGATTTTATGTCAAATTCCTCAGGGCGACACTGATACACACTCGAACATACCTCCCTGTCCTCACGTTGTAAAATATATTTAAACACACAGGCACGGAAGGTGAGCTGCCACCCTTATGATTCCTAGAGCATGTGTGAACAACTGGTCCTCTCAAGGAGGTTTTTGTGTGTCATTTGTGTGATTGTGAGATTCATTAAATTCCTGTTTTATGCCCTTCAATTTGATTGCTGAATTAAAGGTACCCACACCAGGATGTTAGTTTTATTATTCTATTTTTATGTTTATTTTTTTATGTTTATTTTTTAAGCTTTTCAGCAACAACAGTGTTGGTATGAGAACCTTTCACTAACACTATCCAAACCAAATGATTACTAATCAATGCATTTTGGCAACACGGTGTAAAAATACAATGTCAAATCAGACTTGATATTCTTTGTTCTTTCTATGTGCTTTACTTACTGTCAAAACCTGAAATCACTGTATTAGTTTGTGATTGAACCATGTCTGTGATAACGAGAGACAGTATATGGGAAGCCATTAAGGCCATAAATACATACATCACTTGCACATACATACATACTCTCAGTATGTGAGAATGCATATGTGTGCAAATTAAGTGTGTGTACGTAAAAGTGAGCATGTATATATGTAAAAGTTAGTATGTGTATATGTTAAAGTGAGTATAACGCAGTGAGGTGGCATGATCTCTGTGTTAATGGTACTTACAGTATCTTTCTACAGCACACTTTTACAGATACCTGCAGCTCAGAAGCTTGGTGGTTTCTTATTTCAGCTGTTTCACCTCCTGCTCTCCCATCCCTCTTGAAAAGTTTTCTTCAGCGTAACATACATGAAAAATGGTAAAGTACAGTAAAAAAGTGAAATCCATGCACCTACTTTGACAGCCCAGTTGCAAACCACTGATACATTCACATCTGATGGCTGCTTCAGATTTTGTTTCAACATGTGAAACCACCGGATATTTCTGAGACGGCACCGCGGCATTTAAACACTTTTAAGTGTGGAACCGCTGGATATTTTTAAGGAGACCTCTGGACAATTTCCAGCCATGGTTGTGGTGACAAGTGTCATTAAGGAGACCCTGTGACATCTCCAGTTATTTTGATCCTACTTGTGACTGGTGTTAACAATCCCAAACAACATTTTCTCCATTTACGTCTATGGCAACGTTAACTCCCAAGGTTGTTAACCCTAGCAGAGCTTAAGATGACATTGATGCCTTTTTCCCACATCTGGCCAGAAGGCACATCTTACATAAATTAACTCTTCACCTCCAACATATGGACACTGGATTTAAGATGCTATGTACTATTTGCAATTTACAAGATCAGCTGTTTCATTAAGGGATCAGCTTATTTACCGTCTGCCAGCCGTCTTTAACTCTTGTGGCAGATACAGCCGCTGAGGAATTGTAGTGAAGTCCACTACGCTCCCATTTATAAACTCATATACCTTGCATGTACAGTTTATCAATGTAATTAGCTGTTTCTCTTTGACCAATGGGGTATGGTTGTTTATTCAAGATCCATACTTGTTTTGTTGGTATAAAAGGTCACCACTGCACCTGCACCTGCACCTAAGAGGCAAAATAGGGACCTAACTACCTGTATGATTTTTGACTGCCCACAAAAATGGAGAGATTGTCAATCTAATGTTACCGGTCGCATAATAGCAAGTTGCACCGTGTTAACTGTGGTCCCCTTCTGGCCCTTGAGTTAAAATCCCTGATCCTCGCCTGGTCACATCAGCGCAAATGCATCAATCAAACAAAAATAAATAAAACTAGACAGAAACAGTCCAAGAGATTGTGCATTGATAGAATACACATGATAAACGTTTTTAGATTCCATGACTCATACATAATATACATTAGTTTATTAATTAAATGAAGAAAGAAGAAAAACCTACAGGAATTGAAAATGTATAGCTATGTAGGATGAGGCCAGGATGTACCCTGCCTTTGCCCAGAGACAGCTGGGATTGGCTCCAGCAAAAACCCCGTGACCCCTTGAAAAAGGGATAAAGTGGTTACGGACAATGACATGACATGACTTAGGATAAGTGTACCAATACATTGACATATGCATGAAAAAAAAACAAAAAACTCCAGCAGCTGTGCTCTGAAGCTGTGAGGATGAAAAGCTTCTACAATGGCATTGTCACCTTGACTCGTGTTAGGACAGCGTAAAACAAGAGGTGTCATATGGGGCCCAAGCCAACCCACGGTGGTCCGAATATTCTTGCCATGCTATTAATACCCACGGGGCAGTCAGAGTGCGAGAACCATATGCTCTAATGCATGCATTTGGCTGGGAAAAAAGCTCTGAGTGGGACAATAAGGGAATCCGCACCATAAATATAATATTGCATGCTGCGCTGAGCTGCTGTACATTTCAGTAAGCTCACCGCGGTGTGTAAACATGAACAGATGTTCAGGCAGATCTAGCTTAACCGGGAGGCAATCCTTTCCCTGCAGGTTGGCAAAAAAATGCATTTACATGTATTACGAATATTTACCCTACACTTCAAAACATTGTGTGACATTTGCTAGCATTTAACCTCTTCTGCTTTTATTGATAATTCGCTAATTGCAATGTAAACAGTTGTAACACCAATGTTACTGTCTCAGGAGGTGTGGTAAAGGCGCAGTGTTTGCACTTAATGCAGACGTGGTGTCTCTCCAAGTAAGCTGATTTAAGTCAGGTATATGCTTCCTCCCCATTAAGAGCCAACACATAATGTCAAGTTTGTTAGTTGGGGAGCAACGCTGCTGTTTTAAGGGCTCAGATCTGAGACGTCAGAGGTTTCATAAAAGTCCAACAATTGATCCAAGTTGACCTGTTTTGTTAAATACTGTTAATGTATCCCCTCTGATTTCTTGTGTTCATTGTATTACTGATACACTACACTGTACTGCACAGAGGTATATCATACCATACTGCACTAAATACTGTCCTAAACTATAAAGTGTATATGATACGCTTCAACACAACCTCAAGAAGTGTACACAAGTCAGAAATACGGTTATACATATTCAGAGAAGGGTTTCATGAACATGAAACATATCACAGAATATCCTTAGATCCAGATCCTATTTAGCAGAACCCTGATTTTGGTTCAGCAACTGATGTATTAAATCGTACTGAATTAACAGCATACTGTTCTGTATCTATTTCCACCCCCAGTCCCTAAATAGTCTGGATGATGTGTAAACCATAAATAAAACATAATGTGACATTTTGATAATCCTTTTTTTTTTTTATAAAGACACACACTTAATATGAACACTTGTAGTGAATGCTCAAAAAGACCCGATTTACCTGGTTAACAGGTTCATCTGTAACAGGTGATAGTCTCGTGATTGGGTATGAAAGGGAAGTCTTCGGCAGGCTGGGTAGGTTCACATCTTTGTGAATTACAGGGACTGTGTGATATTACTACACCGGCTGATGACTGCATTTGGTTTTTACTCACGTTTTACACAGCATCCCTACTTTTATTTAGAGCCCATGCTGCACTCTACTGTTGAGCTGTCAATCACCTTTAAATGACTGTAGTCTGAAGTCCAACATACTTTACAGAATGATATTCATTTTCACAAGAATAAATCTGCAGCGTGCCAGATGTTTGCAGCTGAGCTCAGTCAGTGTATCGGCTAAGTGCGCTCACAGAAGTGTGTAGGCGTTAACGTTCTATTCTGCGTAAAGAACCGAGGGGAGACATTTTCACTTCAGTTTACAGTAAATACAGTACGACTGAACTTGTACTGTATGTTGGACCCTTTGACATGCTCCTGTGATGTGGTGTGGGGTTTCCTGCTGTGTGAGGGCACAGAGCTGGTATTTTTGGACCAGAGTTTTGGACCTATTAAGCAGATTAATACAGGCTGGGCAGCTCAGTGCTATAAGCCGAGGGATCTCTTCCGTCAGATCAACACAGATACAGCGAGCCATCACAGATAGGCACATGAACAGGGAGGGTTACCCCCCTTCTCCACACACACACACACACACACACACACACACACACACACACACACACACACACACACACACACACACACACACACACTTACATGGATAAATATAATACCGCTTCTTGATGCATCAGATACAACACAGAGAATGAGTGAGCAAACGGTTTCTAAGAAAAGAATGAGGCCATTATCAATTATTAAGCATTCATAGCTATTTTCATTCATTGTAAAGCCACACTATAAATCTTCTGCCACTACTGGTGACACAATCAAAAATGCCGACACACTGTGAAGTAGCATGGGGTCATGGGCCTCACTGACAAAGATGAAGTCTTTCTGACATGAGACGAGTTAATGTTTCAAAGTTTAGTTCCTGCGACATTTAGCCACGTTCGTGCACTTCCTTCCTCTCTCTTCGCCTCTCTCCTGGAAGTCATAGTGACAGACAGCCGTACAGATGGCAGTTGAGAATGTATTTTTAATTATCACACATCTATTATCGGAATAACAGATTTTTTTTTTAGCATACCATCACCTCGTCCCACTCGTGAGCTTTTCAATCACTTACTATAATATGAATTAAAAAAATATCCATTTGGTAATTCAGTTTGTACGACCGGAGCCAAGTGCTGTCTCTCATTAATGGAGCTAAAAATAGACACAACATGGCCCCTCAATGATCTTCAGCGTGTGTCATATGAGGTGATGTTTGTCCTGTAGTGTGTGTTTGAGTGTGTGTGTGGAGAGAAAAGTGAGCAAAGATCTGGCAAAACACTTTTTAAAGGAATATGTTCTAGTTATTCTGTATATATTCACCTGTTTGAACAACCACAAACACAGTTTTGTCAGCTCCTCCCCTGGTGCACTGTGCAGATTAAAATTCAGTGCCATGCCATCCTTACTACGTCAGTATGATGTCACCTGTCACAGTTTTGTGGAGACTTAAGAGGCAGCTTGAAATCTGACTTGTAATTCTCTTTGATGTAAAAAGCTCTTGATGTGAAGTTGGATGCTTGTGTGTCTCTGTGTTGTTATTGAATGAAGAAGATAATTCTGAGAGAAACCGCAGCTTGATTATTAACCAAAGCCCAGAGTGACTGAAGTATGTTAAGCTTCCAAGGTTTAAACTGTTCACAAATGCATCAGTTTCAATGGTGAACTGAAGAGAGCTGACATTAAATAATGTTTTTTTTTCACCCATTTTAGCCATCCCTGCTCCAGACATCTGTAGCATCTGGAGCAGATTTGTGGTCTACGTGCAGCCACGAGGCATTCATAAGATGTCACTGATGCTGACATGGGTGTGTCTGTAGGCTCCAGGCCAAGTCCCAGTGCACAGCAGCTGGGACCAAAATCCTCCCTTGGCCTTCTGACAAGACACACACACACACACACACACACACACACACACACACACACACACACACACACACACACACACACACACAAAACAACAACATCACCAACGATGTACAGCCCAATCAAAAACTTCCCACAGGGCATCTAAAAACAGCACATGGGCCATCTTTATACACTGACAACACTGAGGGCAAGTACACAGGGTCATCATACAAATAATAAATCAAAAGATTTCAATAGTAGTTTGATTTTTTTTCTATGTTCCAACTCACCTGGGCTTACAACTTGAAGCCTTTCCCCAAATTCTTCATTAACTAGTTTTCAGATCTACAGCACCTGCCTCTCACTCAGCGCTAAGCAGAAGTTAAACATCTAATAGTTGTTGCTGTTCAGGCTACTGCGTAATGCCTGGTGAAAAGTACACGGCAATGCAGTTCAATGAAAAAACAATGAGCAAATTAGTGTTTTTGCAAACTGGAAGTGCCAGATGGTTTGTTACACAGAGCCATCTGGAAAGGCGCTACTAGAATTTTTTTGGGAAAAAGAAAGGGACTGAACAAAAAAATTAAAATATCTAGCTATCATGGGCTAACCTCAACCAATCAGATCTACAGCAGCAAAGTGCTATCACTACCACCAGTGGTGCCTGTTGGTCAATCAGACTGTTAGACGGTAGAGAGAAGAGCGAAAACATCTTTACCATCCTCTTTCAATGAAATACACTCTCCAGTTCTGATAAAACTTCTGCTATGGCAGCACCTGCACTAAACTCTTGAGGAGCTGCCATTATTGTTTTCAAGTGAACAGTTGCTTCTCTTAGGGCGCACTCACACTTCGCCCAGCAGAAGCACGACTATGACATCGTACCGTGGTAGCATCACAATGGAGAACATTTACATCATTTTGGTCATAGACGTCTCACGTTCCTGGATTTCTTGATGAAGCAAGGCAGCATAAAACACAGTTATATTTCAAGTCCATGTTGTGCACCTTTGCTTGTGCCTACACGAGCAACAGCAACGTGCCGAAGCACACCTCCGGTACCGTCAAAAGGTCAAATGTTATGATTTCATTTGACCTCAAAAGCAGTGAAGCAGACTCACTCTCACCCCTCCCACCGTCTACTGGGCAGACCACCCCCGCCCCGGCCGTCCTTCTCCACAGTGGGGATTAAATCCGTCTCATTTACAGGAATATTATGTTGGTTTTTTAGAAGCTCTTTTTTGTGCCAGATCTAGACGAGGAAAATATGGCCATCTGGTCTGACTCTCCATTACATATCGCTAATCTAAGGTGGCGCACAAACAAGCCACACACGTGCACATTATCCAGACACACACACACACACACACACACAGATAACAGATTTCACAATGCATATTGAGTGAATCTCCACATCTGCTTGCTAAATAACCATATGCATACTCTACCAGTTTTGATCCCTAAAGACTTTCTCTACCCGTAGCAGATTGCTAACTTGAACGGTGTGGAAGGGCTCCAAGCATCAAGCTTACTGGTGCAGTTCATGAAAACGTAACCACTGATGGTGCTCAGCAAGACAATATAGGGATTTATGGCTTTTGGTTGCTGATGGTGGTAAAAGGATAGCAATTGTTTGCTTTTTGCTCCAACTTTAAGAGTGTGACTGGATCACAAAATGGAGTGTGCGTGCGTGCCATGATAGGTGGGTGGAAGATGGAGGGCCTCAGCTGAGTTGTTAGCGATTCCAGGAGGAATGAGGGAGTAAATGAGACGTTTAAATATTCAAGGAATCAGACCGAACTTTAATTAAAGAGGATGTATGTGTAGATGGCTGCATGAACGCCTGCATCAGACAAAGGCAAAAAGAACATGGCATTAAATATTAAGTCAAACTGGGGTCGCATTATTCCAGTCAAGGGGCCAGACAGAGGCAGGAAGTAATACAAGGGGTTCTTCACCCGAAGGTGTCACTTCTCATACGTGTCAAAATTAAACATCCTTCTTACTTTTGTTATATCAGCCTCTTTCCAGATCAAGGTTTACCCATGAAATACGCATGATAGCCTACACTCATTAAATATTACATTCATAATGCAAGGTGAGGTTCCAGCTTTCCTTGATCCTGAGCATCTTTGACAATAATTAAAAATTAGGGTTCAGAAGGGCGGGTCTGGGGTGGCATTGGCCAGCCCTGAAATCTGATTGGCCACCCCATTATTCTTAAGATATGATTGGCTAGCAGTATGATTAGTATTTTTACATGTGTGACTTTTTTCTTTTCTATTTAATCTACTTTTGGAAACTTTACATTATATTAGTTTGGTCCCACTCTGTTGTGTTCTATTTTATCTTCCAAGTTTTCTTAAGTTGCTCTGGATAAAGCATCATCCAAATTAATGTAATGTTATGTAAAAACAAACCAAAAGAACAGGAATGTTAGAACATTTAAGACACTTTAATGTTGGTAGTTAACAACATGGAATGAAGGAATATGCTTATTTCAGGGCTAATTCAGATACGGATTATTAGTAATAAAGGAGACCAACATTTTGAACTGATGTACATTTTCAAAAAGAAGCTTGTCGTGTCAAACATTAGAAAAACCATTAATGAAAAGAAACTTCCAGGCAAAGCAGTTTACTGAAGTGCTGCTGCACTATTTGTAGCACAAGTAGCAAGCAGCAATTTGAGGTTCTTTTCTTGAGTATTTCCATTTTCTTCCAATTTAAACTTCATCTCCACAACATTTATTAGATTGTTAGTTACTTTGCAGATTCCGAAAAAAGGAGGATGCTGCATCAGAGCCCAATTCGCACATTTTAAATTCAGTTATTATATCTGAATAATCGAAAAACAAATGCTGAATATCAGCTCAGATTATCGGCCAGATCAAGTCTCGGTTTACTGGGATGGAAAGGGGGCAAAAATAAAGCACCAAACATGATAACTGTGTTATGTATGATTCAGGCAATGATGGATCTTAATAGACTCTTAAATCTGTAGGTTTCTTGATTCTAACGCATAAGCTGCACGTCCTTTCCCTCTAAACTGTTTGCATAACTTTTCACCTTCCCATTTAATTGTGGAACAAAGTCAGCTAAAAGCGTTAAAGTGACAGATATAAGCTGTGCTGTGTCTGTGGTCCAGGCAGGAGACGCACAGGAGCCACGCTCGTGCAGCTGCGCAACAGCTGGATGCATAAAGAAAGAGAAGAAAAAAAAACGCACTATGAGCGCCAACACAGGGACCTGGAGCACTTGTTCCGACAGGTGGTTGGAGGAGAGGAAAGCGGCCTACCTTCAGCACCGTGACGATCCCGCAGACGCTGTTGGTGAAAGTTTGGTGCTCCGGGCCGCGCCGGAGGCATGGTTAGTGCGCTCTGGATCGACTGACCACAGCGCGCTTCCTGTCACTGTCACCCCGGGGCTGACCGCACAGACAGCAGGCACGGCGGAGGTGCCCCGGCCAATCACCCAGGGGCCAGATGTGAGAGTGATATAACAACAGCATGATTACGTTTAATTTGGCCAATTCCCCGCTCGCAAAATCCCTGTTTTTCTTCGTCCTCCAACCAAAGCTGTGTCGCTTTATCTCGAGGGGAGGAGAGAGACAGGGGGAGGGAGGGAGGGAGAGAGAGATAGATAGAGAGAGAGAGAGAGAGAGAGAGAGAGAGAGAGAGAGAGAGAGAGAGAGAGAGAGTGAGGGGGGGACTAAGGAGATTAAAAAAGGGATGTTTCCTAACCTCTGCCAGACTGCTTTATGCTCTCTTGACCACCATCAGCCATAATATCTTTCTTTACTCGTTTCTAACCACAATGTTGAAGCAAAGAGCATCTAAATGTATTTCAGATTACAGGCTCACAAGTCTGTCTTTACAGTAAACAATGCTGAAGTGCCCATGTGTGCAAAGGCAGCTGCTAATGTTACCCACACAGGGCTGCAAAGCAATTCCTTGTCTAAATTGGCTCCAGCGTTGGGGGCCCGACTGTCCTCCTCCTTGTGCACAAATGCATTTCAGAGCACATCTGGAGTTAATGTGAGGCAGTCTAACTTTAATCAGATGCTTTCTGTACATCACCCACAGTTAAGGTTACACTGTGTAGTTGTGGGGAATACATTTTAATTTGATTAGATCTTCAGTGATTTACTTTTTAATGATCAAAACAAACTAAATAAATATAAACATATATTTTCATGACTGAATGCATATTCTGAGCTGGTATTATTATCATTGTGCTCCTTTAGAGTTGCACAATATGTCGAAATATTGATACTGCAATATGGATAAGTGCGATATCCAAGCCATAAGAAGCTGCAAGTTTCTGTCAAAGGTAAAATGTGCGAGAAAAACAACATTATAATGAGGTACTGTCGTGCTGCAGTGATGCCCCGGCCTCCAAATCTTGTTCTCCAGATGTAGGAAAGCATGTTAGTCCGCCAGAAACCCCTACAGATGTCACGTCTTAATGTGTTGTTTTGATACTTTTTCCCATGAAAAAGAAAATCACAAATCAAATAGCTACCAAGTTATCTTTCCTGCCTCATTTTCTCTCTAAGCTTTTCAGCTCCTCCTTTACTTTCTGACATTTTCATCTGATCTCGCTGTTGTTGATGCACGTCTGCAGATTGTTAAAGGCATCTGGGGGCAAGCAACGCCGCTGGTCAAACAAATCTCCCAGCAAGCCCTTCTTGGTAACTTTTGGGAAGAAAACAACCAAATGAAATAAACGGTGGGTAGCCTCAGTCCACACATCGCACCTCTCTCTTCATGTTCAACTTCGTCTTCTGCCCCAACCAACGCCCACTCAAGTAACATCACTTGAGGCCATTTATTAGACTTTGTGCATCTCTCTGCGGAGCAACAACAGTTTTTCTGCTACTTTTCACCTTTTTACCAACTCTGAAATGTGAAACCAGTGTGGATTGGAGTGGAGTTCTCCTTTTTAAAGACTGTAAACTGACAATATTTGACTGCAGAACTATACAGAGGATTGTTGGCTGTGTTCTTCATCTCTTATGTTGAACTTGCTTGTATAAAATATTTTTTTACTGCAAGCAGAGGGACTTTTACTGCGACCCACACATGTGGCCATCTAAGTGTTGTTTAATGATAATGAACCTTCCTTTAACATGGTCTTATTGTACATTCCATTCCATTGTTGTATTTATTGCATAAGTAAGTACCTATATTGCATTTCATTAGGGCCATGCAGGTCAAAGGTGTAAACTTCCTGTGGTTGTGGAGGATTGATTTGAGCTTTGCTCACAGTCATAAGTTGCCATCATCACCCTCTAAATGTACACCTCCGCTGGCTGACCCCTGGAGCCTCTGGCTGGGGAAGAGAGATGCCACTGTCTGGCTCCTGACTGACTGAGCCAGTATGGTACACGGTCACATGTCAAGTAGCCCACAGTGTGGACAGGCTGCCCTCTGCAGGCATCTGGTGGCAATGAACACAGTTTGTTCACAGAGAGTCTTTTTTTTTTTTTTGCACTTTCTATCAATTTTCTACTTCCCCTAATGTATGTTTTTGTTCAGACTGTGTGTGAACGTGAAAATTGAGACCTTGCCCATCTCTCTTAGCTGCCTACACAAGTTGTTTAATGCTGCTGGACTGTGGATTTCCTCTTGAAAGGCTCGGGTCAGATTTTAATGATAATACAATAAGCCAGACTAGACGTAGGCAACCAGGACTTCAGATAAGAAACAGGAGCCATCCCAGTACTCTCAGATATTGAATGAAAAGCATATGTGTTGCTCTCAAGATGCATCCCTGAGACTAGTTCTTTAGCCCATCTTCTACTGCACAGCCACACAAGTCTGGATCATTCTGCCTGTTTATGTGCGTTTCCACCACCTCGCTCCATATTCACGAGCAGGGACGTCGACTTCCAGGAAGCCAGTTCTGCATGTCTTAACAGGCCTGATCGCCTGCTCATCTCTCACTCGCTCACTCACTCGTCTGTCTTTTCCCAATTTCTCCCAAAACTGCTACTGCCAACATTCTGTCTCTGCTCTGCTTTCCCATCAGAATCACTAAAAAAGTAGGCCAAACGCAGAACTACAAAGACAAAAGCTCACGAGAATGGAACAGAAAAGGGAAGATTTTGCGCAAGACTGTTAAATTATGCTTCTGGTTTATATTGTATTTCTTCCTGGGGGAATAAACAGCTTACTCGTTCATATTATTCTGCATTAATTCAGCAAATTGCTTCATCCGTCACTGGTATGGTTTCAAGCCTCCTGTCCCCTGTTTCTTGCCTGGTCTCTCTCAAGCCGTATCACAGATTTTCTTAAAAAAGTTTGTGACCCATTAAAGGTCCCAGCCTGTAGGTTTCAGTGGCATCTAGTGGTGGGGTTGCAGATTGCAACCAACTAAACACCCCTCATCTCACTCTTTTATACAGTGGCTGCTAAGACTGTGATGAAATGAGAAAGTGTCTTTCTATAGCAGCAGTGATTTTTCTGGGCTTCTGCAGCAACATGGTTGTGCAACATGGAGGACGCTGGAACCTGTGGTACAAAGGCTCTGTCTGAGAAAACAGGATTCTTAGTTTAAGGTAATCAAACACTGATGAAAACACAATATTTAGCACCGAACCTTTAAAGGATGATGTGGTCATGATGCTGAGTTTTTGTTTTGTGATTTCCTACTTTTTGTTGAAAGCCTCTCCTTGTTTTATCTCCTGTTTTTGTATTTGAAATTCAGCCCCTGTGCATTTAAGCTTGTGCTCTTCCATCACCCTTGTTGGTTTTGTACATGTTGCTCCTCAGTCCTGTGTATTTTTCCCCCCCTCAATACCATTATAATGACTCACATTACACACATGCATTGTATAGAGGAGATGAGTGAAGGGGCTGCCACACATAGGCACCTTGACTGTGCAATGCCCAGGATATGAACTAGCATTCTCCAACATACTTTTTTTGGTCAAAGTTGGACTTGAGTCAGCGAACTTCAAGTCCCCAAGCTAGGTCCCTACGGACTTAGCTATTGCCACCTTCCTCTTGTCATTATGGTTTGTACCTGGTTTGTGTTTTTGCGCCTGGATTTTTGCTATCATCACCCGCCTTTTGTTTTTGCATGAAGCTTTAGCTCATTAACAATTGCTCTTTGTCACATCTTCCTGTCTTGCCATAGTGTCTTCGGTTTGTGTGCTTTTTGCTCAACACAACAGCTATAATTTAAAAAATTATACCCTCACTCTTCTTTGGTTGGATGTTTGAACCATGGGACAAAAAGATGGAGGCAGAGTAAATGAACCTTTGAGTTATAGATACAGTTACCAAAGCTAAGTAAGCATTGATTGCTAATGCTCCTCAATCACCAGCCCATTATGTAATCCACGTCTGATGCATGCTTGATCAATACACTAAGAGGTATGAAGACCATTAGTGTGTGTGTGTGTGTGTGTGTGTGTGTGTGTGTGTGTGTGTGTGTGTGTGTGTATCCAGTGAGCTTGTGTGTCTACATTTGCAAATCTGTGTTTATCTTGTGTGGGCGGTCATCTCTACAATCACTCAAAGATGACTGTGTGTCCTTACTAAGTTCACTGCTTACTTGATGCTCACGCCCAGATAAAGCAAACTGGGACCTGTGACACAGAAATCCACAAACACACCTGGAGATGGACAGAATATACATTCCAAGAGAGAAAAAGGGAGACAGGGAAAACCAAAATGGAGACCAGGGGGGATTGTAGAACATGGATTTTGAATTTATGAATTATTTATGCGGTTGAGATATTTTAAGCCCCCCATATAATGTCTGTGAGCAATGAGTGGGTGGAGGTAAAGAGAGGAGAGGAAGTGGGTATCATTTGCCTGTTTCCTCACTGTAGTGAGGATTATTGTACTTAAATGCACACACACACACACACACACACACACAACGTGGACAGAACAAGAACTATGAAAGAATCCTTGACGCTCATCAGCACGTTTAAACATCAGAGAAGAAAATCTCTCTGCCCTCATGTAAATGGGTTTATTTTTGGATACTGGAATTGAGATGTTTTAGCAACAGCGTGTCCAAGCTGTTAACCGATATTGACAGTCGCAGAGCAGTTTCTCTTTACTGTAATAAAACGAGGAAAGCAAAACTGAAACAACTGTCCCATTCTATAACAATGAAAGAAAAATAAGAAAGCTATGTCATACATTTTCTCTGTTGACTTCTTTTATTCCGTCTTTTTTCAGTGTTTGTTTTCCTCTTCTAAAGACACCCCTCTAGAAAAGAAAAAGAAGGGCTTGCTTGTCATGTATAAAGGGACCACCTTGTTTGAACACTTACTGTTAACAGCATTTAATGCAACAAATCTAAAATGTGACACAACTGATTTCATGCACACAGTGTCAAAGGTGTGAAACACGTTGAACACTTCTCCTGTACTGCAAACAGAGAGAAAGGATCCCAGATTTAGCTTTCCACATGCCTGCTCGTGGACAGAATAACAAAAGTGGAATAAATGATGGAGGAGTGTGTTTGTGGTAAAGGAATGGTTACCCTCTGTCCACTCAGCCGAGACGCTGCTGCATGCAGAGATGTAGCGTCAAGCCTAATATCGTGATGTGTTTTCTTCCTGTGATGCAAGTTCACTGCATCAGGCCATTCATGAGAGCCACAGGGCTAGCAGAAGTCATGCTGTTTGTCAGTCTGGACACACACTGAGTCTCGCAGGACTTTGAAATCACTATTTTAATTGGTACCCTTTAGCCGAGTAGGATTTTGGCATCTTTTCCTTCATAGTCTGATAGCCAGAAAAGGCACAGAGGTCATCTCCAGGGTAGCTAAGGTTCTGCACTTCAGACAGTGCTGGCTGCCTTCTATTCTGCAACAAAGTAAATGCTGGAAAAGCAACGTTGGGTGCGGCATGGTTTCCTTTTCTCCTTTATTTTAACATGCATGATTTTTGAGAGTCTTGGTCACTGCTGTGCTAATCAATCAGTTGTATAAGTACTCTGAAGCCGTACTCACGCAAAAGTGGTAAAATTGAAAGTCGCCTGTACAAATAGCACTTCATAAAGATTATGGAATTCAATGTACTAAAGTATGAAATGTGATATCCTGGCAATCTATTTAGGTTATATATATATATATATATATATATATATATATATATATATATATATATATATATATATATATATATATATATATATATATATATATATATATATATATATATATATATATATATATATGAATTGGTGTCCTTACCTACTGGACTAACTGACAGTCAGCTGCATACGGATTTAACGCCAAGATGCTGAATTCATTATACATAATGTCTATCCCATTCAGTATCACTTCAAATTTGCGTTTTAAATAGTGGGAATCACTTTGTCAAACACAGCTAACTGTAAAACAGATACTCTGTGCTATAAATGGATCTTCCGCGGAGACCAGATAACAGGGGAGACCCTCGCAGTGCTGCTGTCTGTGGCTGTAAGTAAAGGTATATGATGGAGAGCAGCCTATAGAATGTGGGCCGGACCCGTAAATCAGTTCAGCTCATTAAACACATTGACAGGCTGAAGCTCTCCCAGTGTGCTGTTTTTTTCCTCATTCATCCACCTCCTCTGATTCCCAAAGTCTGAGCCTCGCTCCCACTCCACCCCCGCTATTTTTCACTCCATATTCTAACCTCGCATCGTCCCTGCATCTGGGTTACTGTATAATTTAAAATCTTAAATTTTCCACTATACCTATATATAAACTGTGCCACGTACACAGCCCTCTGGCAGTCTAACTACCTAAACATGAAGGAGATATTCCCTATACAGAAAGGAAACCTGCTGCAGGGCTATTTATAGAGGAGGTTAATACAGGGGGCATCCTCGGCTGGGGGAGGAGTGATGAAAAAAAGGGTTTCCCCTACTCTAGACACACACACACACACACGTACACATGAACATGCACATGCATATGAATGAATGTACAGATGTGTGAACAGGACGTACACAGGCTTCCCCTATGGGACCTGGTGTGTCACAAATAAAGTTCAGGTTGACAGGCAATTAACTTGACTATGAATTGGTCTATAAATCAACTCATATCTCAGTTGGCTAATGTTCACAGCATGTGAGGCATTTACTGGGTCTATTGGATATTGCCTCATAAAGCATGCAAACACAAGTGCACTTGTGTCCATCAAACTGACATCCAGTTAAGAGAGAAACTGGTTGGGAAAACCTTTTAGCAATATTTCATATCAGTATTTTCTTAAGGACACTTTAAATTATTTTGTAAATCGTTGCCGACAAAATAAAATTGTTAGTCGTGACAAGACCTGGGATTAAAGGACAAAATCACCCAAATTATGTTGTCAGAATTTGCTCAGGTCGGGAGAAATTATCTAGACCACAAAACATTTCTTGTGCTTCACAGCAAAACAGTGTTGCTGCATTCTATCAGACAGCTGAACTGAGAGATGAGAACTTTACTTAAAATATATTAAAAAAAACCCAAAAACAACCAAAACAACACAGAAATTGTCTCCGGTGTAATCCAAGTCTCTAGAAGCAAGGGTTAGAACTGATTTTAAAACAGGGGCACCAGATGAGACAGGATCTAAAACAGAGCATTTCTGACAGAGGGGGAATATAGTGCTGTAGCACTGGACAGTGTGAAAAAACTGGCGTTTTTTTTTTTTTTTTTTTTAGCACTAAAGCATGTAAATTTTCTGCAAAATCAAAAAGAAGAGAAAAGAAAAATGTAATTACCTGAACATTTGCATAATATGTCTCCTTTAAAACAAACCCTCTTCTACTTCAGTTGTTTAGGAGAATGTTGCAATGCTGTCTTGCTGTGAATCTCTAAAAATGTTTTGTGGACTACAAAACTTCACCCGACTTCCCTTTTGCATAAAGGGTAGGTAGATGACAACTACATTTTTCATTTTTGGATGAACTTATCCTTTAACCTCACACACATTGACAACATGATAAACCACAGACATGGGATAAAGATGGAACACTGGCTGTCTGGCTGCCTTAAAAAAGAACTTTAACGAAGCCATGTTGAAGACATTTCTAATCAAACAGCAATCAGTGGATCAATACCCAGCAGTCATCTTGGAAAGCTGCCTGGCCACTGTCATCAGCTGATATACCGGAACCCGGCCAACTGAGACGGCCAGAGGGAGCATTATACTCCCCCTAATATACGTCTGAGAGGAGAATCAGATCACTCATTGTGCATTACTTTGGTGCTTAGCGCTGCTGGAGAGGGACGAACACAAGAGAAAACGTGTGGGAGATGAAACATGAGAGGGGCAAATAACAGAAAGGGAAAGAGAGAGCAGACTCGAGCAGCAGTGACGAGAGCAGACGGGGGAGACGACAAGAGGAGAGACAAACATTTCCAGCAGCCAGGGGAAGTGTTGGACTCTATGAAACGGCACTGATAGAGAAAATGTTTGTACATGTCCCACTCTATTTTGCACCAGGGGTCAAGAGCTGTTGCTCTCCTCGCTCTTCCTCACACTCAGCCTCACTTCCTCTCTTGCTGGCTTTATAAATAGACCACTTCGCTTTCAGAGTAGACCGCAGAGAGCATCAGATTCACTTAAGGAGAGGAGCGAGACACAAAAACATTGAGGACGTGACGGTCGATATTCGATTCACATACACATTCGGTAATGGCTCCACCGGTGGTTTCATCAATTTACATTGTTTATGGAACTTTCAGGTTTGTCTTTCGAGCGGCTTTTGTTTGATTTGCCCGAGGAGCATCAAGGATGAATATTTTATGAACGCAAGAGTACGGATATGTTAAAAACTGTTCATGATTCAGTGACTTTGCAATGTTTTGCCACAGGATCTACTGTAAATTCTTGGATTACATTCAAACAGCCACCTTAGTCAGAAGAAGCTGATGCAATCTGGCCCAATCTGAATGTGTAAACCTGTGATAATCGGTTTGATGAGAAAATATCAGCACCTAATAACCATGTAAACATTTCATTTGATCATTTGTCTTTGGTTAAAATAAATACATTCTTTCACATGTGCATGTTCAGTGGGTGACGCTCCATCCCAGAGGGACAGAAACATCAGTAGCAAAACCAGACCGACCCAGAAACACAGATTTTGTTCAACTGGCTGTGTTGTCCAGGACTCTCTGGAAAGAGAGACTTTTTCCTGGTTTAATCAAGGTTAAAGAAAAAAAAAACTAAAGAAAAAGAAACTATGGAATAATTTTCTGTTTGTTTCTGGACATACAAAGTATAATGCAATGCTGATAATCAATGAGCCCAGCAGCTAGTTTTAGCTGGCATGATTACATCAGCAACACGTTGAGACAAACTGATCTTTTCTGTGTTTTTGAATCTTCATGAAATATGAAATGCATGAGAAAGACACAACAGTAGCTTGAGGTTATCATAAAGGTGTTATTATTGATAAGACCATCATTGTTCATCATCGTTTTATAATTTACAATTCTTTTGTCTGATGAAAGTATCTCTTTGTATTCAGATCCACACTTCCCTTCATGTGTAGCAACAGACAATCTGCTTAATGGTTCAGTCTTTTTCCTTACAATAGTAGAAAAACACAGGCTTTCTTTTTTTTTTTTTTAAACAGATAGTTGAGTGCCACCATGACCGCAATACAGTGAAGAGGCTGAGGATTGTCTCACCCTCATACACACACATTTGAGACTGGCAAATAGCTGAAGGAGTTAGAGGAAGAGGAGGAAGCAGAGTAAGTGCAGGCGGTCGCCCTGGGGTAAATATGTATTAAGACAGTACAGACAGAATGCATTTGACTGAAGGCTGCATGTGTATTCGGTTAAGCCTCAGCCCCTGCACTGTGCAAGGCTCAAAGGTGAGCCGATAATGACATTCAAATAGAAAAAAAAAAAAGAAAAAAAAAGACAGTGAAAAAAACAAACAGTTCAATTATACAGCGTCTGATGACACAAACAAGTTTAAGTTCTCATAGAAATTATATTTGCTTTTGGATTTCTTAATACACTTCCACTGTTAGTCCCTGGAGCATATAAAACCTAAGAGTTAATCCACCAACTACTATACAACTTTAGTTTTTTAGGATTAATTCAGCAAGCATACACTTCGATTCCCTGCTACACAGGAATCTGTACATGGCAGAAGCTCGTTTTAAAGCTGAAGCTTTTAAGACATCATTGAAAGCAGCCGTTCAAACTCTTACATACATTGTTTACATGGCTACGTGCGTTCACCACCAGCAGTGGGCTCAAGTCCGTTCACTTCGTGGCATCGACAGAACCACAGGCATCCATCCTGACAGCAGATGTGGCCGTAAAGGTGTGTCCGGTATCAAAAGACTGGTTTTCCTTAGTTCAGATCATCCTGATGTGCTGTCCTGTTTTTTTTTTTTTTTGTCTTGACATAGTGTCACTTCAGTAGTGTGCTTGGTTAACGAGAGAGGAAGAGACGGCAGTACAGACAAAGTTTTCAAGCCACGTAAAGTCACATAGGTGTTCGAGAAGAGGTTAGAAAAATACAAGAACAGCAAAGGAGGTTGTGGGCAGTGTTTGTCTTACTTTCATTAAAATATCTCCCTTCTCAACCTTTCCTTTCTTTTATACCCAGCAGCTGGCCGTGGCTGATAGTGCAGCAACACATGCTCATAGATCTCACCTCATGTGAGCATTACATTGGCATTCCTTTTCAGTAGTCTTTGTTTAATGTACTGTATGCATCTGTGGAATATATAAACAGGCTGTAAACAGTGTGCCTTGGGTGGAGCAGAGTATACAGAGCACTACAGTCATTCTAGCCTTGAGTCAAGAAGAGCAGTGCTACCCCATTGTCTCTAAAAGCTACACACTCAGCCCTCTGTTGCTCTGGCAATCTCTTTGTCTTCCTCAGTCTCTCAAACACACACACACACACACACACACACACACACACACACACACACACACACACACACACACACACACACACACACACACACACACACACACATACACTTGCACAAACAACAGCACACACCGAGCATGATGGACCTATACATCAGAGAAACGGGCACTCAGACAGTCCCCTGGAGCATTATGATACACTTGGCTGAGCAAAAAGTCTGACTGACTGACTGACTGACTGACTGTTTGGATTTGTGTGCATCCACTGGGCTGGCAGCAGATAGTATCTCGTTGTTGTGCTTTCACTGTAAGACAGCTACTGGGCCGTGACTACAAAGACGTTAAAGCTGAAGGGAGCAGTACCTTAGTTATTGTATGAGCTGTGGATCATAGGTGCGAGAGTCAATGTGGCTCGCTGTTTCCTCTCCTGTCTGAGATTTTAGTTCAGATGTAGTTTCCCAAGCCTCCCTACAATAGCGACAACCCTCTCCGCTTCACATAGATCGACAGTATTTCCGACACCAATGGCAAGAAGAAGCATATGGAAAGCATGACACATCCTTCATACAGTATATTGCACATAGCACCAGTACTTCAATAGCTATAGGAATATATGTATGTCAACTTTGCTATTTAAGTATTATTCATACTACTTCATTCTAGAGTGAATAGTTCATGCAGCGCTACAATAGCAGGTCTGTTGTGAAGGACACATAGCAAAATGCAGGCGATGGAATGATTGTTCGAACTGAGTAGCAAAAAATAGACACTAGAAATACTCACACAAATTACAGTAATATCATTTACAAACCCAAGATACAATTTGCCAGGTGGCTGCGCATCCGTCTCCGGTCACCAGGTATTCAAGACAGAAACACTCTAAAATCCAACAGTGAAATAATGTAAATATTCTTTTCATTTCTACTTGGTCCATTGGCAGGTAAATTCGACTAATTTCTCCCAAAAATGACAAAATGCAGTCATCATATACTCACCTGCGTGCGGACTGAAAGTCGGGTGAGGTTTTTTTAGTCCACACAACATTT
Organism: Acanthopagrus latus; assembly: GCF_904848185.1. NCBI lineage: Eukaryota > Metazoa > Chordata > Actinopteri > Spariformes > Sparidae > Acanthopagrus > Acanthopagrus latus. The sequence goes on from NC_051045.1 coordinate 12,899,262, forward strand.
CTGGAGCTTCAACACAAAACGGCGTTGCAGCATTCTCCTAAAAAACTGACTTAGCGAATAGTTACTTGTTTTACCACAAAAATCAAAGAGTAAAAAATCTAAAATTCGCAGAACAAAAAGACGAGGAGGAAGAATAAATTGATGCTGGATTATAGTCTGCAGAGTGGAGGCAGGAGGACAAGCAAATGAGGCAGGGGTCAAATGTCGCTGAAGCCTTGCAGCGAGATGAGTGAAGTTTTGAATGGGGACCTGTTTCATCTGCAAACTGAGCTGAGTGGAGGGCTCCCACAAAATAAAAAAATAAAAAACCCTGCTTGTTTTATGTCACTGTGCAATCGGGAGACCAATGGAAGAAATTATGGCTAAAAGCAAGAGCATCTGACAGGGGTGCTCTAGTTTAACTGCAAGTCAGGGTTGTGAGGACCCATCGTCTGTTTTCTTTTTTTTTTTCCAGTTGTATTTTATATTTTCAGACAAGACCCAATCTTCTTCTTTGTTAAGGACAATGCTGCACTGCCGCTGTGAAGGTCCAGAAATGTTTCATGGACTAATAAACTTTCCCCCGACTTCCATTAGCATGAGGAAGAGCACATAGCAACCAAATTCTCTCTCTCTCTCTCTCTCTCTCTTTTTTTGTTAATGGTGAAGAAGGCATGAAAGGCTAAAGTGATTTATCCTTTCAATTAGGTAAGAGCAATTCAGTTGCTTCTCCAGCAGGACTGAAAAATACAAAGCTGACTTTGCCGGAATGACAATACATGGACCTTAAAAGGTGTCATAGATCAATTTTAATCATCAGTGAGCTGTGTCCTTATTACGAACACATAAAACTAGCTAATTTATCTGCCATGAACCGTGTGTTGAAAGTAAACCAAAATCTCACCCTAGTTTACGCTTTATCTCATTTTCATCTGTTTCTACAAACATGGAATGCTATGAAGTCAGTAACAGGGATACTTAACGCTGCACAGCGGTGTTAAACTGAACACTTGGACCCACGTGGCAGCTGGAGAGACACTTAACGGTGCAGTTAAGGGGACAGAGAAATAGGCACTCACTCAGAACTCTACAGAGAACTTTTTTTTCACTATCTGTCTGTCCACCTTGGACAAAAATGAAGTTGAGAAGCACACATTCATCTTATCATTTAAAAAAAAAAAAAAAAAAAAGCTATACTTCAGCAAATCAAATGAACAACAGTAACATGTCTAAAAAAAGGGAGAGATTTCCTCTGTTCACCTGCGAGCGTGCACTGGCTGGAACCATAAAGAAAGGCAGAGTCACGGCTGAGAGTGTACAAACTGTAAATCCACTTGGGTTTCATCAAGGAGAACTGGCAGGAAGAAGAAGGTGGTGCGCTATTGTGGTCCAGAATCACAGCACAGCGCTGTCATTTACGTCTACAGAGACCACTGGCCTGTACTAGGCGATATCTAGCGAGGGCCTGGGGAGGGACGCGAGTGCTTCTTCTCTGGCAGACGGAAGCAACAAATGACCGGTTGGCCAAAAGCATATTAGTATCGCTCGCTCTCTGCTGCTCAAATTCAGCACTCTCCCTGACAGATCAGCTGCGATCTAGTTGATTTTATGTTTCTCTGAGTCGGGACCTTGGCAGTTTGAGCCGCAGATTGAAGTTGCTCACGAGTGCTGATAGTATGGCCTCTTTTATGATCACAAGTTAATAGGTTAAAAATAAAGGTTATGCTGATCTTAATTCTTGTTATCGTGCATCAACTCTAGGCAGTTTGAGCAAGAAGTTAGAAACTACTGATCCCTTTACACTGTTAATATTGATTATTACTGGTTAGGCTACTATTTGGCTACTGATGCGAGCAGGACGACTACTGTCACACAGGTAAGACTAACACCATGCAGACACTGACAATGTCCTAAATGAGACGGGTGGCAGTCCTATGATATGCGCCTTAGCATACGGGAGAACATGAAGTCTTCTCCAATGACATTTTTTTCTCCACGTTTATCTCACATATCTGCTCTGGACTCCCACTCTGGGAACCGTGCGTTGGGCAACACAGGGAGTCGTACCTTAATCCTCCCTGTTACAATCTCCATAGAGCTCAGCATCTACAGTGCCTCACGTTACACATCCGTACGCTTTTTAGTAATGTTCACATAGTTAGTGTTGGCCAGGGTGCAGTTTCCTGTTTTCATGCCCTCGAGTCTGAAGTCCTCGGTGCTGTAGTTCACGGCCTCCTGGATCTCCACATAGTCAGACTTACTGGGAGAGGACACACTGCCGCTCCGACCACTCTTCTTTAGGTCGTCAGCTGAGCTGGCTTTGTGCACACTTGGACTTAGATATTGTGCCTGCTCCTCTCCCTCTGTCTCTCTGTGGTAGAAGTAGTTGAAGTTGGACACAATGACAGGCACAGGCAGGGCAATAGTCAGCACACCGGCAATTGCGCACAGAGACCCCACGATCTTGCCTCCGATGGTCGTTGGGACCATGTCTCCGTAGCCCACGGTGGTCATGGAAACCACGGCCCACCAAAAGGCCTCGGGGATGCTGCTGAACTGGGAGTTTGGCTCGTCTGCCTCCGCGAAGTAGACAGCACTGGAGAAGAGGATCACACCGATAAAGAGGAAGAAGATGAGGAGGCCAAGCTCACGCATGCTGGCCTTCAGAGTCTGTCCCAGGATTTGCAGCCCCTTGGAGTGACGAGATAGTTTAAAGATACGAAACACCCTGACCAGGCGGATGACGCGGAGGATCGCCAGAGACATCGCCTGCTGTCCTGCTTCTCTGTCTTCTGGCCTCTCTGCTAGCTCTGTGCCCAGGGTGATGAAGTAAGGGATGATGGCCACAATATCAATGATGTTCATGATGTTGCCAAAAAACCCAGCTTTACTGGGACAGGCAAAGAACCTAACCAGGAACTCAAAAGAGAACCAGATGATGCAGAGTGTCTCCACGATGAAGAAGGGATCTGTGAAATAATTTGAGCCCTCATAGATAAAGGTGCCGTTCAAAATGGCCTGGAATGGATAATTGTATTCGTCGTCATTTCGGAAAACCGGCAGCGTCTCCAGACAGAAACTGACGATCGAGATAAGAATCACCATGACAGAGATGATGGCGATGATGCGGGCAGGACCTGAGCTTTCTGGATACTCAAACAACAGCCACACTTGTTTCTGAAACTCATTCTCCGGCAGAGGCCGCTCCTCTTCCTTAATGAAACCTTCATCCTCCCTGAAGATCTCCATAGCCTCCTCACCCAGTTGATAAAACCGGATCTCCTCGGAAAAAATGTCCAGGGTCACATTAACAGGCCGGCGCAGCCTCCCTCCTGATTGGTAGTAATAGAGAATGGCGTCAAAACTCGGTCGATTCCGGTCAAAAAAGTACTCATTCCGGAGAGGATCAAAATACCTCATCCTTTTCTTGGGGTCTCCCAGAAGCGTCTCGGGAAACTGGGAGAGGGTTTTGAGTTGCGTCTCGAAGCGCAAGCCTGAGATGTTGATGACGACCCTCTCGCAGCAGTCATGATCCGGATCCGGGTCGTACTGGTCATGAGGCTGACCCGGATGTGCCGCCGCTTCATCCGCAGGGTCGCTGGTAGCAACTGTCATTCTGGAGGAAGATGGGACCTGCAGGTTTCAGACAGGGTGGGGCCACTTTGGGCCACGAGGAGATAAAGGCTCTGGTTTGGGTGCAGGCAGATCTGCCTGTGGTGAGCTACGGGACAGGGAGAAGAGCAGAGAGAAGCTGCAATAATGAATACCGAAATGTTCATTTAGATTTTGAGCATGCAAATCCAACGACTTATTGCAAGTTATTGCATTTCTGAGACATTCGTCTTATCAAAACACAAGATCCTGGCACACACCAAAAGTGAAAGTAATTCCCAGAAAATGCAGATAGGCAGGAGCAGGGTGGTAGAAAATAAAAAACGGGCAGGGAGCAGAACCATTTGAGAGAATTGGCTCCGTTGTGTCTATGTGTATTAGGTTATGAGTTCTCTCTCATATGAGGATGCAGGATCAATAAGCTCGCCCAGTAATACTGTATCAGCTCTCACAGGGTGCAATTACAACCAACAAATCTGATTATGTGCTGAGTGCTCCATATGATCTCTGAGATGAATTTCCTCTCTCTATATATATGACAAACACCCCCTCCAAAAAAAAAAACAAAAACAAAAACAAAACAAAAGCTGAGTAACACTTGATAAAGTCACTGATCAAATGAATAGTTCATTGTGTGTGTGTATGGAGACATACAGCCACGTTATCATACTTGGGTAGAGTTTTGGCAGGCAAGGAGAAGAAACTAAATCAACAAGTCCTACCTACTCGCTCTGACACTCGCGGGTCTGGTGACAGCGTGTCCTCACACAGAGTTCCCCAGCAGAAAAGTGTCCGCTCAAAAGTCGGCCTCCTCAGTCAGAGCAGCTCCTTCCCACTGGCCATTTATCACCCGAACCTCCGGCTCTGCAGCAACGTAGCAGTGGGAGTGGCAGAGGGGGGGGGGGACAAGTTACCTCCCTCCCCTCAGCTGTGACCAGCAGATACATGCTGAGTTAGGCTACAGGTTGAAGCTGGCGGCGGGCGACGGTGATGGTGGTGGTGCTGGTGCTGGTGGTGTGTGAATAAAGTGGTGTATGCCTTAAAACGCTGGCACCAGCGAATCATGCCGCCCCCCGTACTTCAAAAAAAAAAAACAATATGCTGCTACATCAACAGGAAAGGTGATCCTCTAGGCTGATGTCTGCAGAGACTTACTAGGGAGGGAAGGGAGGAAGGGAGGAAGGTTTCAGCTGTCAGTGAGGCGCTCACATTTCATCTAAATTATTATTATTATCATTATTATTATTATTATTATTATTATTATTATTATTAGCTCGTTAAAACATTATTCTCTCATTTTCCTCCACCTGAATGCATCATCTTTTCTTTTTTTTTCTGACTCACTGGTGTTATCCAAATGAAAACACCAGTGATGCACATTAGTAACAAATGGAGGCGTATGTTCACAACGCATTCCATGGAATCACGCAGCTCCTCTGACAGCGTTTTTTTAAAAAAAATGTTTTGAACAACTATTGTTGCGTTTCTCGTAAATCGGTAACAAAAGCAAGTTCCAGTTCATGCACTCGGATGTTCAAACATTACATGTCGGTGCTGGGAGTTGACCGGCGAGCGCGGGTGAGTTAGTTTGGAGAGGCAGGTGCCAGACATGCTCAAGCCATTCGCAGCCGCTCTCCTGTGTGGATCATTCACAGCCACAACAAGATCCCCCCCACCACCCCACCACCACCTCACCACCACCTCCATGCACTAACAGCAAAGCAGCATAGCATCATCTGACAGACTACAGCGTTAATTCAGATAATGGCATGCAGGAATTCACCCTGGTTCTCTTGGTGCGCAGACGCATTTACATTTATTCCGTTTGTCTCCTCTTTTAAGGTGCCTTGAGGTCGTGAGTCCGCTCCTTCATAGCTCTCCTCCTTCCCTTTGTTTCACCAATCTGTCCAGCGTCTGTGTCATCTCCTCACGACCATCTCTTCTTCCCACGACGCTCATATTTCACCATAATTCGCCATAGTTGGGACGCGTGGGCTGCAGTCGGGCATCGCAGCGCATACTAAAAGAGCCGTCTTGCGCGCCTCGCCCCATCCCCGACACTCCTGTCCTCGCTGCTACACATTAAAGGGGAAGCGTCGCTCTCGCCGCGGGGTGGAAACGGCGTTTTGAACAAAACACGCGCGTCTCAGGAGAGGACAAAAACAGACTGAAACAACACGCACAGGTAGAAGCGGGACAGCGGGGTGAGGAATAGAGCTCCTCTCCTCTCTAGTGCATCAGTTGACATCACCAACAATGTAATGATTTCTGTTGACCTGCAAGGATGTGAGGGCAAAGAGAAGTCACAGAAAAAACAAAGGGAGAAGCTTTTGATCTAAAACCAGGGGCGATTTATTGAAGGAGTGAGGGATTGTGCAGGCAGCATGCAGGCATCCCCTCTGTGCATGCTGTGGCCACCCTGTGAACAGGTCAAATCCCGGGTCAACCCGCCTCCTGACCCCTTTGAGTCATTTCCCGTTTCTAATGGCTTGAGGCCCATGTGTCAATGCATCCCTGTCTGTTTTTGTGCTTCCTTTCTTCTGTCTGCACGAATGTGGAACATAACATATTACCAGAAGCCTAACCAAACCAGAGTGAAACTCCGATATCAGTTTAAATTATAAACTACCAGTAACTGCTTCACCAAAATTCAAGATCCATGCAATGTTTCCCGAGAAATTCACAAAAATCCAGCAACATTGAATATATAATGCCAGCTTTTTACGATCTTGCGTCTTAAAAATGCATTGGGGTCTGTTCTTAGCAGAGGTACATCCTCCATCACATCCACATATCACCTTTAATTCAATCGAGCCTGATCTAATGTCAATTGAAACATGTTTAAATCCACTAGATTCAGATTTTTATTTGGTTTCACATAAAATTGTAGTCACTCATAGATACTCGCCAACTAAATGTGCCTGATTTTTTCATCCAGACCCATTAATTAATCCCTGAGAAATTGTTAAGAAACACCCTTTCTTGCAATTTTAAAGAAAGTGAGAACAAAATCCTTGGATCTGTCCCTTTATCCAGATCTGCAGCAAAAGTTAATGGGGTCTATTCTGGGCTGAGACCTGTCCTCCCTTCAAGTTTTCTGGAAATCTGTACAGTAGTTTTTGTGTATTCCCGCTGACAAACCAACCAACCAACAAACAAACAAATAAACAGACACGGGTGGAAACATAAGCTCCTCTGCAGAGGTAATAAAATGTGTTTGCTGCCTGTGGGGTCCTCAGTGTTTGCGTGATTCAGAGGCAGGCTCTAGTATAATTTGTTGAGCCTCTGGTTATTCTGTGCTCATTTACAGACCTGCATACTGTATCGCAGTCTGCTAATAACTGCCCGGACCTAATGAGCACATGCAGCCACAAATTCTAACACACACAGGACCGATGCTAGCAGATCTCACAAACAAGATGAGGTTTATGCTGCGAGTCCAACGATTACATTACCGGATCAGCTCTCACAGCGAAGGTTTCCTCCACTGCTTGAAAGTGGGCCAGGTGAAATCCCAGATATGTCTTACGGCAGAGAGCGGCAATCACACGAGAAAGAAAAAGAGGCCCAACAACTCCCTAAAGAATACAGGAGAAACACCACATGGCCTCCTCCTCATGTGTTCTCCCTGCTCTGCCCAAGGACAGGTTCAGCATAATATGCAATCCTTCACCGATTGAAATGTCAAAAGACTGATTAAGATGGCGACATGGGACCACTGGGACTGCGGCAGTAGTTCACTCTGCTCATAACCAATCTGCTACTCAGGCTGAAGGTCTCAATGAGGAGCTATTGACACTTTTACATAAACGGGCTGATTGATGGCCGGGCACTCTTTAATCCTCATCGTCCGTGAATGTAAATGAAGAGGGTCCAATTATAAATGCAGGGAAGCTAAGAACCCAGCCACCAATATCCAATGCTGGGTGTCAGCCGTGTAATGATTTATCATCCACCACCACATTCAAAGCAGTCATCTATTACAGTTTTACTAGCAGCAAGGGGCACTAAGAGAATAGGATGTTGGATTGAGTTTGTTGGGATTGGGGGAAAGGTGAGTCATATCCTCTCATGATTGTAATGTTTGATTTAACTATTTGGCATTTACAGTTTGCATACACTTAACATTTCATGTTTAAATGTAAAGTTTATAACCATGACTAGTTAGTTAGGTAGAAGGGCTCCAGGCTAACTTTTTTTACTAGGAGCACAGTGGCCCCCAGCTGGAATTATTATATGTTGAGTTCAATTTCACGCCGTTCTTTCTTTGCAGGTCAATTTGGCCTTCATATTTGGTAAAGGGTAGTTATTCCTTGGTAGACTTAAATATCAATTTGGCTTCCTCAGCACACTGATTAACAGCCTCTTGCTTTCTAAATGCAACTGTTGCATTTTCACAGGTTGCGGCATATTTTATGCCTCAGACTAGCACAGTGTTTGACCAATGTGTTGTGTTTTAACTGTCCAGTGCCAGTATTACCTGCAAGTTTCGGACTTGGACTCGTCCTTTGATTTAGAATATGACTCTGGCACACTACTAGGCTTATTGGGGAGAAAGTGAGAGATATCATATGACTGTTACAATTGAATGTGTTGTTTCCTTTTATTTCAAAGGGGAGGCAGTCTCTCCTCAGTCAACATCTATGTGCTGCGTGTGTGTGGCTCTTAAAAGAGAAAAATTGTGTCGAACTTGGTGTTTGACCAACTCTCTTCTGCACTAGACAAGCGACTGATTTTCAGTTGAGTATTGAGTTTGTCGGTGTCCAAGGCTAAAATTCCCCTTGCCAGTGTTCACTGTTCAATTTTAAAACATCTGAAACGAAAACATTTACAAAATCCAAACTTTTTTTCAATTTCCACTGTTCACATCAGTAGAATTTTCAAATATAAATAATATTAATAACCAAAAGACTTTAAACGTGAATCAGTAACTAAACATCTTGTGTCATGTGACAAATAACCCACATTATTAGGCCAGTGATTATGAACATGTAAAGCATTTTGAGGCAGGAGCGGTGCACAGTATACTGTCTGTATGACAGGTTTAAAAAATGTGCCTGCCTTTGCCTCTCCCCTGCCTTGCCCCTCTGCTGGCACAAATTTGACCCAAACTTTTTAGGGCCATTAACCCTGTAATCATTTGAGATCCTCAGTTGTGTGTCTCCAGTTCCCTCTCACCTTCAGGTTGTGCCAAGTCTCAGAGTGGCACCATTGATTCTGTTTTGTGTTCAGCCGAGCAGACCAAATGGAACCACACAGAGAAACTTAAGAATGCCTTCAAACTAATGACCCCACATGACTGCTTTGTCTGAGAACTTTTTCACAGTACGAAACACCTTGTTTTAAAATTCAAATCTGCGCAAGCTGTGTGGGGGGACACTGATATTTTTTTTTCTGGATCGAATACGCAACAGGAAATGCAGGGGTTGCACGGAAACCCATCATTCCTGTGATATCAACTCATTCAATTAATTTACTAAGAGAATAATTTCACCGCAGTCCCACACAAATTATTCTGTCGAGATGATTAGTATATTTGTGCATCGGTGTGTGAGTCAGCAGATCTGCACACCTAAAACCTCCACCCTTCTCTTTGCAGCAGAACATGTGAAAGGGAGAGAGGGAGGTGGAGAGACAGGAGTGTTGATCCAACTTCTGACAGCAGACTGCAGGGGAGGAGCTTTTTCCTGGGTGACCTCTGCTGGTGCTGCAGCAGGTGATCACTCACACACATAGGGTACGCACACAGATTTAATAAGCTACTGTATCGGCATGACCAGCTCACATCCATATTCATACAAAGTCAAAACTCCATGTTACTTAAAAGCTGCAAGACAGGAAACTAAACCTCTGTTTATCCCTGTTACACAGCGTGGCTCTTTTGTCTCTATTATACTAATATTGCTAAATTACTGCATGACAGCTTCACGTGCCACCCCCTTTTCCGAACATGCATGCCATGTTTGCCTCCAAATAGCACTCCACAACAGGGATTCTCCTCCGTGACAACCTGCCAAGGAACTTAAATCCCCGCTTTAGCTTCTTTTGACCCATCAACCTTCTTTTCCCGCTCATTTATCTCCCTCCCTGCATGTCTCCCCCCGGGGTCCCGGCTATATTTAGAGATTAACCTTGGAGGTTCTCTACCTGCCTGTTGAGAGCAGCCAGGCCGATGATGATCACCGCTTTCACGATGAGATATGTGTCCTTACCTTTGGAGTAGAGTACTCCGCTATTGATTCTCGATGCGGTTTCACTTTCTGTTGTTTTTGTCAGCCGCTCGAAAAACAAGGAAAAATCAATGACCGACAGTAACTCCGGAGGTGTGGCTTAGCTCAGAGAGGAAAGTTTTGAGTGTATTAATAACATCCACACGGCATGACGACGAGGTATATGAATATCTATGCTAGATGCAGAGGTATCCTTGACAATGAGTCTTGGCCAATGCTGAATGAATGTGCAGTCACGCTAAGGAAATTAAAGGAAAGAAAGTTTGGCTGAAGATGGAGTGAGGGGACTAACAGAGTCGACAGGAAATGTGGTTAGAGGTGTGCAGAAAATGAAAATGACGGGGAGGGATGGCACAATAGAGGTGGAAGGGGTAGCGTATAAAGGTCACAGCGACAGAGTGATGAGTCATTCAGTCAAGCAGCAGAATCTCTCTCTCTCTCCCTCCGTGTCTGTGTGTGTGTTTCGAACGATCATCCTCTCCACCATCTGTCTGTTTGCTGTGACAGCAAAAACTGAGATGACTGGCAGCCGATCACTCCTCCCAGCAGCTAGGGGAAAAAAAGCACGTCTTAACATCCGGGTTCGAATGTTTTTTGCGGTGCCTGCATGTGTGTGCCCGAGATTGCTGTTTTTTTTTCTGTGCTTGTATCGAACATATGTCTGCGTGTGTCTCCTGTGGCTAGAAACTTGAAGTGACTAGCCAATCAGCATCCAGGAGTAATCTGATTTATGCCGAAGCACTAGCAACAGCATCATCCTCCTTAGCAACCATCCCTCCCAGCTGCCAATAGTGGGGCTCCGCTCGTGAGCGTGTAAAGATCACTCCATTGAATGTCACAGAAAGAAGGTGAAGGTGGCAAGAGGACAGCTTGAAAACATTTAATCTTATGTTCTGTTAGGTATGTTTTGTAATCATGCATATGCCTATTTTTTTTGTAAGCGGTTTATTAAAAGATTAATAGATTTTTTGAAAAGCCTTTAAAGGGTCTTCAATGAAATCAGCTCAAGTCAAATCCAATTTATCTACTGTATATAACTTAAAATGTGATAATTGTCCCATAGGGCTTTAAAACTTAATGACATCTTTAGTTTTGGATGAAGAAAAATGTTCCTTTTTCTTCACTCTCACTGCTCTCCTAGTGCTGCTGTCTGCTGCAGCGGGCAGCTATTTTAAACAAGAAAGCTTTAAAACCCACCTTCTCAGCCACAAACAGGAGACAGGCAGAATTAGTGTCTAACTGGTTAACATAGTGGAACATTTAGCATTTACACTGACGATGTAAATAATTTCCCTTTCAATTCATTTTGGATCTTGGGGCTTCCCCAGACTGGGATTACACTGGATGAGCTGTATGGAGCGATTTTAGTGTGTGTGTGTGTGTGTGTGTGGGGGGGGGTTTAAAACAAGTCCTGATCTACTTCAGCTGTTTAGCAGAATGCTACGACATTGTTTTTCTGCGAAGCTACAGAAACGTTAGGTGGCGGCAAAAACTGATCTTCTGCATTAGAGTGATTTTATGTTTTTGGGCGAAGTTATCATTTAAAAAGTGATGATGGGCTAATATTGTATCATGAACTCATTACAAGTTGTTACAGACCTGGGATTTATATTTGCAACAGTGGTGTTGCAAGCAGAAACTGTGGGAGGGCGCCAAATCACATAATAAACCAGTTTCTACATAATGTTGCTTTAAATATTTAAATCATTTAATATATTCTTTCATCATCAGCTGTTCTTGGTATTTGTATACCTGTTATCCTTTATGTTGTTTTAGTTTAATTACAGTAATCAAATCTTGGCTCAAGAGTTGTGGAGGAGTCACTGCACGTTGTGACCCAATCTGCCTTTGAGGCAAGACACTTATCCTTTGCCAGTCACACGCACGCACATATATACAATAAAACACAATGTACTAAGCAGAGAAGTTCAGAATGGCAGCACCCATCCCTTTCAGACATCATTTCCACATGGAAGCTGCAAAAGTTTGTGCTGAGAGCTTCAAGCCTGCACCTGTAGAGGGCTGATTCTGTTCTATGTGGCCACTTTCTATACCTTCCAACAACTCTCCCTTGTTGCTATGGAGATTTCCTGATGTAGCGCCATGGCTGGCGGTGAGCTTCGATGATGTCACGGGTATTTTCTGCAATCTCGGTTGTATGTTTAAATAGCGTGTTTAGTAAGCGAAAGATTACGGGCAACGAGCCTGGAAGAGAAAGAGTATAAAGCGGGATAATTGCGCTGGAATGATAAACACTGAGTCCGGACGTGCCGCGACATCACAATATGCCTTAAAGGAAGGCAGCTTGATTCTCGCGGACACACAATAGCCCAGAGGGATGGCAGAGTTACTAGCGAGCTGCAGGGTTCTCTGGAGCAATAAAGCACACTTGCTCGTACACAGGGTGACAGCGTGATGGCTGCAAACCTCTGGTAGAATGTTAATATTTATCTCCTCTGCACAGGCACGCATGATATGAAGTTTTCCACTGGGCTCATGCACAGTTCAGCTCTCTTTAAGGTCCAGTTGGATTTTTTGTTTCAAATGGAGATTATGTTCTTCTGGGAAAAGCTGGGAATCACCATTTCTTTTTCCAAGCCAAATACAAATCCCCAGTCCTTCTGTCTACAGAACAATGTCCTTTTTATTTCATCTTGCTGCAGTACACTTTCACTCTCATCCTGTTAAAGAGAGGATGTATTGTTCTGGCTGTTGATCACAACCACAGAGGGGACTTCTGTTCCAAGCAACGCTCATCGCTTCTTGAAGAATGTCACTATGTGAGGGTCCCCTGACCTGCTGTCCCGTCTTAGGGGCCCCCCTTCCTTCTGTCAGACAGAATAGTGCCTTTTATCATTCTAATTGTCCCGTAGTCCCATTGATTAGGAACTGGCCTTCTCACCCTGTTAGAGAGAGGTTGTCTTGTTCTGTCTGCTGATAGTTTCTCTGGATTTGGCCTTCTAAAGTGCTGCAAGCCGAGCGACGCTGCTCACTCCTCAAAGAATGTCACTTTGTGAGGGTCCCCAGTCCTGTCAGATAGAATAGTGTCTCTTATTGTTCTATTGTCCTGTAGTACGGTTTCATGAAGAACTGGCCTACACACCCTGTTAAAGAGAAGTTGTCTTGTACTGTCGGTCGAGCACAGCTCCAGAGGAGACCTCTGTTCTGTGTGAGTGTTTCTCTGTAATGGGCCTTCTGAAGTGCTGCCAAACAACGTTGCCCGCTTCTAAATGGCTGTCACTGTGTGAGGCTCCACATGGGAAACACTTATTTAACACTGACATTTGCTGCACGCTATGTGTCAATGGATATTAATGCCTCAATTAACTTAGGAAATTGGAGTAATTTTGAACAATTGAAGCATTTCTTTTTTACATTATGAATGTACTGCAATCACTTGATCTAGCGCCCTGCTGTATAAACAATCAGCCCTTACTTAAAATTTCACAATAAATTAACACAACGGAGGGGAATGACTGATGTGGATTAACTGTACAGAAACATCCACACTGGGGAGGTCGTGCAGTTTCAAATGTCGCTAGTCGTTTGCAACATGGTAGAAAGTCACTCAGCGCAGGTCAGTGATCAGCAATTGAACCTTGATATTCTCCCAGACACAAATGAGCACCATTACCTCAGTAATTGAGTGAACGCAGGCTGCGGCCTTTTGCAAATAAAGACATTACAGCTCATAATCTCTTTATATGGGTCATGTTAAAGACGGAACATAGTAACACAGAACAAATACCAGTGTACACAGCCTTCCCCTGACAATATTCTACCCCGTCCCCGAAAAGACACCTGTGCACTCTGGGATACAAGAGAGCTATTCACAGGCATGTGTGTGTTTGTTGTGTCTGCATTTGTGTGTGCATGCCTTTGTATTGTTCTCCGTGTCAGGGGAATAGCTGCGACCAGCACACGTACATATGTGTTTCACGTATTAGCAATACAGAGCACACAGAGCTAAGAAAGGCATATGGCTAACAGTCTTTGATTGGTATCACAGTTTCATATCAGCAAATCACAGGTGGCCTCAGACTTTGCCACTTTTGACTCGAAGCAAAAAGCTGTTTGTCAGTTAATGTCCGTAATGAATATCATTACCCAGAAGTATGAAGACAGAAGAAATGTAGAAATCTGTGTAAAGTCCAGGAATTAGATGTGCTTTGCAAATTGCTGGCTGTTTCCTGTATCTGTCCTTTTGAATTGTATATAGAAAGCAGTATGGAGATATGTCAGAGTCCAAAACACAGTTCCAGCTGAATTCTGTCACTGCCTGGTTCACTTCTGATCTTGTGATGGTTCCACTTCTAACGTATTGTCTCCAGAAAAAGAAGCAGTCGCGAAAACTGCAGCTACAAAACCGTACGTGTGATATTTTTATGCATCTGTTATTCTTGCGATTGCATTTTGTTGCATTTTGGATTGAGTGGTGATCCTCCGGAGGGGGAGACCTGCTAAGCACCGCTTGTTAGAATGCCAGGTTTGAGGACACGAGTCAGGAGGATGAGGGTAGGGAAGTTAAAATTGATCCAGTGGGAGCTCTGTCTCAACTCTTAACTTTGGCCCACCGGGCCCAACAGGAAGACCACAGTCACTGCGCTCCTAAAAGAAAGAAAAAAGGTCAATGGGGAATCTATACCTCTCTAACATGAGACAGTTCACCCATGTCATAGCCACTCTCAATTATTAGAATAAATGTTGGCAATGCATGTTTCTGCAAACCATGGATATGCTAAAACTTAACAATTCAATATGTTACAACTCAAGTATCTTTAGGTAAAATTTGGTAAAAAAAAAAAAAAAAAGAAAAGAAAAGAAAAAAAGGTGAAAAAAAACCCCACTTACTTTCTAGCTAGGTATAGGCACAAAAAACACGTATTTAGGATTGGGAGGACATTACGTTTTTGCTTAAAATACCTGTTTTGTTTGCCACAAATTCCTATATCTATTATTTGTCGCCACAAACATAGCTTAAAAATGGTCTCCTTAAAAACATATCTAGTGGTCACTCAAATCTTGAAACACTTCCAGTCACGTCACCTTAAGTCCACCACCATCCCCTTCACCTCAAGGTATGAAAGTCAGCTCGTAAACATGTAATGCAAATGTTATATAGAAATGTTGGTATGGTACACGTCCTATGACATCTACAAATGTGGACATGGTGGTTTGCAGAAACGTTAACTGCCAACATTTTGCCCTGGCGGCTGGGCTGTACTGTCCCCTCCCCAAAATACAATCTATTTACCTAAAAGAGAGGCAGTCTAACTGGGATCATCAGGATTTCCAGGAGATCTGTGCAAAAAAATTCAACAACTTTCACCTAGGAGAAAGAGAGAGAGGAAGATGAGGTAGAGGGGGAGGAGGAGGAAGAGGAGGAGGAGGAGAAAAAGAACAAGCAAAATTGTTAGAGCCACACAGCGTAGCCAGACCCATCACACAGCTCGGTGGTCTTATTAACAACGCAAGGCTGCGCCTTTTCTCCCTGCTGTCTCATTATCACTCATGCAAAAATCAAACTGTAAACACCGATAGTTCAGAGGGAGAGGAGGAAGGGAAGAGTAGATTAGAAGCGAGGAGAGGAGAGGAGAGGAGAGGAGAGGAGAGGAGAGAAGCACTTTTTAACTTTAGGAGAGAGACTATCTTGTAACACGAAGGGGAACATTTCCTCTGTCAGCCTCATTTCCCATTAAACTGTCCTTGGGTGAAGTAGATGTGCATCCTAATGACCCACTTACTGCAAATTACACTGAATCAGAGCATCAACTAAACGTCTATACAGTAGTAAACATAAAGAAAGAGGCGCAGAGGTAAGGAGAGGAAATTAGGCCTTGACAGAAATAAATGTAACACTCAAGCGAGCGGCGGAGATGCACACAAGCACATGTGGACAGAAAAAGAACTGAAGAGAAGAGCGTGCAATCGCACAGTAATGTACTTCACTACGTCTTTGTTTCTGTCTCTGACTATCCATTCTGCCTGAGGCCATGAGAATAGCTTCCAGACTGACCAATCTCATTGGATAATAAACAAATCTCCTCTGTGATATATCCCGCTCACTGATCAATAGACCAGTGTTTCCCCTCACTGGCGCTTTTGTGCGAATTGTGAAATGAGCTGGCCATTTAACTGATGACTTGTATGGATGTTTTCACTGACAAAAATACGAGGTCAAGGTCAGGGGTCAAAACTGAAAGGGAATAATCAGTGAAGAGGTCGGTCTGTGGGACCTCCCACTTTGCCTTCAGACTGAGCCAGCTAATGAGACCGCCCTAATTATTACTCAGCCATGACTGCAGAGGTATAAATATTATTAGTGTAGCGACACAACACATGTGCTCATGCAAGTCGCACTAATTCATAGCATTGCTGTAGAGGTTTTATTTCCTTCTCACCGCCTGTATCAGTTAATCACAGTGGGAGACGATATGGAACATAAATCTAGACATAAATCTGCAGGGACAGCAGCAAGACAAGTCTATGTTGCAGGGAAAAAAGGGCAGGTTTTCAGCGGGTTAGCATCCAAAAGTGTTTTTTGGAGTTGTTATAAGCACACAAGTCATAATTTACCATTTCAGCAAATAAAACACAGAATATACAGCCTTCATTAAACAATATCTGTTCATCAAACAGTCTGTTTGCTCTTGCTGTCTGGTATCTCGGGGTTATTTGACCTTTGTGTCTCTTTGATGTCAATGGCAAGAGAAGAACGAGGTCACACAGTGAGGCGCAGCCACCTGTTCTTTTGGCAGGAGATGGTGATTGGCCACCAGGAGGCAGCGCTGAGGCCAGCTGGGTGGGTGCACGCGGTTTGTGCCCTTATTGTGTCATGAACAAAGTCAGCTGAAGGTTAAGAAAACCTGGGAACACTGCAGGAGCATCAGGCCCAGGAAAGCCCACATACTGAGGCTGACGGGGAGCCTAAATATGAAACCCTCAACTGATGTGAGACTGTAATGTTGAGTATTAAGGATTAAAAAACAAAAACAAACAAACAAAAAAACACAGTGATCTTTCACTTACATCATGTTTTATAATAACTATAAAACCTATGCATGGATCATAAGGACTCCATGTGATCTGCACCTGTGTGTGGTGATGCCCTTTCTTTTGTTCAGGGTCACACTCCAAATTGGGCTGACCTGCCTGAATTGAAACACTGATGTAAATCTGCAAACATGAAAGAAAAAAAAAGAAAAGAAAAAAAACAAAACAAAAAAAAACACTGGCTTCGTGGCTAATGGTAAAGAAGCATGACAGTGCTGAAAAAAAAAAAAGACTCACCAGTTTCATCAGTGGGAGAACAGCAGCCTCTGCTGGGCGCCCGCAGTAGCGCACTCCAGACAGCCAGACACAATGCGCTCCCAGTCCCATTCATAATTCCTCACGCGCTGCTGCCCCTCCATCCTCTCTCTATCTATCGCTCTCTCTCCCGGCTCATCATCGCCTCTCTGAGTTGTGCCCGGTTCATTTTCAGTTCATTGTGGCAATTCGTAAACAGACTTCTTTCTTTCTTTCTTTCTTTCTTTCTTTCTTTCTTTCTTTCTTTCTTTCTTTCTTTCTTTTTTACTCCAATTTGTGTTTAAGCCAGTGGGCCGAGCTCTTTGGTGAGCGATAGTGGCGCTGGGTATGGTTGGGCTCGTGTTTTTTTTACGCACGCGAGGAAAAAATAAAACAGTCTTATTAAAGCCTGTTTCGATGAGGATCTTCGATTTAGCTTCCAAGCCATCTGGGAGGTTACTGTGGAAACAAGGATGCCATGGCAACGGTGACCGGGGTTACCGAGGAAACGACCGTCACCATGGAGACTGCATCACAGCGGGCTATATTTGAGGCATCCAAAGAGAAGCACGCGCCATCTTTGATCGCTGTGTGTGTGTGTGTGTGTGTGTGTGTGTGTGTGTGTGTGTGTGTGTGTGTGTGTGTGTGTGTGTGTGCGCGCGCGCTGTGTTTTCCTCTCTCACGTGTGTCCTGCCCCGATGAAAACACACACTAACTGTCGACGGGGCCACATGTGTGTGTGTGTGTATGGTGCCGTTTACGCGTTAAAAAGCCTATCAGGACAGTATTATGTTTTGTTTAAAAGACAGTAGCATTTGGACTAGACTTTAACGCACAATTAAGGCATAGCACAGAACGGTCTAATTGAATAATATAAGCAGAACTGTGTTTTTCAGACGTCACAGGTGTTTAAACACACACACACACACATCTAAATGATTCTGAATATTATACACAGGCTATGACTGACTGAATCACGACTCATAACGCATGTTAATACAATGTGAGTGTCCGCCGAGGAGCGTACATGTGCACTCATCTTTCACAGCTAGAAAGCCTCTACCACTACCTGTTGTGGTCACACGTGGGCTGTTGCACCCTGCACAACAGGTCCTCACTCAGAGAGGAATAGTAGGCCTGACACCTCGGGGAGCTCTCTCTCTCTCTCTCTCTCTCTCTCTCTCTCTCCAAGCGCGAATGGAACCAGACAGAATTATGAATTCGGATCGCTGAAATGGAAAAATCCTGATTCTTTGAATGGAGCACAAAGCGGCGTCTCTGAGCAGACATGGGTTTTGTTGTTTGTTTGTTTTGCCTCTCTCTGCATCTGATCCACACGCTGCTTCCACACACGCTGGTGGTGCGCAACGACAGAGCCAGCTGTGTGTTGACACTCCCCCCACCCCACCCCACCCCAAAAAACCCCACCTCACCTCACCTCGCCTCGCCTCGGCTCGCCTCCCCCCCCCCACCCTCTGCACCCTCCTGCGCTCGGGGCCGTGACTCACTGGCTACACGTCGGTGAAAATCTTTTTGTTTATGTTCACACAATTCTGCGCGTTGTTTTGCGCGGTGGTGGTGGTGTTGGCGGTGTTGGTGGTGGGGAAGTTGGGCTGCTGCTTGAACGCGCTGTTGATCCCGTGCTCCTCTATCACCATGTACTCGCTCTTGCTGAGTGAGGAAGAGGAGCGAGTCTTCCTCAGCTCCTCCGTGTCTGCCAGAGGCTGACAGCTGCCCACGTGCAGGTACTGTGCCTGCTCCTCGCCCTCTGTCTCTCTGTGGTAGAAATAGTTGAAATTGGAGACGATGACGGGTACAGGCAGGGCAATGGTCAGCACACCGGCGATGGCGCACAGAGAACCCACAATTTTCCCCCCGATCGTAACGGGGTGCATGTCCCCATACCCCACGGTGGTCATGGTGACAACAGCCCACCAGAATGCGTCCGGGATGCTGTTGAAACCCGATTCTGGGTCGTCTGCCTCAGCAAAGTAAACAGCGCTGGAGAAGAGGATGACACCGATGAACAGGAAGAAGATCAGCAGGCCCAGCTCACGCATGCTGGCCTTCAGAGTCTGTCCTAAAATCTGGAGCCCCTTTGAGTGACGCGAGAGTTTGAAGATGCGAAACACCCGGACAAGCCGAATTACGCGCAGAATGGCTAACGACATGGCCTGCTGTCCGTTTCCCTGCCTCTCTGCCAGCTCTGTGCCCAGGGTGATGAAATAGGGGATGATGGCCACGATGTCAATGATGTTCATGATGTTTTTGGAGAACGTGGCTTTACTCGGGCATGCAAAGAAGCGCACCAGCAGCTCGAAGGAGAACCAGATGATGCACAGCGTCTCCACCACGAAGAACGGGTCTGAGAAGGGGCTGACGAAATACGGGAGCGTGCCGTTAATCACAGGCGCAATGGTGATCGGGTCCCTGTTCTCGTCCCTGAACTCCGGCAGTGTCTCTAAGCAGAAGATGACAATGGAGATGAGGATGACCAGGACAGACACTATCGCTATGCCCCTTGCGGGACCCGAGCTCTCTGGGTATTCAAAAAGCAGCCACACCTGTCTCTGAAATTCATTCTCCGGCAACGGCCGCTCTTCCTCCTTTATGAAGCCCTCATCCTCCCTGAACTTCTCCATAGCCTCCTCGCCCAGCTCATAGAACCGGATCTCCTCAGAGAAAATGTCAATGGGCACGTTGACGGGTCTTCGGATGCGCCCGCCGGACTGGTAGTAGTACAGGATGGCATCAAAGCTGGGTCGGTTCCGATCGAAAAAGTACTCGTTCCTGAGGGGATCGAAGTACCTCATCCTCTTCTTCGGGTCCCCCAGCAGCGTCTCTGGGAACTGGGACAGAGTCTTGAGCTGCGTCTCGAAGCGTAACCCTGAGATGTTGATGACGACCCGCTCGCAGCACTCGTGGTCCGGTTCGTATCGGTCCAGAGAGTGGTGGCCCGGGAGCGCCGCCGACTCCTCGAGCATGTTGTCACACGCCACAACCGTCATCACGTCGGCCTCTGTCTCGGTGTATCCGTGGTTCACCAGATTGTCGCCCCGGGTTTTGGTCGCGCTCGGCGGGGGTGATTGCAGGAGGCTGAGGTGGTCGTCCATGCGCGGTTGAAGACGCATACAGGGGCGGCCGCCTCGCCCCCTCTGCGAACCCCGGTCAACCACAGCCGCCGCCACAGCCTCGTCTCCTCCACCGTCTCTCTCCCTCTCTCTCTTCTTTTGCCTCACTTTCACTCTCTACTGTTGCTGTTCCCGCCCACAGGGAGAGATCTGGGTTTATAAACAAGCCTACCACCCGCCCACGGCGCGCCAGCGCTGGGTACCTTTCCCTGTCCTCCGCCAATCGCAGGACGCACCGATGTACACAAGAAGCAACAGACGGGCATCATTCAACACC
The DNA here is from genome assembly GCF_904848185.1 of Acanthopagrus latus. Classification (NCBI taxonomy): domain Eukaryota; kingdom Metazoa; phylum Chordata; class Actinopteri; order Spariformes; family Sparidae; genus Acanthopagrus; species Acanthopagrus latus. The sequence continues at coordinate 12,919,778 of NC_051045.1, forward strand.
ATCGTTTGGGCGTGCCCGCCTCCCTCTGCCCCTCTCTCCGTCCTGTAGACACGCGCTCAAGCACACACACACACACACACACACACACACACACACGCTTGCAGGACGAGTCCAATCCGTCTTCTTTTTAAACAAGGTCACTTGCCCACAGATAGGACATTTTCAAATAGGCTACTCATAAATATATCAGAGCCTCATTTTCTTTTTTTCTTTTCTTTTTTTTTTCCGGGACAGCCTTAAGAGTTGCGCCATTACGCACAGCCTTTTGTCTGATCCAAGAACAGATTTGGGTGTGCCATCGCGGTCAGATTAAAAGAACTTGGAAACAGAATTTAAACGTAACGTCGGTTTCTTCGTTACGCGCAAAAATGAGGGTTTTAATGACTGGCATCGCATCGGAGATCAGAGGTACAGTTGATGCTTGAGTCACAGAGGGGTGATGCTACGTGTTTAAGTGAGCAAAGAGGAGCAAGTGGGGAGGGCGGGGCCGGCAGAGAGGTCAAACAGGTCGATGTGTGAGAGAGAGACGTGTCTTTTTCAAGCAAAAAGCAATATCAGGAAGAATATCAAATATGTAGTATGAGCACCACATCCGGAAGAAAACCCTGATGGTCGTGACATGGAGGGACACTTCCTCCATGTAATATTCAAGGGCCAATCTTGTGAATGTCAAAAGGGTGAGGACGGTACACAACATCGCTGGTCCTGTGACAGATTGGATATATTCACACAGGCAGAGTGAAAGAGAGTAATCCTGACCATCACCACCTAAACCTGACCTGTTTCTCCTCTCATGGACTGTCAGCAATGTCCGGCCAACTTTACAACTTTGCGCTGAGTGTCTTAAAGCCTTAAAGAGACCAACTCTGGGTGTATGGACACTTGACCCCACGTTTCATCACTATTGTACAAGATAAGGCAAGAAAATTGAGTGCAACAGTGATACATTGCAGGCAGATATCAATCGATAGAAGATTTCTTAGCCATCAGTTGTTTCTCTGGGGACTTCCTCGAACAATCATTTTACTGTCTAGTGATACAAATTGCAGGGATATTTCTGAAGCGACACCCCTGGGTGCTGCTGTCCGAGGTCCTGAAATGAAAAACCAACAGAAAGTTACCAGAGACCAAAAGTTGATTTTTTTTTCTGACGTTTTTTTTTTTTACAAAAATATTTCCGTGGCAGAGCTCTCTTGCAGGCAGAAACAATCACTGATTAAGTCAACCCGTGTGGGAGGAGACAAAGCAGTGCAGTGAGCAGCACTAAAGCTCGGTGAAAAACACAAGAGGTTGGAGAAATCTGGCAGCGCAACCGCTGCCGTCTTTCAAATGCCGAGTTACTCATGAGTTAATCAGAAAATTCATTGTTTTCTACTTTTTTAAATTTTATTGGTTCCTCTTGTCAATCTTTTCTTTATGTCTAGGTGCCCTAGTGACATCAGAGTTACCATGGGAACCAAGAACAGCAATGACGCTGTTCCAAGTCCTGCTGGGGACGTTTGCTGCACGTCCTTAATTGAGCCTGGTCGAAATTGTCAAACAGGTTACCATACTGTATTTGAAACCTGTATGGTCAGTATTTGGAGTGTGTGTACACATATATACAGTGCATCAGAGAAAATGAGGACAGTCTCCCAAGGTGAGGACATCAATCTGACACGAAGGTCTTCAGAAGTACTGCCAATGCCAGACACTTGTGTTTACTCCCCTGTGTGTGTGTGTGTGTCTGTGGGGAGGTGTAGGTGGGTGGGTGGTGGTGGATTTGTGAGCTTATAATAAAATGAGAGAGCGCAGGCATGAAGGTTGGCCGATTCCTCACCGCAAAGAAAACATCAAATAGTTGGCAAATGGCATAAACCGTTTCAGCAGCTCTCTGCTCGCTCCTCAGACGTTCACACTCTGTAGTGTTTACCGTCACGCTCTTTGCATGCAAACACACTCTCAGACAACAAACCAACAAGTGGTGGAATCACAACGCCAAACGGAGGGAAAGAGACGTTGGACTAATTGTGATGGATAACTCTGCCTGCTGCTCATGAGCATCCGCTTCCTCCTGATCAAATTAAAAGAGAGTCGGATGACTGGACTAATCTGAGAAGTTGCCCATCAATGTGGGAAATGTGAGGGAACTCCCAACCCGCCTTCTTTGCATGCGGAGGCTGTTGGAGACGTTGCATCTCATCTATCCCCTGAAGGCTTTACCCAACTTGAATTGTAAGTGCAGAGTGACAAAACAAAACCACAACCCAGAAGTGTGAAGTTTTACTTACCCACAGTGTCTTTTTTTATATTGCCACTGGGGGGCACCAAGATTGGTTTTGACCCTAAACAACAATGAAAGATGAAGAAAAAAAAAACCTTAAGGAAATTATTTACCTTGTAAAGCCCCAGAGAGAGAGAGAGAGAGAAAGAGAGAGAGAGAGAGAGAGAGAGAGAGAGAGAGAGAGAAAGAAGTCATGTTAGATTTTTGTTATCATAATTTAGACCTTTTCATCAGGATGTCAAACAAGCAAGTACAAATATAAATACCTGTTTCGTCATTGAGGTCAACAGTATGTGACCTTTTAATCTCAAAATAACAGTTTCAGAATAATTCTGATGGTAACAGTCTTGTAAGAAGGAGGTGAATGGTGTCTCTGTCTCAGCCACTGTGCCCCCCCATCACTTGCTTCTGCACTATGTAACTTCAGTGAGAGGGTCTACTCACAGGGTTACATGCGTGTTTACTTCAACATACACGTTTAAAACATGTAACCTTGTCATGATGTAATGAGTTTTGTTTGTAGTCAGCACCTACGTTACGTCTGACAAACTGTTACAGACCTATGATTTGTATTCATGACAGTGGCATTGTGCTCAGAAATTGTGGGGGATGCCAAAATCGCACAAACTGCCAATTTCTACATAACGTTGCTTTTTCTAGAAGTAGTTACACTTTCCATTACCTGTTGCTTTACTTTTCTATTTCATTATATTACATAGGAAGTTTGTACATTTATTTCACCATATTATATTTTCACTCATTTTCAATCAATTTGATGATCATTAAATGGTAAATAAATTGTAAATTCAACTTTAGTTAATAGTTATTTGACAGTTAACAAACAATTAAATGCTTTTTAAGAATATATTCAACAACTGTTTATTGTAACTTTGCAACCGGTGTTTATAATACTTGCAAATGTAAATGTAAATAATTAATGAATACTATGTAGTTCATCTATAAAGATCAGACTGCAGCTGGTGTTTACAAACCTGATGTTTACAGTTGCTCAATATATGGTTTATCAAGCAATTCATTGTTAATCAGGAAATAGCTATTAGTTAAAGATTGTTTATATATAAATGTACTGTAATGTAATTTATTAATGATATCTTAAGGGGTACCATTAAAACCCATTGTTACTTTTCAAATGAGTTTTTTTAATTCGAGAAATCGTCTCTATTTTTATGTCTAATACTTACATTATATCAAACTCTAATTATAATTGTACTCTAATACTACAGTTTAAATGCAGATATGCTTGTAATTGTGGTATTGCTACTTTTAAGGTCCCATTTTGTAAGTAAGTTGAGTTCTGACTCTAATTCTTGATGCTTTGGGACTGTAGGTTGGGTCAGCCGTTGTCCTAAAGTGTCAGTATTTGATGAGTTGGGAATTAGATTCATAAATCAACTATTTTCCAACTGGACCTTTAAATCAAGCACATACATTTTCTGATTTTTTTTTCTCCACCAACCTACCTAATGAATATTTTTCTCTCACTATTACAATGACAATGATTCCAAAAATGTACCGAACCGGAACAGAGGTTTGATGGAAGTGTAATTTCGGAAGCATGGCTGTAATAAAAAATGCATGTAACCAGGCTTACAGAGTCTATACTTGCTATTTTCTTTAAATAATGTAATACCTATATGTGTAATGACAAAGATTACTAAGAGCTGTGACATCGACAGATTCAGTGTGAAGCCTGTTTTCTTAATGAGGCCACATTGAAGCTGTCTTGTATTAAAAGGGCCAGTCAGTCCACAGGGAGAGAGCTCAGGGACAGCCACAGGGCCTTTTAATGTGGTTTCCACTCTCCGTGTTAAATATAGGACCACCCCAACTCCCTTATTAACCTACGAAATTGGGCTACCTTGCACATTGCACTTGAATGCCTCAAAGTGGAATGTGGCTGACTGAAAGGCACTGAAACAGGCCCAGAGAGCATGTGAGGGGGAAGTGGGTCATTTTGCAGGAAGAACAGCTCAGCTGGCTGAGGTCATGGACATCTGGTTGCACTTGAGAAAATAGGCTGGTTCGGATCTTCTGCGAGGGATGCACAGCAGCATCCATCTGCGCAGTTCCTGGAAAAAGGGTAAACTTGATGTCTTTAAGAGAAAAACTAAGGATGAGGAATCACGTCTCTGGCAACCCGTCCCACCAGTCAGCATGAATGTTGTGGTTGTTCGTTAATGTGATCAGTTTCTTTAAAAAAAAAAAGTGTTCCATCTCCTCAGGAAATATCAGCATTTGCTTCACTACCACCCACCACTCGACTGCCAGTGCTGCTGTAATGGAACATCTATTTTCATGATTGTTTGTCTTATTTGCTTTGCTTGTATCTAATTAGGCTCTGCACTTCCCATCCGGCCGAGCCCATATTGTTTAGTTTTTCTTTTGTCCTTCTGCGGAGATTTTTCTTTTCTTCATGATGGGTTGAATGTTGGTGCCGTGCCAGTTTCCTTGAGTGCAAGTTGTACTTGCTAAACAAAGATGGCTCTAATAGCAAAAAACAAGTCACACCCTATTGGATACAATGGTGCTTTTGACCTACATGCTAACATCAGCATGCTTAACATGTTCACGTTGACAGTGCTATCATGCTGATGTTTAATAGATGTTCACAATCTTATCTAGCATATTAGCATGCTGGCATTTGCTTTTCAGCACTAAGCACATACAGCAGAGTCCAGTAGTTAAGATATTAAAGTTTGGACCAAAGTGATGACAGACTGAAAGACTTACATTGGCATTCTAGTATGGCTAAAAAGTAAGAAAAGTATTTCTTATGTCTTTGCTTTATAGCTGTAAAGACAAAACTAGTCACAGGAAGGCAATGACATGCCCGAGCATGTGAACATATATATCTAAAAGATGGACTTACTCTTTGATGGGAAAACTTCATGTTGGTTGTGATTGGAGGCAATCCATCATTTTGGCTCTGGAAATACGTGTCTGTCGATCACATGTCTGCAAAGCTGTGGAGAAAGTTTAAGTGCTTTTCTGGTTTTATTCCTCGGGAGAGGCCTTAGGGAACAGCAGGAGGACTAATGTCAGAGGCATCTTTTATTCACAAGGGAACAGGAGTCTAATTTATATGGTGAGCGAGTCATCCCATGCAGGATTTACATACATCACTAATCTGCATTTATGGCAAACCTTTTAAACTGTTCTGCACGAAAAGTTAATTTGGGAAAACTGAAAATAATTTGCATAGCATCATTTTTATTGCTTCCTGGGCGAGCTAATGCAATGACGCACTATTGTGGGATGCAATGACAGCCATAGTCATGACTCTTTGTTATTACCCCGAGACAACTAATTAAATCCACCAGTAATCTATATGATAAATTAGATCCAGATTCTAATCGGCAAACTTTTTTTAAATTTTTTTTTACAAGCACTGTCTTCCTGTTACTCAGCCACTGACATGCCCACATCCATCCCACATCCTCTTCCTATCCACGTGCACATAAACAATAAAAGCACCCAGGGGTGCTGAGGGGTCCCATATGGACAAAGCACCTGTGTGTGTGGACTAATTAATCAACAGCTCATATTAGCATAACTATAGATATCAGGACAGGAGTGCAGCTGCACACGACAGAGGAGGCAGACAGGAGGAGAAGCAGAGAGGGAGCGGACAGGGCCATCCGTTTTACAAAGCCAGACTGGCCAGAAGCCACATCAGGTCCTGCTGTAACCCCGGCAACGGAGAGAGGGATGGGGGAAGGAGAGGGTGAGGGAGAGGCAGCAACGTGGCTGAAGCTCATCTGGCTGTGGCACTGTGTTATTGTTTGAGCTGGACGATCATCTGTACATGCTGGGTGGAGACAAAGAGGTAAACAACCAGTGGGCGTGCAGGTAAAGCTCGCCACATGTGGATGCACAAACACAGAAAAAACCACAGGGTCAGTCTTTGCTTGGGTTTGACTGAATTAACTACTTCAAGGCAGCACTTTCTCAGGTTATATTGGATCTAGGAAGCAGTTCCAGCATGACCGGAGTGTCATAAATTGGAAGGTGTAGTGGCAGGCGATATGTATCCATAATAGATGCAGTCCCAACAGAGCAAATCATCTGCAGGGGAGAGAGAGGGGCTTCCCTGCGTCACGCACCAACCGTCACTTCCTTTTGGGTACGGAATGAGGACAGACACAGGAAGACAAAAACCTACACATTTGCAGGAGATAACACTGCAAGGCTGAAGTTGATTGAACTGTATATTGAGGCTCTGGAGACCACGCAGTACTTTGATGAATTATAAAGCCTTGTAATTATCTATTAATTAGACTGTTTGTCTTTATGTTCTGCCCTACTTAGACCCTACTTAGAAAACCAAATCTTTCTCGTGCTGGAGAGCAAGAGTGAGTAAGAGCTACAACCATGAGAACAGCTGCCGGGTAATTGCATTTCACTTCATGTCAGTCCATAAAGCATAAACCACAGTGCGTTTTCTTTCCCATGGTAGCAGGTCTGGTAGCAAAGAGCTGGGGAAGACATGATCGTGGGCGTCCCAGGATTTGAAATGCAGAAATGGGAGAGCATCATCACCCCCCCCCCCCCCCCCCCCCCCCACCTTCAACCCCTCTCTAGGTTGACATCGCTCACACTATAATTTCTCATATCATTTTCTCCCCCTCTGTGTCTGTCACCTCCACTCATCCCTTTCCACGCCTTATAATCTTTTTTTCTCATCTGCCTGGCTTTATAACATTTCGGTGCTGTCCTCGGAGGCAAAACACATCATCTCCTTTACACTCTCCGCTGTATGTCGGCATCCCTTTATTTCATTTCATTACTTTCCTGAGGACAAAGGGTATGCACAAGTGTTCAACTGTGTATTGAATTTTATAATGGAATTTCCCTTTTCGCAAAATGTCACTATTTATAACTGATTCGGGAAAGTAAGTGCAATTAAAAACACGACAGAAGTGCTAATTGGCTGATATGATGCTTTTTAACAAAGAAAAAAAATATATATATAAAGATGTAAACATTCAATAAGGTGCACAAAAATGTAGAAGTAGTTCCTAGGTATCAAGTGAGGAATTAATCAGGAACAACTTGATAGTTAACGAAAATTTAATGTGTAGTTCCTGAATAACTGTAATTTATGACTATATAGTAGATAATGAAGAGTTAAAGACAACACTTATTCATTAATATAATATCTCCCAGTCTGTTCTCTAGATACTCATCATTATTTACTGTATAGTTCCTGATTCACAGTTAATCAGGAATTACTCCTTAACAATTCATTAATCATCAACATCACTCGTTCCTCAGTCACTACTCACACTATTTGTGTACCTTATGGAAAAGAGTTACTCACAAGACTTGCAGATCTTATATTACACAATATCTTGTGAAGTATATTGACATCGCTGAATCAGCTCAGTTACCTTTATTCATTTATTTTAGCTGGCGACTGTTGCAAGTGCCTGTTTGTGTATTACGATACGTGGAGTATTATTTATAAATGGAACATATTTGCGCCCATCTGTGTTTACAGTTTACCTCTGTTTGACATGTTCCTCTCTGCGCTGCTGCCGGACTCCATCTTTCCGCTAGCGCTCTGTTCAGGAAAGCCACCGTGTCCCCAGTTGGTCCAGATGGTTGTTGGTACACGCAGAGAAATGCTGTATGCTCCACTGCATCCACAGAGGCCGACTGTCCTCCACATGACAGGGTGGATTTCTTCTCTCAGTTTCAGCATGAATTCATTTCGGACACAAATTATTAAAACACTGCCTTTTTTGGGGGGATGTTAATTGTTGCTGTTTTTTCTTGCAAAAAGGTACGCAGATGATGACAATAACATTTCACAGAAATTATTAGAACTGTATCACTCATTTACAACTGTATGCTAACTGTATAACTCTATCGAATAATCACCTGAAATTTAAAATGATTGTCATTTTGTTACCTTATAATTAGCCTTTTATATCTACAGAGTGAGCTGGTCCTCTTCCCATCTCCACCTCCAAGTTTCCACAAACACTTTTTACAAGGCTTGGTTGATTCAGTTGGTTCACTGCAAATAAGTTGGTTTTCTGCAAATTCACCACTTTATCCTTCACACTGGATCTTTAAATCAGCTAATAATATGCCCCTGCTCTTAAAAACAGATGGGGGTCAAGACAGAAGAGAGCAGCCTATCTTGACTCGTGGGGATACCTTAACATTTGCCCTGTTTTTTTAGTTCATCAACGTGTGGAGCTGAACAAGAATGAAACATCAGAACTGTTTTTCGAAAACATCAGTAAGCCTGCACTCTACTGAGAGAAAGCTTCAGAGATTTATCACTGATAAACAGATAAAAGGATTTAGAGAAGGTCCACGTTCATGTCGAATGACCTCCAGTGGTAATGGTCAATAAAAAGAGAAATTGCCAGTAGATGGCTAAAGAGCGCTGCTTTACAAATCCAAGTCTTAGAAACCAGGTGCTCTCTGGACCCAAGGACATATCATGAAACCAAAAACCTGCCTGAGAGAGGTTAGACTTGTGCTTTGCTTTATGATCAATAATTCATAACCAAAACTTACAGAGGTACACTGCAGTGTTTAGTTATTATGACTTATTTTACAAGTCGAGCCCAGCATGCACAAATATTGCAATACCTGTCGACTATAGTGCAAGGCAGAGAAAGGCACGTACTGCATGTCAAAATGTGCCAGTCCTATATACTGTCTCTACTGTGACAGACTCTGATCTAGCTTTTTTAATCCTTTCAGTAGAAGACAGCCTGCTGACGACTGGCAATCCATTAAATTTTGTGAAGATAAGGTCGGGAGAGGCAGTTATGGCAAAATGGACAACCAAGAGTAAGAGTTTTGAGTCATGCTAGCGACTCTTTGAGCCTGTAATTAGGCACAGCAGATCAAATATGTTAATGACATTGCTGATATGTTAATGTTTAGCAGGTATAATGTTTACCCTCCGCTTAATCTTTGCTAGTAAGAATTATACTAACGAGGAAAATGGCAACAGTGGGTGAAAGGGTTTTCTTAACCAAAACTGTACAGAGTGAGTAGAGTCTAGCTGCTGGTGGATGCATGCTGGAGGACTTCAGGGAAGGCGGCTTCCACTGTAGGCCACCCATCTGCCCCATTTCCATATTTCTCTTCCGTGACTTTTTTCCCGCTGTGTTTCACAGACAGATGAAAAGGGGAAAGGAAGGTGTTTTGAGCCCCAGCATGTGTGTTTGTGTCACGTGCATGGTGTGTGCTTGAGTGATGGTGTCATGGGAGGTTCAATACCTTTTCAAAGCCTGCCTTGACTCCACAGAGGCAGGAGCAATAAGTCATTAATAGAACCAAGCTGACACACACACACACACACACACACACACACACACACACACACACACACACACACACACACACACACACACACACACACACACACACACACACACTTTGTGGCTGGCGCTCCTTGGTGGCCCTCTGGCCTCCATCTACGCTCCCTCTCAGGCCGCACACCCTTGGTAAGTGGGTCAGGTCGTCTTTGCCAACAGCAACGGTGTGAACATGCACTTTTGTTCATTTTTCTTTTGCTCCTTTCACCTGTGGTCACACTCCCCATCTCACTGTATATAAATCTCGCCTCGTCTACTTTTAGCATCACCTCCTGAATTATCGCCCCCCTACTGTACATCTGGCATGCTCAACAAATGTGCATACGCGTGAGTACGTGGAGGACATTTAAGTAATACACAAACTAATTGTTAATCCCCTTGAGTTCAAGATCACACAGCCACACGACTATCTACAGATGCAGCAGTCTTTAATGACAGTTTGCCTCCATTAACATATTACTGCACACATGACAAGTCACCTTTAAGTCCCCTGGGGCCAACTGACATCTACATAGTTTGACAAGGTTTATTGTAAAAACCCACTGTCATTATCATGTTCATGCAAATGAAGGCTTAACCAAGAAAGTTTAAAATTATTGACTTCAAGTACATTCCCTTTTATCGACTGATGCAGTCAAGGTTAACTTTGCATGATGTGGGTTTAGAAAAGAGACAGTGTCAGCACAGGTGAACCGTAAGTTACTGTATGTGTATACACTTTTGTCGACTCTGAAAAACCCATTTAGATTTAATGTAGTACATGTCTGTTAATTGTGGATATGTTCTTTATCTAAAATCTTTATGTTGCAACTTTATGTGTCTTTAAATTCAGTTTTGAATTTCATGTTCTGGTTAGGTTCAGGCACAAAATCCACTTGGTGGGAGTTAAGAAAAGATCACGTTATCGCTTAACACACCTGTTTTGGGCATCACAAACACAGCTGGAGATGTTCCATTTTCTTATTAGAAACATATGCCTTTTGCCCCCTATTAAAGGACTCGATATTGCCTTTGGTCCTCTTAAAATCATCCAGTTGTGTCACACTTACAGATGTTGAGATGCAGTCTTGAACTGCTGTCACTGGCTTGGTAGCCTTCTTGCCTCGCTCAGCTCCACCACCATCCTCTCCATCTCCGTCAGTGTCAGTCGTGACATAAACAAGTAGCGTCAGTGTGGTACAACACATTTGGTAGAAATTTCAGCATGGTTAATATGACAGGTACAACTGTGAATGTATGAGTGGTTTGCAGGGACGTTAAGTACCAGCGTATTAAACAGGTTTGAAAAAAAAAAGAATGATGTGTAATATTCATCAAAGCATCTTAATTATTCAGCATCTAAGTGTCCTCAGCAATCTGTGCTTCATGTAAAATGTTGTTACATTTCAAGAACAATTTGGGGTCTTTTTAGTAAATGTAGAAACTCCTTTTAATGTTGATCACATATTTCTGGCAATAATAATTTTACACCTTTGCTAGCTATGCTACTATTTGAGTGTAGAAAAATTGCTTTGCTTTTGGACTACTCGTTTACCTTTCTGGCTAACACAGAGTGCAAACATTCTGATGTGTAGGCATGCCAGTGATTCAAAAAATGTATATATACAGTTGTAATCTAAATGTTTATCCTGAATCTGTTTATCTTGCAACCCTGTGAGGGGCCATGCAATTAGCAGGCAGCTTGGATTCCCTCCTGCTGCCAGAAGCTTGCTGGGAGGAAAGTTTTCTGTATTCTACAATAAGAAAAATAACTAATCAGGATTCAGGGTGGTGATTTCTCCAGTCGGTTGAGAGGCTCACTGCTTGACGCAGTATCAACAGTACAGGCCAGAGGTCACATTCGTCTTCGCTGTAGAAACATTTAGTTGCACTCACACAGTGACCAGATCGTTCCAAAACTGAGAATACACCTAGAAGGAGACGAGGTCTTTAGAGAGTTTACTTGAATCTTGTGCTGTTATGTAGGGGCAGAATATTGCTGTCCTAATTTGGTGCATCTGTTCTCACAGCAAAGTCTTCTTTGACGATAATGCATCATTTTGGAATTACCCTCCATATCGTATTTTGATTATCTCATGCATAAATGCGCCGAAGAAATTAGTTTTCACTCGTTCCGTTTATTACTGGAACTCTGGTTTACAATTTTAATACAATCCTCTTATACGTAATGGTCTTTAGAAGGAAGAAGAAAATACTGAGAAAAGGTGGGCTGAGGTACGTCTGCAACCGGTGACTTCCTTTCAACTGCCGCAGATTAACATGCCTGTCAGGACTGACTCGGGAGCCTCTCCAAATAACAGCTCCTCTCCTGCAGTCAATACATGCGCACACAAAGAGACACACACACACACACACACACACACACACACACACACACACACACAACACACACATGCAGTCACGTAGCTGCAGTTACCGTTTGTGTGTGTGCTGTCCACCATTGTTTTCTCCTCCATCAGTCTTACTCCCATATTGACCCGCTCACTCATTCATCAGACTCATCTTCTTTCCATCTGTCTTCACCCCCCATCACTGGCCTCTGCAAAAGGTGTTGCCTTGATAAATTATTCAGTTATGGCATTTTGAAATCTCTGCCCTCGTGAACAGAAATGTGTGAAATGTGTGTCATATAAACCCTGCCCTCGGCATGTGTGACATCCTGTCCCCACTGTTACAGGTCAAATCATCTGTTTTATTGCAATCCATTTTTTCAAAATCGTGCGTAGACTCTCTGACGGTGTGGTGCTTTTCTTTTTCAGATAAAAGAGAGGGTTTTAAAACAGAATCCAAAAAAAATATATACAAGCTGAGATACTAAATATACAAACAGATCAAGTCAAGCACAGCAACAATGAAAAAAAGAGGCTTTAATCCTAATATTCTTCTATATTGTACTGGACCACAGGGAGAAAATAGGCGGGACTTAGGAAGGGAGAATTAAAACCCTTTCCCAGTGTCACTCTGGTAATACTCTCTTTGAAGCCTAAGTCTATAATGCATATGTATATAATACTAAGCCATAATGGACATAATTAAAATGCACCCATAGCACTGTATAAGCATAGTTATAAGCACCTGTGACTGTTCATAAAACTCTATACGAATAGTCATAACTCATTATGAAGCTGCTGTCTACAATGCATTATAAACATACTCATGATGAGTTATAGTGTGATTGTAGTTATAAGCAATCATACATATTCAAAATGCTCTCAAATAACTATCATAACACTTTAAGCAATTGAAACTTCACAATTGCTGTATTAAAAGACTTATAGTTGTGAAACATAATCAGTTTAAACACTATTATAATGTCATCATAAGTCATTGTAAGTCATCGTTGTTGAGTGAGATGTGAGATGGGAAAAAATAAGTTTAGCTGATGTAAGAACAGCACACAAACACTGCAAAGTAAATGTTTTTAAGGTACAAACATAAGATGTATGCTTAACTCAGATTTTTTTAACGTCCCAATGTACTTGTGTTTATGATGCATGATAGACATAAATGTCATAATGCGTTATGATTATAGATATGGGCAATAGAAAGTGTTACCTAGACTCCTTGTGTATGACCTGACCTGACACTTAGTACAGTAAAACTGCAATATTCGTGAAAACTGGAGCCTATTTCCATCTGGATTTTTTTATTATATTGATATTACAATATTATAATTCCCATCTTACTTATCACACAACTTTCACTGGAGAATAAAGTCCATTCTTATAGCCATAGCTTCACCCCCATAAAATGTCACCACTATGTGAATTAAACAACAATTACGTTGACAGATTGCCAACCACTTTTTTTCTTTTCTTTTTTCAAATCAATCAATAAAGGCAAGAACAGACATTTTGTAAATTATGTCGTCACAATGACTTTTTAAAGACTCTCCTTATCGGTCGGTACATTGTGTGCCTGTGATTCTCTGCTCGTTAATTAGACGCACAAGCTCTCCGCTCCCCATTGTGAGAGACGACAATGTGATAAAAGAAACTAACCCAATTTCTCACTGCTTCTCATACAGGGCAGTCGATATGATTGTCTCAGGCACACACACACTTTCACACATGCACACGTATATGAACACGTGTGATTACGCTCAGCTCTTGCAGTCTCATGATGTATCCCGCAGATATATAAAATCCCTCCTGATGGACAAGTTTTTACCAACCCAAGAACTAATTGAATTATTCGAGAGTTGAGCGCTTCGATAAAAATAGAAAAACTTTCAGTCAAAGAACTTACTGTAAGATAATGAGTCCAGTGTACTATTTTTGTCAGTGGCATCATTCATAGATTATAAAGTCGGTACATCTGTGCCTTTCACTCTCTTCTAGTGGACTAAAGGCCGCTGTCCTGGGACGCAGGGCTATTTCTATTCAGAGAAGGCAGAAGGCAGGAGAAGAGGAGAGGAGAGGAGAGGAGAGGAGAGGAGAGGAGAGGAGAGGAGAGGAGAGGAGAGCAGGAAAAAGTTGCAATGTACATTTTAAAAGTTGACTTGACTTTAAAAATGTCAGTGCAACCAATTACCTTAAGAATTACCAAGCAAAGTGGATTATTATGTCTTGCCCATGCTAAAAAGGGTTCAACAACTTAAAATCTATTTAACTTGGTGTCCTGGTAAATCAGTTTTAAAGTAAAACCTTTCACCCTTTCAGATTTTGCAGTATAATCCCCTCCTATTTGTACTGCAGGTGTACAGCTCTATTTCATTTTAAATGATTTTTTCTTATCTGTAGATATCTTATCATTGGTAAAAGGAAAAGTCACAATCCGAAAGGTAAATATCTTAAAGTACACCGTAAAATCTGAAAAAGTCACTTAACTTAAAAAAAAAAAAAAAATGGAGGAAACCAAAGTCGACTAATAATCTTAAATTGTTAACACTTAGCTTGTGCAGCTTAGATGTAATAGTCTACTTAACTTGATCATTCTAAGGTAATACGTATGTGGTATTTAATTATCATCATCACCTTTTTATACAACACTATAATCTCATTTTCAGTTTTTTTTTAATCAAATAAATTGATTTGTGCTTTTTTGACTCTTATGTAGACAGCAGTCGACAAAGTATAGAGTAACTAAGTATGAAGTAGCATATAATGAAAATACTGTACTTGAGCAAGTGTGCTTGGTTACATTCCATCACTGCCTTTGAACAGAAGGACGAGGAGAGAAAACAAGGAGAGAGGAGAGGAGATGAGGAGATGAGGAGATAAAGGTTGGAGAAAGGAGAGAAGAGAAAAGTTGAAGAGAAATTAGAAGAGAGGAAAGGAAAGGGAATGTGAGAAGTGAAGACAGAAGAGGGAGAAGAGACAAGAGAAGACAAAAAGTACAAAATTATGGTAAGAACACTTTGGGTATTTTTGCTCCGTCTTCCCCGTCAGAACAGGGCAAAGGGCTAATAGCACTGAGACTGCGGAAGGCCAGAGCAACTGCAGGAATCAGAGCAAACAAAAAAAACGGCCGCACAAAGACCCACAGAGAGATAACGCACACATACATCCTGCCGAGACACACACCCACTCGCCGCAGACCTCCCCAGCTACCCACTTTGACAGATGACATCCCCGGGCAGCGAGGGGACATGAGACAGTGTGAATTGAATTTCAGAAAAAAAAAGGAAACGCACACACACACACACACACACACACACACACACACACACACACACACACACACACACACACACACACACACACACACAGTAACACCCACACAATGACATTGGCACAGTCAAGTCTCAATTACATTGCAGCTATGGGTGTCCTCAATCTCTATGAGACCTAGCGTCATTTTGTCCTCCATTATGCCTCTTCATCCGTCCTCCATTTTTCACCCTTTGTCTCCTCCATCCTTCAATTTACTCACAACTCACCCACTCTCCTCCCATTCCAGTCTCATTCTGGATCTATCTTGTGTGTGCGCCCGCATATCTTTGTGTGTTCTTTTGGATGCGTGTGATTTTGTGCATGCTTACATGTTCATATGGGTGTTTATCCTAAGGGAAGACCAAGATGAGAAATTTCTTTTTTTTAAATCAATGACACAGGGGGGACTGAAGCTGCAGGAACTATGATTGTTCTCCGGGAAGTAATTTCTGATGCATAAAACAGAGTCCTCAGACTTCTGACTATCACTGTCTATCTCTGCATGACCCCATTTACATAATCGCACACTGGCTGAAGGGTTTCCATCTCTGAGCACATAGGTTATATAAGTTTAAAGTGCACCTGTGACAAAGAAGCTCAGGTGAGGCTCACTGGATGAAAGGGGACTTGTTTTTTCATGCGAAATGTAGCTGTTGAACTGAATCCTCTTCATTTGCTTCTCATTTGACAGGTGGGATATTGTGTCTCTATGTTTATTGTTTTTGCACACTGTGCATTTGTTTGTTCTTTAAATGTGCGCATTTTTTTTTCAACAAGTAAAATCATAAAAGGTTATAAAAGAAGTTTTGTATGCTCACCATATGCTTAATAATAATACGCTTATTAGTTGACTTTCACAAGAGGAGGTAGAGCGGACGGATGTGGCGTCATTTGTAGCCAACAAGGCTGCCAAATGAGCGAGCACAGTTTGAGTCACACAGTGTATGCTTAAGGACACCTGGGGATATACCCAGTCTTTTTCTGTGGCATCAAAAGTGGGTGTTTTATCAAGGAGAGTTGCAGACAATTCCAGCCTTGGCGAAAACAGGCTATTTTTCATGGAAAGTCAGACCATTCCCATTATTTCTCATGGTGACCAAAACAGGTGCTCAAAGCAGAGTATGACCACAGCTTTGTGACAAGAGAGAGCTAGAAAAATCGACCTAAACTTGAAGATGCATCATAAAGAAATTTACTTACGTGCCAACGATTATTCTGCTGATTGGGTTGAGGGAGTACTTTCTGATTGGATACGACTTAGAAACATAACCTGCATTATTATCTATTTACAGAATAAACATTGTGCTGAACTGAAGACTTGAAACCAGCAACTTAGACCATAAACTTATCAGGGAACTGTTCAGAGAGGTTATAAAGCAAGTGAGGAGCAGGGTCATTTTCACATAGGCTTACGAAAAACTTCTTTTCCATCAGCAGCCAGTGGAGTCACTCCCTGCTGGCCATTAGAAATAGTGCAGGTTTAAGACACAGTCACATTTTAGACCCCATAGTTCTGTTCACATTGCATGATATTGTCAGTGGTTCACCAGCTAGTCAATAAACTCGTCTGTCTGTTGTTTGACTCTCAGCAGGCAGCATGCATCATGTTTTTAAAAGCTTTTTCGCCCCAAAAAACAGCTGCCTGCTGCATCCAGAAATGAGCCAAAACAGTCCAGTTGCTGGCCATAAAACCAAAGCAATAAAGTGAAAAGCAGTATAAAGCACCTTAAAGCTGACGGAAACTGCAGAGTTTGATGCTATATTACTGATAGAAAAATCATGATTACAGCTGCTTGAAGCTTTCATCTTTTATCAATTAATCTTTTTGCAATATCACATACAGTTTACGTCACCAGACTGGCCAACGAAGGCACTGCAAATACACTTAACTCCTGTGTCTGTCAGTACAGTAGACGATCTAAAGGCCACTTGAAACTAATTTGTTCAACCCCGTGTGCTAGTGCCAAGCAGTGACCTTCAGGAGGACAAACAAAAGCAGAGAGGGTAAGAAAGGATACACGGAATCAAGGATGGAGGGATGGACGGAGAAAGAGATGAGGGGTGTGCGATTAGGGGGGGGGGCAGTCATTTCATTAAACTGCCGACTCTCCTTTGGCCTATAATGGCCTTTACCATAGCAACAATGCCCGATAGAGGTATGTTAATAATGTAAGAGACGGGAGAATAAAGCTGCCAATCAAAGAGCTTCAGTCCCCACTGCTCTGAGTGAATTATTCACCACAGGCACTGATTAGAACAGGGAGAGAGAGCGAGAAAAAGAGACCCACAAAGGTGTGGAGAGCCCGACAAAGGAGCGATATGATGTCAGGAGAGGCAGACGACAGGAAGAAAAAAAAGATATTCGCTTGTTACGTAACTCGGGAGTTGAAAGGAGAGAGCAGAGGGTTGTGGCTCATATCAAAAAGATAGCGAGAAATTATTTTTGAAAGAGAAGGTGGCGAGCACCACCCCGCCGGAACACAGTGCACTGCCCTCTGTGTACATGTGTGTAAAAAACTTGATGTTCTGTGCTAAAGATGTAAAGCCGGGTTTACAGCAACATGCCAGTTGACCTCTGTTAACCTCAGTCTGACTGCTACCGTCGGCTTCTCACCCCGGGCACCAGTGCGGATCATTCAAAGGTGGAAATGCGCAATCAACGAGACAAAGGCGGCTTATGAAAACATGTCATCTTCTAGTCACTGATCGGAATGCAGATCGCAGACGAGCAGCTGCAAACACTTTAAAAGGACAGTGACACATAGCATAGTCATTCGTGTGAAAGGCACAGGGTGGGAGTCTGTGTGTGTGTGTGTGTGTGTGTGTGTGTGTGTGTGTGTGTATGTTTCCACATGTGAAATTCCAATTCACATGTGGTTAAATGCCAATCACATATGAACTAATGTAATTCACGTGTGTACATTGAATTTCTTCCTCTGAGGCAGCCGGGGGGCTAACCATACCCCATGTCTTCTGGAGCTGCATTAAACTTAAGCCTTTCTGGAGTAATGTAAATACAGTCATTAAACATAGTATGGGATACGTTATTCCAAACACGCTGTGCTGTGATGTACCACCGGAACATTTAGGTGGCTGTGCCAAGAAAATATTTTCTCCCTTATATCATGTAAAAAGGCACTAACAAGGCGTGATGTTATTAAGTTGAGCCTCGAGGGAGAGTACAATGGCCTGAAATTGTCTGTGATGTATTCAATGGACAAACTGACATGTCAAATAATAATAAAAGGCGACATCTTTGACAGGAACTGGGAAAAATGGACCTTTTACCAAAACATGATGCCAACAAGTAAGTAAGTTGTTAGATATGGACTAACTGAGAATGAGAGTAGCGACTGGTCTACTCTATTACTACTGTAGTGAAGATGCATCATGTACATAACCTAGGTATGTCTATAAGTTAAGTACTGTATGGAGCATAGTTATTTTAAGTCAAACAACTATGTTTTTCTTAACCTAACAGAGTCTTTGTGCCTAGACCTGACCAAACTGCGAGTATATGGAGAAGTTCCAGGATGACCGTTGCTGCTACTCTGCAATGGTCGTGTTGTTTTGGGAAAGGTGATATACTGTATCTGCCCGTTGGGAGGCAATTGACCTTTTTAGTTGTTTAGGTATGAGAATATGTTGGGAAATGTTATTTATATGTGAAAGTTCCCCATTCACATGTGGCATTATTCTATTTTTACAAGTAAAAATGTGTGAAAATGTGGAGAAGCACATTTAATTTGTTCTAGTCTTTGTTCTAAAATTCTAGTGCACACGTGAAATCAGCCAAACACATTTTGAAGTATCTGACTAATATGTGAATATGTGAACTTCAATAATAAGTAATGTATATGATAATAAAAAGGCAAATCATTTGTGAAAACATTCACGTGATGTTTTCGTCCCGCATATTAAAATATCAGTCACGTGTACATGGCTAGCTGCTCGAGAAATATTTAACTAATGTGTGAAAATGCAAGTGTTCCTCTCAGAATCGCATTGCAAGAATTTTAAAAAGCGCAAAGAGATGGTTAACCTTGGTCATAAATTCCATGACATTTTCTCTCCTGTTCGCTTTCTGTCTCCCTCCTTCACACACAGCACCACTTCCTGCCTTTTCAATTAGCAGTGGCTGAAAAACAACGCTTCCTGGCAAACCTTTAGTCATTAGGATGCAATTAGAAACTTAAATACATTGAGCTCATGTATAAATTTAGCGCTTATATGATCACTTCATGCTCGCGGAGCAACGCGGTGATGGAAAGAAGCTGGTAATTAGAAGCCCGTGGCACAAAAGGAAATGTGCCACATAATCATTTACACATGCACGCACACAAAACAAACAAGCCAGAACACACACACGCAAGATTTTTCCATAGGCAGAGGTGAAAATGCTCAAAGTTCACCAAGGTCTTTTAATTGTCAGATCTACAGGTTTGTTCCAGCCTGACTTCCGGTGTAATATGTCTACTACTCACCTGTTACTACTGACAGGCTATGAATAGGAAGTGATTTCTGTTCAGGGTTGTTAACTTTTACACAACTCTGACACGACACGTGTGAGCAAAGCGTCCACATGTGTTGATTTGGTCTTTCCTTTCGTGACTGTTTTTTCCAGGACTGTGGTGGGCGACATTCTGTGATGAAACATCCTCTCTCCACATGTTGGGAATGTGTGTGCCTGTGTGTCTGTGTGGGTGTGCGTGTGTGCGCGTGTGTGTGTGTTGAGGGTGGTAAGACGTTGCTGAGCTTTGTTTTTGTCATGATTACACATGGTGGAATAACGCTTCAGGCAACCAGATGGAGTCTCTCTGTATGAGAGCTACACAATCAAGTTAGTTTTTCCAGTCCACCATTTATTTACTGTGTAAGTATGGACGCACGGCAGGGAGGCAGACTATTAGGCAGCTCCTCTTTGGATGGATAATTCCAGTTCTCGACAGGATAAGCTGATGTACAGGAGGAGGAAACGTTATTGTGACAGAGGTCTCCGACAACTTGAGCCAGTCACGTATCATTAAGGGGTAAATGTCAAACTCTAGAGAGCGATTGTTATGTGTGATTCAAATTATTATTTAAGTAATGCACTGTTTCATTTTTTTCCTGTTTACTCTCCACACTGGAAGCTGACAAAGCTCAGCCTCTGTTGTATGTCAGTATTCGTAACTGTCCTTCTGTTTGGTGATGAAGAGTTTAAGAGGCTGTCAAATTCCCATAATTATCTTTACAGTGTTCATGTGTTTTTACATTTATGTTGGATACGGAGGCGGAAATTGAAATACTTGTCCTTCCTGCAATTGAGCCACCAATGGAAAAAAAAGTGCCTGCAGTAAAAGGTTAGTTTTTAATTTCAAAAGCACCTCAAACTTTTGATTGCACAAGTTATTTGGGAAATTTGCATATGTGCATAACCTCAGATCAAATATCAGATACAAGTATGCACCATGTGCCAAAGCTCAGGTTCGATAGCTGCGAACCTGAATCCAGATAAAGATCAACAAAATGGTGAAAACTGAAAAGAAAGGTTACAAGGATCATGAGCTGTATACTTTAAACCCCTTAGTCTAAACCCTTAAAAAGCCCCCGCTCAAAGGCACTTGAGCTTCGGTGCATACACGCGTCTTTCGCACAATAATCTGATTTCGCTGTGTTGGTGTTTTTCCTATGTCATAATTAATGTTGCTCTGGGACAAAACTGACCAAAAAGGTCCACATGTATGAGGATGTGATGTCAAGCAAAGCACTTAAGCTCGGCAGACAGGGGTTTGTTTGGGTATAAGCAACAACACTATGCTTGGTTAGGATCCAGAAAGGATCATTGCTTGGGGTAATATAGACCCTTTAACTGGCACGAGTATTTTCCCTATTGAAGGTTGCCAAGTTGCAAAGCTACTGTCTGACATTACAAGAGCCTGAATGCTTAGTGGCAATGATGGTCCTGGAGCAAAATGTATTATGAGGTCATAGGAAGAATGCTATAATGCTGTGAAACAAGTACCTACCTTACCCATACTTGCCAACCTACCCGATTTTCCCCAGCAGACTCCTGTTTTTAATTGCCCTTTCCCGCTTTCCTCCTGAGGAAACAATTCTCTTGTGTTTCTCCCCCATTTTGACTCATTTTCACACCTTTTCTCCTCAGTGATTGAGAGAGGGATATCAGACGTCCACAAAAGGAGAAATTTCTTAAGGCAAGTTTTAAAGGAAAGGGACATGCGATTTGTCGAACCTACCTTTATCAGTTTTTCTCAGTCAGTCAATCCTGGGGGTCGCGACCAGCATCAATCACCACTAAGAGGCTGACAAACATTGATCAGTAACGTGCACAGTGATAGTAGTAGAAGTATAGTATTTGACATAAAAAGGCAGCTGCAACTTATTTATTCTTTTGTTAACATCATTCTTTGAAAATGTCCAGGAGTCTGTAAACTTCTCTCTGGCGGAAAACCACTAGACTTAGGCTTTGATTTGCATATCTTCCCTATGTTTGAGGTCTCAGGGTTGGCAAGTCTCCAAGAGACCAACTTAGCACGCCATGCAAACATCTTCAAGTCCCTGGATGGGTTTGACCTGCTGTAACACAGTATTCCTCATAATTTTCTTTATTGCCCTGTACATCTGATATTGATAAAAATGCACTCTGCTTTTATGACTGCAGTCTGGAGAACCAGCATATCCCGTCATCTCCTGAGCCATGACTTATTGTGTGCCTTTAGACGCCTGCCTATAAGCCGGGGAGCCAGCGTTTGAGATAAAATGGCCCTTAATCAGATGAGTTAGACCGTACGGCCACAGCAGCCTGCTCATTACTCAAGTACCTGCGGTCCTGCAACATAGAGAGCACATTTACGAGAAGGCCTGATGTTGAATAACGCATATATTTCATACATAAGTGTCACCTTGTACCAGGGTTCTACGGGCCTGTCCACTCTCCTGTAAGACTATTAGCAGAGTGATAAGAGGCTCCATTAGTGAAGGCTGTGTTACATCAGGACAAAACAGCTGAACATATAGAAGGCTGGCTGTCCACATTAACATGGACGAGCTCCTGTTTCACACGGGGGGCCTGAATGTCCCAGATAGACTGACACGAATACACACACATCTGCATAGACACAAGTGTGTGTAGATGTACTGGGCTGCTGAGGTAGTGAAGTATTAGCACAGTGTTTTTTAAAGAGATTTCAGAGGGATCAGCACTGCGACCCCAAACAACCTGTAGCTCACTCTCCACACCCTCAACAGATCATTTCAGACCGTCGTACCAAATACGAGCACAGCAACCGAAACAGACAAGCTCAGTCTACGCAGCTTGATTATGATCCTTCTTAAAAGTGCAAGGGCTTAGGACCACACTCAGATGAGCCGTTTGCCTGAATTTTGTTCCAGCCACCATTTTCCACCGAGGCTGACATGACAGTCACTGCTGCTCCCTAGTGGTCTGTAAAGGGAAACCGAACAAGGCGCACTTCAAAAAAAAAGTTGAAAGTGCTGCACATACTCCCCGTCGTGACAACACAAGAGAGAATGAGGAGGTTAAAAAGAAAAAAAATATGACATTAAAAAAGAAGGAGAGGAGAGGGAAGGTAGGTGAAGAGAGAAGATTAAAAAAAAAAACAAAAGAGATGTGGAGGGAGACAGCCCGCCTTTGTACTCCACTACAAAAGAGCAGACAAAGAACCGTGGACACCTGATCACCACGGCCTTGGACCAGAGAGCGAGAGAGAGAGAGAGAGAGAGCCCGCGGGAATAAAGAAAGAGTCGGACGAGGGCATGAGGTGGATGTGACTGTGTGTGTGTGTGTGTGTGTGTGTGCGTGTTTTATCTTGGGAAGGGGTGAAAGCCAGGAAACAGGTCCCCATTGTGCAGCGCGGGAGTAATGAGGGCAGTAATGAGGGTTTGGGTTTCCAGAGCTGCCCATTACAAGCGCACCATGGCTGGGCCCGAGAGAGCCGAGGGGACCGAGGGAGCAGAGGAGGGCTGGTTGGTATCAATGAAGAGAGGGGAGCTTGATCTAGATAGCAGCTAACAGCCGTCAGTCTCCCAACTACCACACAGGGAGCAGAAGTGACACCGTGGACTTAATGATAATACAAGATACTGGATGCTTATGATTTAATATGTTGAATTGACATGTACATTGTTCAAATGTTAAATTAAGATACTGGCATTTTTTCCCCCCATAAAAACATTCAAATTAATATTTCATGCAAGTAATGTTGCCAGGTTGGTTTTAATTGTCATATTGTTTTCATTTTGCTCATCTCTTGTAGTTTTATTATTGACCACCTGGGGGAAGCAAACAACACTGATGCTTCCATGTTTCCTCCCAAGCTCTGAGCATGTCATACTGAACCTTTATCACCAACTTCATAGCTATCAGTCAGTCAAGATTTATTTATTTGCTTACCACCACAGTTAAGCATACACACACATACTCTGTACTGTTCCCAGTACCCTAAGCCAAACCTTTACCATCACGGTTGTACGCATTAGCACAAAACTCAAGAAATACACCACATAAAAAGGCAAAAGGAAAAAAAAGAATTTACAGTGTTTAATCTAGAGTAGAAAATGATTGTTTTAGGATTTAGGTGGAGCTCATTTACTTCATACACTATGGGGTACTTTAAATTATAGCATCATACTTTACAAGATCATTATATACTGTAAATGTGAAAATTGTCAACTGCCAAGTAACAATAGCTCTCATATGAATGTAGTGGAGTGAAGCATATACTTTATAAATGGTAAATATATAATTCGTAAAAGGGGCTCTGTGGAACTTTTGCACTGTGTTGGAAGCTGGTCGGTAGTGGAGCACCGATGACACGAGGCACTCGAGAATGTGCATAACGTCACATCGTTTGGGCCGTCACAGAAAAAATATGACCCGCTCACAAAGAAACCCACAGTCCAGCACAGAAGATCCCATATGTCACATCACATTAAGATCTGGCCCCATAGGGAGAGGGTTGGGATATTAAAGCAACGCAACTTGATTACTTTCTCCTACTTTTGGATTACCTCAATACCAATCGTGCAAATAAAGACAAAAAATATCAACAAGAGTACTTTACAACGAGCGTGTATTCTGAATTGTGTATTTGGTTTCACTCAAGACCAACCAAGTGTTGTTGTGTGAGACTGTTGAAATGTTGTCATTTGTGCGAAGTTAAAGATTGGTTTATCATTCATCATTTAAAATTGGAATCCTGTTAGTTATCTCGATCTTCACTGATGGTAAATTCAATCTAATCACATTTTTTTTTTTTCTGTAACTTTACCGGAATACAGTTATCTTGTTTTTTTGCATACTGATTATGTAATCCTGTTCAACAAACAATGAACTGCTTTATGTTTATTTTTCCTAAACATTGCAACTTTACAATAAACCCTTGTGTAGTAAGTGGATTATAAAGAATTTCATTGTTTGTAAACAGTGAAACTACTATTAAATAAAGTTTAATTACGTAAAAATGTCCCATTTATTAATGATGATTATTACAGTGTTACCAAAGTACAGTATTACCATCTGTAATGTGATGCAATGCAGGCAGAGGCGCAAAAAATGGAAACACAAGTTAAAAAACAAACAAGTGAAGTGTTTCTGTAAATGTATTTAGTTACGTTGCACCACTGCTAAAATGTAACCAATTCTAAACCTTATCGCAGCCTCAATGTCTCTTTTTTAAGGAAGAGGGAAAATGTCCTCACTTTCCAAAATGTTCCAAATCTCTTGGTCTGAAATAGCCGTTAGTCCTCCTAACAAAAGCAAGACAGAAAAGGATCATCTTTATTGTCAGTGTGCGCAAGATGACAAAGGGGACACAAATGCAAATAAACCAGTGTTAAAGGGAATAAATGAAAAGTTGAGACTGATGAATAGATAATAAACACACACGGCCGCGTGCAAACACTGCGTGCATTTTTACCGAAACACAGAGCCGCGACTTCCTCTTCCATTCTAACAGTAAAACAACCCCTATAATGCAAACAATATATTTTGCCCAATCCGACAGGATGAAAGGCCACAGCGGAAAAAACGTGACGTTAATAGCAAGGTGAAGAGGGATTTACTGTATAATACATGTGTAGTCTCTGTATGTATACACAGTGAATTAGAAAGCTGTCATCTTTATGAAACAAGCCTGTGGGCAGTCAGCCCTCCTGGCTGGGATATCATGGAGGACTGAACAGCAACACTACACTGGTTAACCTGACCTTTAGTGGAAATCAGTCCAGCTAAATGACTCTTTGATGGCTTTACAGTCCGCCCCCCTTCCTTTTTCCCTCGAGGTGTGCGTCTTAGAAAGCTTTACCGTCCCAGCTTTACAAGTGTTTTGTCCAGGGATACGAATACCATACCTGTGTGTATCCGTCAGGGCTGAGCTGTAAAGCCTTGGATGTCACCTTGTCATCCCCCGGCCTGGTTGTCTGACTGTGTAAACTCAGGAGACTTACGCTGAGACCGGGACAGAACGAGCTAGCAAGTGGAATGTAAGCATTTGGGAAATGTGAGAACTTGTCTGCGACTTGCACTCTGTGTGCAGTCCAGAGCACCATTTCGGTCTGAGCTTGTGTGTATGTGTGTGTGTTCATGTGTGTGTGTGTGTGAGTAGTCTGAATCCTCAAAGTTTACCTGACTTTGTTTTTACAAAGATTTAAGTTGCTCTTGCAGACAGCCTGAATATAAAACAGCAGCGATCAGTGGGAGAAAGTTATCTTAATAATTACTTTTTGCAGTAACCTGCTGTCTTGCAACAGTTTTTTCAGAATTAGGAGTCATATGTTGAAAATGAGAATGGGGAAAAACACTGTTTGGATAGTAAAAAAAACTCGACACCTTTAGGTTCTCTGGCATCTTGCCATGACACTTTCCATCGCACTCGTGAGAGTGTGTGAAATTCATCATATTTTGGGGACACAATCTGTTCACATCATCACGTGTTGAGACCTGTCGGCCAGATGGGGACAAGAATCCAGTCCCCACAAGAGTAAGTATTTACTTTAGGGTTGAGACTTGGTTTCGGGTCTGCTAGTGCATGCTCATGTAGGCCTGCTTCTGTTATTGTGTGGACTAATTTGTACCTTGAGAGTTCAGCAATCATAGGGCTCTAGGAACGGTAGTGTCGTTTGGTTGGTCCACCTAACCTAATCACCAGAATAATCGTTGGTAATGCACGTTTCAGATAAACATGGATATGCTCAAACTTATTCATGTTGCAACTTTATGGTTCCTGATCTTAAATTTTCCATTTTAGCTTGTAACAATGCCGTGATTATGCTCTGGTAAGGTTCAGGCACAAAAATACACTTGGTCAGGGTTAGGAATTAGTCATGGTTATGCTTAAAATGCATGATTTTGTTGTCACAAATGCAACCAGAGATGTACCGAGGTCTCCTTCCAAACACCCAGTGGTTTTTAACACTTCCACACACAGTACAATTCCAACTGCACAGAATAACAATACCGTTATATGATCTGTCTGTATCTCCTCATCTTTCCACAGCTATGATTTGGAATGTAACGTGCCACTGTAATTGACCACACAACAATAACTAAATTACAACCCAGACTGGCAGAACTATTAGTTCAGTAGAAATATTTGAAATGGTCCAGAATCTGAGAACAATTACTGGTTTTTACATTTTTACATTTTTACATTCAAGCTTGTAACAATGCTGGGATTATGCTTTGGTAAGTTTCAGGCACAAAAATACACTTGGCCAGGGTTGGGAATTGATTATGATTTTGCTTAAATTGCCTGTGTTTGGTGCCACAACCACAACCAGAGATCCCTGGAGGTCTCCTTACAAACATCCAGCGGTTTCACACTTCCAAATGTTAAAACGCAGTTTCGAACCGCAGTCACTCGCTGAGCAGCCACTAAGCCTGTGACGAGTCTGTGTGTATTTTTTTTTCCCCCTTCATTTGGTGAAGCGTGACATAACAAGCAAGACAAGACATGACCCAACGAGTCATGTTAGAAAACATGACAGGGTAAACATATTATGGAAGGAAAAACAAACATTGAATACAGAGAGACGACATTAAAAAAAAAAAAAAAAAAATGATGTTGAAATTCTGCTTCACTCTGTATGTGGACTTGTGAGCAATAGTTCAGAGGCAGCCAGAAAGGGATTATGGAAAATCAAATGACATAGATTATAGCGAGTCTGAAAGAAACAACCAACCAATAAATGTAGCAAGAAAGAAAGAAAGAAAGAAAGAAAGAATGAAAGAAAGAAAGAAAGAAAGAAAGAAAGAAAGAAAGAAAGAAAGAAAGAAAGAAAGGTACATATTCATATGCTAGGTTAAGGGAAGTTACGTGACATACATAACGTAATGAATGTTGCTTTGGTGACCTAGATACATTTCCAACAGAAGTTACAGAAAGTAACATAGTGTTTTGTGCCCAAAGCACAAGGTTTTCTTGAACCTAACCAAGCTGCAGCCGTATGATGAAGGTGTGGTGTGGCTGGCATGCTGCAATGATCATGTTGTTTTGGGAGACGCTGACAATCTATTCAGTCATTACAGTGTGTGGATTTGTTGAAATGTCCTGTGTTTTTATGAAACATTATCTTCCAACTGTTTCACATGGCGAGTGGGCCCCAGTCTGGACCGAAATATCTCTATGACTCTTACATGGAGTGTCAGGAAATTTTGAAAAAAACATTCTTGGTCCCCAGAGGCTGACTAAGAAAATGAAACGTCTCAAACACTACTGGATGAATCACCGTGACGTTTGGTACAAACAGTCTTTGGCGTGAGGATTTGAAAAGCTTTATTGATCTTCCGAGATACTGAGCACTATCAACAGGTCTAAATTTCTGTTTCATATGTGATATTTTGAATAGCGAGGACTGTTTTGCCACACTTGACTTCTTCCTCTTGACTTGCTACTAGGGTTAAGTGAAAATTAGTTTCAGGGTAACGCCTGACTGGTTAAGACTGCATGCATCAAGAAGCCTCCACACAAATATTCAGCAGATGTTCAAACAAACTTTTTTTTTTAACTGTCACTGTTTAGGCTTCCTGCTGAAACAAACAATAAATAGCACATCATCATCTTATTACAGACGGTGATGGTGGTCTTTTGCAGTCTACCGTAGAGTGTACGTTATAACATGAAGACACAGATCTTTCCACACGGTACAATTCCAACTGCACAGAACAACAATGCTGTTACATGATCTGTCTGTATCTCCTCATCTTTCCACAGCTATGATTTGAAACGTAACGTGCCACTGTAATTGACCACACAACAATGACTAAATTACAACCCAGGCTAGCAGAGCCATTAGTTCAGCAGAAATATTTGAAAAGGTCCAGAATCTGAGAACAATTACTGGTGGCAGCAGAGAAATGAGAACAGAAACAACATGCATTTCAATATATGGTTGTTTAGCTTTTTTGGCCCCTATCCATACCACCCATATTCCCCTGATGGCTTTCATTTATATAACTACAAGCAAAGAATGACTGATTTGTTTTGAGCTGCATGGCTGACTGGCTTGAAAAAGACTTTCTTGGGCTTTTGGTGGAGGCAGATGAATAAATCTCTTATGAGTTTTTGTGCAGAATAACACCAAATTCTTTTACAATGTTGGGATTTGAAATGCTGCCCAAGTCGCAAATTGATTTTTTTAATTTAGTTTTTACATTTCTTTTTGCATTTTGCTTTTCAACGCATTCCTGGAATGGCTCCGAACTGTGAAATCTGTGATTAGCCAATACGCTCCAGATGTGTGTCTGCAAGTTGAGCTTTGCCACAAAAGTTGAGCGAGAGAGACGGCAGCAGCCTCCCTATCAGCCTGTTAGCTCTCAAGTATACTCCCGACACTCTAAGCACACACCAACGGTCCCACTGCACAGCTCCTAGCTGTAAAGTTCCCCTCGCTTCACTCACACCGTTTTGGCCCAGCTCCTCCATTAAGGGTCCTTGTGGCAGTGGGGCTGCCCTATCGAATGCCTGCGTCCTGTTTGATCCCATCCTAGATTTCAAAGGGAGACACCTGATCCCCGACCTGGGTGAGGAGGGTGAGGTAGGAGGGGTGGGGTGAGCATGGGGAAGGATGGTGGGCAGGGAGTACAATGTTTGTAATAAATGGGTATAGACAGAATCTTGGTCCCCCTCTCTCTGTCTGGCCTCTCTCTCTCCTGAGGATCCTGTTTCAGCGGACAGGTAAAGATGGACAGGCGGTCGGGTGGGTTGGGCTTGAGCTGGTGGTCTTCTCATGTGTCACATCTTCTACATCAGAGGCCTCATTTATCAGCCGTTTTGTGCGTAAATAGCGCACCCAGAATCTCGCTTTATCATTCACTTTTTGTGTTTGAGAACTTGCTGGAATTTCTGACTTGGATAGAAAAGTACAGATATTTGACACCAGAAATTGATGATAGAAATGGCAGAAGGCATTAAACTTTTTAAGACAAACACAACAAAGCGTGTGAACCGTGCATTAAGAACAGCATCTAAGTTCATTTACTTCTGGAGGAGGTGAGGCTACAGCATGTGGATATTATATGCATGTAACTCACTGTTGGAGAGGAGAGCAAAAATAAGAAACAGCTCGTATTGGTATATCGGTGGAAAACACGAGTGTACATTTACCGTTTCTGCATTTGAACAACTCTTTGTGGTAGATGAGTGTAATCCGCCCTCTTTGTTAGTTACTAATTAGTAACTTCCTTTCTCTGAAGTTTAAACTTTCACAAGGTCACAAGCACTTCAGTATATGTATTTTAAGGTGAGCTTTGGTTTAATCACTTTAAAGCTCCTAAAAACACATTTTCTCAGTCACCATCTTACTATGTGTGATGTGTTCCTGCATGAACACACAATTTTTGGCTCAATCGTTCAAAAATGTAAGCAGTTTTGAATATTGCACCTGAGATGTTTCAGTCTGTGCCTTTCAGGTTTAAAATGGGTGGGACTTTGGTCATGTACGTCTGTGCAATGAGCACCAATCAGGACTGAGCAACATTTGAATCAGAATGAGATGATAGTGTTGAGAGTATTTGCTTATATTGCAACTACCATCGATCAAATCACTGTTTTTGAGTGCTACACCTTCAAGTAAAACAAATAATCTTTTTTTTTTCTTTTTTTTTTCCAGAACTTTCCAGGGGCTTTAGGTTTAAACCAGATTTTAAATATCTTTGCCTCATTTTCTGGATAAGTCTCTTAAAAGTGGCTCCTATATTTGACTTCTGCTGAACATTAATAAGCAGTATTTCAGTCTAAACCCAACCAAGGGGGTTATGTTTTCACCCCTGTCCCTTTGTTGGGTGGTTGGTTGGTTTGTGAGCAGGATTATACAGAAACTACTGAAGAGATCGCCACAAAACTTTGAAGGATGATTTGACTCAGAGGAGACCATATTAACTTGTGGTGCAGATTGAATTAAAGGGGAATCTTGAGGGTTGGAGAAGTATGCACTCTCCTGATTACCATTCTAATTGGCTAATAAATGTTCTATCTTTAATATCGCTGCATTTTCCCACCATAAGTCATCCTACATTAAGACTACTAAAGGGTGTTTTTGACCGTTTGCATTTTGAGAGCACGGCTCATTTAGATTAACACATACACAGGCAGTTGGTTGTAGAAAATGCGTATGTCATCATTACTCAATGCATCCAAGTATGCAGGCTAAGAAATTAAAACTGTGATCTCCGGCCCATCACGAGAAAACAAAATGATTTCTCCAACGCAGCTTTTCCTCCGCTTAATCATTATCACATTTTCGTTTGATCACACTGCCTCTGTTTCTTTTCTTTTGCGTGTAAAGTGTTTTTAATGAAATTCTCGAGGCAAGGCAAGGTCAGGTTGGACGTGTTATAAGTGTGGACCCCGGGGGCCTTATGTGTTCTGGAGCAATGGTAGGAATTTTTACAGTTCAAGAAACAGACCCAATCGGCATCTACGCTGGTGGAATTCCTGCCAGCGGATGTGGCTGTTTTGCACTCGGGCTTTATGAACGTGAAAGAACTACCTTGGCCATGATTGTTGACGCAAGGCAGTAACCTGAAGTGTTGGCTTCATCTGTCAGACGTGTAAACAGATGATTAACACTTGTTTGTTCAGACGCAACTAGTGTGCAATCATACAGAATATACATCACAACATTTCTGTTTCTGTACGTGTACAGCTGAACTGGTTGCTTCTTTACATGTTTCGATGTTGACATGCAGAACGTCGAGTCACACGGGGTGAGCCAACATGATAGCTTCAAAACTAAAGGCTAATTATCAAATTTAAATAAATAACGTTGGACTGAGACTTGTTTATCTCACGCACTCCGCTAAATCATAAACAAATCATGAGCTTGTCTTTCCGTGCCTTATAAAGCCATGGAGAAACCCGGTGGCTTAGTGTAAGGCCAGTCTGCTAGTGCATAGCTTACTGTTGGAGTAAACTAAGTCCTAAATGGTGTTTTAAGGACTGAGGCGAGTCCTAAAAGCATCACGATGAGTTCTGAAGCAATCCGTAAAAGAGGAACGAGCAAAAGCAAACTCCTTTGATAACTGAGGATTCACATTACACAATACACTCCTACACACATGGCCGTATTTTAGCCATCGTTAGGGTTGTGAGTTTGGATTTCGGTCTGTTAAGGGATCCTGAGAATCCGCAGTGCTAAGATTCCCGTCGACTCTTAAATCACCCATGCATCCATAAAAAGTCTGGCCGACAATCTTGAGGAAACCGCTGATATAAGAAGCCATGTGCACGAATGTGTGTGTGTGTGTGTGTGTGTGCGCGCGTGCTTGTGTTTGCAGAAGGTAAATCACGTGGGGTCCGACCCAGAGGTGTCCCGGGGGCAGGTTGCGCCGCTATGTCACAGAGTCAAGAGAAGCCAAACGTGCACCTGCGTCTGGAGCTGTGCCTGTGATCTGCACACAGCTGCCGGGGCAGAAAATGGCGTTACCTGCTGAAGAGGATTTCCTCCCCCAGTTTTAATTCAATCAATATTTGCGCGCGGGACAGTCCGCTTTGCACAGTTGACTGTGCAGATGAAAGCCACATGTTTCATTTAATGTATAGGACAGTAGCTTACTCACTCACAGGGCTGCATGTTGCAAGCCGCGGTGGTCTGTTTTCCTCTCTTTTACGAGGTGAATTAATGGCACACACAGCCGCTCATTATGTGAGACCTTTACTTCATGGGTTTAGTCAGAAGCCAGCCAGCACCTTCCTCTGTTTCTTATAGTAAGTATGCTCTTTTACATGCATGCAGTACACATTTGTAGCATGTTTCCTGAAAGGTTAAGTAATTATCTGTGCTTAAGCAGCGAGAGAGTTCACGCAGTGGAAATGAAACGTTACGTCAGTTAACCTGAACCCCCACCAGGCAATTACAGCATTTCGATTTTCGAGTAATTACAGCAGCGTCTACACCGTTTACGTTCTGCTCAGGCGTTGTCTGCGCTGTAGAATTTCAGTGCACCACAGAAGCCGCGTGGTTTGACGCAAGTCTGCATGTTTAGCTAAAAAGGGCAGTAATGACATTACTGTGGCTGAGCAGGCAAACTCGTCGGCTTTACAAGCCCCCTGTCTGTGTCATTAGCGTTGTAGTGTACCATATCACCACGAGTCATGCCTGAAAGCACCTATGGTGAGAGCCTGACAGCCTGAGCACTCATTACAGCAGTGTTAATGCCGTTTGGACTGAGTGAGGGGTGAATAAAAGCATGATCAGCGATGAGGACACACCGATCTGTCTCACTTTGGGTGTTTTATGGCGCTGCATAAACGCGCCTTGTAAACTGTTTATTTATCCAATTAAAGGTAACGAGTCCGACTGGACCAAAGAACAAGTTGGGGTTACGTTTCCAAAAAAAAGAAAAAAACAGCGCCGTGATTTGTCCATATGTAACATGTTCGTGTTCACATTTGCCTCATCGTCTCCCCCTCATCTCCAGCCACATTCCTCCAGATGGGACGGGGCGTGCCTGAGTCTGAGCTCCAAGTGTTTGTGCAACTTCATCACCTGTCATATGAAAAGGCACGATTTTCTTCATGTTGTCGTGCTCCTTGGTCAAACGGTCTTTCAAGATAAATAGTAATGTCACTGGCAGAAAAATCAGCGGTGACAAAAAGCCACGTGATTTCGATTAGCTGGGGAAAGCAGTAACTTCCCCTCTCGGGCTCGGACCTGTGTTATGGTTTCCAAATTGAAACTCAAGCCCGCAGACTGTCATACAGCAGCACAATGCAGCGTGCTGCCCATGCTGTGCTCAGCATATGTGGGCAGGATTGGTTTACTAGAGTACGATGTTTTATTTATCATGTGTCAAAGTGGTTGTGTGTGTGCCTGTGTGTGTGTGTCTGTGTGCGCGCGCGCGTCCATCATGAGGGCATGTACCCGTGTGTTTAAAGGAGCATCGAGGAACACTAATCAACAGTCTATTAAAAATGTGATTGATGAACTTTGGCAGACTACGGCACCCCAAACTTGCACAGGCTTCACTGCTTTTGTGTTCGCGTACCGTGTGCGAGCACATGTCTGTGTGTCCATATGTGGATGATGTTTTATTCAGCAGATGTCACTGCCCCTGGTCACACTCATCTGAACAAGAAGAAACACGGATGCAACCTTAAACCACGGGCTTGGATGGCTCTCTTGTAATAACCCTGACATCATTAAAAATAAAGGGTGGGACATGACAATTACCACCTATTAGAGCCCGTCTTCAGTTGCACGCCGTCTGCAGTATTTAGCTATGGCCAGCAGTTAGAAGCCGTCATTTCTACATGGAATTTCTAATCCATGCTAAATATCACATGAAATTTACATTTTCATGTAAGAAAAGAGAAGTTTCACGTATGATCTCTTCATAAGAAATCGTTAAAAACTTGATTATTATAACCCTCCAATTCTTGGAAAGGAATTTTGGAAATTGTTCTTATCTGCTTTTAAGGTACGATGTCTGAATTATAGTGTGTCCGACTGCACAACTGGAATAAATATGGAGATTTTGCAGATTACTTGAAAGCTTTTAAATTTGATTCTGTCTCCCTGCAGAGACATAAATAAAACTAATTCAAGATGTAACCGGGCCATAAATGTGTTTTATAAGCACATTCTTCACCAACATGTTGAGCAGCATAATCAGAGCAGGGATCCTCCAGCGAGCCGACTTGAGAGGAGAGAGGAAGTCATTTGGGCTGAAAGCTGTGCTCTCTGGCCAAAACGCTACTCAGAGATGAATCTCTGGGTTACATTAGCTCTGATCTTTGTTTATCTCACTGCTCACTTCAAAATTGACTCTGATGGATGTTTGTCTCTGGATATATACATCTCTGGGTGTTTCAGATCCACTCTTTTATGACACCATTTTTGCCTTTCATCCGCTAACTCAGTCTTTCTCTTGCTCTTGCTTGCTTTATAACTTGTGTGTCTCCAAACTGGTCGTCTTTCTTGGAAACTGGAGGCGTCCGCGGCCACATCATGCCATCAACACTGGAAAGCCATTCATGCAAGCTCTCTAAGAGCTCTGTATACACCTTTCCTACCTTTGTAAATGTAAACACTTTAAATGGTTCCATGTTTATTTCCCACACAGTTGTTTGCCAACATTTGACTGGATGTAAACTGGAGCTAAGTGGTCGTTCAGGCAACACAGTTCCACTGAAAAGGCTTGTAAGGATGATTTGTACTCAGAGGTAGCAACTTCTTCAACATCCTATCCCAGTCTGGCCCAAAGTAAATTCACAACTGTTGTACTCCATTTGGAGTACAGAAATGGTTTCGGGCTCTTATGATGTGGTTTTCATTTCCCCCAAGCAGTTAAAAGCTCTGGAAGCATTAATCTATAGCTGTTTGAACAGGCTGAATCATTTATTTATTTGTCTCGCCTTCATTTTTTTTTTTCTGCAGATCCCCTGGAACAGCCCCCTGTCAGTTTGAAAACACAATGGGTCCACATCATGTAGTCTTACATGGTCCAAGTTCAAATGAGATAACAATATCAACTAAAATTGATGCACACTGGTTATAGTTCTTATATTTCCTCGTTTACACTATCTTTAGTCAAAAAGTGCTTGGGTGGGAAAAAAACAGTCGATAAGAGCACATTCCCACATAAACCTCATGAACTTGCATCATGTCCAAGTTAATGGCTTTAAGAACTATAATACACGATATATTATAGGATTTGAAATCTCGTTGTCCACATGTTGTACTAATCCTCCACAGGCTGGCATGTCAGTGGCTCAGGAGAGTTGGTCACTCATCTGCCTGTTGTAGACTCTAGTGAGGGCTTAGAAGTTCCTAACTGCTCAAATGAGCTGCTCAGTGGCTGAAATTAGAGTTGTTGTTGATTTGTTTTTTTTTACAGTTAAAGGCATGAGAAATCATCAGTAGTCTTCTCCTTGACATTTTGTCACCATTTAATCATGGAATACTTTGGACAGAAAATGTTCCTGAAATTGATCTACTGTACATTTTCGAATAAGAGAAGACGAGTATAATGCACTTCTGACACAGCGAAACACTTCATTGGCGAGTTGGCAAAACTTCATACATGCTAGTTTGTTAGTTTGCTTGTTTGCTGGTTGTCCCTTTCAGAAGCGGTTTCATCTTGACATGGTTTACACGAATAGAATTTATTAGAACCTTTACTTTCTAACTATGTCTGGCATGACTACAACTCAAACTGAAACGGTTACAGCCATGGAAATCCACTGCCACGATGTTCTCAGCAGCTATCAATTAAGATCAAATTTGCTTAGCTTCTGTTTGTAGAGTTTGGCGAGCTAGCCGTGTTGGCTGTGGGTGGGCCGCTGAGTTTGAACAGGTTTTAGTGGTCCATAGTGTTTGAGTCCGCTCAGAGCATGAACTCCACATTTACGATAAGGCCGGAGCCATACCACCAAGAAAACATCTGCATCTACAGACTCCGACATGCCTGGGATTCTGACATAGATACGACCATCACGACGGTAATACTGTAACCAGAGGCTCTAGCTTTATCTTCGGGGCAGACGAAATATAAATCACGTAAAGTTAACATGCACACAACTCCCTCTCGTGCACCGATAAAAACCCACTGCCTCTTTCTCACTGATGCCGCATAATTGCAAGCTTCCGGTTATATGTCACACACTCAGGATTTATACCGGCACTTATTAGGCTTTGTTTAATTGATTGCTGCTGAGAACATCGTGGCAGTGATTTTCCATGGCTGTCTACCCATCCGCAGACGTCAGGATAAGCTTCCATACTTGTGCGAGTGTGAGACAGAGCTATAAACACATGTTAATGGCCACGGACACCTGTGAATACTTCACTGTAGGGCCTCTTTCTCTCTCTCTCTCACACACACACACACACACACACACACACACACACAAACGTTCATATATGTCTCTTCTGCTTGAATCACATCTGCGTCTGTCAGAGTGGGTGTGTGTAGTGAAAGTTGTGGGTTTTTTTCCATGCGATTATTCTTTGCGGGTTATTCTTTGTGAGTCATCTCCACATGTGTGCAAGCTCACGCACACACACACACACACACACACACACACACACACAGAGGCGATCCCTCCTGCAGACTGGTGATGGAGACCACCTGGTCACAATCAGTCAGGGCCAGGGGTTAAAATCATTGTGTCTTTAGTGTGGTGGAGAAGGCTCACGGAGGGATTGGCCAGGCAGGAAGAAGGATTGAGTTGGACCTGATTTAGCCACACTTACCGAGCCTGAACACCTTTGAAATGCATTCATCTGTTTATCGAATCTCCTCGTGAAACTTGCCAGGCACTTGGCCACAACGGATGTGGTCACTGTGTCACGTCCGCTGAAATATGGAGCGTTCTTTTCAAGCCTTTTCACAGCCAGGGCGCCATGTCCACTGCTCTGATGTGTTACAAAGGAAATAGTTCTGATCAGGAGGGAATTTTAATGGTCCAACATAGGTGAGATTTCACCAGTGATAGAATGCACAGTTTTGAAGTACTTTATTTGTTTACTTTGCAGATTACATACTGTCTTTTTAAATTAATTTAATTCATCAACAATCAGACAAAACGATCCTGATAATTAGTTGACCCATAGTGTACGGTGAAACATATACATGTTAAATATTTGTATTATTTACTTTACTATTGATACCTATGTTTATTTAACATCAGATAACCTTAATACGTTTACTCTAGTATGACTTTAATTCATCAAATAATTCAAAGTCAACACATCTGAAAGGATGTGGTTTTCACTGGGCAGGAAGGCGACCCGAAAAATAATTAGTAGCTGTCAGACAAATGTAGTTGGGGATAAAGTACAATATTTACCGCTGAGATGTAATGGAGTAGAAGTATTAAGTTCGAGAAAATGGAAACAATGAAGAAAAGCATCTTGAGTTTGCATCTGCACAGTCCTCCAATAAATGTACTTAGTTACTTTAGAGGTAAAAAATACTGATTAACAATATTGTTATGAAGAAAATAAATAATAAAATAAAGGGAAAGTGCTTTGTAATCATCTCAGGTACACAAAGAACTTGTTTATTAACTTTCCTGTTGTTTTCACTGATGGAATGTAACTGAGTTACTTTGCAGTAATAAATATTATATAATTTAATATCAGAGACTTTTTAGTCAAGTACTATTCATGTGTGTAACATTCACTGTTGCCAAAATAATACTTCGATACGATATATTTACTTCTGCTTAAGTATTATTTTTGAGGACTTTTTTCCAACACTGGATTTTCAGGTTTAAAAGAATTAAACACTTCTTGTATGACAAATCAGGACATGGTCAACTGGGCACCAAGCTGTCTGAACTTTTAAAATGATGTATTATATCAGACATTTAACTCAGGAAGTAACGGTAATGTTACAGACTTTGGTGTCTGCTGCCGCCATGACACACTCCTGAGCCCAGGTAATCATCTGCAGCTGTCCACAAACACACACACACACACACACACACACACACACACACACACACACACACACAGACAGGAACATTTGGGATTCTTTAGGATTTCTAGGCACATTAAGAGCGAGCAGGCAGATTGACACTGACAAGAGCAGACAGTGGAACAAAGGATGGCAACCGCGGGCTTGATCCAAACAACGCGAGCAATTTCCTGCCACCTCTGGCCTGTTTCTGAGGGCGAGCTCCCCCTCCATGCCGCAACGTGTCAATCTCCAGGTAAGAAGCTGGAGCTCGTCAGATGCAAAGAAAAACAAAAGTGGTCTTGAGTAACGTTTTCTTTTGGCTGTGATACTGTACGTGCCAAAGGAGTCTGTACATTGCAGAGCGCTGGATGTTTTTGACACCACCTGCCTCTCACAATTCATCTCCGTGAAGCAGTCCTGATTGGTTGTGTATTTCTTTTTTTTCTTTTTTTTTTACCCTGGTTGTCTTGCGAGTGTATGTGTGTGTGCATATCTGCAGACACTTAGCTGTAATTGTGCTTTTTAAACAGTTTGACAGCGCAGACCCATCACTCTGTTTTTGTTTGCAGACTTCCCTTCAGCGCAACGCAGCGTTTCAGAAGTAGCTGGAAGCCACTGGCTTAAAATAGCTGTCAGTCTCTGTGTTTTATCCCGCACTTACATACTGCGCTCTGCCAAACGGAGACTCAGTGCCATCTGTGATGTGGCCAGATCAGTCAGATTGTCAGCTGGTTCTAATGGCCGCCTTGTCCCTGTGCCATGTCATTCTTTCCTAAAGTGTTTCTCTTCTTTTGTCTGTCTTCTGTCTCTCCCTCTCCCTCTCTCGCTCCCTCTTCCAAGCCCCCCTTTTTTCGCTTAAGATCTGAAACAGAGCCGGCCACGACGGCAACACACGGAGAGGTTGTTGCCACAATAAGCACCGCTCAACAAACAAAGAAATAAATGAGTGAAAGAAAGCCAAGGCTGTTCGCTGTTTCCCCCCTCTGCACGGGGCCGACACTCTGCAGACCCTCGACGTGGCAGCAGGAACACGTGACATCATCAATGAGTCGCAGGACATAATGCAAACAGGACATTCGTCATTCAGACAGTGTTTTGTCAGACTCATACGAGCAGGACTTCATTCACATGTTGTTTCTTTTGGGTCTACGAATTCCTTCCTTAACATACATCTCTTAGTTTTCCATCAGATTAAGATGCTTAAATCCGTATGTGTTCAGGCTGTCCACCACCATTAATTTAGTTGTCTTTCAGCTTTTATTACGCCTTGTGATGAATTCATCAATATGTTTCCTTTGTTTTGTTTTAACTTCAGCTGCGAACGGCTGCAAGGCTCATTTCGCCTCATCTATCCAAAAGAGATTCTGAATTTGAGCCCCAGTTCTGGCAAATGATGGTGTGCTTGAGCAAGAAGGAGTGAATGACTAGCGCCTGGGGTGCTGTTTATATTCAAACATTAAAAACATCCAAAAGTGGATTACTTTTATGTGATATCAATTTCAGTTTTGAAAACCACAGGCCAAAAAGCTTTTTGAAGGTTTATCTTCTGACAGAAGCTAAATCTCTTTTTTTTTTGCCTCAGCCAAGGCAGTTAAGTTTTGACCTGTGTCCGTTTTTTTGTTGGTTGGTTTGGTGGTTTCTCAGTAGGATTTATCAAAAACTACTGAACTTCCACGAAACTTGGATGGAGCATGGGTCACAGTCCAAAATAGACCCAGTTAACCTTTGGTGGATCCTGATTTTTAAAAAAAAATCAGGTGTATTTAGGTGGCTGGTACAATGGCGTAAAGGTAATGATGGTCAAGTGAATTTAAATGTGTTTTTTTTTTTTTTATATTGTATTATGCTCGATTGAATTAAAGTGTTTGGCCTAATCAGAGGTACGCAAGCCAATCAGCAGGGTAAATGTTAGACAAGGACGATTCTGCAAAACAGATATGTAAACACTGGACGTTTCTTTATGTTGCAACTTTCTGTTTGCTTGGGTTGAATTTTCTGTTCTATAGTTATGCTGCGCTTATGCTCTGTTTAGGTTTAGGGACAAAAAAAAAAAACACTTGGTTAAGTTTAGGAAGGCATCATGGTTTGGCTTAAAATACCCGTTTCGGGTCGCCGAGCTCATGGACGGAGACGGTCCAACTTGCTGTGAAACATAGCCAGTTCTGGTCGTCACAAAAACCACTAGAAATGACTCAAATTCCGGTAGTCTGTTTGGCAGCCTTGTCGAATGGAATAACGCCCCCACCTTCCTCATAATAAGCATATAATGTTAACTTGATGGGAAAGTGATGTGAACCGAGGGCATTGCTGTGGCGTTTGCAGACATGTTCACTGCCAACTTGATATCCTGGCGACTGGGCTGACGTATGCGCTCTGCTGACTGCATTTCTTGAGGGTCATTTGACAAAGTAGGTCAAGAAAACCCTCTGCTGTGTCCACGTCTCCAGTATTCACCAGGCCACTGGTGCTGATGTCATCAGATAAATACATGACTCACAGCCGAACATCATCGATCGTTTTCCATTTCCCTCTTTCACGTGCGGACATACAGTACACACACACATACAGTACGTGCACACACGCACACAGAGGCATGGTTGTTTGTGGTTCGGTTTATGTTGATGTCACTTTACAAGCATTCAGTGCCGCGTGCTTGTCAAGCTTGTGGAGATGAAAGCGCAGGAAGTTGGTGAGAAGCTTTAAATCTTGTCCACGGGCAGACAGGCGCGACTCTAGAATTACATGCACGATGACACATTCTTATCTTCATATTCTCAAACAGTAGCTGTCTACAGCCATGAAACTCTAACTCATGGTGAACTCTGGCTGACTGGAGAGTCGGGTTGCAGACTGGTCTGCTGATATCTGAAGCATGGCAAAAATGTCCATTTACATACACAAATTATGAAGGTAAGATTGATGGCGAAGCGTCGCAAAATGCGCGCTGCTATTTTTGTCTCTCGCTTTTCCCCCCGCAGTTGAGATTGTGGCAAAGCTTGTACTGCTGAGGTTTAAGGCTGTAAAACGTGGTGACGGGTTATGGTTTGGTGAAGTGTGGTCACAGGCTGACTGAGAAGTTGGTCATGTGTGGTCCCACTGGGTTTGGACGGAGTTAGTCAGAAGGGTTTATGAATGGAGTGGAGGAGACAACTTTACGGCTCTGAGGCCCTCTCTCACCAGACGATACTAAGCACCGGGAGAG
Source organism: Acanthopagrus latus (assembly GCF_904848185.1). Taxonomy (NCBI): domain Eukaryota; kingdom Metazoa; phylum Chordata; class Actinopteri; order Spariformes; family Sparidae; genus Acanthopagrus; species Acanthopagrus latus. Next base: position 12,961,191 of record NC_051045.1, read on the forward strand.
CTCGGCTCAGCGGACCGCCGGGAGCCCCAGAACATGACGTGTATGAATTTAAATGTGTGTGTGCATGTTGTAGATTCTATCTGCAGCACCCCATACTTAGAGGGGAATACATTTTGAAAGGGCCAGACGTCACTGAGCAGTCCCTTTCTAGATGAACTCTAGTCGCAGCATGTGGAGATAAAGTTAGGGTAATACCTTGTATCACAGAGACTCAAGCGCAGGACTCGGTGTTTCGTCTAGTAAAAAAGGTTTCTATGGCAGAGAGCAAGTGGAAAAACACAGCAGCAATTACTGCGAAAGTTAAGCTTGGCCATAAACGCAGGCTGGGAATGCTTACTTGACAACGTCGAGTGTAACACGGTAAGCAGCTCTGCGTCCATTTCTTAGACACAGGATATTGAAATCTCTTTGGGGTCCATGATGAAATGATTATGAAACAGTCCCCGTCTATGAGCATGGCCGCGGAGCCCCACGCCGAACGGAGGACGAAGCCGTGACATCTTTTCCCAGTTAAAGAGGCTTAGAAAGCAGCCATCGAGCTCCAGTGACCTGCCTTGATTAGGAAAGTGTCTGGCTCTGATGCAGGGTGTGTCTGCCAAGCTCTAACCACCCAAGAACAGTGTTACACACACACACACACTCACACACTGAAATCAAATGAAAACTGATTCTCCTTTTCTCCCTCGCTCTCTTTCTCTCTCTCTTTTTATGTTTTTTTTTTTTTTTTTTTAGCAGACTAGAAAAAGCTGACTCAAAATATAACTACTCCCCTTGTTTCGGGAATCACGGATCGGGGTAAGTCTGGGTTCCACATCATTTCCCGTCATCCAGGATCAATTAGGTGCCTCATTCCATTCCGCTGATGTTTCTTTCACTCAACATGGGATTCAAAAAGGGTGAGTAGCATCTAGCAAATCTTTTTTTTTTTTTTTTTAACAATAAAGACATGATGCTCCATCAATGTTTTCTCCTCTCCACAAAACAGCTGTTGTTCAGAACTGCTGCGAGACCAAAAATCACTCCAGCTGAGCCCCTGCTGAGATGGCAGTTCTTTCTCAAATGTATTCAAATCAGTGCCTAATCCCAAACCACTAAGCCGGGATAACTGCAGAGAAATAGCTCACAATCAACATCCTCCATCTCTTCCATAACTCTTTGTTTCGCCACTGCTGCTTTTTTCTACCATCCCCGCCCTTCACAGTCTTCAGTGTATTGTATCCTCATGAGTGTTTGACCCTGCCTCGCCTACCCGAGGAGAAATACATCAAATAGCTCCAAAGAAAAGCGGACAGATGTGTTCGAGGGGGAACATCTGTCTGGAGCTATCCCCGTGTCAAACGAGGTGCCAAGTGCAATGAAACTCAAAGAAAGCTGTTCATGGAGGAATGAGAAGACAATGAAATTCGTTTCATCTCGCCACTTGACTTTTTGTCCTTAAGGAGCTCTCTCAGTAGACAATTAGGCATCAATTTCCTCTCAAAGAATGAGTTTCCTGCTCTTTGGCCCCCGATAACTGCACGAATACTGGCTTTGGACGCTGTATGAGAGGTTTTTGGCCGAGTGTGCGTGCATGATACTCAGCCATCTCAAGGCCAGAAGGTGAGAGATTTTTGGAAAACATAGGACTGAGGTACTCAACATGACTCAAAACAGCGCTTTGGACGCAGGGGTTGATAACAGCTCGTGGGACGATATTTCATCATTTTATTCACTCGACTTCCACTTGAATACAGATGGCTTTTTAAAGGATGATTCCAGGTTATTGCATCTTGGCCCTTATTCTCATGGTTTTGACCTTCATCTCTATTAGCTATCATGATTTCTTATGTTATGGTGCACTTGGGGACGGGAAAAAAACACGAGCGGTCAAATTAACAGACATGTCGCGAACAAGCCAAAAGGAAAGAGATTGCTCCAAAACAGTCCCTGTATGCCTGCTTTTGCTTGATCTCTAAGAAAGCATGGCAGGTCGTAGCTGAACTAGGAGGTCATTCTTTAGGCCGTGGTGCAGGGTTTACGACTAACAGTTCAGAAAATACGTCACAGGTTCACACTACACCTGACACACATGTTGTTGCCCTCTTAAAACATCTTAGTTTATTTCCAGCAATTAGCTCGCTACGTACGAGGTCATAATCACCAACTGAAAACCCTGCCAAGTCTGTGAGGCCCAAGTTGTAACACACCTAAAATAACCATTAAAACTGATTAAATAATGGAGTCCCTTTTTTTTTTTTTTAATCGCGAAGACTTCATCAGGCTTAATAGCAAACTGATGATCACTACTGAGGTCATGTCTGTGTACAATGATCCCACCGCCTTGGGAATAGTTTGGTCATTACAGCAAAAGTAATAAAACAGGGGGGGGGGGGGAGAGGCTAAAGCCAATCTGGGGACTTTTTGAGGCTGTGCAGTTGTGTTCAGTGTTTAGTGGATATACTGCAGGTGGACACCAGGGAAACTGTTGTTTGCTCTCATAATTTGACACAAAGTGTGCTTATCTGTCATCTACAGAGAGGGACGTTTCAAACCACTCCAATTATATCACAGATATAATGATGATGTGATGTCAAAAACAAGGAGTTCCAAGTTCTAACCTGGGGTGAGCCGTAACAATAAGAGTGAAGAACGCGCCACAAAATAATGTATCTGAATAATATTAATCCCCTTTTCATGAAGCCAGACAACCGATCAGAGCATGTTGCTCTCATTCCACGACAGGGGGTGTATGAACACAGCTGTACATTGAAACTTCCTGACCCAAGAGGGGGCAAAAATACCTGACCTGAATACCTGAATACACACACATAACAAACTGATGAATACTCTGGTCAAAAAGGGTCTAACTTGGGTACCTGTACCTGGCAGATGTTTAGTCTGCTGCCTCACCTCATCCAGATACAATTTTTTTTGCGCATTGAAGACTTTTCGACCGCCGTAATAGCCAGAGCGGGACATCTGTGTGCTCTCTGAGTTTTCGCTCCAAGTCTTTGTTTAGCTGTTTCCTGTGGCGTCTCAACATCACATGGCAGTAAGTATTGGTGACAGACCACAGTCTTTCTCTGTCTCGCCACATCTGATGCAGATTTTTCCTCATGTCCATGCACGCCCCCATCAAGTATGATAGCCAAAATGCGTTCAGTTGTCATTACTGTGATTGTTGGAGCGCTTTTTTGTTTTTTTTAAAAGATGTGTTGCAACCATCCGTACATACTGTACGTCAGCCATCATTTGTCTTGCTGAAGTGGCGTGGTTGATTGACATTAGCACAGATGAAAAGCCTCACATTTTGTCTTATAGACTTCCCTCTAATCTAATACATGTACAAGTAGGATCGTTCTAACAAATTCAATTAATCATGACCTACGGAAAACATTCACTTTGCCCCTTAACGATTTTCATCACAGGATTATTTCATTTCAATTAACACCACCAGCAACGTCAACCTCAGAGGAAATGTCAGAGGATCACTGAAGTCAGGCTGCATCTTCTGGGAGCCATGAATGTCCGTCTAAACGTCACAGCAGTACATTTAATATTTGTTTTGATGTTTCTATCTGGGTCAAAATGGTGGACCAACCAACTGACAGACCAATATTAGCGCATCTTGAGTCACGCAGCTTGTTAGACTCTGGTGATTTATATTCATCTATGCATCCTCTCAGGTTAGCAGGATTAGCCTCAGTTTTATGCTTCATGATTTGTGCCTTTATGCACGCTCCACCTTCTGTCAGAAGAGTCCCTGAACTCAACAGCATTCTTTCCGTGATGCTCCACAGCTCCAAACAAATGACATCTGCCTTACATCCAGTCCCATACACACTACACTTTCTTCGTTTGTGTTTCATGCTTCGGAGCTTCCTTTATCCCTCTGTGAAAGACCTTGTAACTGAAGGCCGCCTTGCTCCTTGCTCTCACTCCATACTTCTTCCTGCTCCCTTTTCACCTATTTTTTTTTCTGCCCATCCCTCACTGTGCTGTAATGGCTTCAACATATGCTTTTTTGAAGTAGCAGATAGAAGCTACTGTGTGGCGGTAGATGTGACCTGTGTTCTGTTTTTTTTTGTTTTTTTTATTGCTGTAACTGAGCCTCTGTAGGCCAGTACCAGCCCTGCTGTCTGTCAGAAATCCACCGCAGTCCGCCACCCACAGAGGAACCGAGAGGCTTAACGGACCATACTGGTGGTTTTGCACAAGCAGCCCAGTAAATCCTTGCTTACAACTGACATAACCGACACTCATTTCCCAACTCTTCAGACTGCTGCTGTCATTTTTATGCATGCTTTTTTTTCTCACCTTCCAGGAGCACATTGCTCTCCGGTCATTTTTCTATCAAACTCAACTTGCGGAGACTTGAAACTGGAAATAGGAAACTTTTTTGCTTCAATGAATCATTCTGGAGTAAATACTGCTCTGATAACAATTTTTTTTTTTTTAATTTAAAAAATGACACCATCCGCGACTAGTTTTCTATAAACTTGCTTTCAGTGTTATTAGGTCTGCAATCACACATGAAGAGCTGCCACTGCACTGCCACAACAGGAAAATATACTGTTTTCCCTGGTTGCTATCCACAGCTAACAGTGGAACGACTGGAATAAACGCAAGAGAAAAGACACTTACTTATGGAAGAGGCTTAACGGTGAAGAGAGAGAGACAGACACCAAGGTAAATAAAGAATGAACTAAATGAGGAGCACTGGTGTTGAATCATAGTCTGTTCCCCTGTTTTGTGTTTTTCTTTCCTACTGAATGTCGAGAACTGATGTTTCTTCTACTGGATCAGTAACAAAATCTGCCCACATATTAATACAATATTCTGCCTTTCCATAGCACACTTTCCATGTCAAATTGGGATTCTTATGGTTGTCTTATGCTTTGGACTATGGCCAGGCTGCTAGCGGTAGCCAGGCTGCTAGCGGTAGCCAGGCTGCTAGCGGTAGCCAGGCTGCTAGCGGTAGCCAGGCTGCTAGCGGTAGCCAGGCTGCTAACACTGTCTTTGCGACAGCAAAACCAACTGTGACACCGCAGGGAATTAATGTTTTCATTTTCAATTTTTAAAAATGCTTTCACTGTATAATTTAGCTTATATGTCAAATTGCGAGGAAGCCAAAGTCAGATGTGCGCTGTTTTTGTAAAAACAGGGTCGGAGACTCTGCATGCAGCAAACGAGAGTAGTGATGCTTTCACAACAAAATGTCAGACAGAGAACTGATTCCCCAGAATCCAGAACAGCTGCATCGGTTTGCATAAGAGTATACTGAGGAGGAAATAGTCCTGATGTAGGCAGAAAGAGACATAACAAAACAAAACAAAAAAAAATAAAATAAAAAGATGGATGCTGCTACCTCATTGATTACCCAGAACACCGGCCTCTGGATCCAACAGACAGCAGCTGGTGTTAGCTGTTCGAGAAGTTGGAACAAGTCAAGTGTGTGACACCATCATCCTGAGTTGCATCACGATCTTGCAAGTAAACAGCACAGTTGACAAAGTTCTGCATCCCACCCAGCTAGAATGTTTTTTGTTTTAAAACTTTGCATGAATTTGCGAGGAAAAATGATTTCAGCAGAAGACTTGAGATACAACAGTAGTTGCTTGTTTGGTAGCTGTTTGTTTGGAAACATTCAAGAGTAATCTGAAGTACGTGTTTTAAAACTTTGCATGAATTTGCGAGGAAGAATGATTTCAGCAGAAGACTCATGTGATACAACAGTAGTTGCTTGTTTGGTAGCTGTTTGTTTGTCTGAAGTACGTGTTTCGGAAGCAGCGGCAACACATGTATCTCAGAGTTCGAGGGAAATTTCTTAATAATACTGATGCCACTGTTTGTATCAGCAATACACCATCTCCAGAGCCTTTCCAGTAAACTCTCTGCTTTGGTTAGATCTAAACAATGACAAGAACGGTCTTGTAGCTTCAACGCAGTAGAACTGGTGCATGTCCTTCTTGCTGTGTGTGCTGATGTGCACACTTTAATTATTTGTCCCTACTCAAAATGCATCCCAGTCCTTTGGAGGTGCCAGAACGAGCGGGTGAGCTCATTTCCATGACATGTTGTGTGTAATGTTGGCATTTCCCATTTAATCCCCCCTTCAGTCTGACACTGATCTCTACAGTCAAAGGACAGCTCAGGACAAAGGAACGAGCCTAAAAGCTCATAAAATCTAGAGATTAAACAAACTGTTCATTTGTCGATATGTTTGTGTGAGTGACGAGAGCCATACTGGATCCTCTTATCCAACTATTGTGCAATGCCATTCCCTCCGTGATTCATGGCATGATTTAGTAAACAATGTTTGGTGGGGGTTTTTTGTTTTTTTTTTACTTTTTAAGACATAGTAAAAAGGAGGCGAGTTGAGTTCAGCTGCAGCACTGCTGTATTACAAGATGAGGCTAGCAATATTCTATATTTCTGTTTAAGTCTACAATTATTTAATAATTATTCGAATAATTTTCAAATGACAAACACATACCTTTTGTTACCCATATGTGTTCATGGGCACTACTGTCAGCCACAGATTTGCATGTCTCCATATGTAACCGACAATGATATTAAAGTGCAGTGTCGTCAGCGTGTCCTCATCAGAGAAATAGCCTAGTGGGCGGCACAACTTATTACGAACCATATTTATGTGTATTGTCAAGTAGCGACCTTTGGTGACAGTAATGATTATAATGGTCACAAAGGAGGAAGTCAGGCTACGTAGTTTAAAGAGTGACAAAGTCCTCATTGGGATGAGGTCGGGTTGGACAGGCGGAACAAAGAAACAGCACTGTCGTCTAGGAGACCGCTTTTCATGTCCTATTTGAATCCAAAAGTCAACTATGAGTTAATAATGTAACTTGAGTTAGGCTGTGAATTCATATGTACGTGATTTAATTTCCCTGACTAACACTCTTCTTGCAACCCAAACCATGACCCTAAAACTAACCAAGTGGTTTTACTGTGACAGCCTGATGTTAGGATTCTACTGGATGCGTGTCCATTGTGTTTTTTGCTAACAACTTTGTCAGTCATTTAGGTGTGTTACCGGTGTATTTGCATATAACACAGATCAACGATTTTGCCGACATGTCCCGCCTCTTCCTAATATAATAATGCTTCATAAGCTTGGCACCTTGGATGTGATTCCATTCTGACTGGGGAGGGAAGGCCACAGCCCACGTCTTCACAGACTGAAAGTGTTTAGACTGTTGGTTAGAGGTGTGGGGGGTCATGCCTGAAGGTCTGCGGGGGCGTTAATGAGGCTTTTCCTGAAGTGAGTGATCTCCAACAAGCATACCGATCTTATTCTCTCTCATTTGCATTCCAGCTAAGTAGAGTAATTGCCCTCGGGGTTCTCACACAGCTTTCACCTGGTTGTAAAACTATTCAGATTAGTCAGAGGTGGGAACACCCTGGGATCTCCATGGTGTCATAAGGTTGTCATTAAATATCTTTATAACTGCTGGTATAAACAGGGCTCTTTCCCGTCCTGTAAGGGAAGCCCTGCATTATGTAACCTGCAATCACAGGTATACAACACACTAGGGTACAATTTCATCTTGACGGTCGATTATTGATATAGAACTGGGCTCCCTGGTTGCCATGTCAGATGTTGTTGACAAAGACTTCTACTTCAAAGACGGTCTGTGAAGACAAGCTCAGTTAAGTTTGCCAGACTCAAACACTTCACATTGGTAATGGAGCATCTCAATGTCAACATGCCGGAGACAAAAACATGATTTCAGTCAAACTTAATTCAACAAACAGGACTTCTCAGAGGTTGTGTTTGGACCTGTGAATGTGCGAATGAGTGTATGTGTGTGTGTGTGTGTGTCTGGCTGTTTGCGTATGTGCGTGTGTGTACGCGAGAGTGTACATGCTGACCCGGTTTAACCCTTTAAAAGACTGTCTGCCGGGTTTCCAAGGAGTAAAGCCAAGCCAGCTGCCGCTTTGTTCTTCTCCCAGGTGTCTCTTTTAACTCGCCCCTCAAAAAATGACTCTGCGTCCTCGCTGCGCTGCAACACCTCGCCCTCTCCTCAAGCTCAGACATTGTCGGTGATGATTCCAAGTGATAATCTCTCACAAACTTGGCAGCAGGTTTTGGTACCGGACTCTTTGTTGCTTCCGACGAGTCTTTATAATCACCTGTTTTGGATTACAGTATGACTCATAACACAACTGGTGTGGCCGTATCAGGAGTTACATTAAGATAAAAAAGGTGACTGGATCAGTGGTGCCAACACAGAAGCTGTTAACCTTTAAAATACGTGTACCTAAAACACATAATACTGATTAACCCTCCTCCGCCAAGTCAATCTGTATTTCACAGACACAAGATGCTCAAGTTTGGAGTCTGTGGTGGCTCTCCTGCACTGTAAAATGTCAAGTCCAATGTGGTATTGTTACCCAGTGGTGAAAAAATGTCTGCATTGTGAATGACGATTAAATTATATTGTTATGGAAACTTTACAACTTCAATTTGTGGCAATGATTCATGATACTCTTTTCATTGGACTTCACCAAGCGCTAGCTGTTATTTCACTATGTTGCTCACCCTTGATAAAGCTAAATTATCGGTGTCAAAGGGTTACTATGATCATACTAGAATTAAAAAAAAATCAAAATCCCACTCGGTGATCACCAGTGACCCAGTGGAAGTGTGTGGCGTGGTCTCTCCCTGCAGAGAACCCGCCCTCACCCTGTGTTTATCTAATTTCTCATTATTTGTTGTGTTTGGGACGTCTCTGTGCATTAGAGATTCTGGAGAAAGATAAATGATCGCTGAGTCTCATTACTGGGTTGTCAATTACTGATGCTTTGTTTATCAACCCGAAGCGTCAGCGTTTAACGACCTGAGAGTGAGTCTCGATCAATCAGTCGATTTTGAAAGGCGTGTTTACAAACAGAAACTGACAAATCCCGCATAGTGTGTCTTTAAGTCACAGACTGAACAAATCTCACCTCGTCACAAAAACAATGAACGTTCAAGGCAGTTTATTTTCATGTACACGTCAGTTTTCGGGGCACTCCCGTGCCGACCTTGTACACACTTCTTTAAATCAACTCTTGCCAAGCACCTTGGTAACCAGGAAACATTTATAAGCCTCAATTAAATTCCAATTTTACACCTTAAGTCATCTGGCAGCAGAAACTGATTACTAAGCGACAACGCCTATGTGTGTACAGCTGTACTGTGGTGTGAAACGAGCAGTCTCAGAGAGTGAGAGGTGACAAAAGTGAGATAAAGCTCGAGAGCAAAGCAAACTACTTCACGGGCGATGTTATGAAAGAAGCCGTTTCTCAGACATGGAGTAAGCAGCGTCGATGCCCTCGTCAAGCTACTACAGTGTAGAGGGCTTTTTCGTCATTCAGATATTTGACTTCGAATAAATGTACCTTCCGGCTTCATTCAGACACAACGGGATATTTGCAGAGAGAGCCACGTGCTCACAAAATATTTAGCAGCCGGTGAAATAGAGGAAGCGCCATCACAGGCGGAAAATAGGTGAGTTGAAGAGTTTAATAAAGGAAGGAAGAACATTGTTTTCTGTTTATTTACAAACTGCTGTCAAGCGAATAAAATGTTTTATCTTATTATTTTAGCTGGAGATTAGATGGATATTCATTTATTCATCCATGCAGTTGGATTATTATTTAGATGTATGCTTTTTTTCTGATCTGAAGGCGATGGGTTCATTGAGAATGTTTAGTTTTTCAATTTATAACAGTGACCTTAACCCTGATCATTTAAAGAAATGTACTTTAGTTTGTCTGAAGGCTTTATATTAATCTGTGGGCAATGAACCCAACGTTAAAAATGCTGAGGCATTTCTGTCATGTCACCTAAAACGCACATAAAACTGTTACCACGTTTAAACAAAAAAAAAAAAAAAAAAAAAAGGGCACCTCTCTTAACTAGTTGGCGTCATGGGTGAAGTGATTTACAGTTCTCTTTATCTTTGATGTTTCAGTGTGGGCTTCGTTAATTGTTTCAGCTTGGAAATGGCTGACTGCACTTCTAGTCATTTGCAAGGAAACCTGCAGTTATTTCCACGTGGAAAATTACAGGGACACATGTTCGTGATGTGAATGAGGGTATCAGCATTGTGTAATTTGAAAACGGCTTTCGATAGCTATCACACGGTGTTCATGTATTGTGTGATACGGGTATTGGCTTGTGCTCGCAGTCATAAAATGTATTGAGTGAAAATGAATTGAAAACATTCTTTGACAAATTGAGAGGCACTAATTTCCAGTGTAACGTAACGCACAAACATCAGAGGACATGTTCTGGCATGTACCGAAGTAGGATGTGAGTCACGGAAGTTCCAAGTTTGGCAGAAAAGTGGTGGATTTTGAGACTGTGGCTTACATCTGTGTCATGTCCAGAGGGGGAGGAAATATCAGAGATGTTGGGAATTTGTGGGAAAATCTGATGGAAAGTGGATTTTGTCAAAAACTTGGGCGTAAGGAGTCAATGTCCTTGCGCTATTAAGGCATGGCTATATGATTGCTGCTGGAAAACTGACCACAAAATCAATTTTGATATGTTGGTGAGGACGCAAGCCAAGGGATTTCCTGTTTATAGCCGGTTCCATTTCCTTGCATTTATTCCACATGGGTACATACGTATGCAGCGCCATGCGTCCTGGGTTTGCTCCCAGATGTATTCCCAGAGTTTCTGAAACCATTAGTGGCTCCTGTTTGTGACTGTTCTTTTTTTTTTTTTTTTTTAAATCAGTCTACAATATACATACTTTGGAACGATATCAAACCGCAACAGTGTGTTTTGAGGCAGAGATCTAAACGTACATGTCTATGAGTTGTGAGCTGTGAGCAACAGACCCTGAGGCTGGGGCTCCATTACAGGAGACAATGCCCTCTGTGTGTGAGAAACAGCCAGCCGCTTAAAAAACGTTCCAATAGCATTGGGTTATTCTGCACATTAACACATCGATGTATAGTCACAGAATGACTGCCATGCTCAGAAGTTGTTTTGTTTCTTGTTTTCTCTATTTTTAGAATGAAAAGGGTATCGTTAGATTGTCCCACAAACTAGATCTTAAAGGAGACATTTTATGCTTCTTTTCAGGTTCATGATTTTTTTTTCGAGTGGGGGGGGGGTTACTACTAGAATAGGTTTACATGCTTAAGTGCTCAAAAAGCAGCTGGGTTTTCTTATACTATTCCACCTTTGTATGAAACACTCTGAAAATGTATGACATGGTGACGTAGTATTATGATGTCACAAAGTTACAGAATTAAAGGTGGGACTACTGACGAGACATCATCAGGGAGCAGCTTCAGTCAGTGTAAACTCAATTTCAAGATCTTTTTATGTGCACAAGAACCTATAAAACTCTGAAAGAAGGGAAAAAAATCAAAAGCACAATGGGTCTCCTTTAAATTCTGAAGAAAAAAAAAACAGCAAAACAGATTGGAGTCCAGATTTATCACTCATATTAAAAACACATAATTTTCTACTAAAACAGGGGTGACTTATGTCTCCCCTCTCATGACACAACAAGGACTCCATATCAGTCCAGCTGTGGGATGCACAATAGCATGTGGTCTTAAGACTTGCTCTCATCTCTTAACTCTGGCATCGACCCAAATGCAAAATTAACACAAGATGTTGGTAGATTCAACATTTTACCAAAATCTCTGGGAAAGGGTTTTAGTAGCAGTGGGGCATGTCATAGAAACAATGGTGAGAGAGGCTAAAGGTTAATACACTTACTTACCAAGCACACAGAACCACAGTAACAGACACAGGCACTTATAAACACACACAGGGACTTTGGGTTTAATGAAGTGCTCGGTTTCCACTGAGAGGAGATTAGGGTTGAGGGGCAAACTGTGGGAACAACTGGAGAACTATTCAGCTTGTAAAAAAAAAAAAAAAAACCTAATATGATATGTGAGCAAACTTTTTTTTTTCTACAGGTTCAGGTACGCCATGCTGTTGTTTTGAATCCATTTGTACATACCGTACATGGTGCGTATGAGTGTGAGCCCGGGCTGTTTGCTAGCCTGTGTACACCGCGTGGTGGGACAATAGCAGAATTCTGCCCAGCGAGGCCGTGGGAGGAAGGGGACAGAAGAGTCAATGAGTGAAGAGGCTTCTGGGATGCGTCAGCGCAAGGCCATGATGAGGGTGTAGGAGGACGGGCCCTGAACTCAACAATGTGCAGAGGAACAGCCATTCAGTCGCCTCGCAGGAAGACACGCATGCGACCACGGGTGCACGCAGTCAACAAAGGGTGCAGGTGAAATCAAGCCATTCATCCACCTTCCCTGTGACGTATGGATAACTAAGCCAGAAGGCCTCGATCAGTGACTGATTCTTTAGGGTAGAATTCACTGGCCATTAAGGAAAAGAGAAATGTTAGAGGTGAGATGTGTCATTAATTATTGAACAGAGTCTGAGCTGAGTCTGATACTTATGTGATGAACAAGTATTGAGAAAAAGAGGATAAGGTCTTGTCAGAGGTCAGCTTAGGTTAATGAAGGAGTTTCATATTAACTGGAGAGAACATTTCTTCCCTTTTGATTATTTTCCAATAAACTGAATATTTGAAACGGTTCCAATACTCATTTTCTGAAGGGAAAAAACAAATGTTTCCATAAAATGGCCAGGGCTACAGCCAAGTAAAAGGTTTTATTTCATTCTGCTGTTAAAGACTTTTTATTTGTTTCTTTTAATCAAAATCTAATTATCTCTCTCTTTTCAGTTAGAAATGTCAGTAACATGACAACAATAGCGACCGTTAGAAGCTTTTTAAGCACCGTGACATACATGACAAGTTACGATGGAAGTGTTTCGCAAAATGTCCAAGTTTCGACCAAAAAAACCTCAACACTCATCCCCGCTGGGGCAAAAGGACGTGGCTGACGTGAAAGGTTCACTTGACTCAAATTACAGAAAAACCCAGCAATTTCTGTGTTCATTCTACTTGTATTTCGTAGCAATCACAAAACAGATAGGAACGACTTTTTTTTTTAGTTAAATATAATAACAATTCACACAGTGAAATATCCGGACATGAGGGATGACTGGAGAAAAGATTTGCTATTGCAAAATTCAGGAAGTTTTTCTCATTTTGCCCTTTTCTGTTAACCTTATTATATTTTGGCCTCTGGTGGCTGTGTGTGACGGTGCAGCTTGAGAGTGACAGGAAACTGGGATGAGAGAGGGGGGTGCTGACATTCAGCAAAGGTCCGCAGGTTGGATTCTTAAGCTGAGCTGCTGCAGTGAGAGCACAGCCTCTGTACATGGGGCACAATCTCTCCCAACTGAGCCACGTGGGTGCTCTGCTTGATTCTTTTTCAGATGTAAATCTTCACTGCTTTTAGCATCATAAACGCTGTAAATGTTTACACCTTCAAAGCACCTGGATGTGTAATAAATGCAGTCACATGACGCGTGAATCACGGCAGTATGACATCAGTCTTGGAATGACTGAGATGAATGCGGCTGTGTGCTTGAACACGAGTGTGTCTGGCTTGAACAGCAACTCTGTGGCAGGTTAGAAACCTGTCCGACCGCTTCCCTCGTATTTGATTGAGATACATATCGAGCGTGGGCAACGATTAGCTGGCTGTTAAGTGCTTGGAAGAAAACAGTCGGGGTATTTAGATTTGGATGTGGATCTTATGCTGGTGCAGGTGCCCCACGGCTGCATATCCGTATAAGAAATGAACAAATATATTGTTCCGGGCCATGCAAATACAGGAGATGGTGCAGTAATGCGCAGAAAGCGTCTCGATAGTTCAGCACTGTGGGGTAGAGTCGGAACAAGACTTCGAGTCTTTGCAGGAATTTATAGAGCTGTAAACCGAAGACCACACATGGAAGCTGGATTGTCACTCATCCATGGTATGACAACACATATGTTCTCACACACACACACACACACACACATTGTAAAAAGGATTCACACCCAATTTTAAAGTACCAAACCCTGACAGAAGCACAAACAGTCTTCGTTAATGTTCATGGGAAGGGTGTGTTCCGTTTTTCAACATAACAAATTTGTCATCGGTATTGAACATTTGCTCAGCGACATACCTGCTATGAATGACAGAAATGAGTGAAACCCTCCAAAAAGGTAAACCTAAACTTGGACAAAACCGCCTGAGGTTACAAAACCTGATCAACGACAAAGTTTTTAAATCACCTGCATTTAGGTCCGGGCCTGAAACAGGGTCAGAGTCCCACACGCACATCCTCCAAGCCAGTCCCAGTGTCAAAAATGCCTGAAACATGAGGATATTGGTGCACTCTTGACCTGCTCTCAACCCTTCCAGCCCGAAGTGATCCCCCCTCCTCAGCATTTGTCACCCCGAACAAACCCCAGAGTGGGGTGCGGGGTCAGAGTTCACTGGCTGGGGTTTCCCGTTTCAGACTCAGCCTCGATAACAAGGGCCGAGGCAGTTTTGACAGTGACACGAGCTCGTTTGCACACACACAGCCTCGAGAAGAGCCGCGCCAGCTTTAGGGAAATGCCCACTTGGGTTTGAACCCGTCGGCAGGGGTCAAAATTCTTAAGCAGAAAGTGATTCTTCTCAAGTTTTCACCTGTGTTATTCCTTCCAGGGCCCATTTGCACCCAGTGAAGTTTTCTCATTAACAAGAAAGAAAAAAAAAAAACAGCGTTTCAACTCAAAGTCAATGGAATTTGCATTTTCCCAGGAGGAGTAGAAAGGGATGACACTGACACACAATCCTTCCTTTCTCTCATTCTTCTTTTTCTTTTTTTCCCCCACTCTCTCTGTCGGTCGGAGCAGAAGGGTGGGATGTCTGTCTGCTCTGCGCCAGGGGCTCTGACAGCGATATGGTTCAGGTCAGAGAGGAGCTGTGAAAGAGAGGAACGCATAGAACCAGAAAGAGGGTGAGAAGGGAAGACGCAGAGACGGGAAAATAAAGATGCATAAACAAGAGGGAACTGTCAGAGAGGGACTGTTGTGATACTGGAGCCCGGAGGCCCTGCTGAATGTAGGGTGTGGCTGATCTCTACCACGGTGAGGAGATATCATAGTTGCATGGTTTGACTCTATCTCCCATTTATTTTTCCTCCATTGACAAGTGGCAGCAATTAATTCCCACTTGCAATAGACCATCAAAGTTCTATTCTTGTAATTCCTGAATTTCACTGGACTGCACGTCATCTTTCGATGTTTGGTTTGTGAAAGACTGTGCATATTTTCAATATCAGCCTCTGGAAGATGGCAGTGAAGCACATTTCTGAAATGCTCCGTGACTCCTCCGCACCAAGCACGTTCGCAGTTCAACCACAGGCAACACTGAGTCTTCATTCAAGGTAGCAGTGAGTCAGGTGCGGAACAACAATGACAACCCTTGGAAGCTTTCACTTGACGAGGCAAAGCCTGACCTCAACATGACGTCAAGTCTCAGATGAACAGAAGCTGAATCATCCAGGGGTGAAAGTTTGTTTCCACCAATGTGGAAGAGAGACACGCTTTGATAATGGGGTCAATGGAAAGGGAGAATGAATAACGGCAGCTAGGTGTAAATTATGAGCAGCTGTGCATTTTTTTTTTTTTTTTTTTCACGGAGCACGTGGGAAGGGTAGAAGGGTAGGCACTAGGACCTGCAGTGAGCCACGCAGGAGGGAGGGAGCAGCTTTGGGACTGCTCTTGCTAAACTTTTAGAACAATCCATTTCCCAAAGAGTGTGGGAGGGAGACAGACAGGAGTGAATGGCCTGAGACCTGGATTCACAGCTTTAAAAGCAGGAGCGGGATTTGGTGTTTGGGATAATTCTGCGCCGGTGCCCGGAGGAGAAGTGAGGTGGAATATAGCAGGGTTCATCTGGAAGTTGTCAGTCCCTGAGGGCAGAGAAGTGAAGGAGCATTAACAGGGTGGTGAGTCCTACCTTGTTCCTTTTTTTTACAAAAACTCTTATTAAATGTGGTGTTAATGTGTGGTGCTAAGGAGTGTGTGCAGGGAAGTGGAGAAACAGGAGGAGTGGGGAGAGCCTCTCTGAGGAGGGGGGGGGATTCACACTGAAATATCCGTCATACCTGTCATTAAGTGAAAGTGGAGCCTGGGAATTGAGATTGGAGTCAGCAGCAGCCAGTCGGTCCTCTGTTGGGGGGGCGGCGGGGGGGGGGAGAACATTTCCAGCTTCCAGAGTACCACACGCTAAGAATAAGTTCTGTTGGGTGATGAAGTTTGTGTTCTCAGATAAAAAATGCTTTTCCAGGCTACACTTTAGGAGAGGAGAGGGTGTAGAGATAACGAGAGAACAGAGGTGAGGATTACAAGAGCAACAACAAAAAAAAGTGGGGGTCCCTTAAAAAAAACACTTGAATGGGAACCAGTTCACTGTTCAGAAAACTCCTGGGACATCAGGTTACCTTCCTTCTCTCTCTCCCCCCTTTTTTTTCTGTCCGTCTCTCTCTCTCTTTCTCTCTCTCTCCCTCTCTCTCCCCGCTCATGTTACACAACCCTTAAAGGACTTGTAGATTGTGATGAGCTCCAGTGTCCAACATGAAGTACGCTGCTGCCGAGGTTATCCTCTGCGTCTGCCGGGTGTGGCCTGGCGCTTGCATGGGCGCTTGCAAGCCGATCAGTGTTTTACACGCTCTCATATGCGTATTTGTGCGTGATTGTGTTTGTGTATGCAAGCGTGTGTGCTAAACACAGACCTCATGCCTGCCACTCCTACCAGGGAATTCCTTTCGGGCTCTGACAGGGGAGGAATGTCACCGCGGACCAACATTTAGGCACACAAATAAACATTACAGTAGGCTCTAACAGCGTCCTGTAGATGCAGGTATTAGGTCTGCAAAGTTACTGTTGTTTTGATGTGATTTGAACCTGAGGAAGATGTAACAAATGCAGGTGGGAGTCAGCTCACCGCACAAATATCTTGACATTGTCCACTTCAACTTTGTGTGTCGTACATCTGTGTTGGATAGTAAAGCGTATCAAAACATTCAGCGCAGGCCAGCGAGAAAAGCTCCCTCAAGAGAGAGGTGCTCCGCTCTGTGCAAAAAAAGGAAAAAAAAAATGTTCTAAATTGTTTACGAGCCTCAATTTTGCTGCCAGTGTGTGCCAGAGGGGAGCGCGCTGTGTTTTCATCACCTCTCGGTTGGTCCACAGGGGAAGTGGAAAGAGAAAGCTGCAGCAGTCCGGCTGTATATCTTCGATGACATCCCAGCAGATACTGAACTTTGTTCATGTGGTCAACACTGGGTCATTCAGAGCATATTCACTTTAAGATCAGCTGAAATCAATAAGCACACATTTGCGTGGCCTTGTTGTTTTGGGAAAGATATTTTACTCGGAAGAGAAAGATCTTCTTTGACTAACTTTTTTTAAAATGCCCAGACAAGCTAAATAAACAAACTCTCATCCTTTTCATGACTGACTGAGCTGAATAAACAAACTGACCTTAAAGGACAACACAATTTCATACCGTTTTACTTTGTTTATATGCGGCGGACCCAGTCACCTTTCCAGCCTCAAACAGTGTTCAGGGGACCTAACTTTCCTCTGAGAACAGCTTGTTTATTTAGTGATAGAAAAAATAAGTATCTAAATTTGTATCATCGCCTCATTGAGACTGTAAACATTAAAATTGATTTTCAGTTTCTTCTCCAAAATCAACGAAAGAGGGAAGTGACATTTCATTGTCACATTGTTCATTGCCTGCATAGCCTACATATGTCTGGTAAACCACAGCAAATCAACAGCACGTCTACCAGTAGATCAGCCATGCATATCATATCTCTCATTTTGGCTTTTTGACTGAGTTGGCAAACATCCTAGAACATAACAATGTCAACAACCACAAGAAAGTGCAATAATAGTTCAGAGGCTAGATACATAGTCAGCTTGAAGCGGCTTATTTTCTGAATCGTTTGTTTGTTGGTTGGTTGGTTTGCTGGTTTGTCAGCAGTATTACACATAAACTACTGAACAGATTTCCATGACACTTGGATGCAGGATGGGTCTTGGCCTAGAGTAGACCCCATTAAAGGTGCAATATGCAAGAATTGGCCATCTTTCAAACTCCAAACAAATAGGGGGCAGCATATCACCAGAGTCCACGCTTACAGCTGCTAACTTACGTAAGCCTTTAGCTACTTAGCTCAGTTAGCCATGCAGCTAGCGGTCTAGACTGGGATCTGGGAGTGGTAGCTCTGGTGGACTGGAGCTAGCTGGTTAGCATGCTAACTTCAGTAGATATCTCTGCAAGACTATACATCAATATCTTTGAATTAATGTCAGAATTCTTTTTTTTTTTTTTGCATTCTGTGCAGAATTTTAATTAATTCTTGAATGTTTTGAAAAATGAGAAGACTGATTGTCTTCTTATTTTTTTTTAACAATGTAAGATTTCTTGCCATTTCTTTTTGTTGAATAATGCAAAGATACGTATTTAAGTGGCTGATATCTATGAGTGAGCACAGCGGAGGAGCTGGGCCTTTGCGAAGGTATGCGTTCTACTGAGTGCCATTCTAGTCTTCGGTATGGATCAATACCACTGCAAACAGGCCACCAACTGCCTGTCCTTTGACTTGTAATGTCTCTTGGCTCACCTGTCCATCCGTCATGCAGAATGATCGAGAAAGTTCCAGACAAAATGGTCAGTAGTTATGTAGCTTCTTTCCTTTAATATTAGTATCAACAATACATTAAAAAATATTTTTTTACATGGCTTTTAATTGCAAAAATAGTTGATATCTTTTACTTGGTAGGAGTTTAAAATGGTCATACTCTACATGTGCCTCAAACCCAGACATTCACTCAGTGGCGCTGCTAAAAACAGCCTCAGCCATATAAACTAGTGTGTGTCTGCGTATAGAGGGCAGATGGACAGTGCTGTTTTCCCCGCAGACAAAGATGTCTGTGATTATTCATGACCCTCTCAGGTTTCCCTTTGAAGCTGAATTACAGCTTTCCCTATGTTAGCACCTGTGTGTGCATGTACGTGTGTGTGTGCATATATGTGTGTGTGTGTGTGTGTGTGTGTGTGTGTGTGTTTGAGTGAGAGAGCGAGAGAGAAGAGGGCAGTAAAGGGTAACACTTTACAATTAGACACAAGAAAAAGTATTGAGTAGTTGCTACGGAACAAATGTTTAATGTATTTAACTGTAAATGCTTTCGTGTACAGCACCAGCACAGTAATGGTTAACTTTTCACAGCACCCATTGGTAATAAATTTAAAAAAGATTGTGGGTTGTTTTCTAGGTTACCCAAATAAAGATATGGACATTTGGACTCTGTTAAAACTTAGAGTGCATCCACATTAGTATTGTTATCCATGTTATTATTAGCTAAAACATCCTGGCTAGTTGTTTGGTAGTTAACAGGTAAAGCAGACAGTGGTTTGATAGATTTGTCCTTCTTGGATTCTTGGGATTTTATGTACTTTATTCAAAAGTGTGATGTCAAGAGTCAGAGTTTATGCATTGAAGCGTGTGCATTTTCACTATGTATGGCTGCATAAATGCACTGATAAATAATATGTCTATGTCTTACAAATTATCTTTATCATACAGTTGCTTAGATCGGAATTATAGATGTTTACAGATATGTAGGCAGATATACATATAACTGCTGTTTCAGGCATGCAAAGCTATGAGATTTTACTCAACAGATTCTGACAGGGGAAGATTCACCCCCGAAGAAATAAAGGATGGAAAAGTGCGAGCTGTCTAGACTGCAGTGTTGTATAGGACACCTGGGCAGGGGAGAGGTTGTGACAGCACACCTGGACTGTCAATTTAACGGTGGCTATTTCACCCGAGGGGCCTCAAACCAACTGCGTCAACCACAACAGTCAGGTTAGAAACATAAATATTATTAGAAAATAGGAAGGTTCTAAAAAATATAGTTTAAAGGCCTTGCAAAGTCTTCAATTTCTCACCTAAACACAGTCTTCTGGTATATCACAAACACTGTTGTTCAGTAATGGATTTTTTGTGTGCTAAAGCATTTATTCAGCAAAATCAAGGCCAGATATGCCCCTGCAAAAGGGCGACTTTCCTAAAACAAACTGGAAAAAACATGAAAATAATCGTTCCACTTTGCAAACCTATTTTGGTTGAACTTTCAATTACTGCTATTGTCCTGTCATAAAGTCTCCACACATACTGTTTGCTCCGACTCACCCCCAGAAATTCCTCTGCTTTGGTAAAGACACCACCAGATTTAGTTTGACTTGAAGACTCCTCGCGTTAATAGAAAATCTGGAACGGTGCCAGCTGGCAACAAAACACTAATTAAAGGTTTGTTCACACAGAAACATGACATCTGATCGCTCCATCTAAGAAAATAACATCCTGTTTGTTTTTGACCCCGGGCCCAGGGAAGCTGACTTCTTGAGCACAGATTTACCTTGTAAATGCTACGCGGTGTTACTCTGCAAGACCTTAGGAGGGCCTCAGTTGAGTTATATGTCAATGACATATAACCCATAAATGTGGTCAGAAGGAAATGCATTTTTAATAAAAGGAAGATTAAAATACCATCCATTTATTTTCTTTTACTTTCATTTTAAAATGAAGTTGACACGTGCCGCATGTTTCTGCATGTTTCTGCATGTTTCTGCATGTTTTACTAGTACGAAATATAAGCAACCATCCCAGTGTCCGTCCAACTTTAACTCAGATGACATAACAGTTACCTTCCAAGAACAAAACATGTCATCAAGCAACAGAAGGAATTTCTCTCCGTGCGAAATAGGAGTCAGAACATCTTGAACAAAGCTCGCCTGTTTGGGAAAAATGAGGAGACTATAATTCACAGGTCAAAATGCAATCCGTGGCGCTGCTTCGGTTATCATTTGGGTCAGTGGAGCTGCAGTCTGGCACAGGTCAGTGCTCAGAATGGGGTAAGAACATCTGGCGTAAAGTGAGCCAGCTGAAGTGTTCTGTGTGAAAGCAGTGGGAGGGCGGAGAGGTCAGAGTTCGGGCTACAGGTGACGTCTGTGTTTGTGGAGGAGAACGGGGGGATCTGGAGGTCACGGCGGGTCAGGATCCTGCACCGCGTGGCACTACAGGAGCAGGGTGGAAAATACGGAAATGTGACATCACCTCTCCCGCAGTAATTCTTGTTGACGTCTCCTTTACAAACAACTTCTCACAGTGTTTGGGAAAAAATTTATCCAACAGAAATCGGGGCTAATGTTGTTTGACATTCTGTAACTTACTGGATTTGGACAGAACTGTTGTCGGGACTGAGCTGCATTCTTTTGTCCCAGCACCTTTCTTTCCCCCCATATGGACCTGGTTTTCAGCTGCTTCGCACTGTACAAAATCAAGAATAATACATCCCCTGTGTTTGGACTTTTCCATACATTGCAAACTCAATCCAGGGCTGTTGATGCAAGTCGGCCTTTGTGTTTGACTGTTGAGGATCTTGATTTAGACAGGTGCTCGATCAAAGGGTTTGCCTGTGTCTGCGTGTTTCTTCGTCGGCGAGCATGTTGCACCGCGCACGCTTAAAAAAAAAAAAAAAAAAAGAATGACAACTGAATGTGCCGACATGCCTGCTCATTCCACATTAAATGCCTCCATGACTTTCAGCTATGGCTCGCTCTCCTCTCACGCACGCAGCCCAAGCACACACAGTAGCTGATAAATCACTGAAAAATTACCGGCAGCTTTTCCTCCCTGCTAAAATAACAGTGTTGTGGTATTAATCTGTTGACTGAGTGCACGTCTGGGGTTTTGAATTGTTTCACCGCAACTTCTTTTGATGTGTGTGTGTGTATTTGGATTAATGTGATGACACACTCTCACTCTCGCTCTCCTTTCACCCTTTTATCTCCACTGCTGTCTTCGCCATAGCTTGCCCGGACATGAAGCTCTCCGTTGTTGCCATCAAACTCGATCTTGATCTCAAATATTCGGATTCGCTCGGCCGCCGGACATTTGATGTTTCTGAGCTGCGCGATAATCTGCTCGCTATCGTGTTCGCTCCAGCGAAGGAAGACACACAGTGAAAATCTATGTGTGAACCGTGCCGACATTGGAGGAATGCGGTCTGAACACGCGTATGAGCGATGTGTATATGTGTATGGCTGTATGTACATGTGTGTTTGTGTTGGATACCCATCAGACACACACACACACACACACACACACACACACGCCTTAGCCCCAAGGATACAAGAGAAGCCACTTATTATGCACTTATTTGGATTATGCCGGTTTGAGAATGCACAGCATGCAGGAGGATGAGCCACTGGCTAGTCATAACAGATTGGTCTCCTACACAATGAGCACAAAATTAATTCGGCCCCATTCTTCTCGTGGCTGTTTTAGCCAGACAGGATCTCAAAGGCAACACAAGGGAGCAGGCATGAGGGACTCGACAAGGAGTTCTCTCGCTGCTCTGACTTCAAACAATCCATTTCATCTGTCACCAAGTTTTGCTTTAGCTAGGATTGATGGCGACGCGAGGAGTTTAAGGCAGGACGCCGTAGGAAGCCATTGCTCTCCACTTCTTAAGCCTTAAAAGTGAATATTAATTCATGTGCGACATGCAGACCTGCTGGAAAAGAGCCACTACATCTCTTTCAGCATAGCTCCGCTCACACGCTGAACATGGCATGCTGCTAACAGACAGAGGATGGGCCTGGGAGGTCCCATGCAGACAGGTGGTTGACATCAGCCAGAGGGAGGGAGGGGAGGGGTGGGGAGGGAGATATGGACTGAAGGGAGGCAGAGAGATACAGGAGAGAGAAAGAGAGAGAGAGAGAGAGAGAGAGAGAGAGATGACAGAACGATGCGGAGACCACACAGAATAGAAAATGGCTGGGTCAAGTCTTCGGCGAGAGGGGTGAGACTGCAATCAAACAAACGACGGGAGTGGCGACAACATCGCATTTTTACGCTCTTCGGAGGATTCAACGCAGTCCTGACAGGACCATCAGCGAAACAAAGTGGATTGTGCTAGTTTGTTGTGTATGATTACACAGAGCGCGAGCGTAGGAAGCATTTAAGGTGTGGGTTGGACCGTTTGAACACAGGTTTGGGGGTTCTGCCCAAGACAGTTTTTTGATAGAGTGGAATTCTGTATTCCAGCCTTTTTTTATATATATATTTATCTGGCTATAGTCGCACAAGGAAAATGATCAGCATGCCTAAGTTATGTGGAAGGCCGATTTGAAAAGATGTGTTCTGAGTGTTCACCAAAAAGGTTTATGGCAATCCAACCAATCGCTGTTGAAAACTGAATGAAGTTTCAATCGGTGTAATGTGGATTTGATTCGTTAAAGTGCAGGGCATAGCTCATCGCTAAACTAGCTGTCAAATATCTATTTAAATCTGCACATTAATGTTAAATTTAGTTCATTATCATGTGTCTCAAGAAGGGACTTAACCAAAACCTTTTCCTGACTGATTGGCTCTTCTGCCCTTCAGATGTGGATAATATTTAAAACGTTGACGCATACTTTCATTACAGAATACAAGTACTAACATAAAGAAAATACCGTACATGCGTATTGGAATGCCTGACGCAACATATACCTATTTTTGGGTCTATGGGCCCACACCCATGCTTATGGCATCAGACAAGCGCGCAAGCACAAATGGGGCGTAATGGAAAACTTGGGTGTCTGAGTGAGCACATCTGTCAATTTACGCCCACATGTCACGCGGAAATCAAATTTACCTGCGTGACTCATTCACCGTCGCTCCGCCGCTGTTTTGTTTACGTCGGCATGCAGTCAAAGCGCAGGCAAATCTATATGCTCAACTGAATCGACTGCACAAGCTGTGAAAGACGCATTCAAATCATAATGCAGATATCAGACTGCAAGTCTGCAAATCGGCCTCGAGATGACGAGCCGAATGACTCACTCCAACATTAGTCAGTGATCTTTATCGGAAGCGCAGCTGAGGTTTATTTCACCTAATCGGCGTCAGCGATTTCAGTCACATACACGCTGATATAGTTATAGTCTGCAGGAGGATCAGTATCAACACGAGTGAACCTCCACTTGGAGGCCATAGATGCTTTTCAAGTTCTGCCTCGGCGGATGCCCTGAGAGTAAATAAGCAACATGAGCTACAAGACCGCTTAGACAGTTGGGTTTCAACCTGCTGGAGCAGAGACAGCAGACATGTTTTGTTTTTCTGTTAAAGCTATTGGAAGGAAAGACACTGCAATGGAAGTCTTGTGTCTTCTCACTCCGCAGCTCTTTGTAATTCCCTGTAGCCTGGATTCCTCCCTCCTTCTCTGTCCTTGAACTCTTGTTTGGCTCCATTTGTGACCCACTGCGACCTCTCTCTGCCTCTTTCTATCACAAGCGCCTTTATTCACTGAATTCCCAAGACATCTCATTGCCCATCTGTAGCCCACCCTCCATTACTCGCTGCCTCTCCCCATCCCTTGATGTCTTTGACTTCTTCCTCTCCATCCCTCCATCTACATCCCTCTCCTCATCCAGACAGGCATTCTTGCCTCTGGCCTTCCTCCTCTCACTGCCTCGCTGTGGGATTTTTAGATTCT
Organism: Acanthopagrus latus; assembly: GCF_904848185.1. NCBI lineage: Eukaryota > Metazoa > Chordata > Actinopteri > Spariformes > Sparidae > Acanthopagrus > Acanthopagrus latus. The sequence goes on from NC_051045.1 coordinate 12,985,676, forward strand.
CACCAGGAAGGGGGAGTTATTACCACGGCCATGCCAAAAGATTAACCACTTGTCATGAGAAGATTGTTGAACGTCAAGGTCATAAAAACTAGGGTCTGGAAAACATGTTAATCATTGTGTTCATCCTGCCTTCAAGGCCTGGAGGACCGGCCTCCCACGTCTGCTGGTCCAGTGCAGGGAGAGGGTGGGTCGACTGGGGATGGGCCCGGTTGTGGGGAGGGGAAAGAAAAAAGGGGAGAAGACCTTTCACTCACACGGCCACGGTGCTCTGATTGTGCTGAGCTTGACTGCCAAAAGAACATCATGCCCGGAGTTCTGCTGGGGTCCAAAGGCAGCAGCACAGAGTTCATTATAAGGACATCAAACACCTACACATCTTTGAAACTAATTATCTGTGACAACCGTTTGAAAGTAAATTAAAGGTCCTACTGATGAGATTTTTACGTAGATGAATTTTAAAAAACAGTAATAATAATACATCTACAGAAATCGCAGAAAATTTGCAGAATGGAATAACCATATTTCCTTAAAAATGCAATCATCACACGATTGTTTTGTGTACATCTGTGTAAGAATTCTGACGGTTGGCTCCAGCTTCTAACGAGGTTCGTCAGCCAACAGTATAACTACATTCGCTTCACGTGGTGTGTCACAAGAAATCACCAGTTTGGGGGGGGGGATTAGCTGATGTGACTGATGTGTGAGAGATGTGACGGCAGTGTTAGGAACGTGTAAAGGCATTTTCACATTATTGTCTGCAGAGGTTAAAGTGTATTGTCCTGAGCTGCTGCCCACTGCCTGAACTTAAAGATGTGTGAACCGCTTATTACTGCTTGTGTCTCTAAATTTCCAGATCTACACAACGTCAAATTGGCTCCACATCAAGACATGACTAAAATATACACATATTTGCTCGATAAAATATCAACATGCACCTGCAGGTGCCAGGTTTGTTTAAAAAACCCTGAAACTGAGGAATCGACTGCTAGCAGCGTTGGAATTGTAGCCAGAGGGAGGTATTTGGATAACAGGGAGTCCAGATTAGTAAATACTGTGGACAACACGGAACATGCACCAAAAGCTTGTGATGTAAAATCCAAATTGTTTCAGTTGTATTTGCATGGCTGGAAGAATGAGCTCACTCATGTTGCCATAGTGTCTCACACATAAACACAAACATGTCGCCCACCTGCCCCGAAACATCTTCAGAACCGCTCCTATTACATAAAAATAAACACAAGTAAGCAGCTTCTCTGGGAAAGTTCCACAAACCGCATTATTAAACCACAACAAAAACAATAAAAAAGTGATATTCCGTGGTGTACAAAGAGCTGCATTGTTCCGTTTACAGTTTCTATTTGCTGCTCATCTCTTTCGTCCAAATGTAATTACTTAATTTCGCTCTCAGCTAAAAAATGTTGTTTATTTTGGAGCCCGGTCACAAACAACATAAGGATTCAATCTTTCTGTTATGGGGATTCAGTGTCCGACTTACTGTAGGACAATGTGGGACGAGTCTGAGGTTATACTGTGGGCATGTCTCTGCTTTGTATTAGAGTTGTCCTTGCAAATAAGAAACAACTCTGGGACAAATATTGTGCCAAGAGCTGACTTATAAAAGGAGTGTTATGCATGGCTGAATACATGTAAAATCTCAGCTGATAAAAAAAAGATCCTCCTCTGGACAGAGAGATACAGTTTACGCCAAGCTTGTGGTTCTTGGAACTGTGTTTCATTATCTTGGATGGGAATGTGAGCCTTGTCAATGTTGAAGTGCCTTGAGCCTTTTAAGAGAAAGGAGGAGGACATGAAGAGTTTCTGGAGACTTAAAATTCACATGTGTGTGTTTCCGCACCTGCTGGCTGACAGGAAGATTGGATAAATGCAGTGATTAGATATTTGGGACATTGATACACTTTTTTTTCCCCTCTTTGCTTTCACTGCTACTTGTCCTGGACCGTCTGCATTAGGGAAAGAGTCAAAATGGAGCCATTTGCAGACAAAAGTCCAACTGTTTTAATGATCCCAGTATTGAGACAGATTCCTTCCAGTGTGAATGAAATCCTTTTGTCTGGGATTCTGGCACGTCTTTAGAGGAATCACTCCGCAGCTTCGTAAGCAGTGGCCAATTGTAGACCAATCTGTAGCTCGTAGTGCTGAAAAACGAACAAAACAAACACACATGCACAGCCTTGGCTCGAGATGGCCAAGTTTGAAAAGAGATAGGGGTATTATATCTCCAGCGAAGAGGGTCTATCGATATGATCAGAAAACAGTTGTGCAAGTTTTCCCAAAACTCAAGGAACTGGCCGAGGACCCGCGGCTTGACCCTGAAATTGCTGTGTATCCAGGAAGTTACCTCTGGCTATAAACCAAGAAAGAGAAAGACAAAAACTTAGGTCAGATTCCAGGAGCAGAAAACTGAGAGCTCAGATAACTGACAGATTGACAGGCGGAGAAACAGAAAAGGGAACCGGCGAAAGCAACAGAACAGCGGGGTGAAGACGCTGGCTCATCGCCAAAGCATTTTTCGTTCGAGTTTCCACAACTTGGCGCCATGCTTATTTTGAGGATGCTCTGACACAGATATAAAGCACTCACTTGATCACAGCTAATAAAAGGAAACACTAAGTAAACGGGAGCTACATTTAATCCGACAGGCGCCAAGGCATACAAACGCTAATCAAAACAAGCAATCGAAATCAAACACAGACTTCTTGACGACTTCTTCATACCTCCTCACCTCCCCCCTTTCGCAGCATGGCACCATGTTCGTTTAAGCTTTTATTGCAGGTAAATTTGTTTAAAAACGGTTGCTTGTAAAAATCTGATGCCACAGGAATATTTCATTGATCTCGCTTGCAGAATGTTGCCGAGCTGGAAAACATTCGGCGGATGAGGGAAGTCAAGCGAAGTACCCGCCAGTGTCAGCCAGCTGAGTTGAACGAAAGGTCAGTCTTTTGAACGCTACTTGTAGCATTTGAGTGCGTGACATGAATTTACCTGCGCGTTACGCCAGGCACATTTTATGGCTGCACTCAGTAAACCCATCACGCTAATACAAGCTGATGTCAAGAACTCCACATAATGTTCCCTTTTTCCCTGCTGTAGCTTCGGGAGTTTTTCACAGTAAATGTTCTTTTGTTCCTCTTATCTTACACGGTTTGTCATTACAAATGGAGTCAAGTGCTTTAACAGGTTGTGTGTGCCTGTCAGTTTGACGCTGCCTGTCTCTCCCTTCCTGTGTCCTGAGGCCGCAGCGGCAGAGTTCAATGTTTAAAGTATCCCTGATGTACAACAGGTGCCTCGGTTCTCACAGAAAATGTATTTCAAACCTGAAGACGAGGGGAGAGGACAGGGCAGAAGCTGATCTCTCCCATCTCTGCTACTCACATTACAACTGTCATATGGCTCATGTCTGATAGCGGTCACTTTTACGTTTGTTCAGCCTGCCTTGGATTTGGAAACAAAGGTGCTGATGATAATTTTTTAAATGTAACTAAGGGAGTATCCGCCGTACTGTTGATGGAAATTAGTTTTTACATCCTCTCTTTAAAATGCTGAATGTAATCAGCAGTTCTTAGCAGTTGCATTTTGCATCGTTGGCCAATGAGTAAATGACTTGTAACGTATTTTTAAAATGAGACCATCCCTTACTTACTGTTGCCTGTAAAATCATCTCTATATGAAGAACTAATGATGTTTGTGTTCGCTCCAAAGTACCTTCCTTGAAAATCTTTTCCACTCTTGTATAGTGTTAACAGTGTGCAAAGCTAATGCTAGCTTAGAAACAGAGTCCACTAATGTCAACAAATGAACACCTGCCACAAACACAATCCAAGTCTAAAGTCAAAGCTGACACTGAGTCACATGTGAACTAAATTGTGATATTGTCATTTGACCTAGCTCTTGTGAGCTAATAGTAGCGTGCTTGCTAATGATGAATTTCAAGCTAGCTGCTGTCAGGGCTGCCAAGTTTCAGAAAATGACAAGAGTGAGACTTAAGTGTCACAATGTGTTTGGAAACACATCTGTTCGATGGGCTAATAAATTTGGCCTTTTTTAACATCGATTTGGCCTGTTTTAATGTTGATTTATACCTTAAGACTGATGTACTCACCTCCATGCCAGCGGCTCTCCCTGCACTGTGGCCTCCTGATGCTAGTCTTAATTAACCAGAAATTAGAAATGAAAATTGTAACAAGAATGCCCAGAATGACAGCAGACCTCTTTGCTGTCTCTTCCTCTTACCTAGCATCTTTCAAAAGATAGCTACATGTTACTGTTTTACAGTGGTTCCCAAAGTGGATTACAGGGACTTCCATTTGGTTCCATTTGTACACTGTCAGAGTTAAAGATAGACCTTGAAATTTAGAATTTTGAGAAACACTACTTTAGGGGGGTCTAAAGTGATATTTACAAGTCTGTAACTCTGACACACACTCACACACACATTGAGACTAACGTTAGAGTCTCTTTTTCAAGTGTGAACTGGCCAAGAGAAGAGGCAACTAAATGTTACACAGCTCTGCAACAAATACAGGACAATGATAGACTCAAAGCAGCCTTAAAAGAGTACATATTAACTAGGAAATTCAAGAAAAAACAGCTAATCAACAGTGAACAAAATTGGGTAGTCACCTACCGTCCGTCTTCTAGCAAGCAGGAGAACGTGGAGTGGGTTTTAAATGTGCGCGCTCTGGTGTGTTAAAGATAGCTAGATACACCAAGACCCGCCTTATGTTGCTTCTGATTGGTTTATAATGTGTTCTGCCTTCCGTGGTTGGTTAGATTTGGGCACAAAGGACTGATGAATTGGTCTGGGATTGGTTATCTCGGTCAGTCAATCAGAGTTACTCGGCCTACGGCAAGCCGCACGGACCAAAGTTTATTATCATGAAAATAATAAATAAAGAGTATTGAATGGGGAAATATAAGAATGAGAAATGTCAAGTGTGGTGTGTGGTGTGAGAATGGGTCAAATTGTGTGACTGTCACACTTATAGCGTGATGCTTGGCAGCTCTGTGGTGTTGCAAAGTACTGTCTTGAGTGGATTAGCCTACTATCAGCTTATTCAACCACACTGATCTTCGCTGGTAAACTGCATTCGCTTGCCTTTTATGAATTATGATGTAAAGCCACCGACACCAGACCAAAACAGCACAACTAAGTATTGTAGCTTAGCTTTCTTGCTAATGTTATCGTCTTTATCAAGTCTTTATCTGCTTTTTCTTTTATTTACTATCTGAGTGGATATGCTAGTTAGCTAGCTTGCCAAATTAATTCCCCAGCTAAACTGATCCATGATGGTAACTTTTGTATTTTGACAACAGTGTGTACTTGAGAAAACAATGAATGATATAACGTTAAGGTGTCCTCCCTTCAGCTTACTAGCCAAGAGCGATGCAAAGCAGGGGCAGTTGACAAGCTTAGCTGTGGTTAGCAGGCTCACTGTGGCTTGACTGCACAATGTGGGTCTGGTGTCATTGCTTCTTGACAAAGAGATTAGCAAGCAGCAATACAGTAAGCAGGCCTATCATAAATAAAATATAGCAGTTTTATTCTGAAATGCTGTAATTTATACCCTGCATTCAGTTTTCATTTCAGTCACTTGTATGTCACATCATGGCCAGAATAAAAAGATTTTTTAAGTTTCAGACAGTACTTCTTAGGGTTGTCCAAATGGACGATGCCAGCTGACAACCAGGAACTACTAATCCTTGACCATCATTACATTGTGATTTAAAAGGCTCCCCCCAAGAGTGGTTGTTCTTCATGATATGTAGGGAGAGGATAAGAAAAGAAGCAGTTTGCTGCTGAGTGCAACATTACGTCTCCATGTCCCGTTAATTATTTTCTAATTAAACCAGCTCAGTGAGGCGAACGCAAGACACTTGGTTGAATTTGTGGCCGCAGTGTTTCTTCTCCCAAGGGCCGCTGTTTCTCTCAGCCATGCTGTTTTTATACACAGTCTCATTTTCCTTGGCCAACGTTATTTTATGCGTACGAGGTACGCTAAGATATGAAGATGTGGCACAGATAGTTTCCTCTGCAGAAAGTTGGAGATTCATGTGAACAAGCAGCAGCGGCTACAGTGGTGAGGTAATACGCAACTGCTGCCTTAAGACAACACTGACGGGACCCGCTGCCTCAAAATCATAAACAACGACGTCATCGTCCATCACGGTGTTTAGCTGTAGACGGAATAAGAAAAACGGTCAGTTACAAAGATAATCAGTCTGCACTTGGTTTGACTTTCACCACCATGTTGCTTTTGATTTGTTTGCTTTTCTTTGTCTTGTGAAAAAAAAAACACATTTTCCAAAAGTTTACTTTAAAGTCTATAGGCTTTAACCTGTGCTGTGTATCCTAAATACAAGAGTTTTAAAAGTGTTTCCAGGAATAGTCAGCTCACTGACAGCCGTCCAACAATGTTTGAATGTAACTTCATTTTGCTCTTAACAGACGCTGCATGACATCATTTTGCGTGACAAAAAACTTGATTCATGGCAGTGTCTTGGCTGCTGCATTAGTTTCACATTGCAGCTTGTCTAAACTGTGACAGGCAGATTGTCGTAGAAGACAAGCTTCGATTACAACTGGGAATGCAAAAGGTGACAAGACGAGAAATGGACACAATGCACAAGTAAATTCTGTCGCAAAACCTCCATTGTAACTCCAGTTATTATTCCAAATTCAACCTACTATAAAAGCAAGATTTACTCTGTCCTTTCGAGGCTGATCCTTATAAGTCGATGCTTGTTTCAGACATTGCTCTACGACCACTGGATGCCAATTTCCTCAGAGGAAAGAAATATGTCCTCAAACATTTGGGTGCGTGTAAAGGTGAACAGCGAGCAAGTTGACCTGGCAGTCATCCCTCTTGATAATTATTTCCAGTGGATGACAGCGGGAGGAACTGCACTACATCGCCGATGAGAGACACAGAAAAAACTGTTTACCTTTCTCTGTTTTTCTCCGCATCACCCTCCCGCTGTCTCTTTTCTCTCTCTCCCCGCAGCTGTCAGTCTCTCTTTCTCACCCCCTCATAATCTGACGCCGCTGTCGACACTCCCGGCGAGAGGTGTGTGTTTGTTTGGGCGAACTGTTGATGTGACGCCGTTGCCCGTCTTTTAACAAGGACTTGTATCTAATGACTAATGTATCACACGGAGAGGAAGAAACCTCTGCTAAATGTAAACCGACCTCGGATTGATGGCAGGCAACGCTCTCCAGAATGGGCTGTGTTTTTGGCCCACCTGCCTTGCTGTCATTGTATCACAGTCAACACACTGCACTCTAACCACGAGCAGACATTTGGCAGCTCGTAGATACCAGAGTCTGATCAATGGAGCATCTTGCGGACTGGCAGACTGAATTAAAATGTGTTGCTCGCTAACACTACATAATCAGTACCAGGAGATATGTGGCTGGGCTCTGCTGCCTTGGGCTAAGCAATTAAGTCTCTGTCTGAATTATTTAACTTTCATGCTGCATACGGATTGGCTCTCCCGCAGCATGTCCTATGTCTCCGCATGCCCTGATCAAACTCAGGAAATCCTCTTCAACCAAGGCAGCGCCACAAAAATGCTCGTGACATTTGAAAGCAACAGAAATGGTCCTGATTTACAGTTTGGCACGCGGGATGAGCCTGCTGGGAGAAAGGGAACCTCCTTAGAGCCGGGGACGTTACGAGAGAGCCACATGAGGCTGTTTACATAAACATCCTCCTTGGTGCAAACTGTATGAGGCATGAATCATAAAAAGGATATCAAACAACCGCTTTGTTTATGCCAGCGTGTATTAATACAGTGTGTGGAGCATCTGGGAATATGAACCATGCTGCATCTGTCATTTGTCTGGTATTTGCTGAAATGGTTTTTGGAATACCTGTGTCAGGGCTGTTTTTCTGGAGGCTCGCTATGTTCTCCCATGTATGTTTCTCTGCCTGGATACTAAAGAGGAAAGCAGCTCACCGTCCAGTGCACGTTAACAGGCCGGGAGCTTTTACAAAGCACTCTGAGACTTCCTGTTTTATCTCTAGCATGTGGACGGCCTTCACCCCACACCGTTTGATATATGATGTATGTTAGTATGTAAAAACCATTGGACCACTTCGAACAACATTTCAACTCTCAGCGCCTCGCAAATGCGGATGAAATATCTAACTGTCCAGTGCGTCCCGTGTACGATTTCTGGAGCGGAGCGTGGTTTTGTTTCTATAACACAAACGCGCAGCATTTGGAGCGCGTCCAAACTGTGCACGCCGGGATGCAGGAGGGGCACCTCTCAAGCTTGTGTGTGCATGTGTTTGTTATTTTGCATACAGCATTTGTGGGAGGCTGTCGGAGGGATCACTAGACAGGTTCTGATCAAGTGCTGAGGTAATCCCATAAGTCAGAGGTGCTCTCTAAACCGCTCTGACCCCTGTGCTCCTGCGCTGCAGTGTTTACGCCGGCTCCACTGGCATTAAACACAAGCCACATATTTTTGACATTAGGATCCTCCCGGCTCACCCTGGGCCATGTAAATAGTGTGCTGCCCATCAGCCGGGATCAATCAGCTCGATGCCTGTTTGGACCAGCTCCATGTGTGTGTGAGTTACTTAGGTGTGTGCGTGTATGATTGCATCTATTGAAGCCAAAATATGTCAGTCACTTTCTCAAAGGTTTCAAACAATCCGCTCACTCCATCGGCAATCCCGAACTGACCCCATGTAGAGGTTAAAAAAGTGAGTAAAATTAACAATACCACAATGTGAAAGTATGTCATCACATGTCGGTGCCCTTCATTCAAAGATTTTAGTATAAACGTGTAAGAGTAATCTTAAAATGGCGGACTAACCACTTTTGGAGTCACAGGGCATTATATTATATGATTACAAATACTGATTAATGAACGTGTAAGCAGTTTTTAATGGTGAAGCTATTTGGCGGGGGGTTACGCCTTTGCTTTTCGTCGTATCTAAGAGCACATCACATGCTTTGCACAATATGAAAAACGTGGCCTACAGAACCAAAATCTCAAGCACTCAGGCATTCTTAGGTTGTGAGAAAATACCTGAAACATGATTTAAGAAGCTAAACTTCTCTCGTCCCATCTGAGTTGCTTTTTTTTTTTTCTTTTATTGAAACAAGGCCAGTGACATCTTGAAGTTTCTCAGCTGCTCGAAGCTGCCTTTGAATTCTCGTCCATGCAGGCGATTGCAGGCAACACTGACCTCTTCTGGTCATCAGACACCGGGAGGATTTCAATGCATTTATTGACAGAGGACCTGCGCGCCTCCGAAGATTAACGTCCCGCAAGCGAAGGTCGTAAAAATCAAACATGCTCAGCTAAACATTTACAACACCACTAAACTTTCCGACACGCACGGGCCGGAACGTTGTAGATAAGTCAAAAATACTGACACTCCAGTTTCAACTCACCTCAGTGACCTTCTGGGTGTTTGTGTGGGAGGAGTGGTGGGGCAGGGGGTGGGGGGGGCAGTGTCCACACACATCGCAGCATCTAAGCATGCAAGCTATCCATAAAAAAAAACAGCCCGACATGCATTCCCACATGCACTTGCGCGGCATGTGTTTCTAAGATGTTCACGGCGGATTGCTTTGCGCTTGTTATATGTAACGTCTCATGAGGTGTGAGATGCCACACATTCCGATGTATGGCATGTCTAAACTCTGAGAGTTAAACATGGCGAGTGTGAGTGTGTACTTTTCGGGAGATAAGGTCTGATAATGGGAAAACTGTGTACGTCTCTCAGAGCAGTGGCGGTCAGGGAAAGACGGATGAGTCTCCAGGTGCGATCAGAATCATTTCATCGACTCTACTAAGCGTGATTACCTCACTTTAGCGCACTTCTCGCACTATTTTACAACTTGTTTCAATGTGACTGTGTTTCAGTTTGAAGATGAAAACTAGAAATATACAATGAATTGAAAATGAGCTCGATTATGTTTTCTCTTGACCCTTTTACTGTTAACTTGGAGACTGTTAATATCTCAACTGAAATAATGCTGATTCAAGTATAATGTCATGCTTGTGTTTTCTTTGTTTACGTTAAAGTTAAGTCTTTACTGATAAATAGAGACGTATCTCTTCATGTTCTTTAAATTACCTGTATGGATTTAATCAAATATAGAATGCACAACAATTGATTGTACCTTGTATGAAGAGCTGAAGCGTGAATCCATATGTTGAGCTGAAGTATTTGGTCTGTGTGTGTGTGTTACAGAGCTGTGGTTCAGGGGGTCCAGATGGCAGGCATGAGGGGCCCGGCCTGCACTGGAGTCTGGCTCTAGAGTCCACAGGGGCTCCCACTTCAACTGGACACATTCCACAGGTACGCATGAACCCTCAACGCTGCAGCACACACAACTCAGTTGGGTTTTGGTGTACTGGTGGTACTTTTTGGTATAGTAACCTCTGAACCCAAACAGAACCAGTGGTACTGTGCCTGTACCGAACCAATGGATCTGCTTTGTGTTTCCACCGCAGACAGTACTCTTATATGTGGGTGGGGTTGTTTACAAGGGCTTTGAGGGGTTACACAGTTAATTTTTCCTAGCAGGGACAGAGGAGAGTGGACTTAACTTTGGAAAGGATCCTGCCACCTTTCTTGCTTCAAACAGTGTTCTGCAGACCTCATTTTCCTCTGAGAACAGCTTGTTTGCTTGCTTGGGTTTGTATTATTGCCTAATTAAAATGGCAAATATTAAAGAGTTTGAATTTCTTCTTCAAAACTACATAGTGCATCTATGATAGAGTGCATACCTCCACCGTGGCCCAACAGTCCCTTTTTATACTCACTCATAGATACCAGCCACCTAAATGTGTCACTTTTTTATCAGGATCCATACATTATTCCCTGAGAAAATAACAGAAATGTTGAAAGATCTAAAAAAAATGTGTGGGTCTGTCCCTTTATTGGGATGTCATGGGGTCTGTTCTGGGCCGAGACACATCCTCCATCCAAGTTTTGTAGAAATCTGTTCCGTAGCTGTTGTGTAATCCTGCTTACATACCAACCAACAAACTGAAAACTTAACTTCCTTGGCAGATGTAATAACTGCCCCAAGTACTTGACTTGAGTATTGCAGTGGAAACATAGGCAACAGCCAGCTGAAAGAACCTTTTAGTTCCTTAAAAATGTGTTCCTGGCAGTTCAAGTTCCTGTTACTTAAGGTGGAAGCGCAACTTTTCAGTCATCAGATCACAACTGTAATGTGAGCTGTATGTAAATCAGGTAAAGGCATCACATTGTCTGATTTCTCTTTTCCCCGTGTTCGGCTCAGGACGTGTGCCCATGAGGTCGTCACCACTGGTCCTGCTCCTCTTGATCGGCGTCCAGGCTCTACTGAACATGGGAGGTGGATTGGCCTGGAGCGACGGGGCAGCCAGCCACAAAGTAGGACAGCGGACGGCAGCCAATCACAGAGCAGGACAGCAGCAGACAGCAGCGGGGGACCACCTTTCTGAACACCATTCTTCACAGGAACACCGTAGGACCAGCCACCACAGGACCAAGAGGCCCCATCGGGCCGCTTCACACTCCCATGATAGGAGCCCTGTCGCCGGGCATTCGACGTCAAATTCCCCACCAGACCCATCTAGCCCAGTGGTGGACCCCAAGCTCTTCTCCAAGAGACGCTACCGCTCCTCACCCCGTGTTGTCTTCAGCGAGGTGCCCCCATCACATGATGCCCTGGAAGGCGAGGGCTATGACATTGAAGGGGTGAGGGGGGCGAGGGTAAGGCGCAGAGCGGGATCGCACACCATGCACCGAGGGGAGTACTCAGTATGTGACAGCATAAATACCTGGGTGGGCAACCTGACACGAGCCACAGACATAGCTGGGAATGAGGTGACAGTGCTGCCCAACGTTACAATCAACAACGTGGTGAAGAAACAGTTCTTCTATGAGACCACCTGCCGATCCCCCACGCACAGAGGCTCCGGGAATGCGAGCGGGGGAAGGCAAGGGGGCCGGGGCGGCAAACAGGGCTCCAAAGCAGGCAACTCAGGCTGTCTGGGCATTGACAGCCGCCATTGGAACTCCTACTGCACCAACACACACATATTCGTAAGCGCCCTGACCATCTTCAAGGAACGGACAGCATGGCGTTTCATCCGCATCAACGCCGCATGTGTGTGTGTTCTCAGCCGGAAGTCTTGGGCGGGACGACTGGGGCACTGACGGTGGGAGGATGACTCGTGACCAGTGAATTTTGAACCAAGCACACACATTTCTACTAAACAGCCACTGCAGCTTTATTGCCAATACTGTAATCCTTCTCCCCACCTCCAAACACACACACACACACACACACACACACACACACACACACACAAACAAACAGCTTCATCTATCCAACCCCTTGGCCCCTGACCCTACCTCAGTCTGAGAAGTCCTGGTTGTTTTAAGTTATGAGGACTGCATGTCATATTTATGGTTTATACAGTCAAGTATGAAAATATATACAGTATGTGTATATATACAAAATGAATCCAAGCTTTTAATGTTATTATGTTATTCTTGTTGTGTTGTTGATGCTGTTATTTATTAAACACCTCAGTACTTGCCTGGTGTCTTGTGTCAGTTGAAGAGAGTGTTTCATGTCTGTGTTTTGGCTTCAAAGCTGCTATAATCAATATATTTATATTAATAATGAATAAATTGTCATTGTGTTGATGTTTACTGTTTTGGTTCAGTCTCACTGCTCTCCTTGGCATTTGATTTAAATACAACAGATGGGTTTTTTCAATAAAAAAGAGCTCTAATAAACCCGATGTACAATACCTGTCCCTCTCCAAACAGCCAACAGAGACAATTAGCAGCTTGTTTGGTGGAGTATTTAGCGGTTAAAGAGCAAGATGTTACCCTCAGGAGTTGTTGGAGGCCCAACCAGAGCAGCAAAGACAGAGGAGAGTGAGTGTTGTCCAGGAGCATGACTACAGGTTAATGTAAATGCCAATTATGCTCTGTTTCTTCTCAATGTGTAAGATGGCAAATGCTTACCATATGGACTCTATGAGGTGATCATATTTGATTGTGTTTACCGCCCCCAAGTGGCCAAAAATTGAATAACAAATGGCTTAAAAGGATGGCACTGCATTTGTGCTCAAATTAGAGCATAGGAGCCCAGGTGAAAGATGCATCTAGGGTTAATATGTAATTAGTGGGGTAGGAAATGGATTGTGCTCTCAATAAGAGCACAAAAATAAGTTTTTCTCCCCTATATTATTTTTTTTTCTTGTGAAAGAGTTACCTATAGTTAGTTACGTCATCGGGCCCCTAAAATTGAATCAAACCAAATAGCCTGAAAGAAGGAACATCGCTGGTAGATCTGTTCAAAACAACATAACACAACAACATGTGAATGTATTCATACACGACAGAATATTAAGAAGATGAAGATGTTGGTTCCCAAGCATGGTGAAACTTGGTTACCTTCATCAAAACATAGTTCAAAATATACATCAATGCTCAAAATTGTCCATACACATGTTAATAACGTGATTTAAGTCATTCTTTAGTCCCAATGATTTCAGCAACTCTCATTTTAATGTGACGGAATGAGTGGAACAAATACAACTTTGAAGTTTGTTTCAATAATTCATTCATTATAGGTTGTCTGACCAAATCTGCTGGCTCAAAAATATAAACACAGCATATTGGATGATTGATTTTAGTGATTACGAAATGTTGTGTCAATCAGATTTCTCCTGTAGCATGGCCTCTCAACTTCCTCAGAGGGATTATGATTGATCACGGCAGATGGCTTTTCTGAGCCCATTTTAACTCGGGGCTCAGGGCTCGTTTGACACACCCATTAGACTCAGCCACAAACACTGCAACGGAGACATCTAAAGAGCTCAGCATTGATCTGAAAGAGCACATTATTGATTTGAAAAAGTCAGGAGAGTCACTTGGAGCCATTTCAAAGCACGTACAGGTCCCAAGAGTTCTCCAGAACTACTTGTCCCCACAGTCGCGTAGGAAGGACGGTGTTGTATTTTGAGTTAGAAACCATGTTTGACAGTAGAAAGTAGTACAAATGGTGTGCATACAGTAACTTAGTTGGGTGAACAGATACAGATAATGGTGTACTCACTCGTTTACTGTATAGTACGTAGTTCACAAAAAATGACTGTGGGCCTCTACTGACTCCCTTTTAGTGTTTCTTGGTATACAAAAGTGTATTTAGGAACATGAACACAAATATGTAAATCCTGACACACAGCTCCTCTAGAAGACAGGTAAACAAAACAAGTAATAATACGCTGACCTGGCTTATCATTTGGGGTTGATTTTTGTTCTATCTTATTCCAAAGATTATCTGCAATCAATCAAATTACAACGGTTACAGGGTCTGTGCAACAGACAGTGACCTGCTCTAACTGGCGGGTAATTCAGCCCTATGCGTGAGTGAGTGCCAATTACAGAAATCCACAAAAGATGAGAAGAAGATCATTTACCAAAACAGAAATCTCTGACAGGATCCTGTAAGAATATGCCTCCCGATGAATAAACTGATACCTGATACCAAATGAAAAGGAGAGGAAAAATGACTGTATTCTGCATCTCTCCTCACATCACATCCATCCCCGGGTGTCAGACTGTGCTCCCACCTTGGCTGCTGCCTCACAGATCATACAGAACACAGCGCTTTTTTTCAGCTTGGACCGTGTTGCCAGGAGACCTCATCGCAGCAAGGCCCTCTGATCAAAGGCTTTTTTTTTTTTTTTTTTGAAAAGGTGACCTCAGGTAACCTTTCACTTTGGCGGGAGCCGCAAACAGGCGATGTGGTTTGTTAACCACTTTCTCTCCATTTTTTTTTTCTTTTTTTTGCTGCAGCAGCTGTGAAGTGAAACAGTGAGGAGTGAAAGGTTCAATTGAATTCTGGCTGCAAACTGTAAAACCATCACAGACCTCCAAGTAGACGGAATGGATGGTCTATGCATTCGCTTCTTCTAGTGATTTATTTCACACCTTATACTTTTCAAAACTGGGTAAAAAAAATATAATAAGCATCATGGTAAGTGGTGAATACATAGTTAATTGTACTTGAATAGTCATATCACTGTTAAAGCAGACATTGATCAATGATGAATCCCTGTATTCAGATGAAATGAAGCTAACTGGAAGCTAAAAACAGGCCGGAGCTGACTGGAGACACGGTGGGCAGTGCTGGCTCAGGCATGTGTGAGCTGACCAATCAGAGCAGACTGGGTATCTGGAAGAGGGGGGCTTTAAAGAGACAGGAGCCAGAGGCTAGTGTGTTTCAGACAGAGGGGGGATACAGTACTGCAGCACTTGACAGTATGAGAAGGTTATTGGTTGTTTTTTTGTTTTGTTTTGTTTTGCATTAAAGCATGTAAAGCTATTCTATCAGTAAGATAAAAATATGAACCTGAATATGAAAACAATATGTCTCCTTGAACAAATCCCACAATGCTTGATAGACCATATGTTAAGCAGAGAGGGGGCTCTGGATTGTGGCCTTTGATGACCCTGATGATTGACAACAAGCCGAAACAAGTCCGTCTGCTAAAGTTGTTGTCTATACACCAAGAGCTTTACAACCTCCTTGAACAATATATACTGAAAAGGTTATAGCTGCAGCTTTACAATCAACACTTGTTTAATAAACAATCTTGGAAACAAGCATTAACAAAAGTGAATTAACTATACATTTGCCATTCATTAATGATGGTTATAATAAAGTTGTTTCCTGCTCAAGCAGGCAAAATATTGATGTGGATGAATATTGTGAATGTACAGCACTCCCTCCCCTCATCAGCTGCTGTCAAGAAGCCCTTAAAACAAGTCACCATCATTAACGCACAGCACAGCTTTCCACTGCAAAGAAATGATGGCGTGTTGGCAGTGTGACCCGTAGATGGTGCTGTGCTGCCACAGATAGAAGTCCCTTCCACCAGTAGATTCTCCCTCCAGGCTGTTTTATTGCAGCTTGATTACATAACAAAAATATAACATGAAAACAAAAACAAAAAAAATAATGAAAAGAAAGAAAAGAAAAAAACGCCTCCTAATGGCATGAGACCATTGCTGACCCTCACAGCCAACCATTATCACAGTCTGTCATCAATAATGATCTCAGAGCTGAGGAAAAGGTCCAGGCCTTGACACAAACATGGGTGTGACAGATAATAACAAGCTATTACTGATCCCACCCGTTCAAGGGAGAAGGAGAAAAGCAAGGCACTTCATTCAAATTCGAAAGATGTTTGAAATAACCAACACAGTGGGCTAAATTAAACTTTGTCAGTCGCATCAAACATGGCCACACAGTACTATATATTTGAGCGTGCCAAACCCATAATGCACCTCCGATATACCACTTTGAGCTTCGAAACAATCTGGTCGGCTATTTTTACTGCACGTTCTTGTTCACATTGTTTGGAATCCCATAACTACGCCACCGAGAGGGACGCAGTGGTCCAGTTTCACAAGTCTTATCAGCCTTTCCTCTTTTGGCTCTGCCCTGGTTAGCGTCCAAACTAAACAGTTTTTTTTTGTTTTGTTTTGTCTTCCCCCCGTCCTCCACGTCTTCCCTTAATGAGTCTGACAGCAATAACTCCCGCTGCTCTGAGACAGACACAACGTGTGGCTGGCTGAAAAAGAGCCACGCGTTGGTTGAGAGTCACATAAATACATCATCCACGCGTTTGTTCTCGCCCTCTCTCCCTCCACAGTGTTATTCATGTCTGACCCCTTCGTCCCTCCCTCAGCCTGGCAGACCACTTCGTTCCTCTATAAGGACATTTTTCGAACCAGCGCCTGATTTCCCAGAGACATAAATGTGCTGCTCTCTGGACGTCCCCCCTGCTCTCCATGGTTGTGGGGAAAATATTTATGTCGAACATGGTGTTGCTGCTGAGTTTTGCGCTCCCAGTCACGGATGACACCGGGGGAAGAAATCCAGCAGAGGGGCCGCTCTTTCCATTTCATTAATAGCGGACTCAGTTTGCGCTCAGCTGATGATTTGCACAAAGCATCTAGGGATGAGAAATGCTCTGAGCAAGAGGTTAACTTTGGTAGGAAAACAACTCAAGTAGCGGAATTATGTGGGCAGATTGTAACCACGTTATTTTTGGACTGACATTTCCATAAACGTGTTTTTTTAATTTTTTTTTTTGGTCCTCCCACAAACGATGACTTATGATGAAGAGCCCCTTTTTCTTTTTTGTCCAGGAACAGACTTTCAGGCCATCTTTAAAGATTAAGTCGAAAGAGGAGGACAGCAGATGATAAACTTGTATGAAGTTAAGCTCTTTAACTCATCACTCCACGTTAGTGTCATGGAGAGCAAACAGAAGGAATGAGAGGCTGCTTCAGCCCCCAGTCCGTCCTTTGAGTTCATCAGCTAGTCTTTCTCGATAAGTTAGAAAGCAACTTGCCTTTTTTTGTTTTGTTTTTTATACATTTGTGCATGTATTTACTTCCGTAAGAGGCTTTGCATGTTGCTGCACCAAGATCTGGTTTGACTGCACAGGAAATCTCGAGGACGGTTGCACCGTTGCAGTTAGGAAATGCCTCAACACCTCACCAGCGTGGTTCATCTTGTAAAGAGACAGTGACAGTCCATGTGATTACAACACAGGTCTTTAGAAACAGCTGCTCCTGCTGTCTTAATAGCGAGCTATTACAGTAGCCTAATTCTTCCATCAAATAAAATAGCCTGCAGGTTCCTAACCTTTGCACCTGCTGACAAAGTTTTTGGTAGGTTTTTGGGGGTGTTTTTGTGTCTCGATAAAGATGAGAACGTAGCCCACTATATATATCAGTTAAAGTAAAAGATGCCACTATATTGCAATTTTATCCAAGCTGAGAAATATCTTAAGGTTACAATGCTGACGTGGATTACTGAATCATTACAGGATGTCTGATTTGAACTGGCACACATTTCTTACTATTTCAAACCCAAACTCTGACGCTTGAACCACTCAATAAGCAGTAAATAGGAAATTATGTTTGTCACCACCGGTAATGACCGCAGACCACAGTGTGACGTGTGTTTCAAAATGTTAATATACAGAATATCAGCTCATCGACAAATATCGACAGCCGATCCAATAACAATGCCACTTGGAGGCTACAGATGCAGAGCACAAAGAGGAGATTTCTCCTCAGTTTTACTCAGCTGCTGCACAGTACATCCATGATGCAGCAACCTGTTCCTTTCGTTTTTTTTCTCAGTGATTTCAGTATTCTATCATTCTTTTATTTTATAATCCATTCATTGTATTGCAAATGGTGCGCAGTAGTCTCTAAACCTGGTGGGGGTTTTTTGTCAATCGCTTGGAAAGCACTTTGAATTGCACTTTGATTTGATGTAATGTGCTGTGTGAACAAACTCTGATTGATTGAGGGCCTGCAGAAAAGAGTCTGGTAACCACTGAGCTGAAATATCACGTCATAGTCTGTCTGATGATTATATTCAGTATTATCAAACTAAAAACCTGCAAATGAATTAGTGACTTAAGTCGTTGGATGAATGTAGTGAAGAGAGAGAAGAATATTTGTCTCTGCGCTGTTGTGCAGCAGAGGTATTGTGTAGCAGAGCAGGAGTAACTCATAATCTAAGTGCAGCTTTCGCTGATACTCTCCGCCATTGTAAGTACAATTACGTGCAAACAACTGCTCGGCCAAACATTTGCCGAGTCCCCATCGTGTAGTCTCGGCCCCCCCTGCAGCCCCCCTCCGTATTATTGAAAGGGGCGGTCTGGAAAGAGTTTAAGCGGATCCTGCGGTGTTTTGTGTGCGTGTGTGCGCGCGCGCGCGTGTGTGTGCGAGAGAGAGAGAGAGAGAGGACCGCTTCTTGATGCACAAGTGTTCTTACCGTTATTGTTGTCACAGCGTGCGGGGCCAACACAACCGTCAGAGCGTGTGTATTATTTGTTTTTTTGCGGGACTAAAGGCGCAACACAGACACATCCAGCAGACATGGGGAAGGTGGAAGGAGGAATGAAATGCGTGAAATACCTTTTGTTCGTCTTCAACTTTATATTCTGGGTAAGTGCACGCTCGCTGTTGTGCTGTGTGTGCCAGTGTGTGTGTGCCAGTGTGTGTGTGCGGATGAGGCGTGCGTAAATGAACGCAGAGCAAGTGCAGCCGCGCGGACTCCTCACTCCACACAGCTGACTTTTTACACCCACGTGTTTATTTTAGGAACGACGCCGGGAATGTTTGCGCATTTCGGCTTCCATCCTGCTCCCGAGGGTGTCCTTTGTGCTTTATTCGTTAGTGGCCCGTCCGGCGTGGCTCGGCTGTGCGTGGCGCGGAAAGGGTGACTGCCAGCTGGTCTCTTAGGTTTGGCTCACCAGGCTCAAATCAGATTTTCCACAGAGGGAAAAAAAAAAAAAAAAAAAACGCCCCCCTCCCAATTTTTTTCCTGGGGAAGCGTGTTTTTAAGACTGAATGAAAAGACAGAGATTGAGGGACAAGCATGGAAAACTAATTCAGCAGTTGGCTCACGCACAGCTTCATTAACAGACGCTGCGGAGCTGATTGATAAAGTTACACCCACCCCGAGGCGCGACGCCCCCCTCCGCTGCTGCGCCCTCTGAATTCTTCCAAAGCGGCCCTTCAGGAGGAGAGACAAGAGAGTCACTTTTAAAAAAACACTGTCAGGTGCATGTGAAAGGTGTGTGTGTGTGTGTGTGTGTATGTGTGTGTGTCCTGCACACAGTATTTGCACATGTGACGGCTTTGTCAACACCAATCAGAGAGCTTGCTACAAATCAAGTACAAGAAGATTGTGAATGATCTGTGTGTGTGTGTGTGTGTGTGTGTGTGTGTGTGTGTGTGTGTGTGTGTGTGTGTGTGCCAGCGTTCCCCCTCCTCAGAGGGGACGCTCCTTTGTGTGTGTGTGTGTGAGAGAGAGAGAGAGAGAGAGAGAGACAGAGAGAGAGAGAGAGATTTTCCAACAAGCATCTGTGGAGTGGATCAGGCGCTGAGTGCACCGTGAATGGATCCATTGTGACAGCGGGACAATAGCATAACTTCAGCCTGCTGCTCCTGTTGGAGCACTGAGCGCTGTAGCTCCACCGGTCCCACCATTAAGTTGTCCTATCTCCACTTCCCCACATCCTGCATGGGTGTGGCTGATGCTGAAATCACCCCTTTGATTTCATTGTGCGGAGAGGTGGTGAAGATGAGAGGGAGAAAAAAAAAAAAAAGGGGATGGGCGACGTGGGCAGACACGGGAAAACACAGAGAGGAAGTCAGGATAGGAGAGAAAAGGGTCACTGGGAGATTGAGAGGGATATTCGTGTGCGTGTGCGCGTCCTCGCGTGGCAAAAGAGGGACAGTTGGCCTGAACGTGACCCAGATAAAGACAGAAAATAGATCAGTATCAGGATAGCGGGATAGTCTGTGTGTGTCTGTGTGATTTGCTCCTCTGATTTGTTCTGGACAGTTTTTTGCACATTTCCCCCGGGCTGCAGATGAACAGTGACGACACCCTGCTCATCATCACAGCATCACAAACACCCCGGGCCTGCAAGCCGTCACTGTTGATGGTGGAGTGAGAGATGATGAGATGAGTGTGTGTGTGTGTGTGTGTGTGTGTGTGTGTGTGTGTGTGTGTGATGAAAGGGGTGGAGGAGGGGCAGATATGTTTCCCTTTAACCCCCCCCCACCACCACCATTACCACCTCCCCTCCCCACATGAACTCAGAGCGGTGTCCCCCGAGTGTTGTCAGCAGACGAAAAGCCGTGAGACATACTGGCACTCGCTCGCTTCAAACACAAAGATGTTTTCACCCGCATGATGAAGAGCGTCGCACACTGCCCCGTCTGACAAATCACAGCCATCCATCAGTTCTTGCAAAGTGGCTCTGTGTTTATAAACCTCCCTTGACTTTCGCGTCACAGCGTCATGATGTAGCGAGATTCCTGCACGGCTCCGTCCCCGAACTGTCGTTAATACAACGCAGGCCAGGCTCTTGTTTATATTACGCTGATAGCTTCAAATGCAACAGCCGCAGCGGAACATCAATACCTTTCGGGCTCGTCAGGCCTGTGTTTGTGTGCCATAGTTCACTGACTGCCCTATTTAGTCAAAAATTAAGCCCGTGAGGTAAACAGCGCGGGCCAAACGCGGCTCGATGCGTGAGGAAGATGCGGCACAAAGCGTGTTTTCCCACATGTGGCCTTCTGGTGCTCTTCCTCCTCATCAAAACCAACTGATTTCACATTTTTCCTCTGGATTCCTTTTGGTTTAATGATTAATTTGGTTATTCAATAAAAAAAAACAAACAGTTGGTTTAATGGTTACCTGTGCAACAGAAAAAGTCTTTTTTTGCCCTCCTGAAATCCCCTCATTTGAAAAAGGCCCCATCAGTGTTTTATGTTTGTTATCCCCGTCGCTTAAATTGTTTCAGATTCTACGGATATATTAAAAGTATTTCCACAAAGAACGAAAGATTCAGTGAGTAACAAACCGGATCATCGGACTAAATGTTGGCAAAGTAGATTTCTGCCATCCACGGATGTTTTGCAACTTCATATTTCATTCGGTTCAGTTTTTCTATTTTATGTCGTGACCGTGCTTTACTCATTGTCTGCTTTTGGTTTAGGCATAAAAACACTCGGTCAGGGGGTTTAGGAAAAGATCTTGTTTTGGCACAAAGCGCCTGTTCTGGTTGTGCCGAGGTCTGTTCAAAAACACCAAGTCTGTGGCCACAAACACAGCTGGAGATGTCCCAACCCTCTTGTCAGAAATATCTGTCTTTTTTGCCGGCAAACAAACATGGCTGGAAACTCGTCTGAGGTTTCTTTAAAAAGACCCTGTAGTTTCGCGCTTATAAATGCTGAACTGCAGTCACTGGCAGCCCCCCCCCCAACCCTACCGATATCACAGTCAGGTCATAAACATTTAATCCGAACATGAACATGCTACGTAGGACTGTAGGATCAGCAGATTGCAGAAAAGTTAACTGCGGTTGCATGGCAGCCTTCACCATCCATGTTTATCAGAAAAAAGTCGCCTTTAAATGTTATTTGTCTCTCAATCTGCGTCATGCGGTCCTGATTCCATCGCTGAATAATCTCAAACAAACAAATGTAATCAGCAAATCTAAGAAACGCGTTTAAAGCGATAAGGTGAGATCAGATCGTCTGACGGGAGGATTAGCGGTCTGGTCTTTCCGATGCAAGAACAAGAGGAAGCGGTGACACAATTGTCAGGATCATTTTTCCGATTCTGCCCACAGCTGTTATTTTGAAGAGCCGGCCAACATTTGAATGCTGGATTTCAAAATCAATACTGGCAGTAAACATTGCTCCGGCCCTGCAAACACACGGGCCCGCGCGTGTTGTTGATGTGCGCCACCAAACGCTCCCCCACCCTCGCCCTGTGGCAGCGTACAATGGGATTCGCTCCACCCATAATTATCTCAGCCCTATTTACACTTTCCCTCTGCCCATCATTTTTAATATGTGCTTGCATCTGTTTTCCCAAACACATGCCAGACAGAGGGCCACGTCTGAGCAGCTTGAATCACTCACCGATCACCGCGGGGTTCAAAGGGAGCAGTTTACAGTTGTTTTGCTTGCACACTTTTTGTTTTTAATTTACACTAAGACTTTTTTCCTTAAAAAGAAGAAAGTGGATCATGCCACAGACTGTCTCTGACCAAGACCACAGCCCTGTGTCAGCTCGGCACTCCGCTCTCATGGAAATTCCCCCTCACAAAAACACTATTTAACTGCGCCGTTAAAGAGTCGGCCTTCACACTGTAAAGGAACCTCAATAAAGCTTTGACAGAGAGATTTCCATCCCCCCGTCTAGAAATATCCACAAACTGTCCTCAGAGGTGCGGCCGCTCTCACTTCCAATTCAGAGACTTATACGGAACGTAGATCGGAGTTTCAACCCGACATGATGCCGATTCTGTCGTCTGAGGCGGGGGGGGAAAAAAAAAGATGACCGCTCTTCTAACAACTTACTCTCCCTTCCCTCTTTCATTCTCTCTTTCATTGTGTCTCCCTCCTATTGTGCGCCAAAGCGTATAGTCACAGGGAGACACTGGGTCTTTGTCCTGTGGGTTGAGGAGGTTGGGCGGGTGCAGGGGAGGAGGGGGGATACATGGAGATAAGTCGGATGGGCAGGTTGGGCGGGCGGTAGGGTAGATTTGTGAGGTTAGAGAGGCTGTGAGAAGAAGGGAGGGGTGTGTCTGCTGTGAGACGGGGCGATGATGGCAGACTAAGTGGTGGGGGGTGAAGCGAGGAGGCATGTAAGCAGTGGGGTTAATGGGACCTGTGGGATAGCCGGGCTCATGAGTGCCATAGTTGAGAGTGTACTTAGCACGTCAGCCACTGACTGCAGTGTTGTTTGTGGGCCCCCCCTGTGCTAAAATGGAAGCTTTCAGCGCGGTATTCGTCTGGTTTTGAAAAGGCTCTTTAAATGAAGCCGTAATAGTAATGAGGTTTGGCCGAGCTCTTTGCAGTAGTGAAGCAACCACCTGCTCCTCCATACAGCAGCAACACAATACGGCTGGCTCCCGGGACGACCCGCCGGCGGCGGTCTGCACCTCGCGCCTCCAACAGCGGCATCGCACCATCGGGTGTTCCCGCAAATACCAGCGTTAAACAAATCCAGAGCCCCTCTCCTTCTCTAATCCAGCCTGGTTCAGTAAGTCGACATTTCACCTGCCCTCTCTTCGCGGTGCTTTATGGCTTTGGACCTGTTAATCCCCGAAACCCCACGAGCTCAGCTGTCCCATACATCACCACACATGACACTAAATCCTCCGTTTGGGAGGAAGCCGGCTTCCCAACACCTGTCCTTTTCTGATGCTTTACAACTGAGCCCTTGGCTCCACTTCAGACCAAACGGCGTGAAATTTAACCTGTGGATATGGAGCGGAGGAGTTTGTAGATTCTGAGAGAACGAGGACAAGATGCAGAGGAATGAGAGAACAGTTGCAAAGGCAGACAGGCGGGGCAGATTTTAGTAAACAAGTGATCACAGTAAAATGAAGACACAGATGTGGAGGAGTTTGTTTGTGCCATGGCAACACGGCTTTCTGCTTCGAAAGAATTAACTCTGAGCTCGGGGACATAGAGACGGTCACACAAACAGAGGTCTACCTAGACGCTGGGATCTGGGACAGGGAGACCACGTGACGAGCTCTGCAAACGACTCTCCATTTGAACAAATCATTGTATTTCTCTGCGCACAACCACACAGAAAGGTTTTCAGACTGGATTATCCTCGGTGGGCTCGGTGATCATTAAACCCTCGCAGTATTGATCAGAGCTCCCACCACAGTCTCTCTCTCAGAAAAAATGTCATTTCACCTCAAGGTTTTCAGAACTTCTTTACGGGATAAAAGTTTTTTGTTCTGCCAGAGTCACTTTGCCGTAAAGCAATTGCACTGCAGGGATTTCATTCGATGTATACCAGTGGTTGGGTTTTTTTTTTTTTTTTTTGGATGAAGGAAAATATGAGCAACTTGTAACCACATTTCCAAACAAACAGGAGAGCCTGTTAAAGCTCAAGGTGCCACACTGCTGCCCGCAGCCAAGAGGGTCATTTCTCCCTACTGGAGAGCCAGAAATCAAGCGAGGTGTTTCACACTTACATAACTTTTCTGGGGTCGGGCAAACTTAGCGGGTTCGGCACACTGGGACGATGCACTCGCAATGCAGTCGGATATCAGACCCAAAATATTACATTTAACAGCACCAACTCTCGAAACGATGTTTCTGTTCGAGAGTCGGAGTGGCTCGGAGCGGAAACTCCACACCACCAGTTGCTTTATTAATGTGGAAAAATCACACTTCAAGCCCTCTGAAGGCATGAAAAGCACCAACTTCCTCTGCGGTTAAGATGAAAAGAGCATTGTGTTTGCGCTGAAATCAAAATACAGGAATGATGTCAGATCTAAAGCAGGGAACAAGATAATAAGAGAAACAGGCCTCGTTTTAAAATAACAGAACATTGATTTTATACCTTGTTGTCACTGAATTGTCTGCAACCACGTGCCATTTTAACAATTATTACATCTTTTACCAGAGAGGAGAAAAGGGAGCCTGAGGGAAGACTAGCCAGTGAATACAGTTGGCATTTATTAGGGTGCGGTTGCCTGCGTACACATGAGACTGTGGGCCACTCAGCTACAGAGGTCCTTTATTTGTTCGTTTTCCATGCATGTTTTTCCTTTCAAAGCTTATTACAAGTCTTTCTGCCCTCTCTGTCTCTGCAGCTGATGGGATCCTTCGTTCTGGCGGTGGGACTGTGGCTGCGTTTCGACCCAGAAACTGTGTCCCTGCTGAACGGCGATAAGGCTCCAGACACTTTCTTCATTGGTGAGTACCACGGCACACCTCGGCCCGTCCAAACAGCAGAAGCGCACACAGTGTAGGTGTGCAACAGCGCGCCGTATCTCACTCAACACAAGGCTGTTGACAGGGCTGGGCGATATGGTCTTAAAGGAATATTTACCCTGTTTCTAGGTTATGTTTTAATGTTTTGAAATCGCCTCAAGAGCACTGAATAAATCCTATGAAAAAAAAAAAAATCACTTTGCAATATTTTTTGACCAAGTGTCTCCATAATGATACTGTGTCGATATTTTAGGGATGACATTTGGTACTTGAAAAACATATTAGAAACATCAGTCATATGGATGGTGTGACTAAGTGGGTAAAAGCAAGTATAAAACTGAGTGGAGCAGACGGAGAAGTTCGGAAAATGTCATGACTTTGCTGAAGTGCAGCCTTTAAACCTGCCCAGTGAAAAGATCTATCGTCACTGTTGATAAGACGGTCGCAACTGGTTCCAAACGGAAAGTTTTTTCGCCAACTACTTGCGTTGATTAAATGTTCGCATTAAGACCATATTTCACTTTGATTTACAATACTGGCTTTGAACTGAGGAATTTGAATATGGTTTCTTTCAGTCAGGCAAAGATGACAATAAGATCTCATTTGCACACCCAAAATGATAAAAGTTGTTTTTAAATGAATATGTAAAACTGCTCGTGCTACAATGTCCCGGAAACTTTTTGTTCTTAGAACACAGACTATATTTAGTTCCATATATATGGACATTTTATATGTAAAGATTAAATGCGTTGAAATGACGTCTGTTTGTAGACCACATTTCAGCTGCTAGTGCAAAGTGATTCGAAGAAATACCCTCACATTAATCACTGTCATCTCTCTTTCAACAAATTATCAAAACAGTTACACAAATTTGTGTTTTGTGGTGCGTCGATGTTGTAACCACGTTTTAGACCAATGATGCGACTGCAAACATAGGTACTATACACACCGCACACATACGCATCAAACTGTCGTATTAGTTCCATCTGTCTGTCTCAGTCAGGAAAGGGGTTGTGAAATGTGTGGGTTTTTTTTTTTTAATTCCGTACAACTGCTTCCCTCCGTGCACATACACACAGACACACACATGCACTCCACAAACACACATAAAAGCCAACACATGCACAGAAATGGTGCGCGAGGGAAAAGCGTTCAGTGCTCCTCAGCAAATCATTATTTCTGTGTGTAAATACGTACGTGTGCGGTGCTGGACAGAGATTTACATTCGATTAAATGTTCTCTGAAACGTGGCCGCGCTACGTTCACACACCGGAGATGAGTGTGAATAACAGGAAATGACTGCAGTACATGGAGCGTTAATGCACGAGGGAAACACACTGGGCAGCACGACACCTCTCAGTCGGCCACCCTGCCCAGATGGAAGGAAAGAAATGGAGGGAGGGTGACAGAGTTGCTCGAGCTGTCCGTATGGAACATATCATATGGAAGAGGACAATTATATAAACAGATGGGGATCCATGGCGAAGGTCTGAAGGGAAAACAGGATGGGACGTCAAATAAAAATGACAGTGCAGACTGGGAAAAGAAGAGGAGGAGGAGAGAGAAGTGTCTTACTCTCTACTTAGCAGTAAGTGTGTTACTCAGGATAATGTCAGTTATTTTAACAGTGTCCAGACTAAACTATTCTCCTCCTGATGGCCGCTTCACTTCGCTTCCCTGGAGCCGGTTTAGGGCTCATGAGTGATCGCAGTCGAGTGCTGCAGAGATTTACTTTCTTACAAGAGCCCATAATAACATAAAGATATTTCCTCCCTTCCTCCCTTTGTACAGTAAGAGTAAACTGAGGCTCTTTCTGGCCTGGAGATGGGTGGCCTGTGTCAGGTCCTCTGAGAGCGCAGTGCTACACATGGCTTTGACAGTGAGAGCTCCGTCCCAACAGACACAGCTGAGAGCGCCCAACAGTTGCTACGACCTCGTTCCCAATCCCGCGGCTTCACGCCCACGCAAAACATGTATTTACTCTTGAATGACGTATAATAGGAAAATGTCAACAACTTCATACGTAGAGCTGAAGGGAAAACCAATGCAACATTCAGCCAAGCTAAACCAAATAGAGCACCGGCGTCTCTTTCAGTCTGCGAGTGCAGCGGCGTCACTTGTAGCCAGTTGTTCAGCATGACAACTGATCGTTTCCTAACTATGATGTGAAAAAGAAGAAGAAGAAGAAGCTTAAGCTGCCACTCGAAAACAACACAAGAACTCAGTAATTCACATCACGTCAAGCTTTTTGGCTGACGCGGTGGGATCCTATGAAGGGCCTTTCCTCCCTCGTTCCCACCTGAGCCCACATCACCTGAGGGGGCTCACTCGTCCTCTCTCGCCCCTCCATGCAGAGCTGTCGCCTAGCAACAATGCGCACCTGTACGAGTGCACTGGAGGAGACTGTTGAATTCCTCCCTGCCGTCCTACCCTGTCATGTACCTTTCCTAATTAGAGGGGTTAATGGGCGATCATCTAAGATCCCACCCCACAAGGAACGTCATGAGGACGCCCTTTTAAAAGGGAAAAATAAACGTGCGTCCACTCCTCAAACAGGAGCTGACAAAGCCCCGATAACTTTGCAGACCACAAGAGTAATACAGCCTGAAATGTTAATGCCACTGTCTGAGCTTTGCTTGGCAATCTACAGCAGAGGACTGGTTAGTGTTACATTTCTAGATCTGTACCACCCCCTGCTGGTGACTCAGTAAACTAGGATGGGCAGATGAGATTGCTGGGAAAAACAGAGGGAGGAATCGATCGACAGAAGTCAAGTGAATGCAACATTTTGGGTTGTTTAGGCCACTTTATGTTGATGAATGAAATATACACGTTGTTTTACTTGTTACTGTTCTTGAATAAAGGTCTTGTTTACCTGCCTTTTTTGTTTGTTTATTTGCTGACTATTTGTCTCTGTTCCCTCAGGTGTGTATATCCTGATAGGAGCCGGCAGTCTGGTAATGCTGGTTGGTTTCTTTGGCTGCTGTGGAGCTGTTCGAGAATCTCAATGCCTGCTGGGTTCAGTGAGTACAAATGCATGTACAGAAGTGCTCATGATGTTTTGCAGTAGTTGGAAGAGTACATGCATGCATATATACGTACATATTTTTCACAAGTACCGTACATTTTCCAGTTCTTCGCTTGTCTGCTGATCATCTTCGGTGCTGAGGTGGCAGCAGGGGTGTTTGGATTCCTAAACAAAGACAAGGTACGTTTATTATCCTACAGCTTGAGTAGCACGGTGAGTGCGGTAACTTCCAACGACAACACGTCATTGATTTTTTTTTTTCCTCTCGTACACAGATTATCGAAGACGTTCAGAACTTCTACGGAACAACATACAATGAAAACAATAACAGCACATTGATCATGTCATACCAGAAAGTAGTAAGTAAAAAAAATGTGTTATTCATGAAGAAAAAGCACATACATTTCAAAGCACATAACTATTTCCAGCATGCTCCCAATTCTTTAATGTGTTTGCTTTTTCCGTTTCCAGCTGAACTGTTGTGGAACCATAGCCAGCCCCTGCCCCGAAGCCAAACCAGACACCAGGGTAAAGATCTATCACTGGCTCCTGACTCAGGACACAAAAAAAAAAAAAAATCAATTCTGCCTCTTTGTTGTCTAATGAATAGTGTACGAATCTTTGTCCCGCAGGACTGTGAGACAGGCATCAAGGACTTCTTCAACAGCAAACTCTACATCATCGGGTACGTGGGCATCGGCATCGCTGGAGTCATGGTGAGTCAGGCTTTCAGAAGAACTGAAAACAAGCAAATGCATTCTTTTTATCGTCAGAGAGAATGTTTGGGGTTTTTTTGTTTTTTTTTTATTAAAACTCTGTTTTCCTCTCAACAGATCATTGGGATGATCTTCAGTATGGTGCTCTGTTGTGCTATCCGAAACAGCAGGGAGGTCATCTAAGCTGGATCCCCGACCTTCACCACCCCCATCCCCGAAAGACTGTATAGCCTTCAGATCAAATGTCGACCTCTGTCCATCTCCCACCCAGGGACCCGGGAAATACCAATACTTCCTTTCCACTACGGTGCTCACCCGGCTCCCTTGACCCGATATTCTGCTATATTTCTCTGAATATTTCTACATTTATTTGCTGTCACAAGTTGCAAACATTCTGTTAAGACTTCAGACCATTCACATATCCAGTGGGAACAGTATGAATTCTGCTGCTGACCTGACAATCTGTCAAATTGTTTCTCCACATTTGGCCATTTGGCAACCAGTACGAATTTGAACCCGCATATTGTCGCAGACGTGTCAAAGCTTTTTTCGCACAGCCTTGACACTGACCCCCTCGGCTGTGGGAAACTGTAGCCCGAGAGAGCATTCTGAGGTGAAAGCAGCTGAGTTCGCTTGTACGTGCGCACACATGAGCGCGCGGACACATGAGCGCAGCAATGTTGTGTTACACGAGACCGCAGCCTTAAAAAAAAAAAAAAAAAAAGGTTGGAGGAGTCTCGTAGGGAACCCTGATTGGTGGAAACGTGAGTGGGGTGTCAGGAGAGGGAATGGAAGGCGAATGTTTCGAGCATGCATTCACCATGCAAAGCGCTCTTCCCTTACACCAAGTCTGCATAAACTGAACGATCCACACCGAGAAAAATCTGCCGTCATCTTAAAGGAACAGTTCAACATTTAGGGGAATACGCTTGATACCTCTCTTTCCCGAGGTCAGTCAGTAAAATGTAACTCTCTGGAGAAAGACGGCTGATTGTTGAGTCTCATCCACAGCTCGTCTGATCATGACATTATGTTGTCAGCATTTTTAGATCTGGGGATGACGCTCAATAATCAGCTATCTTTCTCCAGAGGGTTACATTTTGTTGCGTTCAATCAGAAAACTGAGAGCCCTCTCATGTCTGTGTCAAATATGAAGCTACCGGGAGAAAACAGCGGCTTTAGCGTAGCATAAGGACTAAGTCAGATGGTTTACATGTTTCTGGTATTTATGCTGAGCTAAGCAGCCCCAAGGGGAAAAGGTCCTCGTCTGTTACATAGACCTGGTGACACAAATACCACTTTTCTACAATTTCTTTGTAATGCATACGCTCACTTACGTAACAGTACTCCGGAGTCTCTGTTGACTGTGTGTCAAGATGATCTTGCGTACATGTTTACAGGCTAAAAATACACCAGCCGGTCGACTGAGAATAGGCACTGGGGCTGTAAATTTTAGTTGTCAGAGCCGGCTCTTTGATCCCTTCCATCCTCCGTCTTTTTCCCCTTTGTGCCTTAAAAGTACAACCAACCACGAAACGAAGACGACCCCTCTCAAGACATGCCCAACCTGGAACCACTTCCATTTATCCAGGGTAAATCAGGCCACTGTTAATTCTGTAGAGTGTATTAAGTGTCAGGACTCCGGTATGTAAATATGTGTGAGTTTTCTCCTAGTTGTACATTATTTTGTGGCTGACGTGATGCTTACTAACATGCCATGCGTAGACAGAGGCTTGCCGTAGTTGTACAGTGTTGTAGTCACGACGGTGTTTGCAGTAGTGAAAGCGAATCCACACAACAATAAGAGAGCTTCTTAACGTGCCTTTCTTTGATAACGAGCTATTTTTCAACAACAGGCTGTCCTATCCTGAACGCAGCAGAAGGTCGTAGCACACGTGTACATATGTTCGTAAAGTTGGACTGCAATTAATTGACGAGTAGCACATGTGGTTTTGACTCGCCATCGCCGTTTGGTGTAAAGTGTCACAGTCGACTGAAACAGCTGAAGTGGTGAAAGCAACAGTTTCCCTGCCAAGTATTTCAAAACCCTCTTGGTACTAAAAAAAAAAAGAAAAGGAAAGAAATCTGTTCTCCGGACATTGTCTCGTATGTCCCAATGATCAAGATACGCTGAATAGAGGATTTACTCTTTTTTTACATGTCAGTGTAATGAGACACAAGCGACGAGGAAATTGTGCCACCTCAGGCTGTTTGGGTGCCACTGTGATGGGTGAGGCGACACGGCGGAGTCACACCGTCTCTTCAGAGGCTCCGGTGGGTTAAAAACAGGATGAACTGGGAACAGTGTAGCGCAACTCAACCCACAGGAGGCCGCCGCTGCGTTCCTCGGTTATATTTGTTTGAGCAAATCTGGTGATGTGAAGACACTGTGTACACAGTCGAGCCTTTCGTAGTTGATTGTGTGTTAATTTATTTTAATACCATTCCAGGCTTCTCAGGAAGATAGGTGTTTGAAGTTTAATAAAGCTTTTAAAGTTTTACGCAGTTTCCTGTCGTATTTCGTCACGTTTTGACATCATTAGTTCATTGTTATTTCCTGTTACTGAAAGCTGGTAATGTGATACACAGAGGAAGTAACACATCAAGAACAGATATATATATACACACACACACACACACACACGGCTCCTGTCACAATTTCACTGTATATATAAACTGAGGTGTTTATCTTAGCACAGTTTTACAGATAAATAAATTAAACCTGCTAGTAGTCAGTGATGTAACTACGTATTTTCTTTGCTGTACTTTATACTGCATTTTTAAATGAATTTTGTTGGCAATCAGATGACAAAAAAAAACCCCAACAATATATGTTTCGATAACATTAAAAATGTTGAATATCGGACCTGATTTAAATGTGTATAATTTACACTTGTGCTCTAGATAGTCGAGTACATTTAGTATCAGATGGTTTAAGACTTTTACTCAAGCGCAATTCCTATGGATGACTTTTACATCTTGTCAAAGTAATATATGATATCTTTACTTTTACTCAAGTGTGACTTTTGGGTATCTGATATTGGTAGTGGTTAACCTGCTCTATGAAAAACAAGGTAAAAAGCCAGAGTGGTTGGGGGAAAAAATGAATCATAGTCTTTGTCAGATGCTTTTTGTTTTGTTTTGGTACATATGTTTCTGATCTGGCTCTAGATCGGATTTTTCTCCGGTTAATCTTGTTATCTCTCCCATTAAAAGACATCTCAGCATCGGACTCCACCAAAGTCCACACTGGTTTTTCTCTAGTAACTCAACACCTTGCCAAAGGTAACGGGCTGATCAGATCGTATCTTAATTATACTAGAATTACATGAAAAAAGCATAAAAGGAATTTTTATAATTCTTCTTGATAACAGATCATGAAAATGACTCCCCTATGCACACAGTCAAAGTTAATGCTGTAGTTATATATATAGCTTTCCAAGTATAGTATATAGTATACTGTAGTTGTAGGTATAAATATAGAATAGATCTGGTGACTACCAGGAGAGCCAGCACTTATCGGCTGTAGTGTATAAATAAACAGTATGAGGAGAAGTGTGCTGGAGATGTACAAATGAGTTGTCCCGCTTGTGAAAACTAAAAATGACCAGAGAAGTGATGAAATACAATTATAGATTCAAACCGACAAACACTACATTGTAAAGGGATGTCGTTTATAGTTCCTAACAGCTATTTTATTTGATATCCCCGACGATTAAGTAGGTTTCCAGGTTTAGCCGCATGAGTTTCAGCTTTCTGCACTTGAGCCTAAGGCACAGCTGAACATTTAGGCGAGGGGGATAGTTATGCGTGCGATGAGGCAGAGGCCTCAGGACTCCCCCGGGGTAGAGTTACTCCAGCACTGCAGCATGAGCATTTCTGCTGCCACAAACTTGCCCATGCCAGCGATGTATGTGTGGAGGAGGAGGAGTGTAACACCTCCTCAGCTTGCATCAGAAAACACGTCTTCATGTCCACAGTCGGCCTGCTGCGAGGTTTTTCTACCTTCATGTCACGGTACACAGTCAAGCACCACAAGTAAACACTGCATTTAAAAATATTTATTCAGCATTAAGAAATCTTTATTTACATGCGCAATTCCAAAAATGAACTCATAAATAATCATATCCAACTGATTGAACAGTTTTGAAAAGGTCGAAGTGTTAAAACTGCTCACTTTGAGAAAACTACGGGGGGGAAAAAGAAAGAAATACAGGCGAATCATTCACATTAGAAAAACAGTCAAAAGTACTTTGACCGGTGACATTTTCTAGAAGAGAGAGAGAGAGAGAGAGAGCACAACCCAGCCCTGCACTCTGTTCCTACATGCCTGACATGACACATTCATGCAGGCTCCTGTTTCTCTAACATCTGACCGTTCACAGACAGCCACTGTCAGCTCAGAGAAAGTGGCTATACGCCAGTCGTGTTGCACTTTTTTTCACCCCCCCCCAGAAAAGACTTGGTCCCAAAAGCAAATGCGAATCCCATTAATACAGTCCCGTCCGTCATCAGTCTGGTTCATCACCCTCGTCACAAACAGAGGAAGGACCGACCGACCGCGAGAAGCCTCGCTGAGCTGCGTAGTTTCAGCTTGCACGTTACATAAACGATTGTGTAGGCTGCCACAGAAGATTCACAGTGCCCAGTAAAAAAAAAAAAAAACACCCAAACACCTCAACCACATTTGTCCTGAAAAATAAACACCGGTGCGCAACTATGGTCAGCGACAGCTCTTGTGACTCACTGTAAAAGCAGTGTAGGTAAGCAGGCAAACAATTCGAGAGCAAAACAACATAGGATCCTGGTGAGGGCATGGCGGCGGACAGCCAGCCCAGACGTGTTGTTCAACCACTTCAGCAATCCCGATCTTTTCCAAATTACGTTCAAAAGACAACACGTGACAGTAATTTCGAGTCAAGTTAATTTGTTTGCGTAAAAATAAAATATATATATATACATAGACAGGGGCCAACGTCCACGGCCCAGTTTCACATGTAACCCTTTAAAACAGGATCAAAGCTATTCAAGTTTCGATGTTCTGCCTCTGTTATTGCTCTGTAAATGCTCCCAGGCACAGTCAGGTCCCTTTTGCAGCACCGCGTAACAGCAGACACCAAGACGTACAGGTTAGGGTTGCAGCGAAAGGTAACTGATAGGGGGCATATTTAAGGATGGGGGCTAAATCTGGCAAAAACAGGGGTAAAGGTTTGGTGTTCAGTCTGACTTGGGTGAAATGTTGATATATGTCAGGCCATCAAGTCGCCCAGTGAAGGAAGCAATCATTTCCTTGTAATAAGCTCAACTGAAGCCCATATAGACAGGCACGTTTCAACCTCAGTCTCTCAAATCAGAACTAGGCATGCTATAAGAGGTGTACTTTACAACCATTTCGAAAAGAAATGGCATCTCTGTGGTCCACTTGGCGTTTCACTCTGAAAGCCTCAGACAATAAAGAAGGTACACAGTAACAGAGAGCTGGGTCCATGGCTGCCTGTCATTTAATGATGTGGCAGGGAAAAAAAAAAAAAAAACTAAGAGAACAGATTGTTTATGCAGAGTAGATGTTGTAGGGGGTGTACCCCAGCAGGAACTCTCCAACTCCTACAAAGTAAACAACCTGGGCAATGCCAAAGAGTGGGGCAATAACCAGAGCACGGCAACTGGCCCCCTTGAGGAACGCCGTGGGTCCCTCCTTCTTCAGGATCTTTCTGTAATTTAAAAACAGGAGAATGAGGGTTAGCATGTAACCAGCCACTCGTGTGCATCATGTTGGATGATAGCGCGAGTCATTTACCTGACACAGTCGACGACTCCATTGTAAGTTTCCTCATTTGCTCCTTTTTTGAGCGATTGCAGCCTCGTTTTTACCACTGAAGAGGAAACACAGAGTTTATTTCAGTTCAGAATTTATCAATCTGTGACACAACTGAAAACTGAAGTTAAAAATAAGACCGAAATTCACACATCAACCAGTAATCTGCACCGACTGAGTCCCTCACCGTCACAAGGGCTGACCGTCACAGCAGCGACGCATCCGGCCATGCAGCCAGACATGAAGGACCAATAGAAGGGCACGGACGGGTCTTCAGATGAGCGCTGGCCGAGCTGGTGCAGGTGTGCAAAAAGAGGGAAGTACACAACGGAGAATGGGATGTCCCTGAAAAGACAACAACAACAAAAAAAAAAAAATCACATTAAGAGACTGTTGAAAAAGATGAAAAAACTGTCATACAAGAGCGAGCATCTGCTCCCATCCCACCTCATCAACGTGGCTCCGAGCCCCCTGTACAGTCCTGTGACTCCTTTGGTCCTCAGCAGCTCTCTGGTGATCTGTGTGGCGGACACTCGCGTGACCTGAGATGCAGGGCTGGTGTTGTAGGCACGGCTCAGAACAGCGCTGGTGCCCCCCATCTTCAGGGTCGTTACTACACTGGGCATCACCCTCTGCTGGGCCGCTGACAGGTACAGGAAACTTATCAAAATCTGACCAAGGACATCCCAAGACGGACATGTGTATGGACATGTGCATTTCCGTGTAGTCACCTAGTCTGCCAGCATCCTGCATCTGGATCTTGAGCATCTCCATGGGCGTGGTGACAATGACCTGGCACATTCCTGCACAGCATCCTGCCAACATCTCCCTGAACACCGTCAACCTGCCACTAAAGACGCACAGGAGAAACATGGATGGGATTACAAACCAAGCAATGACACTGCGGCGCGGCGTCCGTCTTTTGGTGCCAACGCTCACCCATCTTTGCTCAGCCGGTGGCGGAAGAAGTCGTTAGCAGCTAGTTTGATGGCCTTCTCGGGGGTTATCAATGTGAGATTCACTGCAGCGCCTGCAACGCCAAGAAACATCCATTCATTCTGATTAAACATAACTTATTTCACATGCAGTGGTTTGATCATTTATTTTTATTTTAAAAAGCAGAGCTATAACAACAACAGCAGGGTGTCTGTAAAGAAAATCCCCTCTCTATAAAGCAGCAACAGTTGTGTGTAAATCATAAACAGTCAGAGCTTCAGCACAGGCCGTGCAGTGACCTCTGGTGCATGTGGTCACGTTCGTACAAGATGGACCGCTGACCCAATTCTCTATCAGCCTATTTATATTCGATCCAAGTAATAAGATATGAGAGCATGGAGAATGAAAACATGACAAACACATCTGTATGATAGCCATATTCTTCTTACAGAGGTTATTCATTAGACACATGAAAAAGTGAGGGCGTGGACAGCGTTGTTACTCTTACCTCTGTACATGCCAAAGTAGCCTTCGGATTTAACTGTTTTTATTAGGCAATCCATCCTGAGGGGACATAATGAGAGAGTTTCAAATTAGGATTTGCTGAAAACTTGCATGGCAAGTTAATTTCAAATCACAAGAATCAGCAGTTTTTTCTCTTGGCGGGTGTTGGTACACTTGCCAACCGTGACAACTCAATAATAGGAAGTATTTAGAAACCAAAGCAGGGTTCTGCTTTACCCTTTAGGGTACCACCAAAAGAAACTGTCATTCAAAGATGGCATTTCCTGCATTCTGGTGACATTTACAGAATGAAAATAACACATAAATCAATAAAAAAGTCAACTGCAACATTTCTAACAAAGTCAGAAAACAAAGAAAAATAATTTGCCCTCTTCGTGACTCAGACACCCCTGTGATTGACAGATTTTACAGCCCTTTCCTTTAAAACTTTATGTATGAAACAGGAGTTCTTCCCTTCAGGGTTTCAGAAAGTTTTTCAAAAACTCTTTTTCCTCTCCATTATTTTGTCAGTCTCTCACTTCCTGAGGATGACGAGGAGCAACAGTACAGAAGACTACACGCTGCACTGTGCCAGAAACAGGTTTTGATAACTAAAAATGGGAGAGAGAGAGTAAAAAATCGTCAAAGATCTGGAGAAATATGGGAGCGTTAAAAAAAAAAAAGGCAGTCTCCGAGGGAAACGAGAGGGTTTGTACGTCTGGGGTGCGGTGTGGTGGTTCTTACATGTTCTTGTAGAGCTGCTGCCCGCTGCGCTGGTTCTGCAGCCGGGTCTTGGCCAGGTCGATTGGGAACACACAGGTGACTCCTACCATGCCTGCAACCCCTCCATTGATCAGTTTGGCTGGGAGACTGTTAAATGACAAGTCCAAACAGACATGCGCACGACGGTCATTCCAATTTTCTTGTCACATTCCTGCACACGGAGCAAGGTGGGGCAAAACCAGTTGAAACGAACCTAAACCAGCACAAAGACTGGTCAGCTGCAGCACACGTAACTGTATGCAATTCATCACGGCTTTTAAAGTGTATGTGTAAGGCATCAGGATTGCTACAGGACTGGGCATAGGGTGACTGCTTCTGGGGATTCCAAAAATAACTTGTCGACACAGTCCATTAAACATCATATGAGCAGGAGGCATCACACAACCTCGGGCTTCTGTGATTACATCTCGAGAAACAACAGCTGGCAAATGAACAGGATTAAACAAATCACAGCGTGCTTTATAAGGAGGGTTTTGTCGTTCAGGCGGACGGAGCAGGTTGTTACCTAATCTGTTGTTGCTGGGCCATGGTTCTCGGTTGTTGTCGGTGCAGAAGTTGGTCGGCACAGAGGAGGACGAGGCCGCAGAGGGGAGAGCAGGCTGAGAGTCCCTGAGAGACGCTGAGCAAGGCGAGAGCAGAATGAGGCTCAGGGTTATATATATAGAGAGAGAGGCAAGTCCAACCCTGCAGATCCAGGGATAAATTCACCATTACTCTCCACCCACCGCACCAGCCAGCCAAGAAACAGAGCCAGGGTCAGGCATTACCCTGCTGAGAAATCAAACCGCAATCCAGATAGCTCCCAAGGATACACCTGACAGCTGTGGGATGGCATTAGTGCCACTGGCAAACAGGTCCTCTGTCTAAAGCCTGACGGACTATATGCACCCAAAAATACAGATTTTGAGATTGCAATACAAGTCACAATTAGTGAAAATTATCGTTTTTGCATCATAATTTTCCTTTTCACTTAAAACATTTTAAAAATCTATTTAAATCATGATGTCATGTCATCATGAGACATTCATTGGAGTCTATACCATACACTTACAATACACGGCTCAAAATTGTTTATTCCGTGACACATCTGAATTGTCATTTTGTGAGCCCTGAACATGTTTGGCCCCCAAAAATAATTCCAGCAAATTTAATTAGACTTTTGTTGCGTATCCATGCACATCATTTGGAGCAGTGCATTTTTGCTTGCCCTCTATGTCATCTTTTTATTCATTTATTTCTATATATACTAAAGGAGAATTGTTAAAGATGACCGACTGTTTTGTCGCCCAGTTTACCTTTATCAAAAACTTGTAGCAGTAATACTTAAATTCGCAGACCTCCCACGGACTGAGTGAAATGAATAACACATTTATAGGAGTCAAACAATTTGAAGAGAATCAGTTATCTGAGAGGACTATGGCTGTGCAGGTGCTGTTATACATCATCAGGGTAATTTCACTCAAGGTAATGATAAAAGTTCTACAATAAGACTTTTCTCTCAGGCGGTCACCAGTATTCCTATAGATGCGCCGACATGCAAACACATGTCGAGTAGATCTCGTAAGCGTTGAACATAGGCATTATGTAACATGACATTTGGTGGAGCGGGCATCAAGTACTGCAACAACAAAAAAAATGAGCATGGGTTGGCCAAAAATGTAGTTTTTCTGGTTTCACATGATAATAAAAAATAAAACTAGAGGTTCAGTATTTCAGATGACAGCTGGTGAAGACTGAAGTATCAGAAGGTCTGCAGGTAACAGAGTAAGGCGTAGCATTCATTTCAACAAGGGAACTGTGTTTTCCTCTGGATGTATCATTAGATATCACAAGCATGGATTCTCTCGTGCTTGACCGAAATGTGCACATCTGCTGACAAAGATCTCGTAATCGGTTGGTGAAATGCATGCAGGAGTAAGAAAACTGCCACCATCTACGCTTAAAAACTAAACTTATCTAAACTTTAAAAAAAAAACAAAAAAAAACGATTGCGCATCTACATCGCTTTGCACGGTAGAGTGTGGGCTAAGGGCTTCTTATTGCATTCAAGAGCACGTCATAAACTCAGAAATATGTACTGGAATGGCCACAAAAGTTGTTTAAAAGCGGGAAGATTCGATGTTTCTTACTTATTTCCCTTTGTTGAAATATATACCTCCGCCTTTCTATACTGGCAAATGTTAAAAAAATAAATAAATAATCAAATTGCTTTTTACAAACTTCACTAAATTTGTATTCAACTTATCCTCGGGGATCTGTGTGGAGATTTTCAGCTGTTTTCGCTGCAGCATTTTCTTAATAATTTGATGATGATGATGATGATGATGATGATGATGATGAGTGTGTCAGTCATTTGATTTCTTTTTCCTGTTTGTGTGTTTGTTTTTACATGTCAGTATGATAATGCATGCGTTTTTGGTAAGACGGAAGTATATATTTGAACAAAGAACAATTAAAAAAGATGTAGTTATTTCAGATTTCACAGCGTGCTCTTGAATGCACCATGAAGCCCATCAACGCAATTTACCGTGCAAACCGATGTAGACGCGCAAGACGTTTATTTAAGTGTAGCTGGTCCGACCGCGGCAGAAAAACGAACCTACCTGGAGGTGAAGTCACAGCGTCAGTGTGTTTCTCTGCCGGCTCTTCCTCCGCTCCGAGCTGCAGCGCGACTCCCTGATCGAATGAAGGATCATGAGGGCGCCGGCAGCAGCTGCAGCAGCTCCGGGACTCACACACCTGACTTCTCCTTGACCAATGTGAGCAGTTCATTCGTAAAGTGGGATGGAACGACACCTCCCAGCAAAGGTAACCCGCTAAACCAGGTGAGCATGATGCAATACCTGCATGAGATTGTTCCATTGCAGGGATGAGAAGTGCGTCAAACACAGGCCACGCTAATCACTTAAATAATGATTCATCAATTAATCATTCACTTTCACCATTCCAGTCACAGGACTCTGGTAGGGTGCTTGATTCTCTGACACACTTAGAGGCAAGCATCACCTTCACCTGTGTGTAGATCAATTTGATGGAAGTGAATACACAACAAGGATGGCCGTTGTGCCCTCTGCTCTGTTAGTGCATCAGTGGATACTTCTGTATCGCTTGCCAGCAGGGTGAACATGCTGTGTCTGTTGCAGTCTTTGCCATTCAGTTTTCTCACATGCCTCACACGTCCCGTGTCTTGGCCAAAAAGCTGGCATTGAACACATCTCAAAAGCTTAGACTTTGGAGTCTGCCCGACAAGAAGTATCCTCTCTGCTGACATACACAAACCGTCATTAACCATCACAGTTTCGAGCATTTTTTTTCTCATCTAATATAACTGCTTCTAATAGAGAATAGGTCTGATGAAATGTTGCAAATGGTACCGGCAAAGAGGCGGAGGAGCGAAACAGGGAGAAACTGCGCTAAATGGGTGAAATCAGCGACAGATTCTGTGACGCTGAATCTGCCAAAAATCCTCACGCAGGGGCCGTCTGAGACAAACTGCACCAACTAGAGCGACTGACGGTCCTGATGATGCCCGATGGCCCGCTGTCGGCCTGGTGTGTCAGCGCCTAAAGAATGTACAATGAAGGCTACGGAGTGTGTGTTCTGTAGGTGCAGAAATGAGACTTTATGGAAATGCACTCGCTATGCACTCATTTATTTCCACATATTCCTCGTTATCGCTTCAATTACACCGGCAACACAATTCACAACAAAGCTACAAATGCGTGTTCAACAGTGTTTTATTGCAACATCTTGCCTAACAGTCTAGAAAATAACAGCATGGCTGATCGGGCTGAAGTGCACCACAATAACATCAACACCAACAACACTGCCAATCCATCGAGTCCAAAGCCTGTATCATTTGCTATCTACATGCACTGCCTGTGTATTAGCGTGTTCTCAGGTCGTTAAAGCAGGCTGCCGCTGGCTTTTCATACCGCTAAGAGTCGCGATGCATCGGTCGTATGAGACTGGGCTGGCGCGGATGCAGTGGTGTGTGCGTGCATCACAGCGCCTGCAGCTGCACTGGTGGGCCACAGGATAATACTGCTCCGGGTTGACGTCCTGAGGGCAGCCCGGCACAGAGGTGGCCTGGTACTCCAGGGACAGAGGCACACAGCTACGCTGGACCAGGAAGATTCTCCCGAGCCGTCCCCTCAAATTGGTGTCCTGAGAGAGGGGGAGACAGGCTTGTTAGAGGTGAGGTTCAGTAACCCTTCAGCACACACACACCTCCGTCACACCCACCTACAGGTGTATGTTTATTATAACATAATGCTTAGTTGCCACATACAGTACAGTAGCTCCGTGTTCGGTTATCTGCTCCTATGGAAAGAGGGAAGAGTGCTCTCCAGTGTGTCTGAGAAACTACTGCTTCTGTTTTTCAGGGGGGTCTGGAGTTTTTCTCAAGTACACAGAAAAATGTTTTACTGAAATCCTGGATTATGATCCAGATTGAACAGGTACACAGACAGCTGCATACACCATGGGTGTGTAGTAGTTTTGTTTTGACTGCTTTCTGGATGTATTTTGCAATTTGTTGAAGTGTACTTGCACAACATTGAAACCAGCACAGAGCCCATGCGTTCACCCTGTGATGACAAAACTGATGTCACACTGACCCTCGTGGACACAGACAGACATCACTGTTGCTCAACGATGTCTGCTCCACTTCACTTTTACAGTGTATCTATCCAGTGAATGTGTGTTTCAGGTTTTGATCTACATCTTGCCAGGTGGTAAAAAGCATGAATATGAATGTAGATTTGGGACATAAATCCACTGTGGCTGAATCTGTTGATTTTGAAGACCGGGGACGAATATAGAAATACATACACAAACACATTCAAAAATGTAGCATTTTGAGAAAAAAAGAAATTAATTAATATATAAACTGGAAGATTGAAGTGAATAAATGGCTAATTAAAGCACAAACACCAATTAATGTCACATTTGAAGTATTTTCAGGATCTCTGGTGCATATAATGGCATATTAATTAATATATTTGTTTCTGATTTGGGCAGTTTCAGTCCTCCGTACCTGCCTGTTTGCCGCCGGAGCTCCTGGCTCTCTATCTCAGCATGTGTAAAGAACCTTTGACTTGTATTAGGCCAGGATCTCACCCCTAGAGTTATGTGTTAAACATTTACCTCAGTCGTGTTTTTCCATCTGATGAAAATCTCTATAATAAAGTCTTTGATTTCTTTTAATGATCTTGAAAGAGTGACTCGTGCTTGTATTGCCCCTCACCTGGATTGTAGTAAAGCCGTGTTTTTACATGCCTCGGACAGAATACAATTGCGCGGCTTCAGGTTGTCCAGAACGCAGATGCAAGACTTTTATCTCCCCAATTTTAGCTCCCATTTTAGAATTGATTTAAAAAAAAATACTTTTGACTTTTAAGTCCCTGCTTGGTATGACTCCAAGTTTCTCAACTGAGCTTTTACATCGTCATTCACTAGTTCGTAGCCCGAGATCCTGTGAAAAAGCTCTGGTAGATATTCCCATTGAACGCTTTCTCTTAATTGCCCTCGGGTGTGACGCACTTTGTAAAGGTAGTTTCGAAAAGTAAATATAAAAGATATTATAGTATTATAATTATCATCCTTGAGTGAGGTCACTTTTAGATTCCTGATTTTCCGACTTTTATTTTTATGTGTCTAATATATTCAGCAGTGCAGACACATTTTGTAAATCCACTGTAAAATAATGCAACTTATTATGTAGCACAATTTGTTTAACAGGGCAGCGATGTGAAAGTTCTTCTGTTTAAGTACTGGATTACTTTCAAACAATGCCATTTTCATTTGTAAATCAAAAACCAGTTATTTCA
This sequence comes from Acanthopagrus latus, assembly GCF_904848185.1. Lineage (NCBI taxonomy): Eukaryota > Metazoa > Chordata > Actinopteri > Spariformes > Sparidae > Acanthopagrus > Acanthopagrus latus. The sequence goes on from NC_051045.1 coordinate 13,028,650, forward strand.
GTCGAACACAAACCCTTATTCTACATTATTCCAAAGACACGTAATCTGCAAATACGGTTATAAGCCCCAAAATTGCATTTTAATTTGTGTGTGTGATTTATCCCAAAACTTGAGCTCTCAACTCAACAAAACCAGCTAAGAAAACTTAACAGATTAAGAGTTTCCATCAAGAGTGTGAGTGTGTAGCAGTCGTCACCTTGGTGTAACAGAAGCCGCTGCAGATCGTAGTGTTGACAGCCACACACTGGCCACAGTCCTGCCTCTCAATCCATATGGTGTGATTCTTCAGCATGCAGATGCACGCCGTCCATCCCGTCATCGCACACAGCAGCATGCATTTCAGCAGCAATACTGAGGGCATACTGAAAGTGCAGAGTGACAACAATATGTTTTGAGGTCAGAAGAATCTTATTGTCAAAGAAAATGATTTTAAACATCCAAAGAGAGCTGTGTTCTGATTGTATTTCTTCACTGGATCTTCCCTGCTGTTGTGACCACGCCGCCTCCTACAACTCTCCACTGCGCCTCTCCTCTGTGAATATCTGAAAAGATCAGGGGCAGCCATCCTCTTTTTATCGAAACCCTAACCCACCTTCAGTGGCCCCGGCAGACTTAAGTCTACAACATCATTCCAGAAATCACATGTCAGCCGTCTCAGACATGTGCAGCTGCTGACGAACTGATCCGTGTGGTTGATTCCACACGTTTTAGGAAATGAGGAGTGCGCCTCCCATCTTGTCAAATAATTATAATCAAGTAATCAATTTTAAAAAAGCAGTCATTGAAATATAATTATATAATAATTGAATATAATATATTCAGTTGTGGCAATTGAAAATAAAATGTCAGTGTCTCCATGAATAAAAACAATAAAATACAGATGAAAACAAAAACAGTAGATGTGACCCAAACCACTTCTTAAAACAAAACTTTACATTAAATTAAGGTGATTAATTAAACAGTTTCAAATTACTGTTTAAATAAATCTATATTCAATTTGATTATTAATAGTGATATCATTATGTCGGTGCTTGGTCAGCACACGTGTTTCTGTCTTACCTGAGTGAAAAGGTTATGCCCTCCTTATCTAAGCCTTTAATGCTTCCATTATTACCATCTGTTCCTAATGCGAGTAGCCATGTGTCCTCAGATTTTTCCCCAACAAAGTGGTCGAAGAACATGTTTACCAAAACACAATTAAGGTTAAAGAGAGCCCATAATTCTTCCCTATGACTAGAGACTCGGGAACTGAGACGGTTGACAGTGAAGCAGTAAACAGATATATTTCTCATTATTACTGGAAAATGATAGTAATAACAGTATTAATAAGTTATTCATTGCATTTATTACATAAGATGTATTCAATTTTGTAGTAGTAGTAGATGACAAATTAATTATGTTATACTGTTCTAGAGATAATAAAGCTTGTTTATTCTGTACTATTTTTCTTATGTGCGGTGTCCATAAAGGCGACTTTGAATAAAATGTATGTTGATGTATTGTTAATATTATTATTAATAGTGATCAAAAAGATTGTTTTCCCTGTGAGATTTGATAAGCTGTAGGAATATTTACATTTATGGCTGGCTACTGTCAGTGGTAGGCTTACATAGGGTGGTCGGTTTAAAGCTGATGTGTCACGTCAAGGTAGGCTACAACCAAAAGCATTTTAGGGAAATTATCCATTTTGCATTAAAGCTTCGGAAACCACAGTGTTACCATGTACAGTATTATAAATACATTTGACTTACATAGCACTGACATAGCGCAAAGCAAAAACATATAAAGGGACATATCAAATGAGGGGGGAAGCTCTGCGGCAAACACAAGTTTATGATACTTGCACGTTTTGTTCAGCAAGATAATATTCACAGATGAACTCCACTTTTGGGATTTTTGAGGCGTAAATGAAATTACTAGAAGTGAAAAGCTAATGTTACAACATACAACTAACGTATGGCTATAAACAGACTCCATCTGGTCACATGACTTAAAGGTCAGTGCCACTAAGCGTCTAACTATACAATTACTTTACCGATTTTACATCAGTATATCAATATATCTGCAATTTTACATGGTCAACATAACTACAAATCTGGTTCCAATTAGACTTGATGACTTCACTGATTACACGGACAGTTTAATGAGTCCACTTTTACACACCATGTCACCTGATTACCTGGTTTTGCCACTATGCTCCACGTCTGACCTGGCCCCTGTTTTTGTTATTCTGTTTTTTTGCTTCACATCCCTCATATTGGGTCACAGTTATGTAACAAATCCATCAGATAATTGCAGAAAGTGGGTCGTGGACAGTTTAGCAGCTATCTGCCGTGACACAGATCCAGTTTTTTTGAGACGAGTGGATTATTATTGGTGCGACTTCATGAGGCTAGACAGCTATCTAATATATGGATCTATAGTGGCATGCTGACAAACATTGTGAAGAGCAGGTGGTGCAGATTACAAATCAATGGCGCGATACCTCATAGGTCATAAAAGGTTTGTCATACCAGGTTGCCACGGGGTTGTGCTTCGGTCAGCGCCACAGATAGAAAGGTCCAGATTTCATTCAGGAACAGGGCGGCTGTGAGGCCAGGTCACTTTCCCTTCTATTCAACTTGTTCCTTGTCTCTCCAATCCTTCCTTACGATGTCTTGTGTCTGACTTTTTTTTAATTCTGTGGCCCCTTATTTCAGATCGCATGTACAGGTAACTCTTTGCGCTCCGATAAGGCCCTGGATCTGGGTCAAACAGAAACATGAACCCCTTTTGTTTTAAAGGGGCCGTGCCCCAGCCACGACCCCAAGACAACACGTTCAGATAGTGTGCTTAAGAAATCTTGAAGATACTGTTTGATTTTGCTTAATTATGAAGACACCTATTAGAAGCGCACACATTTAAAAACCTGAAAATGTGTGTCAAATTGGCAGAAAAAATCTCACCTTGAATGTGATTGGTTGGTTGACTCTTTGGTAACACTTTGGATTACAACCCACAATTTACATCGTAAGTACTGCTGCTGTTACGGTGTCGTCTTTTATACAAACTGTGAAGCAGAACAGTTCGTACTGATACATTTAAGGCCGGGGAAGCGTGGATGCTAGGATTATGTTACAGTACTGATTTAAATGTTGCAGGTTGTATATATCTGACAAACCATCATCATCTCACCACTTTCGGATTGACCAGCAATTAAAGAGATGATGGAAACTAAAATTCTGGCGGGACTTCAGGCTGTATTTCAAGGTTAAAAACAAAAATGTGATTGCCTATTAGCTACCATTAGACAGCAGCTAACGTTAGCATTCAGCCACTTCCTGGCTAACATTACTGTATATTTACACTTTGTGACTTAAATAAATGTTCATATTTTAGAATTGATTTATGCCCTCCCTACTGTACCATCATAAAACTTAACAGTTTCCAGAATGTGGTGGGACACTGACGTTAGCTGTTTTCTAACGATAGCGAACACGTTATCAAATTTGTTGTTTTACCTTAAAATATGCTTCAGATTTTCACTTTACGTTTTCCTTTCAGTTGTTGATCTGTCGGGAAACTGTAAAATGACGAACATTTATCAGATACCGTACGTTTTATAGGGCGGGGAGTTGAGTTGGGGATCTGGGGGATTTTGGTGCACATATGCATCTGCATTGATATGAAAGTTGAGTGAAATGTGTTGCATTATTTTGGGGGACCAAAACAATTCACAGGACACAAAACTAAGCTTCAGATATGTCACAGAATAAACAGTCAAGTGGAAAACTTAAATATCCCAATATCCCTAACTTATTTTGAGGATTGTATTAAATTACAGTGCCGCACTGTTTGAGTTCCACAGTAAATCTATGGAAGCAGGGTTTTGTACATCAGCAGCTGTCTTTTCCATCTGTCCTTTTATAACAGTTTAAATTTTATAAATTTAAATCAAATGGTTTAATATAGTTGTTGATTTAACTTTTTTTTTTTACCTGATGCTTAAAAAAGAACAATTTTTTTTCATAATGTAAAGTGTAATTGAAGACATTGATGAACATGTAAAAGAACGTGTAAAAGAAATGAATGTTAATTATTCTTTTGTACCGGATGCTTTAAAAAAAATCTTCTTTTTGTTCATTTAATGTGATAAATGAATGGGAATGAAGTGTTAAAATCGGATGAAAATTGAAATGTAGTGTGTAAAAGGGATAAAACGTGGGGGGAGAGTAGTCTGAATTGGGTTCTGGAGCTGTGCTCCACCTCATACATCGCACTCATTTGCCAGCCGCGAGCGATTCCAAGCCAGTGAGCGTCGCATCCACCGGCGGTGCTGAGAAACTGCACCGACCAGCTTCTCCTGCTGTGGACGCTCACGACGGCCCATGTTTACTGTTCACTCGCTCACCCGAATCAGGTGATACCCTGCAAGGGTAACTATTGGCTCTTGTCTCAGACCTTCCCCGAGGTGATTGGTGGAGTGACGAGCACTCAGCATGTGACCTCTACAATGAGCTTCCGCCCACGGAAGTAGATGCGCATGACGACTCGTTTTAATACCACAGTAAATACATATGTACTCTTTGTCACGGTGCATACAAACCCCAAATATCGTTAGTTGTTGGTGAGGCTGTCAGTAGAAGGACAATTCGAGCGCGTTCATTGTGCAGTATTCAGTTTTCACGTCTTTATTTTAGGTTTATCAATGTGAACAAGTCGTTGACGCGCTTGGCATGCTGGGAAATAGCGCCGTTTTCATTGGTTTCTATCTAATCTAGTTTAGACTTACTTTGCTCTGACTATCCATCCAAAACCAGAAACCTTCCTAATGTAGCGACTTCATAAGCCTACGTAGACTACGCAAACGGTGAATGCTTTTTTTGTAACTACAGTCAACCTTTCTCGGGTTAAATACGTAATTTATTTGGATTATAATCTTTTATTTGGAAACTAGAAACACATTGTGGGAACATTTTGATGTTTCCCTGTGAAATGAAACCTACTGATGTGAAAAGTGTCACTTTCCTGGATAGAATAAGAAACACATCATGAATGTTTGTTTATTTGTTTGTTTGTTTGCCCATTGTCAGTGTTTCATTTCCAAAAACAGCACATGGAGGCAACTGTAACAACCCATAATACCCTCATATAAATACCGAGGACCACAGTAAACACCCCAGAGCATAGATTTATCTGTGATAAATACAATTTGAGAGTAACAAGTGCTACGGATGTAAAAGCCAAAATTGAATTATACATTTAAAAAAAACATAAAGATACATAAGTACACAAATAATTGTATAATTAAATACCAAAATAAATGAATAAACACATAATAATATAATTATATATTCTCTAGTACATTAATTTATATGTAAATGTATAATGAGTGCATAAATAAATACATGAATAAATCATTATGATAAATATTTAAGTGTACAAGTAAATCTTGTAAATCTGAATTTTTTAATAAATAATGATTTAAAGTAATGCTTGATTGTCACATGAATAAATCATAAATTAATGACACATCAGACCTCTCTCATTGAGCTGTTAGATGCATTTTGAGGTTTGTGTCTGTGAAATGTGTTAAATGTCCAAGTGGTAAATACAAAAAACAAAAGGTAATAGCTAAAGTGTGAAACTTTATTTTATTTCCCATTAAATAAAACAATTCAACATTTGCTTTTACAACACCTGGTTCCATTTCTTTCTTTCTTTTTTTTTTTTTTAACATTTCTCAGGGGGATCACTCATTTTCGCGCACGTTCCCTGCAACGACTCCATTTGACCAGTAGATGTCAGGCAGACACAATCTCACATTTCTTGTCTCAGTCTGTGGTGCTGTGTGCCTGCATCTCTTAGTGTCATCAGTTTTTTGTTCTCCCCATAGACAGCTGTTAACATCATCAGTCAACCTGTGCTGCAATGTTTAATAACGCCCCAGGACCCTGAGGAGATGTCATTACCTAAAAACTAAAAGCTCAACGTGGCAGGTGTATAATGAACTTGGCAAGACGTCCCAGCTGGCAGGGGGAAAACGCATTTGTCCCTCACATCCCTCAGCCCACAGGTAAGGTATTTATTGTCCTTTCACTAGAAGGAAATTCAGGGCTGAAATGCGCACATGCACACAGGCAGCTCCGTAGGCGGCAATGAACATCCTGCTTCCTTGGTCATACAATAAGTGGCCAAGGCGATGTGAGACAACGGCAAAGAAAAGAGTGGATGATGTTTGACAGAGGCAAAAAAAAAAAAAAAGGAATGCTGTGAAAGAATTATGAACTTGTGGTAGACTGTCAAGCTTCATGATGAATGAAAAATTAGAAAAATAAAACATCTCCAAGGACAGTGGGCTCTACAAGGTGCTTCTTGTCTGCTCACACCAGATGTGAACACATTTGTTTCACCTGCCAGTACGGCTAAGAAAGGAGACATCTCTTGAAATTGGTTATACAGCTGCCAGTGTTCTGCATCCAAGGCATCATCCCTAAAATCAACGGCAGCCTATTTCACAGAGAGATATTTCTGGGGGACATTCTTTTTTCCTTCTTTTTTTTTTTTTTTTTTTTTGAGTAACCTTGGTACACCCCAGGAGGAAGAGGAAATAGTTTGACCCAAATCATCACCGGTGTCCTTGAAGACACACTTTTATTAATAACCTCAGGAATCTGGAGACCACCTCTACTCCTCCTCCTGTCTCCTGCACCCTATCTTAACTTTTATTCCACCTCCTTTTTTGGTGTCTGTGCACCTTCACTTTTTCACGCACGCAGGCCCCCACAGGGCCTCAAAATCAATCTCGCAGAGCCTAAAATAATCAGCCTACTTGTAGGAGAGGGCTTACCAGCAGTAACATTTACAGTAGCTCACTTCCTCAATCCTTCCTTTCACTGAGATTGTGGGCTGCCAGCCACCTGAGGACTCACAAAGGTTCCCGTTAATTTCATTTGATTAATTAATGTTTGTTTTCGTTGTCGAGGAAGTAACAAATATTCAGTGGTCACCTGTGGAGTTTTCACTGGTGCTGGAAATCCTTGAAAATGCTTGAAATTAACAGTGCAATATTTAGGAAAGACATCTGTTGAATTCATCCGCAAAGCTAATAAGGAGAAGCATATTACCTGTGTAATCACTAACTGTAGCTGCCCTTAGCTAGTTAGCTCATTTAGCTGTGCAGCTGGCGGTTCGGACTTGGAGCTCAAAGACCAGGTGTTTACACCACTAGCATGGGAGCCTCAGACTGGGGCTAGCTGGCTAGCATGCTAACTTCTCTGCAACACTATAAATAAAAGTCAAAACTGCCATTTGTCACATTCTGTTGATGATTTTTGTTCATTTTATAATGTTTTTACTAAATTGCCCCTTTAATGTGGTGTTTTTCATTCGATAAGTGTTTTGATTTTGGATTGTGTGCTTGATAATAAATCTCTTGCTTTGGAGATTGTTTTATATTGCGCTATGTTTGATGCAAGTATACCCAAAAGGGAAGCACCACGTGACAACATGAAACATGTTTGTGCTTTCCTGTAATTCGTCATCCTTCTGTGGAATGCCATCATGAAATATATTTTGGGCTGGTTCATCGCACAATACCGCCTGATTTAAAGTGGATATTATGTGAGATTTTAGTTGAAGACTTTCAAAAATGTTCTAAAATCATCAACAGAATGAGCATGGACAGCAATTGTGCTAATGGTGTAAACACTAACACTCCCCTGGCCTCCGAGCATCCAGGCCAAACCGCTAGTTGCATGGCTAACTGCTAATGGCAGCCTCAGTTAGCAGCGGTAGGCAGTTGATTAGGTGATATTCTTTATTACAAGGTCCATCCGGATGCTAGCAGACCTGTTTGTTCTTTCACACTAGCAACACAGTGAGAGGGAGAAAAGCTTGACAACAAACAGAAAACTTTAAGACAAACTTTATTATTCCCTGTAACTGCAGAACAATTACAGTGAAATGGGGCAAACAACAGAACACTTGTTTTTAAACATGTGACACGAAAACCCAACAAAACTAAATCCCGCCTATTAAATGAAAAAGGAAGCGGGAAATAAAGGTTATCGCCGCTCCATAATTGGCGACCCCTGTCTCAGAAAGTTGTGACCCTCAGACGGCTGAGGAAATATCATCGATCACCCATGTGGGATAAATATAGCATCTGGGAGCTGGCCTGTAGCGACCGCTACATACGTCTCCTCCCCACTCGTTTGGGTAATTAACGACAGCGTTCACGGTGACGCATCCAGCTTAAAAACTTCAAACAATCCCAACCCCTGCCTGTTACAACCTTTAACTAATGAGTTCTCCTGCCATTTAAAGCTGCCACCATTAGAAGAAAGAAAAATAAAATGCTCGAAAGCTGTAGCACTGCCCGGGTCCGATCTGAAAGACACGTTTAATGAAATCCAATCCACTGAAGTCATGGCTCCTCTCTCGCTTTGCGTTCTTTCTACCGTTTCATCCCAATTCCGTTGTGTCTGCTGGAACTCTTTTCAGACGGCTATTGATTTGTAAAGGTATGCAATTTTTTTTTCCCAGTAGTGAAGTCAAGGAGGCATTGCCCGCCCTACATTACAACTCAAATATAGCTGCACCAATTAAGGCCAACTCTCCTATGCTACGTTAAGCATGTGGGAGAAATCATTCCGTATTAGCGTATTATTTATCTCTCAATGCCAGACTGTACAGACACATACCTTGCCAGCAGTGAAATCAGCTGGAACCCACTGTGAGGTGCAGCGAATTCTCCATGAATGTGGGCATTTTTGTGGAGAAAACAAAAATCTTTTCTTGCCCTTTGGTGTTAGAAAACAAAATAAAATTGGAGGGTTTAGTTTTGTCCTGATAGTGCGAATGAATAATGAGTCTGTTTTTGTTTTTCTTTATTCCATTTCTATCTTTTTCTCTCTCTTTTTTTCAGCTGTCAGAGGAGGAGTGAGGTAATTACAACCTGCCTCTGACCCACACTGGCCTGTAGCCCGAAGAAGGGGGGAGCGACAAAAAGAGAAGCAGAAGACGCAGAAATTCGACACATTAATAGAGAGAAGAATGGGAGGAGGAAGAGGAGGAAGAGGTGGCAGAAGGGAAGAGGAAATACAGGAGAGTGAGTGAGCAAGGGAGGGAGGGAGGGAGGAAGGGATGCTGGAGATGAGTGATGGGGAGAAGAAGAAGAGGGCAGGCGGGATGAGAGGACAGGGGGGCGAGCAGGATGGCAGAGGGAGAAAGGGAGGGTAAGCTTCCGACAAAAGGAAGTGGGAGACAATCCAGCAAAACACATGGTGAGTGTGTGTGTGTGTGTGGGTGTGTGTGTGTGTGTGTGTGTGTGCATGTGCGCGCATGGACTCGCGCACACGCCTGAGCAACAACGTGGCAAGGGAGTGCAAGCAGTAGATGGTCACAGCCCTAATAGCATTATATTACTTGATGCCAAATTTAAAATATACGCCACAAGGCTAGATTGCAGGCTGTTAGGGATTTGATTCTAAATTGAGCCTCTAAGGGGAAAATTTGCATGTAAATCCGTGTACTAAACCGTTTCTCTATGTATGCACAACAATTAGAAGCATTTAAATCAGAGAGTTAAGACAACCGCGTGGGCGCCGCGGCAGCTCATAAAGACACGTGCGCACGCACAAAGAAGCGTGCTCGAGTAAGGATGATAATTATTAAATAATATGTCATTTTCTCAACCCCTATTCAAGCCTGCGAGGTTTATAATAGCTGATAAGTATCTAAACTCGCAAACACAAACACACTCGCAAGCACACACACACACACACACACACACACACACACACACACACACACACACACAATCGCTGAGTTAAGTCCCAGTGTAGAAGGAGAGAGCAGAGGAAGCAAAGGAATGGAGATGAAACAGTGTGAGGCGACAGAGAGAGAGAAAGGGGAAGCAGAATGGGACGACGCGAGTGATGGAGAGCCAGCACTCTGAGCCCTTCCTTCTAGATGGCTGCTGGCCTTGATGCCTGCCGGCTCCGAATGGCACATTTGGCACAAGGATGTTTGCTCTGAGTCCACCGAGCCGCGATGCATTTCGCCGCGCTGCCTGTTGTGCTTTAATGGCACAACTTAGTTGACCTCTTCTCTCCGCCTCGCTAGAAAACAGTCTTTGTCCAGCAGTGAAGAACGGACTTCGACGGCGAGTGTTTTTTTTTGTCTTTGTTTTTTTTCCGAGCTTGGCTTTGAAGCCCTCACGGAGGTGAGGGTCAGCGCTTACTGTTGCAACTACAGTGACTCATGACGATGATTCAGAATGAAACACAGTGGTCATCTCACACCTCTGCACCTGCCAGTTAGAGATCCATGTAATGATGCTCTCACGGCCACATACACCCAGCACCAACATCCTACCAGGTTGTTGTGACTTGATATCAGCATCCACCATGTGATGACCATGCGTGTTCTTTTACTGTGCCAGAAAGTAGACCGTATTGACTGTACATTTTTCGCCTGCCGTTGCTAGAGACATTCTCATATACTTGTTAGTCTGGTCCCTCTCAGCTAATCTGATGAATTGTATTCATTTCATTTTATGTCATCAACAGGTGGAGACCAAAAAGCACTCCGTAGACCTCCAACCAGAGTGACACATGCAAGTTTCGGTGGTTCTTTGGTGGTCCGTTTTACAGCAGGATTTTCGTTCTCAAGATGATGGAGCATGTGATGTGTGCAATACTTTTCCTCCCAGGACAGCAAAGCAACAACCCTCCTTTCTCTCTTACCCAAACCATAACCGTAATCAGACACCTCATGCCTAAACTTTTCACTACATTTTACTTTTACTTTTGCAAATTTAGGTTTCACCAAATTTGAGTCCATATTCTGTCACTGCACTGGTGTGAGTGGCCGATGACTGAATTTTCACTTTCGGCCAAGCTCACCCTTCAAAGATCAACAGTTTCCAAAATCACAAAGTCCAGCCGGGGCTTCTTGTCTTGTGTTGGATGTCTTTCAATTGTTAATTTCCCCAAAGGGGCGTTTTACCAATGACGCGTCATGGCTTACTGTAGAATTTTTGGTCCCAAATCATCAAAAGTAACACAAATTTGTGTATCATGACATCCAGTTGACTTTTTTTTTCCATTGTGGTATGAGTAGAAAGAGCTGAATACTCCCTCCAACCAGTCAAATACCCAGGAGAAGGACACAAGGACAGACACACTTCACACTCAACAGCCCTGGCTTGTTTTATTCAGACTCGTTGTTGATCCCACTTAATGGTAATTTTTTCAGGCTGTATTTGCCTTCAGCTGCACGATAATCAACAAATCATCACTCTGAACCATGATTTACCTGAATTTGCCTGCACATACACCATGAAGCCAGTGCAGAAACCAGCAGAAACCTTCACTGATGAGACTTAATTCTTGGTGTTTCAACACACACACACACACACGCACACACACACACACACACACACACACATTTGTACAAATGTATTTTCAGCAAATGGAAGCAGCAGCAGAGACTCAAGGTCTCTTGTGATTGTCTGAGGGAACAGACTGTATGCGACTGGACGAATAGGAAAAACCATAATGCCACACAGCATTCGTGTGCGTGTGTGTGTGCGTGTGTGTGTGTGTGTGTGTGTGTGTGAGAGAGAGAGAGAGAGAGAGAGAGAGAAATTTGATAGATAAGAGTTTAGAGCAGGACAGAGATATCTGTTGCTTCTGTATCAAAACCATCTCTCTCTCGCTCTTTCTCTTCAAACACACACTCACACACACATACACACACATACACACACACATGTAAACCACTAACAACCATGTGCACAGACATGCATCCTCACAGAAACCCAGTAGTTAGTTCCTGCGTCATTACAGTAGCCATCTGTCAGTATGCAGGAACACACACACACACACACACACACACACACACACACACACACACACACACACACACCGACTTGGCTGTGTGTGTGAATCCTCTGCAACACACGTTGCACTTATACAAACACACACACATTCACCCGGGGGAATGTCTTGACTCTGCCCTGCTCGCCCGGCTACAGTAGTCTGACGGCTTTTGCATGAAGCGTTAGATTAACGTGGATCAATCCCAGAGGTGAAAGGTCTCCTCTCTCGCTCTCTCTCTCTCTCTCTCTCCATGGTTCTCTCATTTCTCCTCCTCTCCTCTTCCCTCTCTCCTCTCTCTCTCTCTCTCTCTCTCTCTCTCTCTCTCTCTCTATCCCTCCCTACCCACATGAATCTGTCTGTTTGTCTGTGTCTTGCCAAAGGCTGATGTCATTGTCCACCAGCGTGCCTCCAGTGTGTGTGTGATGAAATGATGAATGTTGAGGTATAATCCCACGGTTTAATCCCAGCCACTCCCAATCCACTGTAGCCTGCACACACACCGGACAGCCGGAGCAACTCTTTTTTTTCTGTCAGGCGCACAGACAGTTGTTTTTATTTATTTGTTTGTTTGTTTTGCTTTTATTTATCACCATAAAAAAAAAAAAAAAACAACATGCAGGCTTTTTTGGAGGAGGGTGTGGAGGACACACATTTGGGCCTCCAGCAGCCTTTAATAATGATCTCACATTATTCAAAGATGCCCACCTGCTAGGCACAGAGAGAGAGAGAGAGAGAGAGAGAGAGAGAGAGAGAGAGAGAGATGAAAGATTATTTATTTCTCATGGGTGGGAGACAGTGAGTGAGTGAGAGTGAGTGGGAGGGAGGGCGGCAGTCAGAAACAAGCAAACTAATTCTCACCGAAGAACAGACAGTCGTGCCAGAGCTGGAGCTGCGGCTGGTTCACCTCTCTGACGCTCTGAACGAAGAAGCCTCATCACCGCTGTGTTTTTCTATTATTTAGTTGTTGTTGTTTTTTTTTTTTCCTCTTGTTGCTGTTTTTTTTTCTTTTCTTTTCTTTCTTTCTTTCTTTCTTTCTCATCTCGAGTCCGGCTGCCCAAGTAGGACCAAAGAGTTTCCATTTTGGATAAAGGGGGGGTGGGTGCTGCACACACACACGCGCCCACACTACTTCTCCAAGCCGCGACAAGTCAAGGTAAGGCTGTTAAAAAAAAAGAACTCAAAGCGTGCCTGAATTGTATTCGCGTTAACAACTTAACGATGCTTTTTGAATGAAAACAAAAAGACAGGGATGTTTTCTGTCGCGCTGCTTCTCATGATGATGATGATGATGATGATGATGGTGGTGCGCGCTGTATGGCCACCGCGCGTAAAACAGCTGCAGTAGAGAAACTGGCACACGGGGAGCTGAGAAGCGTCCGGCTGCTCGTCGTGCCAAAATTAAAAACAAAAAAGTTCTACTAGATTCAGTTTTTTGCAACAACCGACTTGTTGAATTTACCCCTAAAGAATAAGAATATTTAAAAAAAAAAAAAAAAAAAAAAAACGACCGTCGCCATCACTGGAGCGATTGCGACGAACTTACTGTACTTGGGTGGTGTTTCTATCCTGACTGTAGCCTGGACACGAACTGTCTCTCTGATATGTGTATAATGTTCAGGCTTTCTGCGCAGCATTGCAGTAAAAAGAAGGGAGGGGGGGAAAAAAAGATGCTTTCAGGATGATTTCTGTTAAGGTATTAACGTTACAGTTGCTCCACTCAGGGAGTCTCGTATAGTGCCACTGAGAAGTTCCTCCAGCAGAGGTACGGCTGCTTCTGTGATAGCCTGGAAGGAAAAATAGTCCTCTTCAGTCCTCCTCACACCTTCCTCCTTCACTGCCTGCTTTCTGTGAATCTGCATCCAGCGTTTTTTTTCTTCTTTTTTTAAAAATGATTATTCACTTGTTAATTATGCATTAAACAGTCCAGAAGCACCAGCCACTTTACTCTCTCCATACTGGGTCAGCAGATTGACTGCAGGCTTGTGCTGAATAAAGGCTGGTGCTATTAGGTTTAAAGTTGGCATTTGGAAATAAACCGACAGCGAGCCACCTCGTTGTTAATGCCCAGAGTTCAGAGCGGTGGAACTGTGGCAGCAGAGCTACATGAATAATTTCGTATAAACACATCAAAATTGATTAAGTGTTTATTACAAGCCACAGCAGAAAGTACATCGTATTTCATTTTTGCAATGAAAGCAAAGTCCACCCCCTACTGGCCTCATTAACTTGCTTTATATGAGCTTGTGCAATCTGATAAACGAGGAGAGCAAAAGAGAGGAGAGGAACATCACAGGAAATCTAGTCTAGGCTACTACACTACTGCACCCCAGAGAGGGACTAAAGGAGGCTGCTGAACCAAGAAAGCGAACAAAGTGGCAGAGGAAAAGAGGCTGGGGATGACAAAAGGGGGGCAGAAGAGAGACAAAGTGAAAAGAAAAAAAAAATATATGTGTGGTTCGCTCACAGATTCGCCTGTGGTTTGACTTGCGAGAGCGGCTGTGTGTTTCCCGGCACAGTTGCTTTTAGCCTTTGGATGGCGAAGAAAAGCTCACTCCGCTTTTACGTAACAGGGTGCGAAGAACCTTCTATCAGGCAACATTTCAGGTGCCTCGTCTCTCGCAGTTCACACCTGTCTGCAGAGCTGTGAGCTGCACATGTCACATGATGGTTTTAACCCTCTATCCATCTATCTGTCTATCTACCTATCTATCTATCTGTGGGTCTCTCTCCCCTCGTTCTTCATAGTAGCCACTATCCTTTAAGTCAACCTGTAAGCTGCAGTATTTTATGTTTGAACTCGTCTCTCGAGTCCTCATTTAGAGTTGGTGGAAATGCTGCAGCCTAAAGGACAAAAGGCTTTCAAATCATCTGTGTGCCTTTTTCATTGTGTGCTGTACTGTTCACGGCCCAAACACATCTGCTTTCCTGGGATGTCACTGAACAAGTCAGATAGCTGACGAGCTAACGCGACACGCACATAATCAAACAAGGCTGGTCTCAGCGATACACTGCGTGAGAGTGTTTTTCAGGTGCGTGTGTGCGTGAGTATGTACTTTATGTTTTTGTAGTCGCCAGCATGCTTTTTTTTTCCCAAAAAAATTGAGCACGGAAGATCCAGCTCAGGCCATGACCTTCATCTGCACGGTTAAGCCTGCTGCCTTTCAAAAAGTCTGAGATTCATTTTTGGAGATTTTCGACTGACCTCTTATGTGCACTCGGTAATGACAAACATTTGGAGGATGAAGTATTTCAGTAGATTATTTATAGATAGACAGATAGACGGACAGATAGATAGATAGCAAGCCGAACCATCACCATCGCACGCTGAGCTGGGCTGTCTGGTGATGTCCTTATCAACACATCTTCATACTTAAACAACTGAAAAGGTCAAACGTCAGCTGTTGCAGCATGACAGTGAAAGTTTCGCAGTTTGGTTAGGTTATCAAAAAAACATAATGGTTGGGTTAATTCTGTAACTTACTATTACTACTTCTGTAACAAATGTATCTACATTACCTCATCAACTGACGTTCTGTTGCGTATGTGGCATTACTTGACTACATCCATGAGGCAAAATAGTCCCTCATACTGGGCATGAACTGCAGCCTCCTGAATTCAAGTCCCGTTCTTGTGTGACCCATCCGTACATTGTCTTTTGGAAGATGTTCACCATTTATACTGTTTCTTGTCACTTCCTCCTCTACAGCTGCAATACCCACTATAGCCACTAGAGACCGCCACCAAACACCAAACATAAATTTGGGTCATATGGACCTGCATGATTTTTTTTTTTTTAATCCACATGGAGGATAGGCTTGTGGTTAAATTGTTGACCTTTCACTCTGTAGAATTTCAAGTCTTCATTCATTTACCTGCCTTGTCTGCTTGTGGCCAGAAACCCCAAATGTTAACAGATACAGGCGAACCAGCTCTGTGATACCTGTTACCAGGATCATCACTGTTAATTATCGGGAAGCAATTTAAGCCAAAGAGTGACACAGACCTTTGGGCAACTGCCAGCGGTATGGATGTTGACTTACAGCCAAGTTCTGCAAAAAAATGTTCCTGCCCGTGACAAACCTGACATACTGCCAACACTATTGTCAAGAGTGTTGTCTGAGTAACGCTTTGTCTTGGTGCTTTGGCCCCCTTTGTTCCTTATAAGACGAACACTTCACGCAAAAAATGCTACATCCACCCATCTGAACGTAATCAAACGCCTGAAAGTACGAGCTTGAATCCCGTGATGACAAACGCTGACCTGTCGTGACAGATGACTGTGGGGATGTGTTCCCCAGTCCCTCGCGCAAATATACACATGAACGCGTGGATTTCCATAATCAGGTCTATTTTCAGTTGATCGAGTGCAGATAAAAGGCATTCCCCAACATTTTCAACATTAGAATAGCAAATTAAGAGGAGATGAAGCTTTGAAGAAGGTATTCACTCTCCAGCGTCTGATTAGTTGTGCTGTTGAACAAGCCGGGCATCCGTCGCTGGTTATTCTGCTGACTCGCGTCTCAGTTTTGCATAGTTTTGATTTACCAGCAGGGGTGTTTTATTCAGTAAAAAAAGGGAACATGCTGACGGGGTATTATGTTCATAGTGTGTAATCAAAGATCTCCAAGTGCCTGTTTTTCTGTGTTCACGTTTCCATGTTTTGAACTCAATCAAATGGAAGAGTGAGCTTTGATTGCATACACCAGCCGCTCACCGTCACTTCTATTGATTAGCAAAAACACCATCAAGGGCAATGAATGTAGTTATTACGACATCTGCGCAATAGAAATAGATTTCGAGTAATTCCTTTAGAGTGGACAAGCGGAAGAATGGCTGAGGATGGTAGGGACGAGTGATCCTCGTGTTTACAGTTACACTGGCAGTATCGATCAGCCCACATCATTCTCAGAGTTGACTCACTGCAGTCTGAGCTGGGAGCTTGAAGGAAATGTACTATTTTAATCAAAAAAAATCTAGGAAAAATTGAGATATAGAAATCTTCAATATTTCTTATTGATTGACAATAACAGATGGGTTGACGCTGGGGAGAGAGAGAGAGAGAGAGAGAGCACATCAGATCCAGTCCTGGCACAGCGGATGAGATTTAGATTTATGTTCGTGTGGATGCTGCTGCAATGCGGGCATCAATATCCCATTATATTGTAATGGTATATCATAATGGCTGATAACAGTGGATGTGGTAAACCCCCTCTGATTCTTGTGTGGTGTAATCTGACTGTTTCCCACTGAGACTCTGCTGCCGAGGCACAGGGAACGGAGTCTTTGCTTCAATCTGTGCCACCAAGTCCACAACTCACAGAGATCTCTTCCATCACGCCAACCAGGAGCAGTGGCAGATGATGGTTGTAGGAGATGAAGGAGGTGCATCAATCCATCAACGTGACTTTTTGAACCCTCCGTGTAATATGGCACAGCGATCACTCCCTGCCACCACATTCGGTGGCCTATAATGAACCTTTACGTGTCCCAGGGGCTTGGAGTAAACGCTGTTGTTTACAGTGATTTGGCAGCATTTGCCAAGCTAGGCAAAGCAGAGGTTAGTGTAGCCAGCCGTGCTTATTTCCACACACATGCCACCTATGTTACATAAGGCTGGAGCTTCGGGATGAACTGCACACACAGCATATGTTTGTTTGTTTTTTTTCTCCCTTAACTGAGTTTGGTGCCAGAGGTTCCTCATGTCCTGCCCTCCTTGCTCATCTTCTGCCTCCTTGCTCTCACATCTCATCTGCTCGCTGCCTCCTGCAGCTGAGCCCTCTGTCCCCACCTGAACCCCCAATGAGCTTTCTGTATACATCCATCCATCTATCTATTACGCTTACTGGGCACGGTGTATAATCTCAATAAGAACCACGGGCCTCATGCGAGAAGATTTTCCACATTTTCATAACAAATGTGCCGTCAGGACAATACAAATCTAACATCGAGTGGTAGGCGAGCCGGCAACATTTTCAAACATAGGCCTCATTAAAGTGCAACACCACCAATTTAACACATTAAGGTGTGTTTACTGGTTAAAGCCTCTTGTGTCTCCATAGGAAGCTGCATGTAATCTGGTAAACTTCCTCCAGCGATGTCGAAGTTGCATTGTGGGTTATGTAGGTGTGAAGTTTTGAAAGGGACGAGTGTATACATTACACACGCTCAATTAATTCGCTTTTATTTATAGTACAAGTGACCCTCGTTGCACATGGCTTGAGTAAAAGAGTGACAGCTAAAGGCAACATGTCCATCATTCAAACGTTCATGTGGCTATGCTCCTCTGTGATATATATTTTTGCGATGCACGGAGCAAAAAAAAACATTTAGTTGTACATTTAGTTTTGTACAAATGTGAGTTATTCAATCTGTTCACCTACACTGCTAGCAAGAGATGTTGTGGCTTGGCCAGTGGAAGCTAACAGTTGACAGAGCTAAGTTTGTAGCACATTAGCACTCACTGGTTGAAGTGAGGTTAATGGATTATTAACTGAAAGAAACGAGGACTGAACAAACAAATCAAAACAATAGGCAGTGGACTACATGGTAAGTGCTTTGGAAGCTATTGTAACATTCCCTAATCTAACAATGAGAAACTGACTGTAGCACTAGCAAAAGTGGCAAGCAGCTAACCAGCTAAAATATGGGCAGGCTAATTATCAGAACACACGCGGTTGCTATCATTGCCACAGCAGGTAGGAAGACGTACTCTACTTTGTAGAGCTGCATTATCTTTGAGGAGGCAGCATTGCCATTGCTTTCATCAACACTGCTAGCAAAAAGATTCTGGGTTTTAGCAAATGGAAGCTAACAGTTGTAGTCTAAGCTACAGAGCTTTTAGCAGGTAGCGCTCGCTGGTATAAGTGAGTTTTAATGGACTATTAAACTGGAAGAAAAACGTAATGAACCAGCTAACGAACAACAGTGAGGAATGTGTTTTGGTAGCTATTGCAGCATTGTTTAATTTAACAGTAAGTAATTAATTGTTGGCTCAAATCGCTGTAAAAAGGTAATTAGCAGAACTGATATGGTAGCTATAAGCTTATATAACTGCAAGAAAGCTCAATCATTGTTTAAATTTATTGAAATTGGAGGTGATACAATATTATATTTTGCATTTGTAGTTCCTTCTGCCTGTTGGATTTTCCATGGCTTGCATAAAACAGTATTTCAGTCAGTGCTAAAAAATCAACAAAACATTCACAGTGGCAGGAATCCCACATTAAGGTCACTGCCAAAATCGTATCAACTGATCCTGGGCCAGGGTTCTGTTCACCAAATTTTAGCCAAATTCAACTCGTAACTTGTTGAAATGTTTTGCAGACAGAGAAACAAAGATGGGAGAGCGCAGGCATCGACCAACTTCACTGGCAGAGGTAATGAAAGAATTTCAGCATGCGTACACACCAACACACATCAGACATCAGCAGCTCTCCCTCGCACACGAGCACACTCACAAATGTGTTTTTGATTTTACTTGTACTATTGCGGTGGGACAATAAATATCAGAGCCAAACTGTAGAGAAACCACACAACTACAAGCTCTGATTAAAACAATGAATCAAACTCTACTCACATGTAGCAACACAACACAGCCGGAGAGGAATTAAACCCACAAAATCCTCATGATAAAACAGATCAGCATCGGGCTGGGCTAAAATGAGATTTGAAAAGCATTGCATATGCATGAGTATGGTCTCATATTGCAGTCATAGTTTATTATAATGTAAAGTGAGCTGTGTTGAGTTATTAAAGGAAAATTCTGGTATTTTAAAACCTGGGCCCCACATTTATAAATGTGTATGTTTTGGTCGGTAAATGATTCACACTCACCAAAAGTTTTGGAATTGGTCCAGTAGATGACTTCAGCTGGCAGCCGCTACGTGGCCGCAACATAATCCTCTGGGTCAATTTCAGCTATCAAAGTTACGCCCACAGAGAGTGTCTGTTTGTGCCATTTGAAGGCTGACGCTGTGATAATGACAACATTACCGAAACAATTCCGATTCGCTCTGAAGTCTGGCAAACGTGGATGGAGAGAGAGTTCATCTAAAGAACTGCCAGCTACATATTCACAAGTCTCGGCTAGATGAACAACTTTAACAACTTCTCGCACTCATTACAGTGCAAGACCTCTCCTCTTACCCCTCTTACACAAGACTTGTGCTTCTGGTTACAAACCGGATCTTATAGTTTCCTTAATGTTGTTAGTGACTCAGAATTACAGCCTCAGCCTGTCAGTGGCAAAAGCAGGCACTTTTACTGGACGTAGCTTTGACGATCAGTGTTGCCACAAAGGTTTACCTTGCAGCCGCGTAGCAGCTGCCAGCTGAGGCATTCTGCCAGACCGATTCAAAAATCTTTGGCTAGTGTGAATCACTTAAACACCAAAACATGTCAAGGCCCAAGTTTAAAAAATATAGCCCTCTCCCCTCTAAGAAAATCATTTTTCAAACATTTGTATGCAATGTATGTTTCAAGACGCTGAACAGAAAAAAAGCAAATGTCAGTGATATCCCCACAGTGTTGCCTTCTCCGCCCCTTGAAAGGTTGTAATCACACGAAATAAATGACACAGAGAGAAAAAAAAATCCCCCATTTCATGATGTGGATCTGTGTTCAGGCATATGTAGCCTAATTTTACATTCATGGAGTCTATTCATTTTACCCCAGGTGATGGCAACAAATCTCATTTCTATTCTGTGTTTCAGAAGTTTGTTTGAAATTACCTTGACAGCCAGACAAGAAAGCGTAGACATTGATTGCTGACCTTTACTCAATAGTGTCTGACTTCTGCTTTAAAAGTAGAAGAGTAGAAGAGTTTGAAAAAGAAAAATGAGACAAGATAGTCTTCCACAGCCGGCAGTTCAGAGCAAAACATACTGATTCAAGATGTGTTTTTTCTGCGCTTTGACGTTGGATTGTAAATTAACCAGCATTATGAATACACATGTAGGGGGAAAAAAAACAATGAATTACTAATGACTTATCCTATCCTCATGGCTCTGTAGTGACAGGAGAGAGGGAGAGGAAGGGACATTGTAAGTGACAGGGAGACAAGGAGGGGATAGAAAGAAAAGATAGATTAGAGGGGAAAGAGCAATGGAGATGGAGAGACAGAAGGAGTAGTTCATTAAAACTGCATTCATTACCAGAGTCTGTGTATGATGTCCGCTCTGTCTTTAAGTCCTCATCCGTCATTTTTACATCTCCTCTTCCTCACCTCTTTTTTCCCCATTTCCGCGTTTCTTAATGCCTCATCTCACCTTTCCCTTTCCCTCTCTGGCCATCCCTCACTTCCCTGTGCCCGTGTCTCGTCGTCTGTCCTCCACCTCTCCTTATTTATGTCTCTCGTTAGACTGTTGTGTGTGTGTGAAGGACTGCAGTGGCCTTTTGTGAGAGAGGAATGAGGAACAGAGAGAGGAGACGGTGAAACTGTCCTGACTTACCCCCCTTGGAGGCCAAGAAGCATACACTGACATACTCCACCTGGCCCAGGTTCACACTATCTGAGTCCACTCACCTGTTAATTGGGGTTTTTCCTCATGCTGGTCCAGACTGAACAGAGCTAAATTTGGAGCCCCTGGCTGTGCTGGCTCACCGTTTCTTTGAGTTCAGCAACAAAGTGCCGAAACTGGGCTAGTATCTGGGCCAGCATAGCTGGGACACAGATCGGAAAATGACATAAAAGGTACAAATGGAACCCCAGAAATACTATACGCACAACTGAGTTTAACCGTGCTCACTTTTGTGTCGATGATGCTAAAAACAAAATTGGACAAAAGTAATTATAACTTAAGCGTCCAGGCTGTCGTTATAAGTAGCAGTCACTTATTGCTTGCTCGTTATATTTGTCATTAGGATTTATGATGTGCTCTTCCTCCAACAGCCCCAGCTACATCACCCCTTACGTAACACCCCAAGCTGTTGTAAAGATGGATCCAACAAGCCACTGCTTTATCAGTCCTTCAACTGTGGCTCCCCATCCAATCATAACGTCGACTGCCAAGTCTACTACCCCTCATCTTCTGGTAGCCGTTCCCCCCGAATGACGATATAGCTAAGGCAAGCTAAGTACAGCCCAGCGCCGTACTTTTTAATTGAAAGCGATTATGGTCGAGACTTTGCACCGGAGGGTACGATTAATGTATAGGAAGGCAGATAAAAGCGATTAAACATACTGGGACAATAAGGTACATTTGCAACGCGCTTTTCATTGTACAGGCGAGAAAGCAAGTGTGGCTTCACCTCGGGATGAATATAGTCTTCCGTTCTGCAATGCAGCCACGAGAAGAATAAAAGACAGAAATAGGAATCGGGAAGAGTCTCAGCAGCTGAAACTCTTTGCCCACTCTGTAGCAAAGACAACAACGGAGACGAGGAGATAGGACGGGAAATGGAAAGAGGTCAGGACTGATCCGGATTTATTGGCTCAGCTGGTCATAAAGGAGGCTTTATCCTCGCATTGCATTATGCAAGCCAAGATCTCTGCTAGCTACAGGTGAGAGATGACTGCTCAGCAGACACAGATTTTCTCGCAGTCTCTCCGTCTTCCTCTTATCTTCCTTCCTCCCTCCCTGCGATCTGTGTATTACTCTCTCTTAGGATGGATGAGTTTAATACCGAGGTGGTTAGAAACAAAGGCAGATTCCCGCACTGAGGTGCATTCTTTACTCTCTCTGACTCGTGGAATGAAAATCAAGCGTCGCCTCTTCGCCCTCCTCTGATCTGGCTGTGTCTACTCTATTTCTTAACCCTTTGGCCTCTGCCTTTTCTTTCCCTTCCCGCTGCTTTCCCCTCCTCTCTCTTTCTCACTCTGTACCATTAGGCGTCTCATCGATTGTATAAATGCATCTGGACGTTTACAGTAAGGGCAGCCAGGTATTGAAAAGGTACTGACACTAATGGGCGTGCTCAGTCTCTGTCATTGTCTTCCACTCAGTCCTTCCAGTTATTCCCTCGTTTTAAGCCAGATGCTCGCACACACAGTACAGCCTGGGCATCCCAGGTAGGATCTGAAAATGCTTTGGAGACAACAAACCGGTCTTTTCTGGAAATCTCCTCTCTTTTACAAAAGGACTGAAATAGAAGGACCATCTGGTGCATAGTGACGCACAAAACTCTTCAGTTTAAAGTTTCATTGTTGACAAATTGGCAACGTGGACCTTCAGCATTTTGTCCTCTAACCTCCAAATGTTCAGTAACAGTACAGGAAAATTGTAATTGATATATCAACATGCCTACACACTAATACATGGGTAATTGAATATATGTCAGCATGCTGGATGGATAATCCGCTCAGAAAAAAAATCAAAAACCATCAGAAATAGAGACAGGCGGTCTCTGTGCTTGCCTCCGAAAGAGATGTGGTACTGAGAAGCGGGGGAAACGAGTGTCAGTGGGGGAGCAGGATGGTGTGGGGTCGAGGGAGTCAACCAATTCCAGTCTACCTCATCAAAAAAAAAAAAAAGAAAGAAAGAAAGAGAGCTAGAGAAGCAAGAAAAAATGGTGAGAAAAGCAGCTAAACAGGAGAAAAGCTAGAGCATGCTCTGCCTTTGCTCTGACCTGGTTCCAGTTAATCCGCCTACTTTACACGATGAACATTACCTCCACACTGTATTTATAGAGCCTATTCGTGTGTGTTTTTGTGTAAGCCGCTGTGTATATGAATGTGTCATGCTTGGCCATGATCGTAGAGTAAATGCAATAAGAGCATGTCATATAGGGCCAGGAGGTCTGGTGGCACAGTTTGAGGACAAAAACAACCCATGTTTCCCTCTGTAAGGCTGAATGTTGGAGCCATTGTGGAGCCACCATATAAAACAGTTCCACTTGTTCCAAGAGGAAGGACTATTCTCACCTTTTCCCTTGAAACACAACGTCAGTAGTTTGCTCCTAAATGTGCTGTTATTGCTAACATTTACTGACGTTTAAAGCGAGGGGACTTTTTGGAACATTTGCAGCAGTTCTATGTAACATCATTCAACGTAGCCCTGTGTTAGCCAGTTGCTACACACACACACATTCCTGGTGGATAACTCTGTATGGGAAACAATAACTGTCTTTTTCAAAGACGGTAAAATTCTCAGTCTCAGAGTGTTGTAAACATTTGTGTGACAGAATAAATTTACGAGACATTTCACTCCCAATTGCAAATGTCGACGTCAAGGAGAGGAAAAGTTGTGAGATTACCAAAGTCAGTGGGGCAGTAGGAGAACCCTGAATGTCTGTCCAACACATCCAGCGGTGGCTTACATATTTCAGTCTGTGAAAAAAATTGGCTGACCAACTGACCGACATATCCCAATTACTGATATGAATCACACAAGACAGGACCTGCTGAGTTTTTTTTTCTGTATTTTTCCAAAACCACAACCTGAATTCGGCTTTTTTTTTTTTTTTTGTCCCTAAC
This sequence comes from Acanthopagrus latus, assembly GCF_904848185.1. Taxonomy (NCBI): domain Eukaryota; kingdom Metazoa; phylum Chordata; class Actinopteri; order Spariformes; family Sparidae; genus Acanthopagrus; species Acanthopagrus latus. Next base: position 13,052,929 of record NC_051045.1, read on the forward strand.
GTCACTTTCCTGCACACCCTCCAGCAACCTGCGACTCTGGTGCAGTGTAAGAATGTCACAGTTGACAGAAATGACTTCAGTGCATTCAGCGTGAGTGAGCAGAATGAGTTGTCCAAGTTTGCATTTTCTCAGTGGAGGAAGTAGAAGGAGTTGAAAAAACAAAAAACAAATCTGGACTTTGAGGCAGTGAAGACACCGGCCCCATACATACTGAGCTGCTGTTACATATGCCTCTACTGACGCCCAGAAGAATGTGGAAAAGACAATTTCCAATTTTGGACCAGGAATTCATCGTATTATTATTATTATCGCTACTAAAATGGTAACCCAGTAGAAGGCTCTACATAAGCTCACCTCCAGCAGGCTCCACAGGTATACTGGATGCTATAAGGTGTGAGCGGTATACCCACACACTCTTTAAAAATAGAGAGGGCCCTGACAGTCCTACACGAAGCTTCACAGCAGAGACCTCTCTTTCGAAATGGTCTCTAGCCTTATGACTCTTATCCAAAAAACTTCAATCACTGCTCCTTTCTCCTCCTCCTCTCTTCTGCTCCTCCTCCCTTCTCTTCCTCTCTTCCTTCTCTCCAGGGAGGGGATTTTGCTTCTATAAGTCTTCTATCACACTGAATATTTCACAAAAGCACTTTTTTTTTCACCCTCCTAGTACATACATACACACACGCACACACAGCGCTGACTTTCTCACAGAAGCGTTCTCACTTTCGTTCCCTCACGCTCTTCACATCTGTCATCTTCCATGCTTTGTCTTCCTCCCTCATTCTTTCCCCTTTTCTTGTTATCTTCATCTTAATATTATTTTCCTCCCTGAACTCCTCTTTGTCTAGCACCAGGGCTCACTCTTCGTCCTCCTCACTTAGCTTCCTTCTTCTCACTTGCTCTCAACCTAAACCAAACCTCTTTACTCCTTCCTCCCTCGTTTTTAACACGTCTCCTACAGTTACTTCCGTACATCCTCACTTATTATTTCAGGAATGCATTTGAAATATATATTGGCCTTAAAAGGATTTAATGCTTGAGGATCAATACATTGTCTCATTGGCCTGGGCTTTTGCTATACCTTGTTCATTGATTATTTATAACCAGGTCCCATCAATATGTGTACAAATTCCACAACTTTATACTTTAAAATTGCCTGCAGTGCAGACCAGTTACCCAAACAAATTATGGCAATATACATTTTAAAACTTATATTCCTGTGTTACATTTCATCAATTTCAATTTTCAATTTTATTTTGTGACAAATCTGTGCTTATCATCTGGTTAGGGTTAGGAAAAGACTTTGTTTTGCCTTGAATACCTGTTTGTGCCACAAACTAGGCTGAGATTGTCATGAGGGCTCGGCAGCCTCCTGGCCTCTAACTCCACCGTCATGCAGTTGATACATCAATCCTTTTCTGTTAACCTCCGCTGAGAGCGGATCCAGAGTCAGGTGGTGTCCTCTTCCAGAGACATGGTAATGATAATAAATATATAATAAGCACAGTTTGGTTAAGTTTAGGCAACAAAAGTAATTGTTTAAGTTTCTGCTATGAAATTTAAAACATCTATTTATCACAAAACTTCATGGGAAGGGTTGGCATATCATCTGTGCTCAGCTGTGTTGTGATTAACTCCACTGGTGGTTGAGGTTGATCTAAAAGTCCTACGGCTGTTGTTGTACACTGTTAAAGTGGCTTTTTTTACAGGATTAGCCTCACAGAAAGTGCAGGAGAAGTTTCTCCTAAGCGATTTCCTTAGCCGAGGTAACTTTTCGTATGAATGCACTCCAAATGTTAAATGAGTCAGAGCATCGAGGAAGATTGCATATAGGAATTTTACTCATCTATGAATTATTCATGTGGTGTGCAGGATACAGCCTTAGACAGAGTGTGTATATGTGTGTGTCCTGTTGATTCATCCCCGAGAGTTTTAATAATCTGCTTTTTCGTCTCGAAAATTAGATTCTTCATTTTGTCATCATTGTTAGTCAAAGCTTGCTTACTACCTGTGTGTTTTGCGATGCCTCCAAGGCTCAGATCCAGCCGCAGAACACAATCACTCCTCTAAATTCCCCCAAAGCATTTAGAGGCATCTCATACAGAAAACAGGTGTGATTCTCGCCAAAATGACAGGTCTATCATTTCCCTTCTTCTCATACCCATTCATCATCTTCCTCTGATTGTGATGACAAGACAATCGTACAAAGCAGTTTGGGACATTTGAAAAGAAGTCCGATTAGAGGAACTGCTTAATATTTCATACATAGTTAGATACCACACAACAGCCAAGAGTGCACAGACGCCTGCAAGAGCCTCGGGCTAATTACACCAGAGTCTACACTCACTGTGCACTTCCTGAGCACATAAGACTGAATGGGGACTGCGAAATTATACTGTCAGCGACTGTTTTTTTTTTTTGTTTGTTTGTTTCCTCAAGATTAATAAGAGAAGCAGGCCACCAACCGAACAGCATGAATACAGTTTAGTTTAATAGCTGCAATATATCCGCGTCTTGACTAAATGATCTGCGTTAACAATGAGAATGGATTTGAACTCTGATGTAAACTAAACCTACAGACACAAAGTCTGCAGAATTGTTCAGAATGATATGGAACCAGTCCCACAAGAACAAATTGAAAAAAACAAATGCATGTGCAGTATATACTTGGGTTGACAAATACCGCAGAATTGCATGTACTATTGAGAGAGAGAGGCTGACCATTGAGGCAGCGTTTGCATTTGTGATTTACAGCCGTCACTTGAAAGTAGAAGTCCTTTTAATATGTGCCTTAAAGTGCCAAAATGAACGCAAAGATGGTGATCATAGTTCATAGTTAGTCTCTATTGTTTATAAGCTGTTTTAATACAATATGTTTTAACGCTGTAATGCCATGTTGCAAATGTCTTCGCACTTCAGAGCGATGTTAAACCTCCACTGGTGTTGTGTTACTTTTCCCGACAGATGGAATTTGATCTGCAGGGCTCTCTGGATAAATGGTTTAGAAATTGGACATTTTTTACAGGAAGCAGCTAAACAGTGGTTGAAAAGTAATCCTCTGACCTGTGTGTCTGTTTAGTTTTTTTTGGGTTTTTTTTGATTACATTGTGTGCTGCTGACATGCCCGAACTGGCTCATGCCCAACAGCAATTATTCCATAATCCTCCTCTTCCTCACTGCTCTCTCTTTTCTGTCTTTCTCGTCTTTTTTCGTCCTTTCACTTACCGTCTCGCTCCCACTCTAACTTTCCCATGAGGCCAAATGACCTCATTTTCATCTCAAGACTTGTGCTTGAGCAGTCTTGTTCTCATCACACACAAGCATGCACCGTGCTGAGGTGCTCGTGCAGAAGCAGCGTGATTAAAGACAGTAAGGTGTATCATGAATATCTCTCTAAATGCCTCTTTCTGCCCGACACAGACTGTTGCATACACCCATAGACTGTGAAGCATCAGGCATTCCAGCACCTACGCTAATCTATTATGAGTTCTACTTCATGCATTTTTATATGTAGCATCTACATGTGTGTATAATGGTGTGAGCTATGTCCTTGGTCCCTTTGATGTTTATGCTTCCCTTTTCTTTTTGAGCAGAGGTGTGTGTGTGTGTGTGTGTGTGTGTGTGTGTGTGTGTGTGTGTGTGTGTGTGTGTGTGTGTGTGTGTGTGTGTGTGTGTGTGTGAGTGTGTGTTTGTGTGTGTAAGGAAGAAGCCTTTGGGGTTCAGATTGCCGCAGATGTGACGAAAACAGAGACAACCACCTCTAAAAGCTCACAAGGCAGAGCCGTCCCTTATACCCCCAAAACTCAAAGGCTACTCCTGGGAACATTATAATGAGCTGCCAAATTAAGCAGAAGAAAAAAAAAAATACAACTTCCTTTTTGTCAGAGGCATCTCAGGTCAAAATACTGTCTTTGAAAAGTAAATTATCTGTCAGCCTTCAAACTCAATCTGGAGAGAATGCATTCCTTTGAAATGGGTTTTCAAGGATGAATTAGTGACTGTTTTCAGGCATTTGATAATGCAGAATACTGCATCTGAGTTTTAACATCTACCATTATAAATTGGCCATTTACTCTGACAAAATGTTTTCTGGAATGAAACATCCACGTATACCGTCATAAGCCATGCAACAGGTTGTGGCACACAAGAACAGCACCAAGACACAAATTATCTTTTCCTGCTGTTTCATGAAACACAGGAAAGAGAGTCACCATTATGCAGCCCCGCTCATGTGTTTTTTTGTTGTTGTTTTTTTGTTTTTTTTCCTTGTCTTGCAGGAGTGGAGCAGTTTAGGCTCATAGTTTTTTTGACAAAGGTTTGCCTCAGCACAATAAGAATAAGAATCTTTGCATGCTTGCATGAGACAGGGGAGCATATTTGTATTCCTGGGTCCTGTGTCCCAAAGGTCTTATGTTCCTAAGGCTGTATGCTGCCAGGATGCTTAGCCACCAAGGTCCTATGTTCTCAGGGACCTATGTTGCCATGGTCCTGTGTTTCCAAGCTGCTATGTTCTCATAGTCCTATGTTCTCATTGTCCTGAATTTCCAAGGTCTTATGTTCTCATAGTCCTATGTTATGTTGGTTCTATGTCCCTAAGGTCCTATGTTCTCATAGTCATATGTTCCCAGTGACCCTTGTATGTACTGTAGAGGTCCTGTATTTCCTAGGTCCTATGTTCTCACGGTCTTATATACTTAGGGTTCTATATTCCCAAGGTCCTATACCTCATAGTCCTATGTTCTCATGGACCTATGTTCTCATAGACATATGTTCTCATGGACCTGTGTTCTCATGGTCCTATGTTCTCATCGACGTATGTTCTCATGGTCCTATGTTCTCATCGACCTATGTTCTCATGGTCCTATGTTCTCATTGTCTTTTATACTTAGGGTTCTATATTCCCAAGGTCCTATACCTCATAGTCCTCTCTATGTTTCCAAGTATAATATTCTGCTAGCACTAACTAAACCTACTACACTAATTCTAGAGCTGGGGAACATAGGACGCTGGGAGAGCACACATGTAGAACTGGGGAACATGAGACCCACATAGGACCCTGGGAACATAAGATAGACAGAAGGGACAAGCAGGAACAGATCAAAATAAAGTTGAATTACTTTTGGCATTTAGCTACTTTTACTTGTCATTTCAGTTGGACGAGATGTAACATACAGAGTTTTATTGTGAGACAGAAGTGAAGGAATGGAGTAAAACTGTGGAGATGGGGGAGATTTCTCTGCTGCCAATTAGTTGAACATCCTGACTTGGGAGAAACAGTGCTAGAGGGCTATATGACAGTGTCAGAATCTGTGAAAGCTTGTGTCTGTGTGTTAGACTGTGTCTGTGTATGTATGAGTGTCTTACTTTGTTTATGTGTGCATGTGCGTGCATGCATACTGAGGTGTGAAGTGAGCCTCTCAATTGAAGTCTGGGCTTTTTGGAGAGGCACTCTGTGCGGTGTGTCTAAAGGCCGCATTGGCCTCAAAAGGAATGAATTAATGCAGTTGTGATCAATGGAGACACACGCACATCTTTATGTGTGCATGGACACACACACACACACACACACACACACACACACACACACACACACACACACACACACACACACACACACACACACACACACAAATGGATGCTGGGAAAGAAGGTTTTGCAGTTTAATTTATTCCCCAGAGAGGGCAAGCCTAACAATGAGACCAATGGCTAAACACATGTATGTGTGCATTTGAATCTGCCCGAATGTGAGTGTGCATGTAGGTGTATCGTGGGTTGGTGCATTAGTGGTTCTGTATGTGTGAAACACAGAAAGTGAACAGAGGTGTGTGTTTGTGTGTGTGTGTGTGTGTGTGTGAGAGAGAGAGAGAGAGAGAGAGAGAGAGTTCTCCCTTGACACAAGTGTTTCTCAATCATCCAAAAGTGGATGAAGTGTAACCAAAAGTGCCCCTGTAACACACACACGCAAATTAAGTTGGGCGGTAAAAGTAGCATCAGCTTATGTCCCTGAGGGGAGCAGCATTTTCAGTCATTGACATATTGTGTGCTTCTCGAGTATGTGCGAGCGTGCAACTCTTCAACTCCGTGCAACAGATTTCTGGGGAGGAAAAAAACACTTCACATCCAATGTTGTTCTTCTCCACTGACCCCCTGAGTCACAAACACACATGTATAATATACACACACTCAACAAGGCCATGAGGTTTCCACATAGTCTCTCCTTGAGTATTTCATATCCTGCAAATGTTTTATTGTGATCTCGCTCTTCCTCCACTCCTGATACATAACGTATCCTTCTTCTCTCCGCCCTTTTGACTGAACTCAAATGTCTGCTGAAAGCATTTATGTTGTGTTCTGTGAGGTGTGCGTGTGTCGAAGCTGACAGAAGCCGCCCAATTCAGCGCTCCTATGTTTGACACGTGAGCCATGTGCGACACAGTTGTGTCTGCCTCGCATGGCAATTCTTTCTGCACCACAAACGTTTTGCATCTTTCCCAATCTGCATGCACAAGTGAAGCACGAAGCATAGTTTTGTTGTGTTTTCTAGTTTTGGATATTTTATGAATACAACATTTATTCATTATGAACACACATGAGAAAGAGCAGCATTGTTTCCCCTATACTTAAAGGCGTTGTAAAGATACAGTGGGGTCCAGGTAGACCAAAAGTGACCACACCATCAGAAGATCAATACATCAACCTTAGTTCCCTGAAAGATATAAAATCAGCATCATAACAGATGGAGGATTAGTTAAATGAAGTCCCGTCAAAAGAAGGCTGTCTTGTGGTTGCCTCAGAGGACAAGTTGCAGTTTGTAAACCACTTTCCAGGAGAGGGAACAAGGCCCAATGCTTGAGATGGGCTAGGAAATAGCAGAGTTTCATAGTGGATGGCTAGGAAGAAGTCCTGTTTACTGATGAGTCCAGGTTTGATATGAATGGCAATAACAAAAGAGTGTGAGGAGACTAACAGGAGAGAGGATGACACAAGAGTGACATGCTCCACTCTCTGGTTTGCATCTTTGTGGACAAGGATTCACACTGCAGCAGGATAATGACCCCAAACTCACCTGAAACCTTTGCAAGGCCGAGGAAGACCAAGGAGTCCTGACCAACATGGACTTTCCTCTACAGTCAGCTGATCTTAACCCTGCTGAATATTTCAGGGGGCATTTAAAGACTTAGAAAGCCAAGCCAAGTTCAGCACAGACCAGAGATAACTGGAAACAACAACAAGGTGGTTCATTGCTTGTATGTGGGCATTTTTTAATGTGAGATTGACCCCCCCTCTCATTATAGTGTAAGACTGGCAATTTCAAATCATCAAAGCTCACACAGGAGGGTATTTTATATCAGAAAAGTCCAGCTTAGGGCGGACGGAAGGCCAACATCAAGAGAGAATGTAGTGTTTTCAATTTAATCCACATTATTGGAAACAGTCAAAAAGACAAACTGCCAGGAATAAAACCTTAAACACAAAGCTGGCTGCTGCAGCAGGCAACACAGGTGCAACACAGATTCAGTCAGTGGTGGACATCTTGGGTAAGATCAGTCATGCATTCACACAGTACACAGAAAGCTGTGCTAATATACACTTGGGGTTACAAAAGCCTACAAACAATGGAGAGTATTGATTGTAATTTTTAAAAAAAAAAACCTCATTGTTGCACACTGGCAGGTTTAATGTTTGTCCTTGCTCCATTCAGAAGGCCCACATGCTCACAGCTCAGCAGTGAAAAGTGTTGTTCATATAGGATGTGAGATTAGATATGGCTGAGGTTCACCCATTATTATAATGCAATAAAGGTCATCAAAACCACAAAACGATGACTTCAGTCTGCTGAAAATTCAATCAATACCTCCCTGATACAGTCTCATGAAAAAACAAACTATAGACGTTTAACAAATATGGGTTTTCTTGCTGGACAGTGGTATTAGACGGGATCACATTCTGCATGTGATACATGTATTCCATGTGCATACCTTGATTGTTTAGTTGTTAGACAGTCAGATGCATGGTATCCTGCGTCATCATGTCAAAATGTCCATTTTCAGACATAATGCACTTTTGGTCTACTCCTAACCAGCAAATGTTAGCATGCAGATATTCTAAACAAAGACAAACAGAGTAAACATTACTTGAAAATGCCACAGTGCTAGAATTGTCATTCTGAACAATCTGATGAAGTACATCCTCACCAAGCTGCTATGACTGTGGACTCTCGGTTGTCCTAAGCACTAAATAAATGTGATATAATTTAGTTTAATGTACAGTAATGTGTGTAACCAGTGGTATAAAACAAGCATATATTGAAAGACCTTTTGAACTTGTTAATAACATTTTTATCTTAAACAAGCTGATGCGGGTATTTAAATCAGGAGTGACCCACTGTCTGCAATGCTCCCATCTGAACTCCTATCTTCATGTACAGGATGAACCATTACATTACAGGATAATTCAAACAAAAAGTGGGAGGGTGGGGGAAGGGGTCCATTGGAACAGATGGCTTTTATTCCACAGGAAAAAAGTGTAAGACAGACGAGACAGCAGAACACGAAAACAACACAAAACCACATGGCAGAGCGATTGGAAAGGCACTGAGCAAGAGCAGGCTCACACTGTTGTTCATAAATATTTCTTATTTGAAAAAAAACACTAAATGTGTGAGGCACATGTATACGCTTTGTGCAATAGATTTATATAATTTATTTATGATTGCCTCCCTTTTACTCCTCCCAGCACTCTCTCTCTCTCTCTCTCTCTCTCTCTCTCTCTCTCTCTCTCTCTCTCTCTCTCTCGCTCACGATCTGAGTTTCTATTTTGATTTGATATCTAACTTGAAGAGGAAGGATTCGGTCCTTTTTCTGCACACTCCCAGATTTAGTCAAAAAGTTACCTACACACACACACAAAAAAAAAGCACACACCATCCATCGTTCAGTCGGCGAATTGTACACTTACAGTGTGTGTGTGTGTGTGTGTGTGTGTGTGCCTGCGGGTCTTGCCTCAGGCTATTCTGGTGTCAGAAAGAGCGGCCTGTCAGCCAGACATTGCATCATTCTACGTAAACTACCGACACACACACACACACACACACACACAGACACACACTTATGTCCACATAAAAAATAAAAAAATAAAAAAGCTACTATGTGGCCCTTCTCCCGGAGGACACACTTACTGTGTTAGACCTGCACAGATCCACTCTCCTAATGAGGGGACAGGAAACAGAGCACACACAGGAGGGGAGTGAAAGGTGAGGAGGGGAGATTTTTCCGACAGAGTGGTGTAACTTACCTACAGTATCATTCAGAATAAGGCATGTGCTGTGTGTTTATACAGTACGTGTGTGTGCGTGTGCATGCATGAATTTGGTATATGTGTCTGCATTTGGGGGCGGCTTTCTCCCGCTCTTTTTCTCTCTGGGCAGATGTGATGAATTTTCATTAGAGCGTTTCCTTATTAAGCCTGTTTCTGGCCTTGTGTATGCCTCGCAGCCATACACTCACACACACACACGCACACATACAGACACACACACACACACACCAAACACATGCACAGGCCTCAGATGAGAGCTGCTCCTTGAGCAATAAGGGAATTAGTGTTTATAACAAACTCAGAGAAGACCCCTTACTGGGAACTCAGTAGAAGAAGCAAATATAATGGGTACGGATGCAGCACACACACAAGCACCCAAAGATACGCACATAAGTGTAACATAATACTGTGAGTTGTATGAATAAGTGTGTGAATTTTGAATGGTAATCAATTCACCCTCTTTCTCATTCTTGTATCCTTAGCACTTGTGATTCTAAGGAGCACGGTAATGCTGATAATTGGCCTTTCATCTGCTTCTTCTCGTCATCACTATCAGCTCTTCTCTCCAGCGGCCATCCTCAACTCCCTTATTTGCCCCACTTTCCCACCACAGCATCTTGATAAGTCCTGGGACCGACCTCAGGCGCCTCTCAATATCGAACACTCGCGTTCGTCAACTCGGGCAATGAGCTCATTAGGAAACCATTGGACTGATTTCTGTTTAATGTGTAATGTTATTATATTCTTTTTGTAGGCTATAAAGATATTAAAGACAACCTAAAAGGGCTTTCAGCTGCGTCTAGATTATTAATTGCTTTATTATTTCCTAATTGCGCTTGATGCCATTCTTATGCAAGGCTGTGGATCAAGGGAGAGTTTAAACCTGAAGCGAAAAGTCAATGTGTGTTAAGTCAAGAAAATCATGGGTGGTCTTGGTTGATCAATAAGGAACCGGCAGCGACTGTCAGGTCTTGTTATGCACAGATGAAGAGACGCACGCTGAATTGCATGCAAGGAACACACAAATGATTGCAGCGAGAGCAAAGTGTTACTGCTAATCTTATTAAAGGTGGAAGACCTGGTGGTAATGGCGCGCTTAATTGCACCCAGGAAGGCTTTTAGGACACAGAAAATTTCCTTCCATTACGCTGAAGGTGCGAGAACATGCAAATGTCTCATCAATTTGTTTATTTCCTTTGCTCGCTCACTCGTGCACTCATGAAGGGGCTGGTGCTGTAGGATAGAGCGCATTAGCGTGGCGGCCATTTTCGTCAGACGTCACACTCAGGGTGAGACGCTCGAATGCTGGGATAACATGCTGCTATTATCACTAGCAGCAACTGAGAAGATGATGCTAGTGAGAATCTTTCAAGACTAAAAATCATATTTCATATAAATCATAATCATAAAACCCATTAGCAAATGATAGCATTCAACCGCCTTTGCATCCACGATGTTTGTTGATATTTTAGAATACATTTACGCCTCTTCGATTGCATTGCATAGCCTAATACTACGTTATCTAATGATAATGTTAGCTAGGGAATTGTTGAGCGCTAACGTTACGATATGTTGTTTTTTCCTCAAAAGCTGGCCTGATTTCCCTCCAGACTTCCATCGGACTCCCTACATTTATAGGACTTACAGGCTCTACTGAAAATGGGGATGGGTGAGGGCAGAACGCCGAGATGAAAGCTACAAGGCTGGTGGTGGTTGTGGTGGTGGTTTGAGCAAGACAAAGAGGCGTATTAATGAGACGATCCCGCCGTGTTGTTGAAAGGATAAACGTGCGATTCCTGTGGAACCGCACACCTGTGTCCATACGGCCTTGATATAGGCAGAGTGACATGTCGAACGCTAATGAGGGACACATATATCCAGTATGCCTCTCTGTCACATTAGGACACTCATATAGTGGCACGCACTGAGCTGTATAATTCATGTGATGTATGCTCCTTGTGGCAGTCATGCAGTCGTGTGTGTGTGTGTGTGTGTGTGTGTGTGTGTGTGTGTGTGTGTGTAACTCAGGTGGTTAGTGCTGCGACATGCGAGGCCTGTCATCTCTTGTTCACACAGGCAGAAGTAACCCGGGGTTCGTCCACAGACCCTCTGCTGCTCCGACTCGTCTCCCGAGGCAAACATTGACATATTTGTCAGTGTACTTTTCTCACGCGTGCTTCTCTCGCGCATCTCTCCCCCCGTCTCGTTCGTCTTATCGTGCCGAAGATCTCGTGTCACCTCCTAACAAAGCCGATGCGCCATCTCTTAATCACATTGTGCAGATATCAGGATTTGTGTTGGGGTGATGCTGATAGTGATAATGTTGTTGGTTTATCGCTGCGCTGCATCTGCCTGACAGTGACAAGGACACGCCGACACACCCAGTCTTGACTGACAGCACAAAGGGACTCTGCAGAAGTAGCTTCGCAACAGCAGCGGATGAAATATTTACGTAACACACATAGTCAAGCTTGTCACAAAGAACATACACCTATACTAGACTAGACTGCTCCTTCTTCAGCACGTCAGTCTATTTGCATTTTGTATTAGCACAGAGCCACAAAATGCACCATTTTTCTTTACTTTTTTCTCCCCATTGGACTGAGCTTGTGCTTAATAGGATAGGATGGCTAAAGAGATGAGTGCCAGCAAATAGCAGATTTTCTTAGAATAACCTTGACGCCGAGCACCTCTGAAACACTTCCCCTCTGAGCTGATAAAAAGATCCTCTATTCCATTTGATTCATTTCTGAGCCTCGCCGCAACCTAAACACAACACTTGTGAACAAGCACAGCGACACACTCAGACGCAGAGAGACATGCAGCAGCAATCTGACTTTAAGGTGCCAAAGATGAAGTGTGATGTTTTCTCGGATAGCACGGCGTTCCTTCGCACCTGAGTGTAAGGGTGCCAAAGGGTGTGCATCTCAAAAAGCATAAGGAAAATGCACTAAACGATGCATTTGTAAAATAATTCTCCATTTTGTGTCGCACAACAACATCCTCTCACCCCTGTTCATAAGGTAGATTTGAATTAAAACTATGTGAATTAAAGAAAAGATCCATTCAGTAGTTTTCATTTCAGTTTTCTTTCATCATGCCAAAGTGACCCATTGTCCGGATCCTCATTATGAGCAGAATTTAATTTTGAAGCATTCACACCTGTTACATGACCGGATGAGAGCCGCTATGAAGAGACAAGTGCCATCATTGCCTGTGATGGCAAAGCAGGTGCCTACACACTCCTAGAAACGCTGACTCATTTTGAAATGAAGTTGAATTAATTAAGTAGAGTTAGACATCCCTCACTTACTTTTCAAAACTAATTTTGTCGTGCTCTGTCAGAATCTAGGCACGTTTATGTATTAATTCTTAATTTGGATGCCCATAAGACACTGCCGAGGGAGAAGCTATTCTTTCTGGGGTCCACACAGATATAAATCGCATCACAATATAAAACAATTAAACACCCGAGGCAGAAGGAGAACAAAACAAATCAACTACAAACATAAAACAACCCCCCATGAATCAACAGCAATACAATTACTAATGAGAACAAAAGAACCCACAAAGTATGAAAGCAACGCTCCAAACGCTCCAAATTTTACACACTGAAGCATGTTTACAGGTCCTGAGGAGTACTATAGCATATGTTAAAAAAAGTAGTATAAAGCCTATAAAGGGAGTTGCATGTAATCTGGTAAATTACCTTCACAATGTCACTCAGTGGCTAAATAGCATTGTGTGTAATGTAGGCGCCAGGTTTTGAAAAGGAAGAAGACCGCGTGGAATAAAGGAGGTAACAATCAAGACCATAATGAGTCAGTGTCATAGGACTGTAGTGCTGGGCAAGTAGACTGCTTCTCAAAAACCTGGCGACTGCATTACCCACAATGCAAATTAGTGCAAAGTGACAAGACTGGAGGCAATTTTTCAGCTTACATGCAGCTTCCTCTGCAGCCAAAAAAGGCTTGATACTACCTTTTTTTCAGATATACACTCGTACTCCCCAAGTAAGTAAACACAACTTCATCTGTAAAAAATGGTGTAGTAAGCCTTTATTGATCATGTAGTCTGATATTATGAAACAAAACCTGTTTGGCTGGTGTTTCATTCCATTTTTTGTAAGGGCCTTTCTAAAACCAGTTTAGTAATTGTAAAATATGTAATGACTGATGGTAAACTATTACATATTTTCATCCCTCTCTATATAATAGCATTAGCTTTTGAGACAGGGAGGCAGAAACAACAACTCCCTTTTAACTGTACATCGTCAAATACTGTATAGACATAACATACCCTATATTTAAATGCTGTTTTAAATCTAAATCCATAATGTTCCCTTTTTTCAATTATATCTGTGATGAAGTATGGCTTATGGACCCCCTTTAAAAACAAGAGGCTACATCTCAAGCTCTCAAGCAAGAGTATTTTGACCAAAATTGGCACATTTACTGGCTGGAAGTATCATTTCAGAAATAATATATTCACTGTCACATTGATAAGTGACAGCTTCACCACGTACCTCCGATGACATCGGATGCAGCCTGCAGATTTTTTTTAAAATTGTGTTTGACAACATTAATCATTTCTGCCGTTTTGGTGTCAAAGCAGCCAGAGCACAAGTCCAAGTTTTGAAGATTCGAAGCAGCTGTGATGTGCTGTGCGATCGGCGGCGGCGCTCGCGCTCATCTCTGGTTTTGTGCCACCTTTGAGAGTGCGTGCCGTGAATTTGTTTTGCGGAGAGTTTGCCCTGTCAGCATGCCTTCAAGTGTTTTCAGGCTTTGGGGGACAGCCGCTCATTCGCTCCCTAACATGAGTCACATAGTGCATTATCACACATAGCCTGCTAACACGTACAGTACCTACATGCACCCACATGTGCACGGAGACACACATACACACACGTTCACCTGTGCAAACATTCTCACACACACATAGCTGTGAAGCTGTGAGGTTGAGAGGTACTCTCAATCTGCCTCTGCAGTTCTGTGTTTTACACTTTGTTCTCATGTACACTATTTTCTCTATCCACCTTTTCACTTAGTCACAGTGTACCTTTCTCCTTGCCTTTCTGTTCCCGTTGCTTCTCACCTCTTTCCTCATCTCCCATCTTTTCCACCCGTCTCCTCTCATCTCCTTTCTTCTCATATCCTCCCATATCGCCTCCTACTCTCCGCCAACTTCAAGGTTGGTACTGACTCAGTATTCTGCAGGTATGGTGTTTTTAAGGCATCTGAGTTTTTAGGGCGAGAAACGCTCACCGGTGACAAGTAAGAAGAAGGTCCAACACTTACAGTATGGAAGAGAAAGGAAAGGCCGTAAACTGATCTTGACACCTCAGATACACAGATAGTTAGCTGATAGTCTTCATGATGCCAGCTGCTCTTCAAGCCTTCTGGAAGTTGATGTTTAAAAGAGAAGTAAAAGTAAAGTTACACCCGTCGTGATTGTGGAGAAATGGGAGGAAAAGTTAGCAAAAAAAGTTAAAGCCAGTGCAAAGATACATTCAGTGATTTTTTTCATAACACGAGCCCATCAACAACATATTGTTATTACGGATGTTCCCATAGGAATGAATGGACTTCCGGGGTGACTCGCAACCTTTCTCATACGTACGAGGAAAAGGGGCATAAATGTCCCAAACAAATGGCAGCAACCACAAGAAGGGGCTAGGATGAATGTGGAGATTACAGTATTTGTATTAGGCTAGGGAATGACATATATGTGGACACATTTCAATGTATAAAAGTGCCACCTGTGTTGTTTCCCCCTTTATTTTGTCCATTTATGCAAGGATGCTACACTGCTGAGGGTTCACACTTGCAAAAAATCATTTTGCCACAGTCAGCCAACATTTGGAAACTTCTGGCATTTTACACCTGAAAGGCTTAAGACTTTACCTGCAATACACTAGGGCCATATGAAATTGTGAGTGCACACTTTATTCTAAAGGAGATAATAAATGACTTTTCTGTAGCATTTACAGAATTCAGCCAGATGTTATCACAGCAGCCACTTTGGTATTTATGGATCATTTCACTGTGTTAGGAATCTTCCTAAGAAATTTAGTCCTAAGACTATTTGACCTATGTGAACGTGACTATTCAGGTATATCTTTGAATTTAGAGAATAGAACCAACTGTGTGGCAACACAGTGCCCAGACATCCGAAAAGTTTTTGGAGAGTGTGTCTGCTGACCCTTGTTGACAAATGACATGTGGTGCTTGGCAGTTGTCACCATATTTCAGCGGGGACACGCTGTTCCCACAGGGATTCATGAGCTCCATTCACACCAAGCCAGCCTTCACCTTCACTGTCCTGGACCGTGTTACGGGAATGTTGCTGTGCTTACGTAATCTCCTGGCAAAACTAGGTCTTTTCAATCCACCATTAAACTCCCCTCAGTCTCAGTAGGGCATTACACTCACACACACACACGAGGGCACACATATGGACGCACATGTGCGCGCGCACACATATGTATGGGCACATGTGACATATCCCCATCAACCTTTGCTCTCAGTTAGACACACACACATAAACTCTGGCATGCACGCGCACACACATACATTGCATCCCAGCACTCTGGATTAGGTGTACAGATTAGAGATTAGGGCCAGCAGTGGGATTACACAGTGCTCTGCAGCCCCGCCTCCATCATAGATCAGAAGCACCTCTGGCCCTGTCAGAGAGAGAGAGAGAGAGAGAGAGAGAGAGAGAGATGGTGAGGCTTTTATATAGCTGGTATTCATTTCTTAATCCTAAATTAGCGTCTGCAAAATGCCATTACCTCCGAGGATTTCAATTGTCTTTCTGCGCTCAGTCCTCTCTATTATAATTCTCTATTTTCTCAATTCCATCTCTTCCTCCATCTCTCTCCCTCTCTCTCTGTCTCTCTTTCCCACCACTTACGCACAAATCCTGAGGCCATCTTCACAGCAATACCAGCCGCCTCCAGCATCACTCACATTAATCTGAGCTCCCTCTCGATTGTCCCCTTATCACATATTTCCTGACTTGGTCAATTCCGCGGATATGTCTTGATGGGCTCCACAGAGACGGAAGATAAAGTGTGGGTCCACTCAGGGAGAGTCAAACCAACAGAAATTAATCGCCCAACAGGACTGGGTATGTCAGGTGTTTCAGAGAGGAGAAAGGATCTCGAGGATAGATGGCTGAATCTTCCTGGGAATCTGTCTCCTACAGTAGATGGAGTGTTAAAGGATGTGGGTGAGGATTGCCTGAGGACTGTGGTGAGATGGTATATCGATTGCTGATTCACTATCTAGATCCTTGATTTTCTACCTGGGCGTTTGGGACCTCCTGTGGGGTCACAGCTATTTCAGGGTGGACATGAAAAGAAGAATGTGATGGTAGAGTACATATATAAATATACACACACACTGTATATACTGTATGTAATCATCAGAATGTTGTTGTTTTTTTCCTTGTGAAGAGCATTTTCAGGCGCAATTCTAACAGCGAGCGTTACCACGAGGTGAAACGAGGAGTTTAAAAGGTCATGAACTACTGATCTAGATAGATAAATCCAAACTCACGCGTGCAAACTACAAACAAAAAACTCATTTTCCCGTCATTAAAACCCAGCGCTGCTGGTGTGACACGGGGTCCACAGTGATTGCTAAAGAAGCCAGCTGCTTTAGGGACACAGGGACACTGCCCTTTATAAATAAAGTTTAACTTGAACTTGACAGACGTTGCACAGAATCTGCAGACTTTAGCACAGTAGATAGAAGCTTAGTGGGTAGCTTAGTATCTGTTGACAAGGCTGGCACGCAACCAGGCTGCCAGAAGCGTTAGTATCCAGATTCGTTCAGAAGTTGACTTGGCTGCGTCTGTGGTTTATCCAATGAACTGTGTGTTTTCAAGGCTAATAGTAATATCGCTCCCTCAGTGTGTTTTTGACTACAGCCACTGGGGGCTTTCATAATGTTTCATCAGTGCCCCATTTCCTGTTTCACGTCCAGTTTGTCTGTCTCCTTTGTATGTATGTTCTCCCCCCTTTGTAGTGAAATGATCGAAATGTTTTTTATGTTCACTTCTTAGGTGAATGCCGTCATGCCATTTGGGTGCCTTGCCCTGCGAGATGGGCGGACTTACGATAGCATGTCTGATGTCACGGACAAATATGAAATTGGACAAGTCCTCCGAGCGTAAGTATGCGTGCGGCTGTTTTTTCCTCCACTCCCATGTAGAATTCATGGGCATGCTCCTGTATTCCCCAGCGATCCTTATACTCTTCATGAATTATTTCAAATTGAATTTGATCTATTGTCCCTGCAGATTTACTTTGGCATATCAGACAGTTTCACTGAAGGTAATAGCATGAGGCTAGTATGTAACAGACTTAAAGGGGCACTATGTAGGTTTAAAGAAAAAATTCACAATTTTATTATTTGCAAAATCAATGAGGTAATAATGCAAACTCAGAAATATTTATTTTTTTCCATAACTGAATAAACAAGCTGTTCTCAGAGGAAAATAAGGTTCCCAGAACACCGTTTGATGCCAGAAAGGTGACAGGGTCCGCCCGATATAAACAAAGTAAAACAATGCAAAATTGTGTCAGATGGTTTGTTTATTAAGTTTAAAGAAAGATGTTTATTCTCCGTTTGTTTGTTTAGGCAATGAGGATCCTCAAAACTACGTAGTGCACCTTCAAGAGACGTTTCTAGTTAAAACATTTTCAGACCTATTTTCAAAGAGCTGACAGTCGGCTGCTTTGACCGGCCGTCTCCTTCCCCTGAACACCTCTCCTTGACACGCTGGAGGCGCGCGCGCACACACATACACACACACACACACACACACACACACACACACCAATCAGTGTAAGAGGCCATATGGCAACATCGGCATCTGGCCTCAGAGATTTCTGCTCATCTTTTATATAACACACACGCACACACATTAACTCAGAATTAAGTGCACACATTTGCTGTATATGCGCTCATCTTAATTTTTACGGGAACGAGTAAGATAAAGTCACTAAAGGCTGTGGTGAAGATAAAGTATGTGCTTTTTGCTTTGCATGTTACTTTGTGTTCTTTAATTCCTTGGTAGTATTTATTGCGCATGAAAGATTTCATGTGAAATGTTGTAGTTTACTTCTGCCGCACACAGTACTGTATGCCCCAAAGGCTCAAACCCAGACGATGCCCATCTGATGGCAGCAATAGACCCACTTGAGATTTATTATGACCCTTTTATTCTACCCAACGACTCTCCCCCTAATTAAATTCTTTCACTGTGTTTCACCACCACAACAGTCAGTGCACTTTGTCTCCCTAATTTGAATATTATGCTGTGTGTGTCTCTCTCTGTCTCTCTCCAAAACACTTCTTTCATGCTATTACATTATATTTACTTTCTCTGCCTTCCTCTGTCTGTCTGTCCGTCTCTCTATTTCCTTTTTGCTTCTTGCGTAGGAAGGAGTTCTGCGAGCTGTGCCTGGCTAAGGACAGACAAACAGACAAGGTGTTTGTCTGCAAGAAATTCCTCAAGAAAGACGGCAGGAAAGTCCGCAAGGCTGCCAAGAACGAAATCATGATCCTGAAATTGTACGCAGTCAGTCTGTGGACAGATGGGTGTATAACTGATGGGTGGAGAGATGAGATGAGATGAGATGAGATGAGATGAGATGAGAGAATGTTGTCTTACTTTTCTGTTCATATTTCCAGTCACACGATCCACGCAATAACTTCATTTAATGCTGTTAGCTCAAATGTTTGCAACGTCTGCTTTGCACCGATTGGGAAGTGTCTACCCAGCTACAGAGATTTACACCCACATGATCTTCTTTGTACTCAAGATTTTTCAAAAGCCACAGAATGGTTAGCGCCTTTCAGTTTCCTGAGAGACCCTTTTGCTTTTGTGATGTTACAGTCTGTTAACTCTTGCTGCCGTTCCAGGGTCAACCACCCAAACATCCTTCAGCTGATAGACACATTCGAGACCCGGAAAGAATACCTCATCATCCAGGAGTTGTGAGTGTTTCTTTTCTCTTCGTCACTATTTGTTTTCCCCGACAAAGTGTACTCAAGTGCGTGTGTGTCTTAATTGTGCATGTGCCTCCATGTACCAGAACACACGCAGATCAATCAGCTAAAGGGCCTACCCTCTTATTACTGTGTGCTCTGTTGCTCCCCTCAGCAACAGAGGAAGGTGTTAGATTTTATGAGATATTTGCTCTTAGTAACACTCGACATTACTCAGTGCTCCTGAAGCACTGCTTTGCCGTAATAGGGTCTCTACAGAGAATTCCGGATCGATGCGCCAGAGCGGGGCCCGATCTGCATTTGAAAGCATCCAAGCGGAGACGGACTGCACTCAAAGCGATTGCAGTCATCTGTGTACCTGGTGCTTGTTTGCGGCTCACACTTGCTGGAGCAATAGCCCTCCCGCTGCAGGCAATGCGTGATGATCGCACCCATCATTTCTACTCTCTCAGAAGTTAACCAAGTCTTTTCAGAATAATGACCAATAGTATAGCTTTTAATTGCTCAGCAGCGCTAGCTTTAGGCCTGCAGAAGCAGATTGCCGTACTAATGGGCAACAAACACAGGAGCACAGGGCTTTTGATAACTGTGTTACCGAGAGCTCAAAGTGGATTAATGTGCTGCAACATGTGGTGGCAACTTGCACGCACTTTTATTAGTAGATTTGGTGACGTGTGCGCTGATGTCTGTGTGTGTTTGACCACGTGCAGAGCCACAGGAGGAGACGTGTTCGACTGGATACTGGACCAAGGCAATTACACAGAGAGAGACGCCTCCAATGTAATCAGACAAGTACTGGAGGCTGTGGCGTACTTACACTCCCTCAACATAGTTCACAGGAACCTGAAGGTACACGCTCGCTCTCTCTCTCTCTCCCTCTCCTCACTGTGTAAAACGATACGCAATCTTCTAAAAATGCAATCAGATGCATGACAAAGAGCGTCATAAAGTGAGTGGCCGTCTTTTCCGTCACACGTCAGAAAGAAATATCCAGTCAGAGGAAACTCAACTGAGACATTAAAGCAATTCGCTCAGTGCCATCTCAGCTAATGACCCAGCATTTGATACAGTTTTTAGCGAGGGAGTAAAAACTTTCTTTATTGCTTAATGTAATTTCTAGTGATGCACAGAGGGACATGCAGACAGATTCAAATCCTCCCTTCATCAACACATTAGGCTGGGGTTTGCAGCCTCTAATGGGCTTTCGACTCCCCCTACTGGTAGAAGCTGTGATTGTCTCTCAGTCTAAATTGTGTGGACTCAACTCACTGTATGAAATGACATTTTCAGATCAGTGCAGAAATAGACATGGATACATAAAAGCCAATACGCTTCTTTTAATCAAGAATGTGTATTTCTGCCTTTCTCCTCAGCACCCTTCACCTTCAAAAAATGATTATTGAACCTTAATGGTCCCTAGGAGGAAATGTGTCTTTCAGCTTGAAAACAAAACACTTGAATATGAATATGATTTATTAAAAATCTGATAAAATATATAAAACAGACAAAACTGGCTCTTGTAAACAGCATCGCCGTCATCACAAACCACGGACTAAAGATCAGCTGACTCATCTAAAGCATTTAACAGTTTAATGGCAACCTAACACCAATTATCTTTGTGCCCACTAATCTATGTGATGCTTTCTGTTTCCATCAAGACATTACAAATCAGCACAAGTTAAGGTCTTCACTGACTGTACGATCAAGTTGTAGAATAGTTCTCAGCACATTTCTGATTTCTGATTGAATATGAGTTCTGATATTGTATCAGCTCCCATACAGGAGTGTGGCCAGCAGGCAATTTGAGTGGTGATGAAGGAGGGCGTGATCCCTCATGCTTGCAAAATGACTAAAATGCACCCCCCTTGTTAACCTTGACATCCCAACTCTCCATCTCCTAATTTTATAGAGAGTGCAGGGGCAGAAGGGGTGTTTAGTAGCTAGTCTGGTCTGCTTGTATCATTGATCCGTATTCTGAGACTGAGGTTTGTGAAAGTTAGAACCTAAGGCCTCGACCGCGGCTCTGAAATATCAGTAACCCTACCATGCTGTGCATTGATCCATGCACGGCGCTGTCCTTGGTTCTGAAGTAGCCGGCTTGTTTGTGATTGTGCAGTTTTCTCTCAGTCTAGACCTTTAGTCAGGTTTGTTTTTGAGCTACAATATTTTCTAAAATGTATGCTATGAATACTCAATTCCATGTTATATTGTAGCCTTTAGAGTAGCGTCACCTTCATGATCAAGGTGGCAGGTGAACATGGGTGCTTCGGTTTGTGTGTGTTTGATATTATGACATTATTAATTCTGTCCCCTCATTTTGTTTAGCTGGAAAACCTGATGTACTACACAGAAAACAACCACCAAAAAGTAGTGCTACGAGATTTCTACCTGTCCAGGTTTGAGAATGGGCCCATCACAGAGCCTTGTGGGACACCAGAATACCTGGGTAGGATACTTTCTATTGCCCTTTCTTCTGATTTTATACACAACTGCATTCCTTTCGTTCCTTTATTTCCCTTCTTTTTATGTCCATCCATGAGCTTTGTCTGCTTTTGTGAATATAGGCCTGCAGGCGTGCGTTTACCGTTTTTGAGTTCTTCACTTCCTTCTTCCTTTGAAAATTATAATCTGTCAAAGATAAACTGAAATAGTAAAGAAGAAAAAAATACGTGAAAGACACACACACAGAGTTGAAAGCACCTAGCCCTCAACCTCCTCCTCCCACTCCTCCTCTCATTTCACATCCTCTGATCTCCTGTGTACTGTCTCGCTCTCGGCTCTTGGCTCTCAGCTCTCCGCTCTCACTCTACTCTCTGAGGTTTTTGCGAGGACAACTTGGAATGCAGAATTGTGCTTTGGCCTGGTTCTCTACGGTGAAAAAGGTCAGGACAGTTATTCATAATGCTGAGCTGAGTAATTAGACAAATAAATAAGAGAAGGGGATGGACGCACCGATGGGAAAAGACATGAGCAAGGAGGAGGTGCAAGTGGGAGCTCTTGTCTACGAAGTGTAGATTTCTGAATAATGGCCTTTGATGGTTTATAAATGAGAGCTGTGTCCCTCTCACTCTCTCTCTCTCTCTCTCTCTACCTCTTCTCTTCTCCATGCTGTCTCTCAGCTCCTGAAGTGGTGGCTCGTCACCGATATGGTCGTCCTGTGGACTGCTGGGCTGTGGGTGTAATTATGTTCATACTGTGAGTCTCCTTCACTAAATACCAAAACCATAATTCAACAAGCACTATACACAATACAAGCTGACCAGCAGATCAATAATCGCTGTTTGATTTGTAACAGGCACTTCCAGGTGTTGCTTGCATGCTCACAAAATGACTTCCCATTCCTCTGTCTCTTCATGTATGTTTGCCTTTCTGCAGCCTATCAGGTAACCCTCCTTTTTATGATGAGACGGAGGAGGAGAACACAGATTTACACAATCGCATCATCTTCTGTCGCATCGTTGCTGGCGAGTTTGAATTTGATTCTCCGTACTGGGATGACATTTCACCTGCAGGTACATAGCTCCGCCACACGATGGCAATAAATACCCAGTTGAATTTTCTCTCTCTGGCATGAAACATTGAAAGTGTTGGCAGTCAAAAGAAAAGTCTAATATTGTATGTACTTGCGCATTTGTGGGTCAAATTTAAAGGTGACTACTACTACTACTACTTAGATATTAAAGCTGCTGTGAGTGATTTTTTGAGGTTTGGTCAGTAACCCATGTCTCTCCGCCTCCTGCTCATGCAGGGAAAGAGAACATTTTCTGGTATCTCTACCTACTTTATCCAACCAGGGAACACCATAAAGAGGCGGCCCTGTCTGCTCATGAACACGCGGACAGCAGGATCTTCCTGTCTGCTGCTATGTCTGGCTAATACCGCTGCGTGTTCATGTAGTGACATAGGGAGATGGGAGGGAATTGCTACAAACAGCAGGACATTAAGCTAAAAGCGATGACAGCAGCTTTAATCACTTAGCTCCACTACCAAACGCCTAATCATTATGCACGATTTATGACCGACAAACTTTATATTCTCTCTTCTTGCCTAAATTGTTATAAGAAATGATTAGAAGACGTCTTTCCTGTTTCTCTCAGCCAAGGAGCTCGTCTGTAGACTCATGGAGGTGGACCAGATGCTGAGAATCACTGCGCAGGATGCACTTTGGCATGAATGGTAATTGTGTGCACAAGAGTAACATTTTAGCACACATCTACAGGATTTGGCGCTCACTTGCTCACTATCTGTCCTTTGTGCCAGGATTGCAGGAAACGGTGCATCAGAGAAGAACCTAAAAGATGGTGTGTGTGCCCAGTTCGAGAAGAACTTTGCAAAGGCCAAATGGCGGGTATGGATTCACTCTCACTCAATTTCTGTGGCAGTAAATTAAATTGGTGATATATAAGTAAGCAACAAGAGAAAAGGACGGGGAAGGTTAAGTTACACCAGCGGTTATGACTACAGCTGGTTTATTTGTAATGTTGTTTGCACTTAGCATACAACCCTGCAGAGGCTTGTTGTAAATTTGCAAATGATTTGGAGATGATCATAAGGATGTCCCGGAGGTAAGAATGCAGATGACCAACGAAGGAAGAAGTCAAGATGGCAGTGCCAACCTAACACCATAAGTAACAGTTATAACCCTCTTCTCTCTTTCCCCATGTGGTTCCAAGGAGTTAAAGGTATTGTAGTTCATTATGAGGGAGAGTGGAAGGACAGAGCATGGGCAGAAACTCACCTTCTGTCCAGCATGATTCATATATATATAAAAAAAAAGCATTTAAAAGCATCTAATGGCTGAACATCCTCCTTAATTTAAAAGAGATTTCTATTTGTTACGTTATTTAATTAAATCCAGTGAGGCCTTGAGATGTATTGATCATGTTTGGGCAGGTGAAACAACTCCTCATCAGCTCTGTTCCTTCCCACTGTCACTCTGCCTGTCCCAGACGAGATCCATCCACTCTGCCCCACTTTTCTTCATCGGATTAGACCCAGATGTTCAAAGTGGCCCGCTCTGCTCCTTTCTTACTCCTCATCTGCACTAGTCTATCAACCATTGTTTAAAAAAAAACAAGATAATGATCAGCAACAGGGGAAGATGGTTGGTGCATTGCTTGTCTAGTTTTTATATACGTGTGGATAAGGAGAGGCAGATATGGAAAGGATATAAGGGATATAGGCCACTGTGGACTGTTGAACTGCAGTGATTTGAACTCTAAGGCCCTCTGTCATTCCTGTTACGTGAATCCTGGCTCATCGTCCCATACTGTTCCTCAGTGTTACATTCAAGTAAGTCATACTTGAAGCTACTGTATACAGAAGCTGCTCGGTCAAGCCATATTGTATTCAGTGATATCTCTGTGTCCACATGGCTTTTTCACTTCCGGAGAATCAAATCCCTGGTTTAGAAACAACCTCTAAGCTCACAAGTCTCCCCAACTCCTTCAGTGTTCGCGGGTCAAAAGGAGTCCGATGGGTGTAAGAATAAAGGAGAAGGAGATTTACACTTGTCTGGTCATTCACCGTTTCCTGTCAGCGAGCAGTCAAGGAGTGGCTTCGGGAGAGGGAGTCTTGAGATTGATTTAAACCAGGGTATAATCTGTCATAGCTTCCTGGAAGTAAACAACTGGCACTGATCTTACGGCACTGTTCACTTCACACAAACCACATCTCAGCGCTTAGTATGACCAGTCTTGACAGGCTTTTTTGTCAAATGCTTGTCTTTTAAAGCTCATTTTTTTATGCTTTGCCAAAACCAACTGTAGTATCAGTGTTCAATGGATCAATGGATGTTACTGCAAAACACACACACATTGTAAATCGAAAATTCTCTGTTCAATGCAGTCTTTCTCTACTTTTTCTTCTGTGTCTCCTTTGCAGAAAGCGATCCGTGTCACCACCTTCATGCAGCGCTTGAAGAATTCCGAGGCACTGAATGACAGTTCAGCCGAGGTTCAGGGCAGTGAGGAGGCAGGAGATGGTGAGGGGGGTGTGTCCCAGGGGACAAGTGATGAGGGAGACAAAGGGACAAGTGATGGAGGGGTGACTTCAAGTAGCGTGTCTTTAGAGGTTACGGTTGAAAGTACACCTCCAGGTATGGACGAGGAACAGGGGAAGGGTACGTTCGGAGGAAAACATGATGAGAGAAAGATGAGCACAGGCCCATCTGTGGGAGCTTCCCCGTCAGATACTCAAGAGCCCCTCTGTCAATCGAACGCAGTCCCCAAAGTCGCACAGGACCAGCCTGATAAGGTTGGTGCAAAGAAAGCGCCAGGTGATGGAACCAGGAAAATGGCTGCCAATTTGGGTCAAAATAAAGTCGCTCCAGAATCCCCCGTGATGACACCTGACCCCTCCAAGCCGTCAGGCGGTTCTTCGGGCACTAACCTTGACAAAAGCCACACAGTCGCCTCCCCTGAACCCAGCAGCAAACGAAAGATGGCTGCAACGCTCCATGGCCCTCCACCCACAGGCTCTACCGCTGCAACAGCCTTATCCGAGAAAAAGCCAGCTGTGCAGAGGGAGCAGAAGGATGAGACTGACGGGAGCTGGTGTCAGACACAAGTACCCGAGGCAGTGGCAGAGAGGTCAGTCGCGGCCTCAGTCACTCCAGCGATAGGGCCTGGAGCTGGGGTGGATGTAGGACTAGGAGTTAGGTTAAGGGGTGATGGCAGCCCTGTAAGTAGTAGCGATAGGGATGCCAGGAGAACCGACAGACACAGCGCTGAGTTTAGCCTAGCAAGAGTAGGTCCTGCGCCTGGACAGGGTTGTTACACAGTAGGAAGCTCTGCTAGTTTGGGCCGTCATGCCACACCATACAACCCAGACATTGGGACTTTAGGGATGGGGATGGCAGGCAGCTATGGGAGCCCTTACAGCTCCCTGTATACAAGTGGAGGAGGTTTAGGGATGTACGGGACTGGGCTACAGCCTGGAGCAGGCGGAAGCAGTACCACAAGCGATTGGCAAATGGACAGTGTGATTGAGCAGATAGAGAAGCAAATGGCCGCCGTGCTGGAGAAGATTGAGGGAGACATGCCCTCACTGCTAGAGCAAATCAGCGACTGCCCGGCTGAACCACCACGTGCCCGAAGCACACACGCTTCACCTGCCACCTCCCGCGCACGCTCCTCACAACACTCCTCAACTGCGACCTCGTCCACTCCACCACCCCTTCCAACCTCTCCCAGGCCTGCACTACCATCTCTCCCCCGCCTTACTATCCCTCCTCCCTCCTATCCCCCACCCTCCCCACCCACACAATCCCCATCACAGGCTGCGGGAGAGCAGGAAGACAGGGACGGACAGAGGGATGCCGCTCATTCCAGCCAGTCGCCCAGAGCTGGGATGGGCAGGGGGCTATGAAGCAGGTGTCCATGATGCAATGCACAACACCCGGAACACTGGATTTATAGTTTAACCTTGAGGATTTAAAGACTCTGAATCACCCAAAAGTATCATCTACTTTCTCCTCAGAACAAATGTAACCATGCACTGTTGTTTGGTTTGGACGTGTGTTCATATTGAGAATACTACTGAAGAGAAATCTCCCTATGGCATTCAGATTCTCTTATGACAGGACTGTATAGGGAGAAGTTTACTGTATCTCCTTGTATAAGAGCCGCACAAAAGAAAGATTGCAAATCTTTTTCCATCTCAAATCCAGATTGTATGCATGAATGCTCACCGCACAAACCTCCTCATACTGTAATCCAAGCACTCTGCGCAGTTTGCTAATCAAGAATCTACACAAATAAGACCATTGTGGTAAAGTTCTCAGCTGTTCCTGAGAGTTGACATTTGAGGAAGTGTTATGATTTGCATTATTCCCTACAAACTGTATACACTTGTATATATACATACAAAGAACTGGGTTCCTGATTTTTGCTCTACTCCCATGTGGTATACTTCCTCATATCCAAACTGACATGTATGTTTTCCAAAGCATTGCATTATTTTTCATTCCTTTTTATTTGTGTAGCTATTAGTTCTATAGTGTGGCTGCAAAATCATGAGCTTGCAGTCACACAGCTGTACAGAAGTATGTGAAACTGAACTGATCAAGCCTTTCCATTGGCTGCTGCTGGAGATTGTTTTATTATATGGTGTATTTAAACTTGATATGTCACCCAAAGTCTTGCTCCACACCTTTTAGAGAGTTTGAGAACATTCTTTAAATACAAGACATTGTATAAAGGCTTTGCAGTAACACACACACACACACACACACACACACACACACACACACACACACACACACACACACACACACACACACACACACACACACACTATTTCCTCACCTTTTTTTCCCCCCAAGTTTTGACCAAAAGAGTTTGTTTTCATTTCTCTCCAGTTTTGTCACCATATTCATTTGGTAGGTTACTGTTAAATGGACAGTGTTGTCTATATTTGCTCCTTTTTAATCTTGTAAAAAAAACCTGTCTTTCTGAATTTCATTATGCTTTTGGATCTATGTAATACCAGGTTCTGTGCTTTTCTCCTGAAGTCTAGCACCCACAATTCTGTCCCTATGTAAAACTGTGCTGTTTGCAAGTCTTTCAATAAAAGCACAAAAACTATATCTTGATCGTGAGTTGTTTCATGTGACCTTTTAAAAACAATTTCCTCTGAGACATGAAATACAATTACAAGTATGTTTTTTTTTCAGTGAAAGTGTTGAAATAACTTTTATCCAATGATTTCTCGCAGAAGTTTCATGTTGCATCGCTTTGCCTACAAGTCCCATCTGGCCTTGGGTGGAATTCGGATTAGTCCATCGTTGTGAAGACAGGGGTGCTGGAAATCATATTCGTGTTTCTCAACAGTTAACATACGATAACACCGCGTTGCAGTGTGGAAATAAATGAGTTTAACACGCCAGATAATGTTATTGAAATGAAAGATGAATACGAGTATCTACTTATGATGAATCAATCAGATACGCACGTCGGTAAACCCTCCGGACTGGAATGATGGTTGTGCCTGTAACGTGCACATGTTGCTGCTTTGCTTTGCTTTCAACTGAAATAGAGTGAGGGGAAACGGTTCGGGAACAGCCGGGCAGGCAACCGTCCAGCGGAAAAACTCACACTGAGCCCGCCACCCTGACACACTTTTCAGTTTGCAGTCCACGGCCGTGTTGAATTGACACGTTGTTTGTCAGGATTCTTGCTTAAATACAAGCCGATTTTAATACTACAGATCAGGCCGAGTAATATCGGATGTGGTAAGTTCTGCACACTTGTGTAAGCTCCCGTCTTGGTAATGTTAGCCCCAGCTAGTTGGCTAACGTTAGCTAGTTAGCCAACGTAGCGGCACAAGTAGGAAAAAGTCGTTGGGTGGCTAGATAGCTTGAAAGCTAGCGCACACAAGCTAACAACTACGCAGTCGTTTGATCTGCGTTATTGGTAGTCGTTAACGTTACTTGCCGTCGGCTTTCGTAACCATTTCATCTGCCCCTTCGGCTAAGCGTTGCTAACAAGCCAGTGTCACCAAACTGTTGATGTTAAATTGGCATCTGCACATTTTGAGTGCACGAGAGTGCTGTCTTGATAAACGTTCTGTGATAAATAACGTTAACGGTAGCTGGAAAGCTAGTTGGCTACAAACATGAGATGGACGCAGTGTTGAGAGGCAGACACTAGAGCTAGCTAACTTGCACCACGCAGCGTTTTATAGAGTATGATAGAGTAGCAGTCTCAACAGATGTATTTCGGATAACGTTTCGACAGTGCGACAATCGACGTTACCACAGTAACGAGATATTGGCCAGTGTCTCCTCGTAGCTTGTCAAGTTTGGGGGGGAAGCATGTTAACGTGGATGATATTCATACGTCTCACCTCGGACAGAATAGTGGAAATTGTGTTTTTTATCATTTCGAAGCAAGAAGATGAGAAAGGGGATCCCCTCGACATGTGTACCCGAGAATATGCGGCCCACTCGTTTCCAGGGCCTTTGTCATTTGCCAGGCACCCCCTCCCCCAATACTCCTCCTCGGCAAGGAATGCTCACCCCTAACCTCGGTGTGACTGAGGGCCCAGACGCTCAGCATCAATATAGCTAGCAAGTAGCCTACCTAATGTTGTACCTGTCTTAATTATCATTGCATCACACTTGACACGTGATTTGTTTTGCTGAACTCCGGAAAGTGCATCCAAAACCCGAAGTTCCCTAGTCGGCGTTGCAATGAAAACGATGGGTCACACTCTCAACATGTTATTTTCTTTTGTAGTGCATGGAGGCATGTCTGGTGTAAGTTCGGTGCATGCAGTTTAGTTCCACAGCGCGGCGACTTCTCGCTAACCCATCACTGAAACAAAGATGCTGTTGTTGATTGTCTCCATTCACCACCGGTGGACGGGTTTTTTTTGTTTGTTTGTTTTGTTTTTACTTTGATAAATGGGGAAAGAACATTCATTTCCTGCAATTGACTCAGTCACGCACTGTGCAAGCTTTTAATAACAGATGCATGATGCTTCTTTAATGGATTGCTAAAGGTCCTGCAGTTCATTGTACAGTAATATACATGGCATGCATCTTCTGGTAGCAGGGGCGGGATGAATGCGCCGTGGCTTCGGCTTAGCAGCCAATGAGCAGAGCGCCTGGCTGAGCAGCATGCTCGCAGCCACCCTTTCCTGTTGAATATTTCAGCCCATGCGTCACAGCTCCTCCGCCCCTTTCTCCCCATCTGCCATTTTGGTTTTGTTCCCGTCCGCAGTCGCAAAGCCAGCAACGCAATTACATAGAAGAGACTCTCGGCACAACGACATAGTGACTCGACAATATAGTGCAGACCATCCTAATCCCGCATCCCGTTTCTCGTCTTTGTACAACCCGTCGAATTTCCAGCCCATCGATATTACTGACATCTAGACACTGCGGGAGAGGAGCGGGTTCGCATTGGGAAGGGACCGAGAAGGATTATTGGTAAGAAAAGCGATATCAATGGAGCACGAGTGCAATGGCTAGTCTTTCATTTGCAGAAAATCCTCAAAATGAGCGTCAAAGTTGAACCGTGTCTCTTTTCAGGCGCCGAAGCGTCAACCCACAGTATTAGAGGAGCTGTGTTAGCTAGCTGTCAAATTAAACCCGTTGCTATCTTTTGCGAGCAGGTTGTAGAATAGCTACAGCTGCTAGCTTGTAAAGTTGTGTTTCGCACTGGGGGTAATGCAGGCCTAGGCCGAGCTGCTAATGGATCGGCTGGCAGTCTGGTGTTTTCTTGCCTTTAAGTTATTAATGTTACGACTCGGTCTACTTGCCAAATCACTTAACTGATTAGGGGCACGCAACCTGCTTAATCTGTTTGCTCTCGCCGTTGTTAACCGACATTTGAACCACCTTTCTGAAACGTGAAATGCTTTTAAAATGGTTTTGTTACTAGCTATGATTTAGGTTGTGCAAATTAACTACAGTCACGGCTCGGAGCGGGTGGCTCGGTGCTTTGCTGTATCATGCCGGATGCCTTCATTTTCATTTTAGACGAACAGCGGCAGTTCAGGGTACAGGCAAATGTGGATTTTATTTTAAGCCTATTTTGGCCCAACTCATTTTATTAATTTTGAGATGTAGGAGGGTTTATAGACGGTTAGGTTTGACTTTGAAGGTGCAGCTGGATGCGGAAATTGTAGCTGTTCTCGTTTGTCGTGGGGTGGGAATGTGTCCGAGATCCTGCGGCCTGTTTCACTTCCCGAAGTGACTGGGTTTGGTCGGATTATTCCGTTAGGCACAACGCACTTGGATGTTAAATTTTATTAGATATTTTTTCCTGATGAACGCCCTTTTTCTGTCCTCGCACCAGGGATAGTTCCAACGACATTGTATTGTCTGTGTCCACACCTGCAAGCCATCGTGAGGTGTTGCTCCCTTTACCGCAGTGAAGTTTTTAATGATTCAGCTGTTTTTGTTGAAACGATGTTGGCGGTCCTTAAATACCGGTATAATAAACAATGGAAGTACATAAACAAGCCAGCGCTGTCTCTGAGCATGAAAAGAACTGATAATGCTGCTATTCATGTCTCTTCTCAGGCAGTTGGTTTTCTAGCAGGTTTGTGTTTGGCCTGCATCCAGCCCAGCTGCTCCCTAGACTAGAAATCCTCTCTTCAGCATGAAGGGGATTCGATAGCATTTAGCCTGAGCCCTCCTCACAATGGTGCCATAGCTTTGAATTATGTATTTTTCACTTAGCTGAATCTGAATTAAAAGCCATTGTTCCCACAAAATACAAACATGTGCTCACTGTGTTTTTTTTTGTTTTGTTTTGGGGTTTTTTTGTGAGAATTGTTTAATTGTTTTTTTTTTGTTTTTTTCAGAATATATTGTCAACAGTAATTGATGTAAACTTGTGAAGTGAAAATGTAGAGCACTTGCACCAAGTAAGTTTTTCTGCCTTGTATGACCTGCCGCTAACATTGTCCTTCATTGCACAGATGTCCAGCTCGCCGCTGTCCAAGAAGCGTCGCTTGTCAGGAACAGACACGAAGACGGGATCCCACTGCTCCTCCTCTAACTCTGTCAGAACTGATCTGTCCCACACACCTGCCAACGTAAGCACTGACACATATACTTAATATCGCTTTGATAAACTTTATGTTAAACTCATGGCAACCCCTGTTGTGTCTCCCCAGGGCATGGCTAAGAATGGCAATGATGCTGAGATCGATGAAGGCCTGTACTCCAGACAACTGTAAGCATAATCTCTGTAAAAGTATTTATTTTGGGGGGCTGGTTGTAATGCAATGCATAGTTCTAATGATGATACTTTGTCTCTTTTTGTAGTTATGTGTTGGGCCATGAAGCTATGAAGCGCATGCAAAACTCCAATGTCCTTATCTCTGGTATGAGAGGTCTTGGAGTCGAGATTGCCAAAAATGTCATCCTGGGAGGAGTTAGAAGTGTCACTGTGCATGACCAAGGAGTAGCAGAATGGAGGGACCTCTCCTCTCAGGTCTGTGGAAACATGCATGGAGATTCACATTTTACAGTAGATCAAATCATGGTCAGAGGGCTAAGGAAAAACAGCTGTGACATCTGGGTTAAAATTCACACACACACACACACACACACACACACACACACACACACACATATATACATATAAATATAAATATATATATATATATATATATATATATATATATATATATATATATATATATAAATAAATAAATAAATAAATAAATAAATAAATAAATAAATAAATAAATAAATAAATACCTGTTAGTGGCCTAACAAGTAAATTAGGTTCCTAACCTTTAAGTATTCTTATTACTGAGCTAATAAAGCATCATGCATACATTTTAGATGAATGAGATGTGTACATGTTAAAGTCACAATTGCATCGTTTTTGTTTTTTTTTAATGTAAAATAGAATTTGGCTCTGGTGTTATCGATCTGGAAGTTATCAGAAACAAATTCTGATTGGTTCTATTTTACATAATTTTCTTCATCACTTACACCAGTCGCTAAGCCATTGTACTTACAGATTTATCTGGTGTTCCATGGTCTTTAAGCCTTATTCCAAAGTGCAGTGTTCCTCTATCTGTTATGAGTCACTTGTATTGTATTGTTGACATCCAAAAACGAGCACTGCAGCCACCCCCACCCTTGCTAACCATGGACTGACCCAGATTTATCAGTGGGTGGCCTCTCCCTGGGTCATAATCATAGAGGAGCTAAAGCCGGTTTTAGGACATCATTATAGTAGAGAGATTCTTTAGGCCTATCAGCCTGAGACCATGAATTCAGTTGTCCATTTCAAAGAATAGGCACATGAACATGTGAATAGAATGCTCAGGTGTTAAGTCAGGAGGATCAGCAGAGAGCCTTTTGGTGACAGAAATGTATGATTCTGATCAGAGCTGTATGTGAGCTGTGTGTGATCATCTAGTCTGAGTTTAACCTTGTGCACAGAAACATTTCTATTTCAGCCACTGGCATTTGTCCTGGTCTCCTTTTTTATTCAAGCTGATTTGAATAGCCCATTTCTATTTCTGCCACTCACTTGACATCATCCATCTTTTATAGGTGGCGGCCTTGAGTCAGCCAATGACTCTTAAGCAATGTCACAGTAATTTTTTTACACAACAGGCCAGATAATTGTACAGTTGAAGAAAAAGAAATAGAAACTCTGCTAACTGGATAAACCTGACTGTCAGTTTCAGATTTTCTTAAAAAATGACATTCATGCACAGACCTGTTTGAGTTATGCAGCAGCCGTGACGACTCTTAACTTTTTCTGATTCCTTATTTGAATGTCACTGCTGCCAAAAAATACTAAATGTGTAGTTGGCTGTATAGAAACACTAGATTTATCATTGTGCATTAGCCTGACCCAACGGAGGTTTACACTGTTGGATCAATTGACGTCACTACATTTTGTCCATTTCTGCACTAAATGAAGGCTGTGATTACCTCAGTTTTTCAGCCAACAGAATGAAGAGATGGAAATATTTAGACCTTTTTAAGTTTAGGGATTTCACTGAGGGTGGAGAGCTTTCCCAAAATAACCTTCAATCTTAGTACAGACAAATGTCATTTTCAGTTCAATTTGAAAACATGGAGGATGTGGCCTCTATCCTCTCTTATTATCATATTTGGTACTCCATTCTCTGTTATTGGCAGTTATTTGTTTGTTGACTTTGTATCAATTCTTCCCTGACATCTTACATATTTTTGTATGGTCAGTTTTACCTTCGTGAGGAAGATCTGGGCAAGAACAGAGCAGAAGTGAGTCAGACCCGTTTGGCTGAACTCAACAATTACGTCCCCGTGACCGCCTACACTGGAGCCCTCACTGAAGACTACATTACCAAGTTTCAGGTATGACTTTGCTACAGGCATTGAGCACTAGGAGAGGAAAGAACATTCTAAATGTCTCTTTTTGCAACCTAGGTGGTAGTACTGACTAACTCCAGTCTGGAAGAGCAACAGCATATTGGAGAGTTGTGCCACAGCAAAGGACTCAAGCTGATTGTCGCAGACACACGTGGTCTGTTTGGGTAAGATTCTGATCCTCATTAATTTACTGTTCGCATGAAGTGAATACCCCACTTGTCTGTCAGTGTTTTAATTGTATGCTCATATGTTCTATTTTGCAGCCAACTTTTCTGTGACTTTGGTGAGGAGATGGTAGTGTATGACACCAATGGAGAGCAGCCGCTCAGTGCCATGATTTCCATGATCACTAAGGTTAGTCGTTTGATCGAAATAATTTTCTCTGAGCACTTACTACTTTTAAGATTAAGGAGAAGTTTTTATTTTGACCCTAAAAGTTACTCACTCTTGGTCTCTCCAGGACAGTGCAGGGGTTGTGACGTGTCTGGATGAGGCTCGTCATGGCTTTGAGAGTGGAGATTATGTCACCTTCACAGAGGTTCAGGGTATGACAGAGCTCAATGGCTGCCAGCCAGTGGAAATTAAAGTCTTGGGTGAGATCTGTTTTATATTTGGGGAAAAACAAGTTTTGATTAATGTGGTTATGGCTGTTGCAAATTGACATGATTTCATCTCTGTCCAGGTCCCTATACCTTCAGTATCTGTGACACAACTAGCTATACAGATTATGTAAGAGGAGGAATTGTCTCCCAGGTGAAGATGCCCAAGAAGATCGCTTTTGTAAGTGGCTGACAATTTATCCCCATTAAGTTATGTCATGGTGACATGGCAATACTTTAAAAAAAAAAAAAAACTCCAAATCTACCTTTAAAAAAGAAAAAAAAAATTAACCGCCACAGATCAGCAAAATGTCTGTCATCACAATAACGGTGCCACCACATTATCTGCTGCTGTTTTCACCAGTGGATTTTTTTTTTTATGTGAAGTCCAACATCACCATCTTGTATGTCCTTCCTGTGCAGAAATCCATCTCTTCTTCCTTGGCTGAGCCAGAGTTCGTGATGACAGACTTTGCCAAGTTTGATCGTCCAGGACAGTTGCATGTAGGCTTCCAGGCTATCCACGCCTTCCAAAAGAAACACAACCACCTTCCTGCACCTTGGAGCCAGGTAAGCGTCACTCTTACTGGTTTAAATATCACCAATGGCTTAAAGTTTCCGTGGTTTGATTTAATGATTATGGATAACACCCAACTATTTATTTTGTGCCATTAGTCTTTAGTCTTGTTCTGGTGACATTGGGAAACTTGTAAGAAATAGCTTTGGTGTGGGTCTTTTTGAATTAAATATTTTCTAATTCAGACATTGCATCCAAAACAAAAATACCTTTGATTTATAATTAAAAAAAAATAATGATATAAAAACTGTCTTGTTGCTACTCAGTTTTCTTCATTTAAAACTTGTTGTAACATACTGAGCTACATGTATTCCAGGCTGATGGTGAAGAGCTACTGACGTTGGCCAAAGAGGTGAACTCTGCCCTGACGGGGTCAGCCAAAGTGGAACAGTTGGATGAGGCTCTTATCAAAAAGTTGTCATTCGTTGCTGCTGGTGACCTGGCCCCTGTCAATGCCTTCATTGGGGGACTGGCTGCACAGGAAGTGATGAAGGTCAGTCATGTGCTGTTTGGGGATTGAAGTCCTACAGAATCTGTTTCAGTGATTTGTTTGTATTTGATTTTTAAACTGTACTACTGTATACTGCTATTATACTGTAAGTGAAGGAAATAGTTTATCAGTGTTAATGTTATCAATGATCATGTTTGGATGTTTACTCCACTCTAATTTCTCACCCTACTCAGTTTTCTTTGTCACAATGTTTTTAAATATGTGTTAACATGCACTTTGTTCTTTTTAGGCATGCACAGGGAAATTCATGCCCATAATGCAATGGCTGTACTTTGATGCCCTGGAGTGCCTGGCTGAAGAGGAAGGAGTGGTGCTCACAGAGGAAGAGTGCGCCCCGGTTGGTGTTCAGAGCAAATTTCACACTAATGGTTAAGACGGATACACATTATGGTGCCAAACTATGGTGTTAAACCTGTTTATCTGTCTTTTTCTCTTTTTTTCTCCCAGAGGAACAGTCGATACGACGGGCAGATTGCAGTGTTTGGCACCAAGCTGCAGGATTTACTTGGCAAACAGCGCTACTTCCTGGTGAGTTGGCCAATGGAAAACTTTCCAACACCTCCTCTGGCGTCCTGTTGCTAAGGAAGATTTAAAGGATGAGTCCGGTGATGGTGATCAAGTGACAAGATAACAGACGGTTATTTAGTCTGTTTTTCTGATTTGTCAATAGAAATGTAGATAGTACAGCCAGCCTTATCCTTTCACATTCACATGTCTCTGATATTGCCATATTGAATTAATTTTGACCAGATGTACTGCAAGCATGCCCTGTCAACATAATATAATACTTCTGTTTTTCTAGTGACCACTGTAAATGGATGCCGTTTGTTGAATAATGTCGTTAGGTGGTTTATATATAGTACAACTCGCTTTGCTCACTGAGAGGTTTCATCATTCCAGGTTGGAGCAGGTGCCATTGGCTGTGAGCTGTTGAAAAACTTTGCCATGATTGGACTGGCTGGTGGGGAGGGTGAGGTCATTGTGACAGACATGGACACGATCGAAAAGTCTAACCTCAACAGACAGTTCCTCTTCAGACCATCAGATGTTACGGTCAGTCTCATCCCTGCTTATCTGAATCTGTTGGTAGACATAAAGTATGTAGTGCGTATCAGTTAGGCTTTCATTTATTGATTGAATGTGGTATATCTGAGCAGTTACACATATGGACTTCCTGTTCCTTGTCACTCCTGAGTGCACTTAATTTGACTGCTACAGATGGATCATGTCATGGTACAACATTAGATGGAGGCACAGAATGCCTGGAGGTCATTGGCTCATTGTGATACTGTTGGTTACTTTATGTGGTGAGAAATGAAATGCAGTGATATTTCAAAGTACAGATTGATATTGGAATGGTGTCATTGTTCCAATGAAACCGTTTGCCTTAGTTTAGTCAAGGGTAACAATATAACATAAATTGTGGAGGCACACACATCTGATAGACAAATGCAGTAGTAATGATGGTTGGAATGATGTGATAGATGGCACCTTAACATTAAGCAAACCATGCACACAGAGCTACTATTTTAGATGCTAACTACAACAATCTGTCAAGTAATCAAGAAGTATTAACACTGGATCAGTTTCTTTTGTTCAAAATTGTACATTTTCTCCATCAGTTGTAATACTGATGTTAGAAAGAGGTCGTTATTATCATTTGTATTCTATATATGTACACATTTAGATTGCATAATATTATTATTTGCATTATATGTCTCAGTCGAATGTTGCACCATTTATTTAAAAAAAAAACAAAACAAGCATCCTATACATATTAACAATGTAGGGGTTAACTCTTGCATCGAAGTTGTAAATTGACGTCTGTTATTGAAGAATGTGATGGTCTTAGTGGCTAAGATATACTTGTATTTTTTCAGAACAATTTCTTTATAGATTCAATTGTACTACCTTTTTTAATGAGTTATGTCACTGTTTTCTTACTTTAAAATCAGTCGAGGTTTACTTATCTATTTGAAATGATTGGGAAGTTGGTCGTTAAGAACATTTGATAATTTTTGGCAACAGAAAATGAAGAGTGATACAGCTGCTGCTGCAGTGAAGCAGATGAACCCCTCCATCAGGATCACAGGTCACCAGAACAGGGTCGGCCCTGACACAGAGAGGATCTACGATGACGACTTCTTTGAGAGCCTTGACGGAGTAGCCAATGCACTTGACAATGTTGATGCACGTAAGGGATACATCAGTTCAAATTATTTTAAAATGTTTATTTTAAAAAGGGGGAGGCGGGATGAAGAGGATAATAACAACAATAATATGTATGGCCTGCTTTAAGCACTATCTTCTGCCTTGTGTTTGTGCAGGTATGTACATGGATCGGAGGTGTGTTTACTACCGTAAACCCCTGCTGGAGTCCGGTACTCTGGGTACCAAAGGAAATGTCCAGGTTGTAATCCCCTTCCTCACAGAGTCATACAGTTCCAGCCAAGACCCACCTGAGAAGTCCATCCCCATCTGTACCCTGAAGAACTTCCCAAATGCCATTGAACACACACTGCAGGTCAGTAGGCACACAGGCAGGGAGTTGAACAATTTAGAATTGCAGTTATTGATAGCCTTGGTAGTCAAACACACATGTTAAACTCGGTCATACCACTTCATTCTTTATATTTTTTTTTTTGTGTGTTTTTTGTTTGAGCACAATTGACATGCCATGACAACTTTTGGTAAAGTTTTTTCATTCTAACATGAGAATTCTGCTGTAATATCTCAGAATTTTCACGATATGATTTAATGGAGATATTAGTATTTTTATTTGCCAGCCCCAGATGACAACATTAACTCTCTTGGAAAAAGTTAACATTTTACACATTCTACTTGTACTTAAGTGACTTGGGTTTATAATTTGCATCCATAATGTCCTCTCTTCAGTGGGCCCGCGATGAGTTTGAGGGACTTTTCAAACAGCCACCGGAGAATGCCATGCAGTACCTCACGTGAGTTACCTTCCCTGTCATATTTTAAAATGAGCTTGTGACATAACTGTAGTTGGCTGCACATGCATTTCGCTTGTTTCATCATGAAATTTTAGATATAGAAGAGAGTGATTTCTTCTAGCATTAATAGTTGGAGATGTTGATGTTTATGTGAATTTTATTACTGCATCAAAGGGCATGGCATGGTTGACATATTTTTTAGGGTTTTGATATTTGATATATTTGCTGTTTGGGTGCTTTGAACTATATTTAAACTTTGCAGAAATTAAATGCCTAGCTTTAAAGGATCCTGCTAGGTGAACAGCTCCTTGCAGATTTGAAACCAGCTTATGAAATTTATGATCACTGTTGTTGCAGAGATCCAAAGTTCATGGAGCGTACTCTGAAACTTCCTGGAGCTCAGCCTGTTGAGGTGCTGGAGGCCGTTTACAAGAGTATCGTCACAGACTGCCCCCACAGCTGGGCTGACTGTGTAGCCTGGGCACGAAACCACTGGCAGTGTCAGTACAACAACAACATCCGCCAGCTACTGCACAACTTCCCCCCAGAGCAGGTACATATCGTGCTTGCCACCTGATGAATATCACAGTTGTCTTAGAATGCTTGATGTCTTGGATTTCCCCTGATATTTTCATGCCAACTTGAAGTTACCCCATTAAATGTAATTTTTTTTTCTATGTTTCATCAAAATTCTATTTGAACATATATTATTGCCAAGTGATGTATCTGCATGTCGATTTAAGGTCTGTTCAGTACTGAGCAGTGCCAAGTATTGCTCTTGCAGTTATTTAATAATGAAATAACTGGGTGTCAGACAGGAGATTAAATGCACAACTGTTGTTATTGCTGGTGTTTGAGCTTCAGTTCTGATTCCTCCAAAGAATTCAACTCCTCTTGCATTCTTCACATCATATTCAGCGCTCTCAGCCCACTGCAGACACAACACAGCAGTGTGTGTGCACTTATGAAATTGTGTATGTTGTAAAATGTGACACCAAGCATGAAGGGGACTTGAAATGAACTAGCGATGTGTGATTGATGATCTCCTACCTCTTTCGGTTGAGTCAGAGCTTTTTTTTTTTCGTCATAGAGATGCTAGAAGTAGGTTAGGTTAGGGTTAAGGCATTGACTGTTAACCACAATGCTACGGTCCATGGAGACATTTGTTGTTTGTCATTCCCATCTCATTATTTCTGTCATTGTCTAACCCTAACCCCTAACCCTATGCGATTAAGGCATATAATGCCCCAAAACATATTTTTAAATGATAAGATTTGTTGTGGAACAGTTGCTGTAAAATGTACATTTTGGTGTTTTGCATTTTGATGGTGCTAATGATTTACGTGTCTCAGCTCACCAGCTCTGGTGCCCCCTTCTGGTCTGGCCCAAAGAGGTGTCCCCATGCCCTAGAATTCAGCACTAGCAATGTAAGTATGGCTGTCTAATGTGCACCTGCTTGAATGACCACTATCTGCTCTGAACTGTTCCATCCAGTTTTGAAGATAATGACAGAAGTGTGCTTTTTTTTTCCCCTCCCCCCCTAGGAGCTGCACATGGATTACATAATGGCAGCAGCCAACCTGTATGCCCAAACATACGGTCTGCCAGGCAGCAGTGATCGTGCAGGTGTGATCAAGATCTTGCAGGATGTCAAAGTGCCAGTCTTTACTCCTCGTTCAGGGGTTAAAATCCATGTGTCGGATCAGGACTTGCAGAACAGCAATTCCTCTGTTGGTAAGACGAGCAAATCTGTATGTGTACAACAAGGCATCCAAAGTCATAGTTTTTGAAAAGCTTCAGCTATAGAAATGTTTCTGTGTATGATTTACTGTTAACGACCCCGATACAATTTATAAGCTATTATGTATCCTATGAGACACATGCTCAGCGGACCTTTGTTTACAGATGACTCCAGACTGGAGGAGCTGAAGACCCAGCTGCCTTCTGCTGAAACCTTCCAGTTCAAACTCTGCCCAATTGATTTTGAGAAGGTATAGTCTTTCTTCCTAAAACTAAATTACTGTAAGATCTGCTCTTTAATTTTTTTTTTATTCCTGCTGGTCCTTAACATGATCTGGACTGATTGTTGTTCTGTTTGAGTGACTGTGGGGGGGGGCCCTCTGTTGACAGGATGATGACACCAACTTCCACATGGACTTCATTGTAGCAGCATCCAACCTGAGAGCAGAGAACTACGACATTCCCCCCACAGACAGACACAAGGTGGGGGCACACACTTTAGACCTGACATTGACTTTTGAATAAAACCCCCCTTTTTTTTTCTTTTTTTTTTTGGACTCCAGATGCTTCTTCTGCAAGTGTTCTGATCTCTCCCAGAAAGTACCTGCTGAATATGCCAAATAATAATGTCCTTTTCTTTCTTCATTACCATCCAATCCAGAGCAAACTGATAGCTGGCAAGATCATTCCTGCCATCGCCACGACCACAGCTGCAGTGGTGGGCCTGGTGTGCCTGGAACTCATCAAAATTGTCCAAGGACACAAGAAGCTGGAGACATATAAGAATGGCTTCATGAACTTGGCCCTGCCTTTCTTTGCCTTCTCTGAGCCCATCGCTGCTCCCAGACACAAGGTGGGCCTCTTATATTGGTATCACTGTTTCGGTGTCCAAATGTGTCCCCACTGCAGAAAAAATGTTTTGAGCTCCAGTGATGATCCAGCCATGCTAATACTGATGCACCAGGCAGATGCAGTTTGTCTGCCTGGGTGCAAATGAGTTTAACTCACCTTCTCATGCTGATGTGATCAGTGTGTGCTGAGGAGAAAAATCAAAACGAAAATTCACTAGTTTTATGTCTTCTACCTTGCTGTTTACACATTTTCAAAAAGGTCTGCACTAACTGGTTGTGAAGTCTTTCTGTGACTGACATCGTCATTGTCTCATTGTTTTTGCAGTACTACGAAATCGATTGGTCATTGTGGGATCGCTTCGAGGTCACAGGTTTGCAGCCCAATGGGGAGGAAATGACACTCCGACAGTTCCTGGACCACTTTAAAGTACGTTCTCATCAGCTCGTCTCTTCACTGTGCCACCATGCTGTTTCAGATGTACAAGTGACTAAATATTATTGTTCCTCCCTTTTTTCCTTTTGTCAGAATGATCATAAGTTGGAGATCACCATGCTCTCTCAGGGAGTGTCCATGCTCTATTCCTTCTTCATGCCTGCTGCCAAACTGAAAGAGAGACTGGACCTGCCGTGAGTATATATTCTTTACATAAATGCGCATCCTTTTTTTAGTATATACAGTTGGATTGTTTAATTCATTGTCGTCATCGTGTTCCTCTGTGTCCCACAGGATGACAGAGATTGTGACAAAGGTGTCCAAGAAGAAGCTGGGCAAGCATGTGAAAGCCCTTGTGTTCGAGCTATGCTGTAACGATTTGTCAGACGAAGACGTGGAAGTGCCCTATGTCAGATATACCATCCGCTGAGCTCCACACTGAACCCACCCACAGGAGGGTGGGGATGACAGGGGTGGGAGACGGGGGGTGGGTGTTATAAGTGAGGTGTTGAGGGTGGGGATCGATGGGGTGGGTGGGTTGATCCAAGTCGGCTCTATTGGATCAATCAGATTTTTTTTAGGCCTGTGGTTTGTGTAAACCTGTGCCTGAGTGTACATAGCCCCAGTAAGCTGATTTAAGGATACCTGTATGTGTGTTAGGGATCCAGTTGGTGCTCGGCTGTGGGTACAGGGGTGTCACGGGAGGAAAGGAGCATGTATACTGGACCTCCTCAGTAGCAGAACCTCTCCGCTGAGTCCATTTATAAGCCTTAGTGTTCTCTTGACACTCCATTGCCCAGCTAGTGTCCCTCTGAAACATCCCCACACTCTTTACTAGCCTTCAGCACTAGAGGGATCTTTTAATCAAGCCAACTGTCTCCCCTCCACTCTACTTGCTCTCTTCCCCCCTCCGACC
This sequence comes from Acanthopagrus latus, assembly GCF_904848185.1. NCBI lineage: Eukaryota > Metazoa > Chordata > Actinopteri > Spariformes > Sparidae > Acanthopagrus > Acanthopagrus latus. The sequence continues at coordinate 13,095,695 of NC_051045.1, forward strand.
CCTGTCTCGTAGACCTGGTCCCACATTACTGTTTTTTTTGTCAGTTTTTTAAAGATGCACCTCATTAAGTAAAAGATGTTCAGCCAAGAATCCCAGAAATAGTTCGCACGTTTATTGAAAATCCATCAGCCCCCTTGATTCTTCCGAAGGCCCCAAATTTGAGCACCTGAAGACGCATTTAAACCAGAGTCAACAGCCTCTCCAGACTGGAATAATAATCAGAGTATCTCATGCTGGCAGAACAGGTACCCTTGCCGGTTTGAGGCGCCCCTACAACCCACCTCATCCAGCACTCTGTGGCATTGGAGAGGCTCTTGCACATGACATCATTTTTTTTCTCTTTATTTTCTCCTATATTTCACCTGTTGTTAATTTCTATTTTATTTTTTGCGGGTGGGAGGGCGGACAAAGTTTCGGCGCACACACCTTGTAGATCATAAACTGTCTTCTTTCTACTTTGTTAACTCCAAATGACATTACAGTATAAGAACAAGGCAATGAGATGTATCTTGAAATGGGAGCACTTAGTGTGATAGTGAATAAACATGTAAAAACATACCTGACTCTGTGTGGTTATTTGACTTCTTGGAGGGTGGTTTTGGTATAAATGTGATTTAAGTATCTGATTAAATGTGTGTGTGAGTGTGTGGTGTAAAAACAGAACTTAAAGATATTGATGTGTTTTTTCCTGTATATCCTGCCTTTGCTTCTGCTTCTGTCAGAATTCATCAGAATTTTCAATGTAGAGCACATCCAGGAAACGCATTCTGAATCAGCTGAACGCCTACCTGAGTTATTAACATAAGGGCCTAATCAGATATAGCACTCGTTTAAAACTTAAATTATAAATGTAATTTTTTTTTCTCTCGCTTGTGCATCATACTGCATTTTAATTTCGTTGGTCTGGAAAGTGGTGCAAAAGCTGTCAACAGTTTTTTGGGTAATAAGTTTAAACAAACGAGTTTTGAACCCTCCTCCCCTGAGAAGAGCGGATACATGAGTATGTGCAACTCTAAAGGATGTGGTCGATTTGTGAGATGAGGAAGAAAGTGAGGAGGAAGGAGTACATCGAGCTGTGACAAAGCTCCCTGCAAACAACTCGGTGTGTTCATGAAACGGTGGGGGAGAAAAACACTGGCTGTAACCTCGGATTATTTCAAACTTTTCTCACTTTGAGAATGTGTAATGTTGCTGTGAAGATGCACTGAAGAAAGAAGAGAAGATGGAACTGGAGGAGACCGGTGAAAAAAGGACTTCCTGGTATGATACCTAACATTCATCGCTAAGTTCTACCTCGGCGTCACACAGACTGAAATAATGTGGAGAGAGGGATTAACATTCACAGATCAGTTGGTGTAATTTAATTTATCAATCTATTAAATTCTGTCAAAATTAGGTTGTTTGGTGTCAAAAATTGTGGGTTCTTTTGCATTAAAATTCACAATACTGATGTTGCAAAAATGCTGAAACCTACCACTGAACCTGAAACTACATTTTTACTGTATACTTGCACTTACCTGTTGGCTAAAGATCACACTAATAACCATTTTCCTACATAAAACCTACCTCTGCACGGGATCACATATGTTACACTCCATAACCTCATACTTATCTGCAATCCTTGAATAAAAAAAAGACTTTTTCTTCACGAAGAAACAGTCTTAAATTGTTTAAAGTATCTTGAAAAGATCTGAAAAAGTGTTGATTTAAGTGTCAGCTACGTGTAGATAATCTGGTTCAACAGGACTGAATACTTGAATACATTGGAGGCATGAAAGGTATTCTCAGCTCACTGTTATCGAATCTTTTTGCTATTACTGCTCTGTACTCTAATCCATGTCATCTCTACCCTTCTATGAAACCCATACTAACTTGAATCACAGAAAAATCTTCCACAATAAAGTATTCTGATGATTCTGATCGATCATTCAGGCAGAAACTAGCAGGATCACAGGCTGTGTTTAGATGTTACTCAAGTAAAATGACAAATGTGTAATTAAATGGGGTTTTTTTTTGTGTGTGTTTGTCCTTTTTAGGTATGTCTCACCAGGAGAGACAAACTCCATCCCCTGTGACCATGCTGGTGTAAGTCACATCACCTACCTTATTTATTTAACTTGTGGTGTCTAAAGCATGTGGGCACCTTCCAACCCAAAAAGCTCACTTGAATTTCTGCTTTTAGAAGAAGAGAAAACAAGACCCGGGCCCCGAATCTGTGATCAGAATCATGGAGGTGAGAAGCATCGTTTCTCTCTGTCTCTTTTGTAACTAGCGGAAGTTAGTCAACCTTACCTTTGTGACCGCAGTATTGAGTGCAGAGCTGATGAGTTACATGAACGCCGGCGCTCTGCTATGGCGGCTGCAGAAGCTGTCAGACAGCTCAAATCTTGGTTTTTTTAGGTCGCATTTCAAACTCTGTGAATTTCCACTTTTCTTGTTCTGCTGTCTGATCATGTTGTGTAACAGCAGGGACAAGATACACTTTTTTTTTTTTTTACTGCCGGTATTTAAACGTGTCTCACTCAGACTGTACAGCTGATGTGGTTAGTGTGTCAAAAGCAGGCAGACATCTTGTGTTTTACTACAGAGGCACAGTTTCAGCCTTCTTCCTCTTTGAAAGTGTCACACAGGAAATGAGAGATCTGCACCGTGCACCATCTCAGCCCTCTCCACGTCTCTCTCACGCTCTTTCCACTTTCCTGAAGTGTCTTGTGTGTGTCTCTCTCTCCTCTCAAGAGGCACGCTTCTAACTAACTCTGTTATGTGGCCTCCACTTTCTTGCCAGGATGAAGAGGAAGATGAGGAGGGTGAAATGATGTGCGACCACATGAAGGATTCAGAGGTGACTGTTCCTCTTTTGCAGAGGCCCTGATGTGTAGTTTTCTGATGTAAAAAAAAAAAATCAGGCCAGTGAAAGTCTAATGAATGACCCACTTTGATGAGCTTGTGTGCCATTTTTGGTTGTTGGTGGTGTTGTTGTTTGTTCAGTCTTATGTCTGTTTTAATTCAAGGAGCCCAGTAACAAAAGGGTCAAACCTGTGGGGAAGTCCAACAGCCTCACAGGTGTCATAACCCCAGTGAAGACCCCCGCTCTCAAACGCATCGGACAGTCTATTTCGGTAACAGTGCACAAACACACTCGCGCACCTGTTGCCATTCAAATAACTCTAATGTGCAGATGTTCAACCACCCTGCCCCCCATTTTTTCTCTTTTTTTTCACAGCGCTCGATCAGTTTTCGCACGGAGGCTCGACCTTTGCCCCCGGCCGCCCTGCGCCCCCGCTCAAAGGCCTCATCGTTTCCACGCCGACGCAACAGCCAGTGCTGGAGTGACACGGTGGAGAGTCACGACCTCACTGTGAAGGAGATCAAACGTCAAGAGGTGAGATGGACGACTAATTTAGCGTCCTTCAGCTGCACAGAAAAGAACTTCTCGAACAAGATGCAGTGTGTTCTGGGGATATCTGGGTCAGGCTGCGGTGCTGTGGGGCTGTGGTTTGCAGTGTGTGCAGGGTGATTAGTGTTATGCACTATTTCTCTGAAGCCGTTCTACACGGCGATTATGAAAGAGGATGTGAGCTGGCACTGCAGGCTCAACTTCCCCAGTTGAACAATCAGCTGTAAAAAAAAACCCCAAAAAAACTGCCAGTATGTGTATTTCACATCAAATTGCACGCGTGTTTGCATCCACGTTTGGTGTTTTTAACATGTTCAAATTCTCCTGCAGGTGATTTATGAGCTGACTCAGGGAGAGAGACAACTCATCGATGACCTCAGTCTGGTCAAGAAGGTGCTTTTTTTTTCCCCAACCACCAACACCACTGCCACTCTGTTCTGCATGTGCAAGTCGAATGTGTCACAAAGTGCCATTTCACCTCCAGATGCCAGTTTCCCACGTTTCTTTCTGCAGTGCATTTATATTCTTTCCTGACCTTTGCCCCCAGGTGTACTATGAGCCCATGCTGAAGCTGGACATCATGACGGAGAGCGAGCTTGGACAGATCTTTGGGACACTGGACTCCCTCATTCCTCTCCATCAAGGTAAACACTCATTAATAGTGTACGAGGCAAGTACGGATGAACGGTGGTGGAAGAAGTGTTCAGATCCTTTGCGTGAGTGAAAAAAAAAAACTGGGAAAACACTCAAAATTATGCATTAAAAAAGTATGTAATCAGCAAAAGTGTAGTTCTAGTATAAAAAATAGAAGAATCTATAGCACAGTTAAATCTTCCCTGTCAGTGTTTTACCATCATACAGTATCTGATGTTTATGGATTAGTATTAAAGCTGTATTAATGTGTATTTTGCATTGTATTACTGTAAATGTTTCAGATTTAACTCATTTTAACTACTTTTTTCATACAGTCGGGTAGTTTAATCAACATCAATGCATCATATTCTATAAGGTCATAATAATATTTAGAGTGTCTCTAAAAACAAAACTTTTCTTGAGCTTAGTTTTCAGCTTTTTTGACAATGCATTTTGCAGCTAGTCCAAGATGGATTTAAAATGTTTTGGGGTTTTTTTTTTTTTAGCTTAATGATGCAATATGTATGAATTCTAGTGGAAAATGTCACAAAAAATTGCTAAAATGATCAACAGACTGTGAAGAAAGAAACTGTCTTGATGTTACGACATCTTCGTTCTTGTATTGTGACGCAGATTTTTCTACTGAAGTTAGCGTGCTAACCAGCTAGCCGCAGCCCATCTCGGTCCAAACACATACATCGCTGCATGGCTAACTGAACGATAGCTTCAGTTTGTGGTTAGTCTGGGGATATTCTGAGCCTTAGATTTTTTTTTTTTTTTTTTGACTGAATTTCAACAAGGCACCAATTCTTACATACGGACCTTTAAGAAGTAGGCACATTCTCCCAGGATGATAATGAACACTACGATCCTTTAGTCATAAAGTAGTTCTCAGTGAACAGAAGGTTAGGAAAAGTCTTATTCTGAAGAGTAGAAAAGTATTAAAAGTAGTAAATATTTGCCTCCAAAATGTAGTGGAGCACTATAAAGTAGCTTAAAATTGAAATACTCAAGCACCTCAAATATATACTTATTTTCACCACTGTTGCTAAGTGTATTAGACACTATGATTAGTTGAGTCCCAGTGTAATTAAAAAGAACATTAAAATGTGTTATTGCAGTGTAAAAATACCCCCAAATCATACATGTGGGAAAGTGAAGATGTCATGTTCAAATATAACTTTGGTAAAAGTGAAAGTCACCTATACGACAGTACTTAAGCAAAAGATTAATTTGCCACAAAAACGAATGTGTAAAGCCTCACGAGGAGAATTCACGTTAATTCATTCACTTTCTATGTTTCCATATTATAACTGAGTGTGCTGATGTCATGTCTTTTTTTAACTTAAGGAAGTTGAGTTGAATTTGCCAACGCCGTCTCCGAGATGTAGTAACTCTGGCATTCGGTCAGCAAAAATCAGTACGAGTCCAACACTTGTGTCTGTGTTTTCCTGCCAGATCTTCTGGGTCGTCTCGAGCGTCTGAGGGGATCGGAGAAGACGGTGGGAGAGGTGGGGCCCACTCTCATGAACTGGGTGAGCCTCTCCGTGAAAACTAAGAGAAAACTTGGAGAGAAGAAGAGAACAGGGCACAACCCACCTTCACTCTCTCCAGTTCCACTAGTTCCTCTATTATGTTCCTCTCTTGAACAGAGCGACGGAGTTCGGCGTGTGCGCATCTCCGCTTATGTTTGGCTCATTTGCTCCTCCTCCTTCTCCCCTGCAGTTTCCTTGCCTGGAGGCCTACGTTACATACTGCTGTAACCAGGTGGGGGCTAAAGCCCTGCTGGACCAGAAGAAGCTGGAGAAGAGGGTGGAGCACTTCTTGCGCCTGTGTCAGGAGTCTTCGTTCAGCAGGAAACTGGACCTGTGGAACTTCCTGGATCTCCCTCGGAGCCGTTTGGTCAAATACCCCCTGCTGCTGAAAGAGATACAGAAGTGCACACCTGCAGACCACCCGGACGAGGACACGCTGCCTGATGCTGTGAGTTGCTGTCACACAGAGACTTGCAGACTCTGACATAAAACGTTAAACAAGACCATTCTATTATTTCTAAAGGGTTAGACCCTAACCCTTGATTTAAATAGACCTGGGTTTCCTTTAAATTGTCTTTATGATAACCATCATTAATAAAAAGTAAATCTGTAGTTAATTTAACTCTTGTTAGGTTATTTCACTGATACCAAACAATGGAACATTAATAATACCATTACAAGTGTTGTAAAAATCAGTTGCAACTTTACATTGAACACCCACTTAATAAATAGTTTATAAGGCATTTCATCAATTTTTTTTTAACTCTAAACTAAAGTTTAATTAGCTGTAAATTAATTACTCATGAATGATAATGATTTTTTACCACACTTGCTAATATATTATTTCATCTTCAGTGAAACATCTGATTTCTCAACTCTGTTTCTCATTTTCAAAACCTAACCAGTGGTCAGATTTTTATTGCCAGGCCTGTAACAATTTGTCCAAATTTATGTGGGCGCTACAAACGAAACTTGCGTCACAATGTTATGTGTTGCAAACTTGCATGTTGAAGTAAACATGTGTGTAACGCTGCCCTCTCACTGAAGCTACATAGTGCAGAGACAAGTGACAGACAGAGTGACTGAAACAGAGACCACATTCATCTTATCACAAGACACTGTGCCATCAACATTATTCTAAAGCATTTTTTTTAAGGTAGAAAAGTAAACGGAATGTGTCTTTAATCAATACTCAATAGATATTGGAAAGTGTTTTCTTATTATGGAGTCCATTAGCCTGCAAGCGTGGAAAGTCCAGACATTCGGCTTTAGGTAATATTATGTTTCACACCGGTGCCTCAATATGCAGCAAGAGATCCTTTTCTCATGAAAGATAAACTTCAGTAGCTCGTGATCCCTTGATGTCACATTATATTAAATATCATTCAAGCTCATATTTGAACCAAGAAGCTATCAAGCTACATACTAAATGTTCACATAGATTTATCTTAAATATAGGGTATGAGTCGTGTCCCAGTTATCTTTTAACTCTGAGATGTGCGTTGTGAGGAGATGAGACACTTTCTTCATCACTGAAGGGCCACGTGCAAAACATCGTGTCACTCTTTGCTCTGCTCAGTTGGAGCTGATCCAGAGCATCGTGGCGGAGGTGAACAAGAAGACAGGCGAGGCGGAGTGTCAGTTCTACAGGCGGGGTCTCAGCTACCTTGAAGAGAGTCAGAGACTACCAGAGATCCAGCAGTCCCGCTTCCTCTACTGCCACGGAGAGCTCAAGAACAACAAGGGCCAGGTAATAGGTTCTCTGTTGTTGTTGTTGATTGCCCTTTGAGGGCTTCACCCCAAGTCTTAGATTTGTTTCTGTCTCAACTGAAGAGGGTCAAATCTTCCACAACACAGTGGATCCTGAAATACTGACAGTTATGGGACCTCTCTGCCACCATGCAGATTGTGAGGCCCTTTATATGAGCGCTTTACCACCCTGTGTTTAGGAAGAGCACTTTGTATCATCACCTTGTATAGTAACTGTCACGTCTATATCATTTCTAAAACTTGTTTTGTGAATGACGGATGATATTTTGTGGTAAACGTTCTCGTAAAGCAGTACTTCTCACCCTGTGTGTGTGTCATCTGTTAGCGGCTGCACGTCTTCCTGTTCGAGCTGGCTTTGGTGCTGAGCAGGCCCGCTGAAGAGAGAGACGGATTTCAGGTGTTCAACGTGTACAGACAGCCTCTGCCCAATGCCCTCATCAACCTGGAGGAGATCCCAGACGGAGAGGCAGCGGGAGGAGGCACTTTCAGGGGAGCCTTCACTGGAGGGAATGATAAAGGTAACATCTATATAGTCATTGATACATGATATTGATATATCATGATACTGACCTTTTTTTTCTTTCAATTAATAGATTAAGCCATGATGGATGAAAACATAATGAAAAATGGCAAATATATAATATCACAAATATTCTATTTATGATTACACAAAAATGATGAAAAGCAGCAATTTCTCAAATTTTCTTCTTCGATGCCAAAGAATTGTAAAGTATTATAAATAATCAAATCTGCAAGTAAAGTAACCAATGGCTAAAGTTATCAAATTCACGTATTAGAGTAAACAGTTCAATATTTGCCTCTGAATTTTAGTGGAGTGAAAGTATAATGTACACATTTGTACAATAGTTTCATCAAATACTTATACTTAATTATTTACATTTCATCACTAGTCATATTAAATTCTGACCGTTTGATAACACTTTATGATAACCATTATTCCTGAATGGTAATTGTAAGGATAATGACACTTATAGCTAATAGTTATTTCAGTGTTTACAAACAAATATTATAAAACATTCCTTAAGCAGTTGTTAAGATTTGTAAACACTGGTTGCAACTTTACAATTAACAATTGCGTAATAAATGGTTTATAAAGCATGTTGTTGTTTGCTAACTTTGTTGATTTGTTCATTTATAAATGTAACATTTATTAATAATAATTGTTTAGCTACAAATGTGTATCAGTTCCAAATGTGAACCATTCTCCTTGATTACTAATGATCTGTGTAACCAGCCCTGAGCAGCCATATCAGTCAATCAAAGTCTCTATCATCCTATAAATGGCTTTGACAATTACTGAATTATCAGAACAGCTAACGATGACGGTAAAATCCAGTATACATTCTTTATTATTGCGTTCATGACGTGCATACTTTATGCCTCCCCTTCCCTGTTGCTTGGTGAAGTGAGGGATAAAGGTGTTACTGTACCTCCAGGCTCAAACTGAGAGAGAGTCATGCAACTCCAGCTCATTAGCTGAAGTGAAACTCACCCCTTCCTTCCCCTCTTTCTCTCTCCGTCTCGCAGTGAGGAACTGTTTCCGTGTGAGCAGCAGAGGACGCTCCAAACTCCACCCGTATTGTCTGCAGGCCAACGACTCCTTCAGCAAGCAGCAGTGGATCACCTGTCTGCGCCAGGCCATCGTGCACTCGCGAGACAAGATGGCTCAGACCAGCCAGTCGCAGCTCTCCCCTCACGCCGATCCCGCCCTGTATCACATAGCCGAGCTCAGCCTCAGCTCGGACACAGAAATGGCAGACCATACCAGTCGCTGACTGTTGGATTGATCAGCAGGAGATCCTGGGGATTTTCTATACATTTGTACATTGATATAAGAGAAAATGAGAGACTATCTGTGAGAGATGATTGTGCTTAGACACACACAAGGATGATATTGTTTTCATGCATTTTTCTGATGGATTGTGTGATTGTGGTGATCTGTGCTGTGCGTCCTGGGGACAGTATTACTGAATGTAAATGTAAAATGTTTCATTGTTTTTTTTTTTGTTGTTGTTGTTTTTTTTGTTTTTTTTAATAAACTGACACTTGGAAGTTTGTTGTGTTACCCTTGGCAAAGTACACAAAGACAGGTCTAAGTATAGCCAACAAGATCCACAAAGAAAAGATTAGTGACGATTATCCTCCCTCTCTCTCCGCCTTTCTCTCTCCCTCGGACTCTCTCTGACACCGGTGACAGTGCAGGAGACAGAGGTAGACTTTCAGCTCCGGCCCACAGACACACAGTGAAACAGTAGACCTCCCCCTTATGCATTTTTAACAGCTCAGCAAGTGATGGGAACAGTTTGGTTAGGACACTTTGTCCACAGACAGAGTGACCCAAGTGATCAGGTGAGTCCAAACCGTTCTGTTTGTTCGCTATTGCTCTGCTGTATTTATCAGGCATCATGTGCAAACTAACTTTGTTTGCAGGATTATTTCCCTGTAACGCCAACCAGTTTTGGCTTTGGTAACATCTCAGCGCACTGGCTGTGATACTGCCGTGCTCTTTTTATAGCTTCAATTCTTGACTCTTTGATGAATGATCACTTCATGTGAGATCTACAAAAATCTCATTCTTTTTTTTGTGTAAATGTGCGCCCTCAAGTTTTCTTGTTAACGTCAGGATCATTGAGATCTATTTCAGACCTTGACTCTCCGAGCTGTCGTGCTCGCTGTAATTACGAGAGAGAATTACAACTTGATCTATTCAAGATAAGGATTTACCTTAAAGGGATACCCAATCACAAATTAATCCTCTTCTTTTTCCCCTCAGCTCTGAATAACAATCCTCGCCATTTTTCCTGGAAAAGAGAGGATCAATCATCTTTTTCTTTTTTTTAATTCATCTATTTATTTTTTTTAAAGTGGACTCTTTCTGTCAGGCATTGTATGAACCGCCCTCACAATTTGCTCACTTTGACCCTGCATTTGAAAAAACTGAGGTTCCAGTCCGTGGGTGCGAACCACCTGGCTTTCACCCCTTTGAGAGGACCTTCGATCCATAGGCACTTCTGAGGTTTACCAGTAAAGACAGGATGCCTGGAGCCAGTGGCGTCAACGTGGAGGGCTCGTGTGAGGCCCTGTGTCGGACCCTGGTGTCTCAGAACGGCCTCCAGAGAGAGACGGCCGACATCTCCCAGTCTGTCCTCTACACCTCGCTGATGGGCCTGCTGCTGGTCGCTGACAACGAGGTGTGCAAAACACAAGTGTGATTTGTGCTCTAACCTTCAAATCTGGTCGTCTTGAAAGTGTGTTCCTTCGTGTAGAATTAATGGGACGCTCGTGAGACAAACATAAACACAGACAGAGGAATTAAGGGAGAGAGCACATCGACACACACGTGTTTCAGCACCTGTCAGCACTCCTTGGTCGGTAATAGGATGAATGCTCGAGGCTGACCTCCTTTTGGCCTGTCTTGTTATGTTAATGAGATAAGAAGACTAAATCTGTCCCACTGATGCTGTACACACACACACACACACACACACACACACACACACACACACTGACATTGCAGGGTTAAGGCAGAAAGACAGTGACACATCGTCCAGACACAGCCAGGGGTCAAATAGTAGGGCACGCCCGCAGGGCCACGCTGTATACTGTACTGTACATGCAGATGTGAGTAAATCGCTTCCTGTGTTGTCTTTGTTTTCCAGAAAGAGCAGCTCACCATAGGAAGTGGGAGAGTTGGCCTTAGAAACATAGGGAACACGGTAAGTGTTTAAACGACGCGGGACCTGCTTTAAAGGATGAGTTCACCCATACATTTTTATTTCAGTCGGTATCTACTCACCCTCACGCTGACGGAAAGTTGCACAAAGTTTTGTAGTCCACAAATAATTTCTGGAGCCTCACAGAAAAAACGGCATCGCAGCACTGTCCTGAACAACTGAAGCGGGGACTTCTTTTAAAACAACCCCAACAGAAATGACTCCACACAGCTCATCCAGCATAATCTGAGTCTTAGAAGCCACAAGTTCTTTCAATGGATTTGAAAAGACAGTATTTACTCCTTGGACGCGTGGTCAGCCTTGTGCACCGACTTCAGAGGGGGCGCACGCTAACAGCTGCAGTGAAGATTTTGTAAAAGAACATTTTTTCCAATCAATTTGGGATCTCGGTGCTCGAGGAAACTTGAATTGAGCCATATTATGTCCTCATCTACTACAGTTGTTTAGGAGAATGTTGCAATGCTGTTTTGCTGTGAAGCTCCAGAAATGTTTTGTCGACCTCAAACTTCACATGACTTTCAATCCAAAGGGGGCCGATTAAATAAGGATAAACATTTTTGGGTGAACTTTGCTTTAAACAACATTCTTTGAAGAAAATGCAACACGCTCACCTCCTCTACGCTTTGTCTCCGTAGTGTTTCCTGAATGCAGTAGTCCAGTGTTTGTCTCACACATGTGGCCTGCGGGACTACTGCCTCCTGAAGCTCTATGAGCAGGAGAAGTTCTCCAAGGAGGACGCTAAGCTCACTGAAGGTATGTTCCTATCTCCCGCGGTACCCTCCTCTTCCTTTTATTTATTTATTTATTTTTTCTCATCCCTCCTCATCTTTCTGTGCCAGCCTTCTCTCAGGTGCTGTTGGGCCTTTGGAACGAAAACGAAGGGGACACAGTTGTGAACCCACGACAGTTTTACAACTTCTTTAAAGAAGCTGTGCCATACTTCAGTGGTTACAGGTGAGAATATAGATGATGGATTTGTTTTCCTCCACGCATCCTCCATTGAAACGTTTGTGTGGGCAACATCATTGCTGTGCATCGGCTAGAGCAGTGCCGGATTGCTTTGCTTTCTCAAGAACCCTTCATTCAAACTACTTCATTCTAGACACTGCACTTCCTTAGGACCCCGGCAATACTCCTGCCAAGTGTGAAGTCCATTTGGTGAACGGTTGTTGAGAAGCTCAAAACACAGACAGACAGAGATTCCTTCGATTTTAGTTACGCATTTATTTGATTTATTCAACACAAGACAAAATCATCCTCCTGAGGACGTGAACTATGTCAATTAATTTTCCACTTTCCCACGTGTACAAATGCTGTTTTTTTGTTGATTTGTATAGAAATAGCTGCCTGTAGCACTGACATGAAGAGAAAATCTTCCCCTGTCTCTGTATTTGACCCAGTCAACAGGACGCACAGGAGTTCCTCAGGTTCCTTTTGGACAAGCTGCACACGGAAATCAACCGCAAACCCAATGTGCGACGAACAGGGAAGGAGACTGAACAAAAGTTCACCAGATTTAGGTGTGTGTGTGTGTGTGTGTGTGTGTGTGTGTGTGTGTGTGTGTGTGTGTGTGTGTGTGTTTGTGTGGAAAAGATTTAATATTGAAGCCTTTACAACCTTGATGTGACTTCAGTTGTTTTCTCATCTTTTGTCCTCGCCTAGGATTTCCGAGGAGGCGGCAGCCATGTGGAAGAAGCACTTGGAGAGAGATGACAGCAGAATAGTAGGTGAGGAAAGCAAATCCAGTCGTGGTGACCCGTCGGTCTGATCTGTAGATCCACTGATGATTCTCGCCACCCGTCTCTCACAGACCTGTTCTCGGGCCAGCTGCGGAGCTCGCTGCACTGCTCGGTGTGCTCCCACTACTCCAACACATTCGATGTGTTCTGTGATCTGTCGCTGCCCATCCCCAAGAGGAGCTCTGGCGGCGAGGTCACGCTGAGGGAGTGTCTGGACCTCTTCTCTCAGGAGGAGAAACTGGACAAGGAGAATTCCCCAGTGAGTAAACACAGAATGTGACAAACTAGTGGATTATGATACAATAATGGTTTCTAAGTTTAGGGTCAAAGATGTGTTGAAAAGTGTTATCAGTAAAGAAACTATTTTTTCTGAATGAGAAGTATCTTGTTATGGTGATGAGATAGTAAGAGCCCAAACAATATTACAATTGTTATGTAATATATGGTGATCAGAACTATAATAGAAAATTGCAGTGGATCACACACACATCAATTTTCCCGCAGTTGTAATTCATTTACATTCTGTTTTTTGGCCTAGTTTGTTATGTACAAAAGATCTTTGCAATGTAATTGATGTGTGTATTTGTGTGTTTCAGATGTGTGAGAGGTGTAACAGGCATACAGAGTGCACCAAGCGGCTGTCCATCCAAAGGTTTCCCCAGGTTATCGTGATCCGTATCCTTGGCAACAAACTCTTTTAGAAACCTATTGAAAAAAGATGTCTTTCAGTGCAGTTATGATGATAATGCTTAACCGTCTCCATCAGATCTGAATCGTTTCACAATGACACGGTGGTCAATCAGTAAAAGCACGGTGTACGTGTCCTTCCCACTCACTAACCTGGACCTTGGGCCTTATGGACCCATCGACTGTGGTAAGAACAAACAAACCTTTCTTTCTTTCTTTCTTTCTTTCTTTCTTTCTTTCTTTCTTTCTTTCTTTCTTTCTTTCTTTCTTCAGATTTTATCCTTGTAATTTCTCATGTATACCACCAGTATTTGTCTTTTTACGTTGAAAAATTAAATGTGCAGGTGAGGTTAAAGATACACAGGCCTGTGAAGGCCTTAAAAAGAAAGAAAAGGAGTTGGTGGAAGAAATCATTTTAACATTCTGACCCCACTAGATAGATTCAACAAGATTTTCTAAAGATGGTATTGTAGAGTTTTAGTTCAACAGTTGACAGTTAAGTCAACCATTGAAATAAAAAGACATGGAGCTGTGAGATGTGAAAGTTGAGGACAAGGTCCCCTGCAGTACTTGAACCATGGATGTTATAGTTGTTTTAACGGCATGTTGGTAACAAGTAGTTTATGCCATGACGTGCAAACTTGGAATGCTGAAACAACATAGTTCTGGAGAATGGAATGGAGTCATTGTGTATGTCCCAACAGGCCCAGTGCTGTATGACTTGTATGCAATCTGTAACCACGCTGGGACTGTGAACATGGGCCACTACACCGCCTGCTGTTCAGATGAAAATGGATGGTGCTTCTACAATGACTCCAGGTGAGACTTGCCCTGCACATGAGTTTAATAATAGTGATTTCTAATATGCAACTTTCTACACACTCCATGCTATAGACCGAATGTTTTGTGTATTTATCATTTGTATTGAGATCCTTTCTATATAAACCTGGAGCTGTTTCTCATGATAACTCTCCATCTACCCACATACAGTGTGACTCCAGTCTCAGAGAACCAGCTTCAGACCAATCAAGCCTATGTGCTATTCTACCAGCGCAGCAACAGCACCACTACCACCAACGCAAGGAAATAGACCAGAGACTGGCTGAGCCAGGCAGCCAATCAGATTAACTTTACCTCCAGTGTCCATAGAAACAAATAGAAGCAGCAGTGCTGCCATCTATGAACTTCTGTATGAGCTCAAATGAACTCTGAGGAGGAGAGAGGAGCTCCGTCACTTTAAGTGGGCTTGAAGAGCTGATCTTCCCTCCTAAATCATGGAAAAGCTTTTGAAGAGTCACGGCATGAAAGCTGGGACGGCTCTTAGACGGACTGTAGCCTTACAAGTCTCTGTGTCCTCAGGCAGCAGTGAGTGGGATACTTGCACATTATGCAGAGCTCTCAATGTGAGATGGTCATGATTCTTCTTCCTACCAAACCCAAATGTGCAAAAACAAATCTTGGGTGTAATAGCAATATGGCAATATTTCATTACTCGGTTGTCCTACTCAAATTCTCTGACTTTATTTTACTTTCAAACTTGAATTTAAAAATAGTAATAGCCTAACTATCTATGCAGACTTATTTTATTTTTATTTTTTTTTATCTTTATAACTCACCACAGGGATAGTCACCATTAAAAGCTGAAAATATGAAAATGAGCTATATGTTCCATCTAAGTGAATTATAATTTCTCTCTTTCTCTCTCCCTATATATCCCTATTCATATCTGTATGTTTATTTATTTTTTACATTTGCGTCTACTTTTATTGTATATATGGACAAATTGCACTGCTGAATGTATTGCATTGTTGACATTTGAATCAGTCAATAAATGAACAAGCAACAAGTCAGTCTATTATTATTCTTATTATTATTGCTGTTGTTGTTGTTGTTTTGTTGTTATTATTATTGGAGAAATGTAATTATTTCACACATTTGTTAATATGAATAAATGATAAAACTGTATCAATATGTTTTATTTTATCAACATTTGGGCAATGTTCAATGTTAAAACAAAGTTAAAAAAAAAAAAAAAAGTTCATCAGCCTGCTGACGAATGACGTTATTGTGCGCATGCGTACCCGGGGTGGGCGGAGTTTTCCAGTCGGTCAGGAAGAGGAGAAAGGCGGACACAGAAACATCAAGCGGTAATCACATTCAACGATAGCTTTTAAACTTTAAGGTGACTCTTGTTTAAGCCGCAGACGTTTGAGGATAGTGCTATGAGTGCTGTTGTTATAATTTCAGGGAGAATACCTTGAATGACAGCAGTCAAAACCACTGGAAACACCGTTAGCTTTACTGCTAGCTAATGTTAGCTGGTTTGACAGGCCCGGACTATACTGCACAGCCTTTCAGCAGGAATGGGAACAGAGCACGGAAATGTTAAATGTTTACACCCTTTCTCTCCGAGGCAGTCTCCCTGCCGGCTCGTTTTGGGTTGGATTTATGTCATTCAAAAGGACATTTTTTAATGAAACTCAAGGATATAAAGAGGCTGGTGTGTCAGCGTTACTAGCGTCCGAGCTGTTTACCGTTTAGTGCCAACCAAGAGGAACTGTAGTTGAATCATAGCACGCATTGTAATTACAGCATGAAGTTAAACAGGCTTATTCATCCTGATTGTGCATCGGTGCACTGTTGGTAAAATTATAAGTTTGGGTGTGATGTTAATAGAGGGCAACGTAAGTGACTTGTGGTAACCTTTTTCTAACAATGTGACCTTATTTTTGACTACTTTATTTTTTCCTTTTTTAAATAGATGGCTGCTATCAGGAAGAAGTTGGTGATAGTTGGAGATGGTGCATGTGGGAAGACCTGTCTGCTCATCGTCTTCAGCAAGGACCAGTTCCCAGAGGTCTACGTCCCCACTGTATTTGAGAACTATGTGGCAGACATTGAAGTGGATGGGAAACAGGTAGGGTTGAAAAAGTACCGGTTCCAGAGAGAACAAAGGGTCCTTGAAGAGACTATTAATTTGTTTGTTTTGCTTGTTGTTGTTTACTTAATTGTCATCAGATAGTAGAAGTTGTTGTTGGTTCAGACATGTCAAAAAACTGTTAAAATGTTCCTGTACATTGTAATTGTAATTTAACATACAGCCTGAGATGATGTCAGCAACATTTGCCAATTATTTTTCTTTTAATTTATTAATTGATAAATGGACGAATCATTGCAGCTCTATTTCAAGTTTCATGTTTTTTCCCACCAATGGTAAAAGAAACCCCAACATATTTGGTTGATAGATTAAAAATAATAACTGCAAATATTCATACTTTATGAGGTGAAAAAAGTGAATTTTTAGATTTAATGCTTTAAAAATGACTTGACCTTTTAGAATGACTAATAGTAGTCCATTAATAATATAGTTGCTGATTTGGTTTTATGTATCTTATCTATGTACAATTTTCCTGCCATTATTTCTGAAAAATGACTGTTGCATTTTCACTTTCACTTGTCAAAAAGTATATTGCAACAAACATAACCTGGGCATGATTTTTCTGAACGGTGGATCATATTGATGATATGTATTTACTGTTGCAAGAGTGAAAGAATAATATAATCTGGGACTGCTTAATCATGTAACTTAAATGTTATGATGGCCTTCCATACGTATCCGTTTTTCTTGATTCTATCCTCACATGTACAGAAACCTTCTTTCTCTTTTCTCAGGTAGAGCTAGCACTTTGGGATACAGCTGGACAAGAAGACTATGACAGACTGAGGCCTCTCTCCTACCCTGACACCGATGTTATTCTCATGTGCTTCTCTGTAGACAGCCCTGACAGTTTAGGTATTGTCTCTGCCACAGTCACACCACCATCTATTTAACACCCTATTGTTGAAGTGAGGTATGTTGCTAATTACTGCATTCTCTCCCTTAACTCACTGTAGAGAATATTCCTGAAAAGTGGACACCTGAAGTGAAACACTTCTGTCCGAATGTTCCCATCATCCTGGTGGGCAATAAAAAAGATCTGCGCAATGATGAGCACACCAGACGCGAGCTTGCCAAAATGAAACAGGTCAGTTTTAAAAAACATTTTTTTGTTCAAAAGAGGCTTACTTGTGCATATGTAGTTGTTATAAATGAAATAATTTGAACTTTCACTCTAATATGTGTCTCTAGGAGCCAGTTAAACTTGAGGAGGGCAAAGACATGGCGAACCGCATCAGTGCCTACGGCTACCAAGAGTGTTCTGCCAAAACCAAAGATGGCGTGAGGGAGGTCTTTGAGATGGCAACTAGGGCAGCACTGCAGAGCAAGAAACGTTCCAAGAAGAACACCTGCCTTCTGTTATAGGCTCTGAAAGAGGAGGGAGCTGCCGTCAAGCACAGATGGAGAGGGCATCTTCCGTTAAGATTTGATAAGGGGGAGAATTTTGGGGGAGGGCCCTGTAAAGTTTTGCGGATGCTCAATTTCTGATCACCCAATAATCCTCAGCAAATTAAAGCAGGTTTCAAATGATTTGATAGGCTTCTACACCTTGGTCCTCGTTCTATACATTAGGTTTTGTGCCATTTTGCTTTTGTCTATCAAAAACTTTCAGATCTATGAGTCTGTAGGGCAGGTGGTGGGGGGTGGGGGGGTTGACTTGAAGTTGAGTAGATGTACGGGTTGAAATGTGCCACAATTGGAATGAAGAGAGAAAAGGTCCTTACCAGGCCAAAGACAATGGGGACATGAGAGAGATTAAAAAAAAGACATACACAAAAAATAGGGTTGAATTAAGACCATGTCTAAGTGGATTTCACACAGTATCGCCTACATGTAGTGCCTTGAGAGCAGTGGTCACTAAGAGTAAGTTGTGGGGTAGGGATTCCTAACTTAGATGGGGTATTATTTTGTCATTTGTAGTGTCCACACATCATATTTGTGAATGCTTTCTCCCTGTCATTGGCTTGGCCTCTTCAGGCCCATATTCTGACTCAGGCTCTATGCAGGGGTATGCCTAAACTAGATTGTATGAGATCTTTTCCCATACTGAATTACTTACCTGTACTTAAGAGAGTGGGTGTGTGTTTGCGTGCGTGTGTGCAACTGTATGGTGGTTTGTTTTCTCCAGTGCAGGTCTGCATGCAGTGAATGTGTGTATATTTGTGTGGATGTGTATTAACATACGTGTCAATGTACTGTATGCATGGAAAGGCCTTCTGCGTCACTGACCTAACCCCTTGTTTCCATGCCAAAGTTACCCCTGATGGCCGTATTTTATGGCTCCGATGGGTAATGGAATTAACAGCTATTCAGAGTGACATAGAAACCTTTACTTTACTGGAAGACATTGTACTATACCTAGAGGCACAATCAGGTTAAACATGTTATCAGTTTTTAGGACCTTTTTTGTGTGTACCAGAGATTCATTTGATTGTGTTAATCAGTGGGTCAAATCATGAGTGGTTTAGTTGATAAGTTGAATATTCCTTCACATAGATGATAGGCTTATGTTATTACTCTAAAGTCCATTATGTACTGTATGTCTTACAAGGCTTTGTAAGGACATGTTATTGATGTGTATTTCAAGTTTGCCTTTTACTCAACTTTCCCCATTCCCCCATTTAATGATATTGTCATTATTGTATTATAACTTTTTATTATTGTTGTCTCTAATTCTCCTAGTATATTTTAATCATTTTACGTAAACCTGCTGTTATGATCAGCTTATGTCAGTTATCTGATAAATTGTAACCGTAGTATTCTGTTTAATTAAACTGAAGGTCAAGCTTGGGTTTCGAGGCTGGAAGGCTCTGGGGGTGGGCTGCTAGAGCAGTTTGTTTGTCTTTTTTTTTTTTTTTTTTTTGTACTGTGACATATAACAATTTTTGGATTATTATTTTTTTTTCCCCCAAATAAAGCTGATATTAGGGGTTTCTGTTGTAAGGTATTTATGTGTTATTTGATTCATTCATTTATTAATAATTAACAATCGTACCTACATTTCTGGTATTAATTTACTTTTCCCAAATAAAACACTCATAATTCGTCAACACATGTGATTCTATGATTTTGTATGTCATTTTATTATTTTTAAGACGTGTACAGAAACGCATCAAATAATTCAATGTTTGTCCTCCCGGTTTGTGGAGCACTAGTTTCGGGTTGGCCGGCTTGTCTCGTCCAATCATCATCGACATTAATGTGTTCGCTCTCTAAGCACCAATCAGATACCAGAGTCAGGTATAGGTCCCTCCTACTCTGAATTGTTGTCTTGCTGTGGCCATTTTACACTTGGTACCCTCAAAATAATTACACTTAGCTAGCAGAAAAATTAAACACCCTTCGCTCTTGGGCTTCAACGTGACATTCACATAACTACCTTTGGTTACATGTGGCACAGGTAAGTGTTTGTCTTATTTCACATACAGTTGCGTTAGTTGTGTTTGCAGCGGTTGGCAGACGTTCGGAAACAGCGGCTCTGCCTGGACTAGCTAGCCAACCTCAGGCTAAAATAGTTAGCTTGCCTGCTATCCGAGATGACCGCCACACGTCATTGGTGAATACTCCTTTTTTGACTACTAAGGATTGTCAGGATGCGAACGTGCATTGCGTAACGTGGCACGCGTGTTTAAAAGTCTTGTAGGGCTATACCTCTGTTAATAGTTCGTGACATTTGTTAAGCAGTGACTGAAGTGACATTACTGCAAGTTGGAGAATTCAGCGTTCAAAAACACAGCCAACCTGGTTGCACACCCTGCTGAAAAACAAACAAAAAAAAACAAAAACAGCAGAGACCAGCACCAAAACACAACATATGCTGGTCTTGCTAGTGGCTTTTCACCAGCAAGATCAGCATATGTTGTGTATTGGTGCTGGTCTATGTTGTTTTTTTTTTCCAGCAGGGCAATGTAGTCAATGGTATCTACCTCTGGGCTCCTTTGTTTCTTCGCTCATAAGTTTTGACTCCGTTTTTGCAAAAGGCAAGATGTGTTTATGATAGGTCTGCAACATCAACTGTGAGTCTCCTGACTGTTGCTTGTCAGTAGGAAAAGTAAACTGCTGATGTACTTCCAGGGTATCTGATGCTGTAACCAAATAGAAAAAAAAGACTGTGACCAGGAGCAGAGTCATTTGATCAGTATGGACTATGAGAGGAGGTGAGTGACACATTCATGTTATACTTTTCCTCATTATGGAGTACATGTGTCCCTCACATTGTCTTTCATGGCTATCAGGGGTGGACGAGGTGACCGCACAGGTCGCTATGGCAGCATCCACAACGATCACAACTTTCGGGACATGGATTACCGAGCCTATGGCCAGGAGGATGAGGAGGAAGAAACAGACAGATCATACGGCCACGACGAGCAAATGCTAGGTGTCTGTGACCTCCAAGACCGCCTGGGGTTTCACCAGAGAGGAGATGGGCGTGGGGACATTGGTTGTGAGGGGAAAGGGCTCCTGTGGCCCCCTTCTACTCAGTCGCAGCCTGACCTAGCCCATCCCATGCTCCAGAGAGAGGAGGAGGGATCCAGGCAGGAGTTCGAGCAGTTACGGACTGGTCAGCAGGAAAGGGGTCGTGGGAGAGGTGGACGAGGCTTTCCTGACAACAGTACCCCTCATTCAGGAAGTAGGGATGGCAACTGGGGTCGTGGTGGTGCCCATTCTGAACAGATGGAATACAATATGGCACGACAGAGAGAGGAGGAAAGGTTCTCTCGCGGGGCACTGAAGAGAAGGGTAAACCATAACAAGTCTGTCCTTTGTGTCATAGAGCTGCTACTAGAGCCTGACCGATATATTGGTTGGCCGATATTACAGATATTTTGTTATCGCTGTATAGATTGCCTGATATGTGCAGATATAAACTGTTAGGAATTGCAATGCTGAAAAAATATGCTTGGGATAATATTATATAATGATAATAATTATAATTATTAAATTGTCAGTGAAGTTTACAGTATCAGTGCACTGATGTTATTTTAGACAAAGTTTAATGTTAGACTGTAAAATATCCTGTCTCCATTTCATATCTTTACTCCAATCATTTTAACTTGTTGGGACATCAGTTGCTAATCTGTGACTGTTGTCTGCAGGCTTTTCCAGTGGGGGCAGAGGAGCATAGTTGTGGTAGTGCTGGTCCAGACTTGTCCCTTGAGGAGTTGGATCAAAGGGACCAGGACTATCGTGCAGATCTAGACCACAACCAGAGGCCGAGCAACATCATAATGCTTCGCATGTTGCCACCTAATGCCACTGCCAATGAGGTTTGTTTATGTCTCCCAGGCAAGTTTGTGTGTCTACAGTGGTCCAATGAGATGTTGATCGGCGTAAACAGCAATCATTTCTCTGTGTTCTTAGATTCGGGCACAACTTCAGGAGCAGGGGATCCAGCCAAGAGAGGTTCGCCTCATGAGGAACAAATCTTCAGGTGAGAACTAGTCCATTGCCCCGAATTTGTTTTCTGTTCTTGACTCTCCCTTCGTGTCACTCATCCATCACCAGCTCTTTCATTTTCATCGCTCTTTCGGGTTGATTAACCGTATCTGTTCTCTCTTCCTAATAAACGTCCTCCCTTTTCTTCTCTCTTTCTGTCACTGTCTTTACTCATACGCTGAAAGCAGGATAAATAGCTGATGCAAAGAAGACATTTATACTCATATAAAGGCTATTGCATAGATTTCTGCTTCAGTACTTTGGTCTGCTGGTGTCTGAATTCGGGCTAGTGCCAACAGCAAAAGATCCATGCACGCTTCAAAGGAGAGTGGTAACCATATTTGCCTCTAAGACAGGAAGTCATGCATACAACAATAGGCTTTAGATCTTCACTTCATGGCTTTGCTTTTCCTATTCACCTAGGCTCTCTTACTGTCTTTACCATTTCATGATTCTGCCTCATCCATCTTGAAGTGCGATGTGTCTGAATATATTAACAGTGCTCACAAACTAACAGTGTCATCTGACAAATGAGCAGCGGAAGCAGAATCTGTTTGATTGTGTGTCATTTAAGCTATTTTTGAATGTGCGAGTGTTGGGATATGACGTGTTGCAGCTACCTCTCAGCTACGGGAGTGTCATCCATACCACTCAGAAAAGCTTGTCTTTTTCTAAAGGTTTCCATTAAGGTCATTGTCTTACTGGCCTCCCTCTTCGCTAACTCACTGGTTGTGTGTAAGGTGTGCCTTATTGAAACAGGCACTCTTACAATCCCCACACTGCTCTGTCTTAATCACCCCTACATCACTGTTTCTCTGTTAGGACAAGTAACTCTGAGTTTTAACTGTTATAATGTGCACTTTTGTGATTTACACACAATACATAGCATTGTTTTAAAAAAAAGTCATAATTTTAAATATGTTTAGTGTGTTGTGTAATGCATGGACATGATATGCAGTGTTTAAGATGAAACATTACACCACAGTGCTACATAGTTCAGACAGCATTCGGACCCTCAGTAGCAGATATATGCGTGTGTGTGCCTGTGTGTCTATGTGTGTCTGTTCTGCCAGGGTGCTTCATCAATCAAAGCCAAAGAGCTCAGACTCAAACTGATGAGTGGCTAGGGTTCTCCCTCTCTCTCCCTCTTTCCTCGACCCTGTTGAGTTACTTGACATTGCGTCCTCCCACCCTTGTAGAGAATTTGACAGTGGCTCCTCAACTGGCTGTCAGGTGTGTTTTTTCCAAGGGAGAGAGGAAGCAATGATTTATTTTATTAGTGCTGATACAGGGTCTCTCTCTCTCCTCTGGACATGAAGCACTAACCCCTCAATGCGTTGTTGTTATGTTGTTGTTGTTGTTGTTCGGTTACCATGGCGCTGGGCGGTGTCCAGGTCAGAGCCGAGGATTCGCCTTCGTCGAGTTTAATGTCATACAGGAGGCCACGCGCTGGATGGAGACCAACCAGGTCACTCTCCCCTACACAGACACACATACACATATATACATACATACAGTGGGACATATGGGTTAATATCAGAACAAAAGTACATCCACATCATGCCCTGTCATATGCACATGATGCATTCCTCTATGGTAAAGACATGCAGAGTGGAGAATATTTTTTTTGTCCCTGAGGTGGGTAGGTAAGTCTTAATAGTCTTTATAAATTCTTTTTTTTTTTCTACTTACACAGAATTTCAAAAACAGCCAAATTATTTTTACATCATGCTGACATCTGTCTGTCTGGGGCCCAGTGGCATAGTTTTCATAACTGGACCCTCCCAGTCACAAGTGCTCATCATTTGTCCAATACAAGCTCCTCTTTCTGCAGTGACATGTTCTCACTCTCCTAAGTTTACAGTACCACCTCTGGGATAGTATGACAGTTTGAATATATTTCCTCACATGGTCTATTGTATGTTGAATCGGAACCACTGTAGCATTTCATTTTCTTGTTTTTGAACCTGTCATATCTGGGTCATCTACCATTATTACATCTTTAGGATGGAGCTATTGTCTATTTTGGGGTTGAAGGTGGTGACAGTGGGATGGGATGTGTGGAAAACTGTGAAAAGGTTTCCCCTTAAGGGGGGAGGGATGACACATTTGAACAAAATATATTGCGTCCTTATAAATGGATACCCACACACTACACACCATCTCAGTCCGTCCCAGTTTCCTAAAGCTGAAGGTTGCAATTCTCTGGTGTCCTCTTTCTTTCAGCCTCAGCTCTACTCTCTTTCTCTGTCCCCTCTTCCTCACTCTTCCTCTCGTCCCTTTCAATCTCTCTCATCTCTTGTGAGATGAGGCCTTTCTCTGGCATGTGTGGCCTAATTATTGCTGATAATCATTCTTTGTTCCCCCTCCCTCTCTTTCTTTTTCTTTCAGGGCGTGCTACTGATTCTGGGACAAAGAGTGTCGATGCACTACAGTGACCCAAAACCGCGTGCCAATGAGGACTGGCTCTGCAACAAGGTTGTGTGTGTGTTGGCATTATTTGCCATGCATAAATGAAAATCTAAATTTGTACAGTTGTATCATCTGCATGTCTGTCAGTCACTGTAGTGGCTCAGTCATTTAAGAAGTTTTTTAACAGCAGGTCATGTACCATTTCAACAGTGTGGTGTGCAAAACTTTAAAAGAAGAGAGAAGTGCTTCAAATGCAGTGTGCCTAAAGCAGGTAAACTTTAAGCCCCTACAGTAAATATCACAACTATTCTTCCTTTTATTATAACACAAGCTCATCATATAATGATATGGCATGTTGTCTTTCCCTAGAGGCTGAGCTAAAGCTGCCCCAGTTGCAGAGGGATTTGCCTGTTGGTCTCCAGAAGGAGCGAGCCCAAGGCTTGTTGCCTTTGCCAGCACCCTACCACTCTTCTGGTCCTACTGTGAACCCAGGACAGGCTGCACCACAGGCAGATGTTGCCAATGACAGTAAGTCCATTAACTGACATTTTCCTACCATGGCAAGCTGATTCGCATTTCCGTTACCACTTAACCTCGCCAAGTTGAACCAAGCCACACCAATGCTGGGCCAAATTGTCCTGCCTCAAGCAGTCTCTGGTGGCTTCTCACCACTGGGGCCATGCCGAAATGACCCCCAGTCTCCCTCTCAAACAGGCATATGTTACAAAACTGAAATCTTGTCTGTACAGTATTGCAAAGACAAAGACATGTTAAAACTCTTTGTTTTCAGCTCTCAGTACTCTTTAAGCTTCTAACTATTTGAGTTCCGCTTCATCTTACTCTTTCATCGTATCTGCTTTCAGCTGTTTGAGGAGTAATGTTAAGTTACTGCTGGTTAAAACAGAACATTTTATAACTGATTATTTTGTGAAGAATTTATGGGAAACTAAACTGAAGTGTGTTTTGCAGCTGTGATTCCTCAATGGTACTTTAAGGACAAAGAGTATTTACTGCTGCTCCTTTGGTCACTTCACAAGTCAATTGCAGCACCAGTTAAAGAAACACCTTCAAGCCAGGGAAGCCCTGTTGTAATGACAATGCAAATCCCTGCCTGCTTTCACAACACGTTACAATACCTGGTGCTTGCATTGTTAAATCTTATGTTCTCCTATTTTCTCCTACAACAGCTCTGATACTGAGAAATCTTGGTCCGCATACTTCATTGGAGGCCATCTTATCAGCTTTGGCTCCTTTTGCTACTCTCTCCCCTTCCAATGTTCGCCTAATCAAGGACAAGCACACACATCTCAACAGGGGCTTTGCCTTTCTACAGCTCTCTACCATAGTGGTGAGAAACACAAGGAGACTGACACACACAAGCACAGATGCCAGACTGATGTATTTACGAATTGTCAGTCTCTTAGACACTAGCTCATAGGTCTCTGTATGTTGTGTCAACAGGAGGCATCTCAACTGCTCCAGATCTTACAGGCACTCCAGCCAGCTCTCTCTATTGATGGGAAGACTATAGTGGTTGAATTTGCCAAAGGCTCCAAACGGTAAACAGTTTCACACCCAAACTTGGCTGCTAAGAAAACACAAGAGCACTGCATGTTATTGCTATGGCACCAAGAACAATATTGTGGTTTCAAATCGGCTATTGCCACGTCACGTTAAACTGAAATAGGTCCTGTAAATAACGTGGATCAGAAGTAGCTTAAGAGAGGATTACATCAAATAAATTAGCCTTAAAAAAACTGTTTGTATTTTAGCATCACATGAAAAGCTGTTAGAAATGTAGGTCACCAAAACCCACTGAAATCCTCTCTCTGCCTCTTTTCCATGCCAGAGATGTATTCCTGACAGATGGCAACAGAGTGAGTGCTGCTACCGTGGCCAGCACTGCTATCGCTGCCGCGCAGTGGGCTGTCACACAGGTAACCCGTCTGAATGACAAACATGATGTTGCAACTTGTCTTTAAATGCGTTAGGGTTGCCAAGATTCCCCAAATCCAAGATTGTAGTTTTGTGTATTTGTTTCATTACTTAAAACCTTTTTTTCCCCCAAGACTGCTCAGAATGGATCAGGAGGCCAGAGTATAGATACAGCAGTGTATCAGCAGGGGGCAGCAGTAACATACAGTCAAGAAGGAAATGAATACTCTGGGCTTGATGGCACAACTTTCAAGGCCCATGTAGATGCCAGGGTTGCTGCTCTGCCAAATGCAGGAGCAGCCCTAATGGGGACATACACAGGAGGAGCAGCCCCAGGTTGGTATTTATAGAGCATATCACCTGTATGACCATATATTTATAATTGAACTGCAACTGAACTTAAGCCATCTGCTTGTGTTTGCATGCCGATTTTTAGCTGCCATTTCATCTGAGGCTGTAACATCTGGATCAGCAGTCGTGCAGCAACCACTCATTCATACACAGACTGCTCTCATCACCACAGCTCCCACCACACCAGCAACACAGGTACAATATTTCTGTTGTCTCTTCTTCTTCTGTCCCTGAAATTACTGCATTTCATGCCATTGCTCTCTTGTTTTTATGCTCTGTCCCTTGACAGGTTGAGATAGTGGGAAAACCACAGCCAGCTACTACCAGCCAACCTGCTACACCAGGCACCGAACATGAGCTCCAGCAATACCGTAAGGCCACGTGTCAAGTGTTGCCTACACATTGAGAATTTATTTCAGGTACTCAACCCCAAATCTATGTGTCTGACCCTAAAGTGAGTGTCCTGTTGCTTTGACTGCAGCTGTGCCAGATGTGTCTACATACAGTTATGACGAAAGCTCTGGCTACTATTATGACCCCCTCACAGGACTCTACTATGATCCTAACTCCCAGGTAAAGCGTGGTGAATGTACTGCACTTAAAATGTTAAGCCAGCACTTTTTGTAAGACATTTCTCTGTCCTCTTACTCAGCATTTCAGTCTAATTTTGTTTGCCCGTCCTCTTTGCAGTACTACTACAACCCTCACACTCAGCAGTACATGTACTGGGATGGAGAGAAGCAAACCTACATTCCTGCTGCTACCGACCAGTCGAACACAGAGGGTGCTCCCATGAGTACAGCCCCTTCAGACTCCCTGTTTGCTTCCCCTGGTAGCAAAGAGAAAAAGGACAAACCCAAAAATAAAACAGCTCAACAGGTACTCCACTTACTGGATACAAGTTCAAGTGCTGACAAATGTGCTAAGTTAAGTTTCAGTATGAACAATTTAACTCCTCAGTTATTTGAAAACGTACACGTCATCAAGGTAGTATTTATTGAAGGGCTAGTGAGATGGATTGCATTACATTGTGCAGGCATTGATTTTACACATTTACACAGTACAACATTTCAAAATTGTTAATCTTCCTTTGTTCAGTCCATTTAACCAGTTTACTTGCATCTTTTGGGGTTTATATTAATAGATTGCCAAAGATATGGAGCGCTGGGCTAAGAGTCTCAATAGACAAAAGGAGAACATGCGTTCCGTCTCCTCCTCCCCTGCTGTTGGCTCTACAGCACTACCACCAGGATACACTAGGGCACCTGGCCACAGTCGTCTAGATGACCGCCGAGAGTCAGCTAGTGCTGATGCAGGCTATGCTGTTCTGGAGAAAAAGGTGGCTGACTCTGACACAGACATTCATGTTTTAGCTGTTAACACATGGGGCAGTAGGGTATCATAGTAAATCATCCTGCCCCCTTGCAAGTAATGTCTGCATAGGATAAAGTAGCTCTGGTAATCCCACTGATCTTGTTTTTTTTTTTTTTTGACCTGCAGGGGGCACTGTCTGAGCGGCCTCAGATGTTTCTGGACCAGATCCGACAAAGTACAGAGGTATGGACCTGGTGACAGTGATCTACTAGTTGTGTATCCTGTGTTTGTCTGTCTGTTCTTTTTGCAGAGGATGTTGGAAAACTGTTTTC
The DNA here is from genome assembly GCF_904848185.1 of Acanthopagrus latus. NCBI lineage: Eukaryota > Metazoa > Chordata > Actinopteri > Spariformes > Sparidae > Acanthopagrus > Acanthopagrus latus. The sequence goes on from NC_051045.1 coordinate 13,123,929, forward strand.
AAGCAGACTGTCTTAATCTGTGTCTATTTGTTCCTCCGTCTGTGATCTCTTATCTTATTTCCATAGCGTTCACCACCACAGCAGCAGGGTCTGGTCCCAGCCTACAGCGGAGAAACTGACAGTGAAGAAGAGGGAGGCGAGAAAGATGAGAGGGAAGGGAGAATGACAGACTGGGTTAAACTGGCTTGTCTGCTGTGTAGGAGGCAGTTCCCCAGCAAGGAGGCACTCATCAGGCACCAGCAGCTCTCTGAGCTACATAAGGTAGTTACACAAACAGTACACATGATTTTTTTTTACATTGTTACAAATATTGCAAAAGTGACTAACAGCGAAGTGTTTACCCCTGGCTGGAAAGTAGTTTTAGTGTAATTGTTGAATTATGTCATACATTCTTCACTATTCCTAAAATGTGTCTCAAAATGTCACATTTACAGCCTAATGACACGTCTTAACTTGCACCTCTTCACCTTTCTTCCCTCAGCAAAACTTGGAGCAGAGGAGAGTCCAGCAGGAAGCTGCAGGCAAAGAGGTTGGTCAGGGTCTGACTGCTGGAGTTAGACAACATTACATAGACTAATCATGTTTATCACAAAGGATGTACTGTAGCAATCCAAAGAAGTCACAGTTCAGTACATACCTCAGATTTGGGGTCATGGTTTTTTAAGACCAAAACATCTAAATACATATGGCTGGATTCTTTTTATTTTATTTCACAGTAATGTGATTTAAAGTTGTTTTACCAAGTGTCCGTCAAGTTCCACTTTACAGGGGCATAGAAATACATAAAAAGAGCACATTAGAATATTTTCATAATTGCATTTTAAAGACAACAAAAGCAACCAAATAAATAGTTAGATATTAAAAACAGCCATAGTAAACAGTAATGTTTCATTGCCTTATTTAATTGAGTTGACGAATTCAGCAGACCTCAGGTATTCAGGAATTTTGTCCCACAGGTGGGGAGCAATGAATCTGAAAGTTGTTTTTATGATGGTTCAGGCATAATACATGTACTGTAGCATCTCCATTTGTTTCTGATTGAGATTAGTTAAATTTGATTCCATTGTCCTCTTTCTTTGCAGAGACTTACTGATGGACCTGAAACTCCTGATCCAAAGAGGAGGAAGTTTAACCCCATGTAAGCAGCAGTGAAGTAAAAAAATAAGATTCTACATGTAGATTTACAATTGATATGTGGTGCAAAGTGGCCAGCAAATTGACAAAATACTGGATAAACCATGCATTGTTTCCCTGTTACTTTTTAAGTCAGTGTGTTCTATTTTAACTACAGCTATGTGTGGTAATGTTTGTAATTGGTCCATACTAACATGTAAGCCCTTGATGTTTACTCCATACAATACTAAATTATGCCAATACAAGCATTTGCTAGAAATGGTGGATGTGACTTTGTTTACTTGCAGGTTCTTTCATGCGTGTGCTTAACATTATTTTATTCTCTCTTGACTCTTTAGTGATGGGATAACAGGCAGTAGTCTCGGTGCCAGGATGCTACAGGGAGGTGTGAAAAAGGGGCTTCTACTGCGCAACATGCAAGTGGAGTGAGCAGTCACCCTAAAGCCTCAACTTCCTGAACCAAACAGGACAATGACAGAGCCTAGCACACAACACTTCACCATTAACATTATATAGATATCTATAGATAAACCTCTTAATTTTGGTTTGATTCACATTACCTCAACAGTGGTAATACACTCATGAACTGATCCTGTAGCAGTGGATGTCAGGATATTGCACAGAATGCACTTTTTTGCTTTCTTCCTGAATGATGCAGTTTTAGTTCTCACTTGCTTCAGAGCTTGTATATGATAAACAAGCTTTATGTGGTTGGGAAACATTTGCTGATGGAAAATGAAAGATCGGTATTGATCTTTATGGCAGCAAATGGGATTTTCTAATATTACTATGCACCATAGATTTTTTTTTTTAAATTTAATGCTATCTGCCTCGTCATTCAGTGAATGACTGATCTGGGCATGAACTGTGTGTACATTTTAGAAAAGACTTGCCTCATGAACAGGACAATGTCACACTTACAGTGTGTAGATGAAGAGTGTCTGAGTTTGTCATATTGCAAATATGAATTCACAATGTAATAGTTATGCCTGGAGAATGTTTTTTTATTTCGGTATTTGTTCAATAATGTGACTGTGTTCCATCAGGCTTATGTAAATTAACAAGGAATAACACATTTTCATCATTATTTCTGATTTGCGTCTTGTGTGTGCAAGCCAGGAAACTGTAGCCAAGGTTTTGACATGTTTTGTGGTGATGTCCAAAGGTGTGTTTTTGCAAAAAACGTGGTTCTAAACGAGGAATGCACTCTCAGCTCTTGTTATGAAGTCGCCCATGCAACATCTTGACCTGCAGAAATGAAATGAGACTCCGAGCCAAGGACGTTTGTTTACATGTGCTCCCAGCACTCTCGTGCTCATGTTGCGACTGTAGGGTTTCCATGGCAACAACGACAAACGCGGATGTTGGTCTGCTAGTTGGGATGGTTAGCTAACGTTACATTTATCAGATTTAACACTATCCTCTACCTAGAATTTCTTTATCTGTATAATGGTCGTAATGAAAACTTAGAAATTGAACTGAACAAAGTTTAACCGGATAGCTAGCGGCTGTAAATTGCAGCAGTCACATACAAAGTAGCTACGAGCTAACTCAGCTAAACTGGCAGCTAGTAACTTCATTGTAATCTACTTAAACCCGGTGCAGTTGGACTAACTATAACTAGCTAATAGTTGGTCACCTATCGACTGGTTTGCCGCAACTTTTTGTGAAAACAAGTCAAACTGACCAGGATGTCTGAGATAGATGAAGATGCAGTCTTGTCGGATGTAGAAGGAGAGGAAGAAACGCGTCGAGACGGAGTTGAAGAGGGCGATAAGGTATAACGTTAGTCCCTTTGATTTATAGCACGACTCACGTCATTAAGTATGATTGCCCCACTTGATAATACTTAAATACTGTACAAGTTGGACTCTAGTATTGTGGTATTAGGGCTTTTATATAGGTGGAGTAAACAAAGGCACTGCACTCACCCTCTACCATTCTCTTATCAATCCTAACTGTCATCTATTACCTACCCCAATCATAGAGGTCAGGCCATGTATTCAAATGATTCAGTTCACCTATGAATACAAATAAAGTATATATCCGTTCACCCCCATACTGATGGAAAGGTAGGTGGAGTTTCGTCGTCCACAAAACATTTCTGGAGCTTTACAGCAAAACAGTGTTACAGCATTCTCCAAAACAATGGAGGTAGATGGGGACTTGTTATATAATGTAACAAAACAAAAAACGTCTCTCTGCACCTTGTCCAGCTTAATAGATTCGAGAAGATGTATTCATGTTCCTCCCTAAGGCCCAAATCTTCCCCCTGTCTGACGTGGGTCCAGAAAAACATTTCTGGAGCTTTACAGCAAAACAGTGATGCAGCATTCTCCTAAACAACAGAGGTAGATGGGGACTTGTTATATAATAAAACAAATCCCCAACTAATTAAGTTGTTATGCTGTGAAATTCAAGGCAGGTTTTGCAGATTATGAAATTTGACCCAACTTTCAGTCGGCATGGGGATGAGTAGATGATGACAATGTTCATTCTTGCTTGAATGTATGCTTTAATTTGCCCTTAATTGCCTCGCCTACCTCTTTTCAAGAAAGACTCAGAGGCCTCCAGCTCATCCACATGTCAGATGTCATGAAATTGAAAAATTAGTTTCTGAATATGTACCATTTAACCCACAACATTAAATGAAAGGATGGGGTATCTATTCTTAAAACCTTAGTGTGGAGTCTACTATTGACATCTCAGTACTAGTTAAGAGATTATTTGCTCCCTTAACACTGCTCCCTGAGTCTGTGTTGCTCCCACAAAGCATTGAGGTTTTGGATGTTTAAGTTCAGAGATCACTAGTAATTCACGGGACGTACTTCCTGGAAGGGTTCATTTATGGTTTAAACATTCCATGGGTAGTTTTGAGGGTCTGTTTGTAGATGTCCTTGTGTCTGGACTTGGCCCTGTACACAAACACCAGTTGGGTGTACTCCCCTGTGAGTTTAAAACCCACAACACTTTGGATGAGTTTAATCCGTCACTGTCTTCCACTTCACAGGTAGAGGTTTGCCAGCTGACCCAAGAAACCATAAGTCATGGGCTCTCATTACTGTGCCGAACAGGAAATGGGCTCGGACACGCATTTGTCAAACTGGACCTAAAAGAAAAGTAAGAGGGTAGAACTGGCTGCCGCTGCTCTGTAGCTTAAAGTTGATATTGCCCTTCTTTAAATGTGATCTCTTTGCTTTGTTATCACTGTACACCTCAGAAGACTGAATGACATAGCTGCAATCAGCAGTTACATCCACCTACGTTTTCTGGATGTGTCCAATAACCACATGACTGATCTCTCTCCTCTGGCATCTCTGACCCAGCTGCTCTGGCTAAAGGCAAGGAGCTCTCCTTGATTATACGTTTTAAGATGACATGTCTGGTGCTGATATCATTCACTCTAACGGATGGTAAATCTTGAATGTGTCTTCTTCTGTAGGTTGACAATAATGCTGTCGCTTGCATCAAAGGGCAACCATTTGCTCAGTTGGCATACCTGCAGTGGCTGAGTATGGCAGGGAACAGGCTGACAGAACTCGATGGCCTGGGCGGGCCTGCCTTGGAATGTCTCAATCTAACAGGTTGTCTCATTTCAGTGAGGATAAGTGTTGTGTTTATGATGCAGTGGTCTCAAACTGATCCAGTAAAGGGCCGCTGTGTGGCTGCATGAACACACCTGATCCAACAAATCAACTGTGTAAAGACAACTCAGTTGATTGATTAAGTCGAGTCAGGTGTGTTCTTGCTTGGTTGGATTGAAAACATGCAGCCACAGCGGCCCTTTACTGGATCAGTTTGAGACCACTGAGACTGATGGCTGTCATAACCTTGTTCTGTGCCATGTTAAAAAAGACGTGGTGCGCAAAATGAACATGAGGCATTTATTATAATTGACATGAGAAACAAAACAATGAACAGTTCTACAAAGTGTGTATGTTAGTGGCATCAGCGGTGTAAATGCAGATTTGTGGAAAGATGGTGTGAGGGAGGAAAACAGTCGTGGGGGGAGAAAAGCAAGAAAGATCAGCTCAGTTTGAGGCAGGACTTTTCTATCACAATGAGCACTGAGACCAGGTGTTCTAGATCAGGCTGATACTACAGTCAACCTCCTCTGGTAACCTCAGAGAGAGAAACAGGGAAAAGGGTTACAATGACCAACCTGTACAAACACTCACGCTGTGTATTAAGCTCATCAAGAGTTTTGTAAAGTTTGGTCAGTCAAATGAGGGATATTATCATTATATCTTTGGTATAACAAACTCGTATTAATCATTAATTATTAATCCTTATTTGATATATATTTGAAAAGGCCTTGACGTAACATTTTGGAACCTCTCTGGCAGGTAACAGCATTCAGAGATTGAACGGCCTTCAGGGTAACTGTTTTGCAAACCTGGTAACTTTAGAGCTGAGGGGAAACAAGTTGGATACCACTGAAGGCATCAACCTTCCCAACCTGCGACAGTTATATCTGGTAATAAAAGTACAACGATTTAGTCCTAATGCTGATACAATGACCCAGAGAACAGATTGCCTATGACTGTTCTTGCTGTCATTCAGGCTCAAAACGTTATCAAACGTTTGGAGGGTCTAGAAAGGCTGGAGCGCCTCACCACCCTTCATCTTCGAGACAACCAGTTAGACACTCTGGATGGCCTCAGCTCCAATATGAAGTGTCTACAGTACCTCAATGTCAGGTACACAGTTGTATCACAGTAGGACAGATTTGTCTTATAATTGTGGTTCCCATCATTATTTCAGTAAAACACCAAATACCCCAGATCATATATCCTATAATATGTGTGTCTCTCTCCCGTAGAGGGAATGCAATCTTAGATGAGATTGCCCTGAAATGCCTTAGACTTGTGTCAAAAACTCTGCGAGCTTTGGTCCTCTCTGGGAATCCTCTGGTGGAAACGGTAGACTACCGGCTGAGTGTGCTGATTGTCCTGCCACAACTGGAGCGACTTGACAAAGAACCCGTCAGCCCTCGGGAGAGGATTGAGGCCCAGGAGAGAATACATGTAAAGATAAGAAACATCTTAATTCTCTTTGCGGCTGATGCCTTGCTAGTTTTTCTCATGTCATGTGTGTCTTTTCAGGAACTTAAAGAAGAAGAAATCTCCGAACCATGAAGACAGGTAATGATGTCCAAAAATGAGGAAGTGTTTCACTTCCTTAAAATCACTGGCATGGTATGTGGGTGCCTGTGATTGAATTGCATTGGAAAGTAATGTATATCTTGAGAGAGTATCTTGTCTGATTTGTAAATGCATACAAGGCTGCCAGTGTTTTGTTCTTACACTAACTTTTACAATTTTTTTTCCATTAATTTTTTGGCCTTCATTTGGTTTTATTGACAGGACGGATTAAGACGTGACAGAAAACAGGATGAGAATGTGGGGGAGTGACACGCAGCGAAGGGCCCCAGGCCAGGACTCGAACACTGGGCTGCTGCAGCAAGGAAAAGGCCTCTGTACACGCCCGCTCTACCAACCAAGCTAAACAGCACCCACAATCTAATTTTCAAACAATAAAAAATGTTAAAGTTTTCATTTCTGATATATGAATTGACATTATACATATGCAAACTGTAGCTAATGTTTTGACATTTTTCATGGTGATGTCTTAAGGTGTGTTTTTGCAAAAACTGTGGTTCAAAAAAGGAATGCACTCTCAGCTCTTGTTATGAAATCTCCAATGCAACATATTGACCTGCAGAAATCAAATGAGACTCCCAACCAAGGACATTTGTTTACATCTGCTCCCAACACTCTCGTGCTCATGATGCGACTGTATAATGGTAAATTGCAGCAGTCACACACATTGTAGCCTCGAGCTTACCCTAATTAAGTTGTTATGCTGTGAAACTCAAGAAAAGATTTGTAGATAATGAAACTTGACCCAACTTTCAGTTGGAACTGGGGATGAATAGAAGATGACAGTGTTCACTTTTGGATGAACGTATCCTTTAATTTGCCCTTAATTGCCTCCCCCAACTCTTTTCAAGGAAGACCCAGAAGCCTCCAGCTTATCCACATGTCAGATGCCATGAAATGCATTCATTTGGGAATGTGTACCAAGCATTCCTGGAAGGGTTCTTGTGTCTGGACTTGACCCTGTGCACAAACACTGGTTGCGTGTACTCCCCTGTGAGTTTAAACCCAACAACACTTTGGATGAGTATAATCCTTCAACGTCCTCCATTTCACAGGTACAGGTTTGAAAACTGGCCCAAGAAGCCATACCAGCTTACCTACCTGCAGTATGGCAGGGAACAGGCTGAAAGGACTGGATGGCCTGGGTGTACCTGCCTTGAAATCTTTCAGTCTTACAGGTTGGTCGATCAGTTATCAGATAGGGTAAGTGGTGTGTTTGTTTAGCAAAACAATACTTAAGCAAAACAAGAAAAGGCGCAGGTCAAAAGAGAAAAGCAAGAAATGTCAGCTCAGTTAGAGGCAGGAATTTTATTTCCTCCAGAGTGCTCCAGTTCAGGCTGCTGCTGCAATCAATCCTCTGGTAACCTCTGAGAGAGAAACAGGGACTTATCATGATAAGCTCATCAAAAGTTTTGTGAAGGGAGGTTTGTCAAATGAGAGCTATTATCATTATTTCTTACTCGTATTAATCAGCAAGATTTTCTGGTGCTTAATCCAATGTATATTTGAAAAGGCCTTGACATAACATTGTGGAGCCTTTCTGGCAGGTAACGGCATTCACAAGTATTAAAGTGTGCTGATTTTCCTGACCCTATCCCATCTTAATTCTCTTTGCAGCTGATGCTTAGCTAGTCTTTCTCATGGCAATTCAGGAACTTAAAGAGGAGGAAATTTCCAAACGATAAAGACTGGTTATGACCAAAAATGAGGAAGTGTTTCACTTCCTCAAAAGCATGGGCCTGGTGTGTGTGTGTGTGTGTGTGTTTGTCCATGCGTCTCTGTGTTAGGTGTGTGCCTGGGATTGTATTTCATGGTAATAAATTAGAGTATCTTGTATGATTTGTAAATTCATACATTAGGGCTGCCACTGTCATGTTCTTACACACAGCCAATCTAATTTTTAAACAATACAAATTTTTAACATCTTAATTTCTGATATATTAATTTACATTATACAAATGCACACAATCAGCTGGAGTGACAAAGCTATGGCAGTGACTCGGGAATAAGACATCAGCAGGGTTTGCAGGCCACGCAATCCTGTGTTTCCCTGAGTAAGGATGAGCTAGCAAAAACTGCTTCCACTTCCCTGTTGGCAGCCATCCCACTGCAGCTTTAAAGGGACAGTGACATGCCATGAACCATTAACTGCACACTGAGGACCCTGAATACTAAGCCCATTGTATTGTGTAAAAAAAAAAAAAACCTTTATGATAGTAGTTTGATGTAATCTCAAGTTGCCAGTGATATTTCAACATCTCGCTGTCACACCTTTTACCACAACACAAGGAAGTCAGGTGGCCCTTTTCAAGGAAATGATTGCACAACAGTGTCTTTTTTTCCCCAAGTCTTTTCAATGTGTGCAGTGTTATTCCTGATAATTTTAATAACAATGCCATCTAACTACATATGGTTCCCTACATTGTAGCTATCTGTAGTGATACTATTGTGATTACCATTTGTTACGGATTTGTAAAAAGAAAAAAAAGAAAAAAAAGAAAAAAAGGGAAATGATAAAATAGAAGTGACCACATATGTGTATATTTCATGAACTGAGAAGGATTTGTGAAAGCAGAGTCTCCTGCGCAACTCACCACAGCCCCTCCTCCAATCACTGGAGGAGGGGGGCGTGGCTGCTACAGGAGACATAAATCCCTCTACCTTCTCTCGCTCTTTGGGCAGCTAGCAGCGCCGTGGCACAACTCGAAACTCGCGACACCTGAAAGCACCACCTGCAATAACCAATTTGAACTTTTCAGGCGGACTCGGTTCTCAAGAAGCGAACCCCCCTACCCCACTCAGACACGATGACTAGCTACCACAAGCCCGACGAGAAAACCCTGCAGGGGCTGAAAGACATCGCCAACAAGCTCAGGATCCTCTCCATCAAGGCGACATGCGCCTCCAACTCTGGGTAAGTCATGCAAAGTTACGTAAGGTTGGATTATTTAAACCACTACATACGAAGAAATAATGGGCGATACAAGGTGTAACGTTACCTTGCTGTAGGAGACGCACGTTGTTCTTGCGGGCCCCGATTGCACGTGCTGCAGATTATCTTCACGCGGTAGGACAGCTAGCGCGTAATTATGCTAACTTTCACAAGTGTTGAAGCTAACTTGTGTTGTGAGTTAAGTTTGGTCTCGGTCTACTGTAGTTCAAGCTAAGACTAGCATAAGGTACCTTTTTGTGTGTGCCCGTATTTTTATTTTATTTTATTTTTTTAAAAGCCGCTGACAGATGAGAACATGTGACAGCGTCTGCATCGGTAGTTGGGTTGTGTACAGTAAGTGCGAGACAGTGTATCCCTTTTTTTTTTTTTTGCGTTAGCTTGATGAAACTTCCTCGTTAGCACAGAGATGCTTCTGCTAGCTAACTAGAAATCACATGATCACGCCAAAGGACGAGTCTCGTGGTCCCATTTCCACTCTAATTTAAAGTTGCAGTCAATTTTAAAATGCCAGACAGACACTCAGCGATTGAATTACAGTCAGGTAATCTATGTCATGCATGATAAGAACCACCGTAGTCAAAAGGGCACCTGTGGTGATGCCTCAAGGGTTTTTGGTAACCCGATTTCTTCCTCTTCACTATCAGAAATGTTTTACTGTATGTTGACGCATGGCCAAGCGGGAAAAGTAAGTTACCTCATTGAAAGGGGTGTAATTTTAGAGTTTCTGTAATCTAGAGATTATAGTAGCCGAACTTTTGACTTCCTGGTATGCTGCCAATATTATGACCTGTTCTGTAACTCTGTGTACAAGTCAGAAATGCCTGTAATTAATCAGATACATCTTATTAGCTGGTTGTGTGTCACAAGTCACACTTACTTGATTTGTGCAAATCCAGTAACCCTCAAACAGGAAATGATTGGCAAACCTGTTTTTGTCACTCCCTTCATTTTGCATGATAGTCACCTGGACTATCAGGCAGTCCATCTTTCCTTAAACAGGTTTTGACACCCTGCGAGGTCAACACATAATGCGTCTCATTGTTTGCTGTGGAACAGTACATGTGAGCATCTCATTGCTTGGTTTTGGTATTCATGAGTTTACTTCGATTTTTCTTAGCAGGTTATCGATCAACAAAAGAACAAGGGGTAAAGAAGACACTGGATTCATTTATTTTAAAAAAAAGAAAAAAGTGACTAAGATAAGTGTGTGAAATAAGAAACTGGTGTGTTTCCAGCATGGTTTAAATGATGCTATTTGTAACTTAACCCACTTAGGGAAGCGGAGATCCTGTTGAGTAATATGGGATTTCTAAACATGTTGAACAACACTCGGCCCACTATGCAATAACCAATAGTTTCACAAGTTTGCTTATTGTTTGTTTTATAAAGGCTCTGGTTTGTGAGACTTGATTTGATGTTGCAAATTAACAATCATATTCCTAATCCCAAAAGATGGGTCCAATATACTCATTTGGAATGGTTTTCAAGGATGCCTAAATGTAGTAACACACGCATGTGCATGGTATGTGGATTTACTTTTTTTAAAATGTCTTCTGTGAACAGTGATCAACAGGTCGTCTCTATTTTTCTCTCCTCAGTCACCCAACATCATGCTGCAGTATGGCAGAGCTCATGTCTGTGCTTTTCTTCAACACTATGCGCTACAAAGCCGATGACCCTCGCAACCAGTGTAACGACCGCTTTGTGCTCTCAAAGGTTGGCATACATTTCTTTTCTAAGATGAATTGATAATCTATAGTTAGTCAGCTGATTTAAAGACTCATCCCTCCCCCTCTTGATCTCAGGGCCATGCTGCACCTATCCTCTATGCTGTCTGGGCAGAGGCAGGTTACTTGAAGGAGTCCGATCTGCTCAACCTTCGTAAGATCGATTCTGACCTGGAGGGTCATCCCACTCCAGTAAGTGAAGATCCTGACAACAGAAATAATATCACGTAAAAGTCACTTTTTATATCTGGATTTAATGAATTCCCTCTTGTTTCCCAGAAACTGCAGTTTGTTGATATGGCCACAGGATCTTTGGGACAGGGTCTTGGTGCTGCCTGTGGGATGGCCTATACCGGCAAACACTTTGACAAATCCAGGTGAGTATTCAAACAAAATATGTCAATGAAAAGTTCAAAGATTTGCTAATCCTGCTTTAAAAAACAGAATATCAAAATTTGGACCATCTATTTAGCGTTTTAGCCTTCAGCAGTAGTCAGTGATCTAAGTTTGCGGCGAATGTCTGGCTCCTGGCTAATAAAAGCTTGTAGGGTGTGAGGTCAGGACATGGATGTACAACATGGAGACAGTGTGCCAGATTATAAGCGTTCATCCAAGAGGAAGTTGGAGCTGGAAAGGAGGGATGAATTTTGAGTCTTGAATCCTACTCATTCTGCATTCTGCATCTAGACTGTCTGTAAATGTAACAATGTCATGCTTGCTGTGTAATTGGCAAGAGCTTTGTTTACCCAGAGTGTTATGGCTTGAGTGGTAGGCAGGGAAGTCCCTTCTTGTGGTGGTGCCTGATGCCAGGTAATCTCTTTTTAATGGATAAGTCTGTGGTAGTGTCGTTGTAATTGAGTTAATTGACATGCCAGCAGGAGCCCTCTATGATGCTAAGAGGTGTTAGCGATACTAATGAATGATTGTTTGAGGCTAAGCTATCGAACAAGGATGCTTCTGTTGGCGTTTTTCATTGCTGTTGCTGATTTTGAAGAGCAGTTTGAGTCACATGGAGATCTAAAGTAGTAACTGAGCCTAAATTAAACATGTTTATTCTAACATTGTTGTGAAATGACATATTTGTCCACAATGTAAATGTTTCAAAATCAAGTATTGGATGGAGACCCGTCAAGATTTTGCAAAGCAGAAGAATGCAATTGTTTAGACTTTTATATAAAAGAAAGCTTGATGGTTCCAATAAAGTAGCCTATTGATGTTTCTGCCCAAAAAAGACTGTACAGTGCAAGACCCTGTGATGGGAACAACTGGCATGAGATCAGTTGTAATCTTCTTGACTCAAGACCAATGACTTGTTCTGAAATGCGGTCATTGGGGTAAAGGTTCTGCAATCCTTTAGTCTGCCCTTTTTTGAGAAGTCCACCACTAGCCTCAGCTCACCAGACATTGATTATGACTTTTTTTTTTTTTTGTAACCATTGTGTGATTTTTCTTGGAAGAACAACGCTAATATTTTGTTTTTCTATACGTGTTCTAGTTACCGTGTGTACTGCATGCTGGGTGATGGAGAGTGTGCAGAGGGCTCTGTGTGGGAGGCCATGTCCTTTGCCTCTCACTACCAGCTGGACAACTTGGTGGCCATCATCGATTGTAATCGGCTCGGTCAGAGTGAGCCCACATCCCTGCAGCATGACACGGAGACCTACCGCAAACGCTGTGAGGCCTTTGGGTCAGTACCAAACTTCCTCAGCTTTTAATTTTTCTTGGAAACACTTTTAGGTGATGGCCCTGAATACACTATCATTATCAAACCTAACCTTCACTGTCTTATTTGTGCTTAATCAAATCTCTGCTGTGAAAAACTTAAAAGGCTGCTTCTGTAGATTTTAATGTTGTCTTTTATTGAACTTCATGGGTTTAAATTTGTCTTGGGCACCCCTCACGCATAAGGTTTTGCTGTCTGAATTCCTCTCTACCCTCCTGCCCTCTTGACCTTTCTGTACTCTCTGCTCCCCCTTACTTGGTTAATAACTTGATGCTTAACGTGTTTGCTCAGAGGTTAATATGTCCATGTGTTTTGGGTTAATAATTGTTGCGATGTTTGGTAGGATGTTAATATTGAGCCATGTTTTTATAGGTGGAACACATATGTTGTGGATGGACATGATGTGGAGGAGCTGTGTAAAGCTTTCTGGCAGGCTCAGCAGGTCAAGGGCAAACCCACTTGCATTGTAGCCAAAACATTAAAGGGCAAAGGACTGAAAGGTAAGTCTGGTTTTCAGATGGTGAATATTTGAAGCATTTTGTTTTCTTTAGATTGCCATTAAGATTCTTTTATTTCTTGTTTTTGTAGATATTGAGGATAATTTGAACTGGCATGGAAAGCCCATCCCTAAGGACCGGGCTGAGGCCCTCCTTAAGGAACTGGAATCTTTGATCCAGGTCCCGAACAAGACCTTGTGCCCTGAGCTGCCTAAGGATGATGCAGCACCTGCAGACCTTAGCCCCATCTTGCTGCCCTCACCCCCAGCATACAAAAAGGGAGACAAGGTAATTTGAGATGACACCCAGTGCATGTTTAACAATAATAAGCCCCTTTAACAGTCACTGAATGGTCTTGGGGGGGGGAATTTAAAGGCAATGGCATTGAGCATAAATCTTTCAGTATTTCAGCTAACTTTTTAACCTACATGCAAGTCAGACCTATTGAACTCTCATTTAAATAATAATTTTAAAAAAATAAGGGCCAAATGGTGAAGTTTTAAGGGGCCAGACATTTACATTTTGTGCCTAACCTGTAAAGCTAGGAATTTCAATATGTTAAAGCAATGTACTTATAGGACAAATAAGTGTATCTACTAATTTCATCTATTAATCTTTGAAGTAGGTTGTCAGTTTGGCTTTCAAATTACCTCTGCTTAGTAGGTTAGGTTAGTACCTAGGTTTAAAAAAAAAAAAAAAAAAAAATTGAAATTGGAGCATTTTTGACATGGCTAATGAATGGGCCAATAAGCAAATAATGATCGAAGCACCAGAATACTGTTAAAGGGCCACATTTTGGCCCAGGGTCCTCCAGTTCAAGAGGTCTGACATATTTGTTTTGCCATCATTACCCTGTTAATTTTTCCTTCCTGTCCTAACAGGTGGCCCCAAGGCGTGCGTACGGTGTGGCACTGGCCAGGCTGGGCCAGTCAAGCCAGAGAGTGGTGGCCCTTGATGGAGACACCAAAAACTCCACCTTCGCTGAGACCTTTAAGAAGGCCTTCCCTGACCGCTACATCGAGTGCTTTATCGCTGAACAGAACATGGTACGTGTTACCGAAGACAGACATGAGAACTCTAACTTATGAAAGGGGGTTAAACTTGGCTCACTCTATTTACTACCATAATCTTCTCCAAACTGGTCTAATCTGTTGCTGTTCATTCTGTAGCATGGTAATCCCAGCCTCTAATTACTGTCTGTCACTTGCACTTGCTTAATCACATCCACTTACCGTCAGTAAGACTAATTGCTATCACTTATGTCTTTGCTTACTGCTGCAGGTTGGAGTGGCCATGGGCTGTGCCACCCGTGACCGTACGGTTGCATTTGCCAGCACATTTGCTGCCTTTCTTTCCAGAGCCTATGACCAAATCCGTATGGGTGCCGTCTCCCAGACAAATGTCAACCTGGTCGGGTCCCACTGCGGCGTCTCCATTGGTAAGTTTTATGCTTAAGCGTTACCATTTTTCTTAAGGGAAGAGTGTGCCCCCTCTCTGACTGATGTTACTCTGCCTTCAGGTGAGGATGGCCCTTCCCAGATGGCTCTAGAGGATTTGGCCATGTTCCGTGCTATCCCAACATGCACTGTATTTTACCCCAGTGATGCAGTGTCCACAGAGAGATCTGTCGAGCTGGCTGCAAACACAAAGGTTGGTAGGCACATTTAGTGTTGACATTTGTGTACGAAGTTGTATTCACAGTGATGTGGGAATCGCATTATGTTCTAACTCAATCGCTATACTCTCAGGGTATGTGTTTCATCCGAACCAGCAGACCAGATTCTGAAGTCATCTACTCTCCCGATGAGAAGTTTGAAGTGGGTGTAGCCAAGGTAATAATCAATACCATGATCATGCACTTTCATCCTCGTGCACAAAGTATCCATTAGTGACGACGACAGCAAGACATAAGCCTGATTGTTGTCCCTTCACAGGTATTGCGCCAGTCTGACAAGGATCATGTCACTGTGATTGGAGCTGGTGTGACTCTGCATGAAGCCCTTGCTGCTGCTGACATGCTGGCAAGTGAAGGTAAGCTCACACTGCCCTCTAGTGGGTAGAAGTAGGTATTTAGAACTACATAATTTAACTAGCATCCAGTTTTTAATGTTTGAGTAATCCACTGGATGGAGGCCTAAACTGCCTAGTTAGCTCATTATGCCTTGAGAACATATCTAAAGTAGTGTTTTCCTATAGGGAAGAACATCCGTGTGATCGACCCGTTCACCATCAAGCCCCTTGATGCCTCTACCATTCTGACGAGTGCGAGAGCCACAGGGGGACGCATCATCACTGTGGAGGACCACTACAAAGAGGGTGGGTTGCAATGTCCCACAGCTCTGCAATCATGTGCACAAATGCTCGAAGTGCTACTAGTTTGCTTCAAGTAGCAAGTGTGCTTTTCATAATCTACAGTGTTCCAATAAGGGCATCACACAGTCATCTCTAATATGAACAGATTTGTTTCTGCTGTGTGGACGTGCTGATGGTTTGTTTCCTCTGTCCAGGTGGTCTTGGTGAAGCAGTCCTGTCAGCAGTCGGCGAAGAACCCGGCATTGTTGTGACTAGGATCGCAGTGACCGGGATTCCCCGCAGCGGAAAGCCCCAGGAGCTGATGGACCTCTACGGCATCAGCGCCAAGCACATCGCCAACGCTGTGCGCCAGACCTTTGCAAACTGAGGACTGTGACTGACTACCTGGAGATGATCTCATGAAGACCAGTAAACTGATGTGTATTTAAGTGCCCGCTTGTGGCTTTCACATAGTGCAGCATACTAATCCTGCATTATTACTCCACTGTGTGCACCTGTTGTTCTTCCGTAACATTCCTTTGTTGTATCCTGATAAATTGTCAAAATGCTGTCTGGCAATTTGGCTCAGACAGAAGCATCACTGAATACTATAAACATTGTTCATTCACTGTCATACCAGCACCCTCTCCAGATTACCATCCATTTTCTGTTTCACATTCCTTACAACCATGCCTCATGTCTTCTCTCTTTGCTTGAAACAGTTACTGTTTATCATAATCTTAATGTACTTTATAACTTTTTTCTAGTTGTGTGCAGTCAGACTGTAGCGCTTGTATTAACAGTTTTCTTCAGTCCCATTGTTAAAAGCTTATCTGGTTTAGTCATGAACTGTTAACTGAGCATTCCTCCTATGATTCCTGGCTACGTGGCTGTCACACAATGTTACTGGCGCTCTAGGTCTACAGTGTCATCCCGTTTTTGCTGTGATGTGCTGCATTAAAAGTACAGAAACACAATATGGTTGTCTTCATGTTTTGTCATGGTCAGTTTACTTCTAAGGACTTCAGTGCCTTACATTTTTGTCTAGCACCACCAGCTGTTTTATGCTTTTCACTTCACCAGTAAAATATCCGATCTGCAGGATGGATGAGCACAACATGTTGTACAGACGAGATTTATTTTTATTTTACTTTTTTATTTAATTTTTTTTAGCACCCTTGTAATAGAGGATTTGTCTATTACCTAATGCCTCCAAAAACACCCCATTCCCATTCTGTACCCAGTGTTACTACTAATTGGTGCAAGTCAGCAGTTGAAAATGAAATGATTAACATCAGCCTGTTGGCATACTGGCTCTAGCATTTAGTTCAATCACATTTCAGTTCTGCTTAAAGCTGCAGTGATGGCTGTAGACCAGTTGCACAGTAAGAACTATATGAGAGAGAGATTAGACTATATGTATATGAATATATGAAAGATACTCCTGTAGTAACCATTAGTAAAAGCAGAATCACCCAAAAACTCAATCACCTGTTTACAGCTAATTGGCAAGTGTTAGCAGGCTTAACTAAGACTTGTCAGACAACTTTACTGGGGTAAAAAGTACAATATTTGTCTCTGAGATGTACTGGAATAAGAATAGGTTGCAAAACTGCTGAAAGTACCTTAAATGTGCACTCACAGACAGTTCTTAAGTAAATTTCAAATCCCAGCATGGTTTTAGACTCTGAGCTCTGTTGTTTAATGAATGTTTGGTGAAAGTGTCTTTTACACATACGTGTCATATGTTCTGAGCTGGCAGTGATCAGACTGTCTGGCACGGCACGACTTTATTTAGTGACGAAAATGAGGCGTAAATTGCGCTGAGATGTCAGATAAAGTGCAACAGGTCACAGCAGAGGCGGTAACGCGTGCTGTGTGTCCCACACCAGTGACTTGGTTAATGATGTTGGAGCGCACTGTTCTCTGCAGTGGAAATTGTTAATCCAGGGTGTCGTTAGACTGAGGTTAAGGAAGGGGTTGAATGCGGTCAGTGGATTACTGGACGCTCCTGTCAGGGTTTAAATAAATAGTCTTGGGACACATCACTGTTTACCTTGGATGAACACGTCAGGAGTGTTTCAGTGTTTAGTGTTAACTCGTCCAATGGGCCATTTGGAACATGTCTGGATTTAACTGTCTCCTCTGACTCATCGGCTGGGAAAAAACAAAATCGCCCCCCCAAAAAAAGTGAACACATTAAACTGACATAATGGATATGTTCATTAGTGATGATACCGAGGAAGCTTGTTAATCACGGCAGCTGTTGTCTGGGACATGACAACATGCGCGCACATTTTTTGACAGATTTAGTGGGTGTATGTGTGGTTAGTGAGCAAATAAATAGGGGTCTGTCAGCAGCTTTCACCCCACAGTGAAAATCCCAGCTTGGCTCGACACTCAGCCAGTGGCACCTGCTTGGCTTGGCAGCGAGTGTGCAGCTTACACACTCCGGAGTACATGTATAGGCATCATCCCAGACGGTATGCATGTACAAAATGTAAAGACTGGGGCCCATCGTTCATTTCTCAGGGGTCCGTGTTTGTCTTCATACGTAGACGCTAGAGTGGAGCTCCGCCAGACAAGACTGTCTCTGAGCTGAACTGTCTACCAACGTTGGAAAACGTCCAGGATCAGTCTGGAGGTACACAAAACTGACAGTGGCTCACAAATCCATGCCTCAACCCCGCATGATAACTAGAATCTGTCACAGGTGTATGAAACTCATTGTGTTAGCAGTTTCTATCTTTTGCTCCCCGTCTGTCTTCTCATGTCCTCCACAAATATCTGCTCTCCACCTAAAGTCAGCAGACAGTCATGACAGGGCGAGGAGACGAGGAGCAGGGCGGGTCTGTATATTTCATGGTGCAATGAACCAGGGCCTTTATTAACAATGTGAGAGTTGTTTTTTCTTTCTTTTTTTTTTCTTTTTACCTCTCCGCCTCCTAGATATTCCTTCCCACCATCATGCTCTGTCATATTTCAGCTTCCACTCTGAGTTGGGGGCATGTGCTATATGCTTAAGTACTGCTTGTAGAAACTGAACCACAGCTTTCACTACAAGTGTTCATAATCTCTAATTCTATGGTTTTTTGAGACTTATCCTCCCGTGTAAACTCTCACCCTGACAGCTCCTCAGGGTTTCTTCTCTCGTCTGCACGTTCTGTGGATTTGCCTCATCGTTTTGGACTTGTCTCTCTCTCTGTCTCTGACCGAAAACTGCTCAAACTGAGTGAACATCCAGCCATGCAGATGCAAAGGAATTGTGTCTTATTTATCTGTCTGTGTGGCACAGTTTTGTCAGGACAAGGCCAGAACTCGTTGCAGGACACGGACGTGCACATGGAGACCTCATCTGAGTCCCTTGAATTCCAAACAGCAGCCAGTCACCTGCCAGGAGTGGATACGAGGGTGACACATGTTTCAAGCTCGGCCGTCCCTGCTGGTAAGTTCAAGCTTTTGTCTTTCAAATGCTTCTTGCTCCTTTCTGCATGATCATGGTTATCAAATACTCTAATGGCTCAACTTTTTCTTTCTTTCTGTCTTTCTGTCTTTTTCTGCAAATCTGCTCTGGTGCGTGATTGGTGAAGAAGACAGTGAGGATGAGCGTTTCGTCTCGGAGGCAGAGCAGGAGACGGAGCATCCCGGGGTGGATTTCAGGGAGCTGAAGGTCGGCAGGAGCAGGAGAGGTGCCTGGGGGAAGAGGATACACGCAGCCACAGTGGAGGCGGCTGCATATAGAATAGTATGGCACTTGATTCTGCTGTTGCATATTTTTATCCACCATGTTGGGAAGTTTCTTTAAAAAAAAAAAAAAAAAAAACTCTTTTCACTCGCTTAATATTCTGGTCTAAGACTGTGTTGGTTGTGATGTCCTGCTGGTTAATGTAGGCGGGGCTGGGTCGACCCCTGATGGGCTGGAGGAGGCGCGGAAGAGGAGAGGAGACCGGCGCTCTCATGGCCGTCCTCAAGGAGCTTCACGCTGAAAAGTGGCGGCTGATGGATCAAGGGAAAACACACGAGGGGGAAGAAGAGGAGGATGATGATGACGATGACGATGAGGATGACGATGATGAGGATGACGATGATGAAGAAGAAGAGGAGGAGGTTTGTTTTTTTCTTGCTTTAATTCACTGAACCACCAGGTCCTTTTACTCTTGTGTAATTATTTTTGAACTTCTGTGTCAGGAAGAGGAAGAAGAGGAGGAGGAGGAGGAAGAAGAGGAGGAAGAAGAGGAAGAGGAGGAAGAAGAAGAAGAAGAAGAAGAAGAAGAAGAGGAGGAGGAAGAGGAAGAAGAGGCGACAGAGCCTCCAAGCAATCAAACAGAAACACACTCCGGCTCCACGGAGTCTCCTCTCAGTGAGTGTCAGACTGCTGACATAGAGATCAGCTGCAGGGGCATCGGCCTGACTCACCTGCCCATCATCGACAACCCGCTGGCCAAAAAGCTGGACATGGCAGGTGTGTGTGTGTGTGTGTGTGTGTCAGTGATGTTGTGGTAGATTACAAATTACAAAATGAACATGAACTGGTTTATCATTAAATCGGCTTATTTATTACATTTCTCAGAGGCTTGGATTAGTACTTTGATGCAACAAACCAAGTTTTTATTTACCATTTCACCATTTTAGGATTATTCATGATTTGCTGTCACATTCACTTTGATATCTTATGAGTATATTTTTTGGAGAGAACATTTTAGGTCAAGACTGTGAATCATTTAACTGAGAAACTAAAACTGACCATACATTGTTTAAATCAACATCCATACAAAAGCTCCAGCATGACTAAAGTGTAAATCAGGTGACATTCAAGTGAAGCCATTTATTCAACCTAATGGCCAGAAACTTTACATTTCTTTAGGTTCAGTTTTCAGTTTCTATGTTGTGACAACTCTGCTTATAGTCTAGTTATAATATAATAATCTGTGGCTTGCAGGAACTTACGGCAACATTATGTAACTTTATCGTTTTTTAAATTCAACCTTCAAGAAAACAACATCAGATTCATCGCTCAGCAAGCTTTCTCTGGAGTGCTGAACCTGGACACATTGGACCTGAGCAAAAACAACCTGGAAGATGAGGCTTTCAGCCAGAACCCGCTGTCTGTGAGTAACTCAGTCAGCAGCCAACGCAGCTGTCGACACTTCTTCACTGTCAGTGTGTCAATAGTCCAGTTAAATACTCATCCGCAAGCACATCACACCTGGCTGTATTCTGCATGTTCACATCTTGTAAAGTAGTATAGTACATCTAGCTTCTACGTTGGAGTTCAGCTGAAGGGCATCTGTGCTTTCAAACACTGGAGTGTTACATGATGTATGTGCCGTGCGGTACAAGTTCACGAGGACACATATCGGTATCATGTATCATCCAATCATAGAACTGCAGCTCCAGACCTGAAGTACCACACCAGCGCTGTTACTGTCGCTTTAATACTTGCAAGTGTCACGTGAGGTTGATCATATTTGCGATAAATAGTGTTTCATCGTGAGACTTTTCCTCTGCAGAACTGGAGAAAAAGCAGGGGTTTCTAACCAAACTTTAAAAAAAGAAAAAGAAACAACAAATAGCAGAGGCAGAGCCCAAAGGAAAAGAAACAACAAACAGAAAGTTCTCCCTCATGGTGCCACATATTGGAGCTATCTTCTTAAGTGTCACTCAGATTACTTACCAGCTAGGCTCCTCACTCGCCTCAAAAATCTTTATGTTCTGCCAAAATGAGGGAAAACTCTTCCTTAATCGAGTGGTTAATATCCACTTGAGGTTAGAATAGCATAATAATGAAAACAGAAACCAAAAAACAAAACAAAAACAAAAACAAGAAGCTACAAAAAGTAAAGCTCGCTGCCTGCCGGTGGTACAAATGTTATTGATTGCAGCAGATGTTGCCTTATGTCCCTGTCAGAGGCGGCGCTGACATTTCTTGACCTGTGGGTCCGAACTGCAGCCACTATTGTTTTCCTGTCCTTGGTCTGATATTGACCCGGAAAGCTCCCTCTTGTGGGGGAATCTGCAGCCTGCTGAATGTGAACGAGTGTGTGAGTTACGAGCCAGTTTTATAGGTCACTTTGCATCTAATTACAACAGAAATCAGGCTGCATCCTGTATCATTACGGTAATAAAAGAGCGCTGAAGATCGCATTAACTAATCTTTTCCCAGAATACCCTCTGGTCTAACCTCTAAATGACCACATGCCAAACACAGATCCTGACCACACCGAGGCAGCGCGCCACACTCTGACCAATCATTACACGTCACCATCGGCACACTCTCACAGTATTGGCTGGACGGACCTGTTGGAGTACAGCTGCAGCCAATGATGTGGAGAATAAAAGGAAATTATATTTAGAGGAAGATTTTTTTTTCTTCATTTTTTTCTCCACACATCCCAGTAATGACAGAGGACTGATGGACTGGCGCGAGGGACACTGCGAAAGACTCAGTCCACTGCTTTTACTTGACACACAGCAACCACAGCAGCTTTCACTGGGGAGCCACACAGAGTGGCTTTACTAAAAATACGACATGATAGATGACATGGAGGAGATGCTCGGATTTTAAATTCTCCCCGTTGGTTTATTTCTGTGAACTCTGTGACTATGTCCTGCTTGGCAAGTCAGGATGGAAAATTATGGATCTGTGAGACTAGCATCCATTTTGTCTCTTTCATGTCTCTGTTTTTGCTGCGTGTCATGCAGAGCTTGACCTCTCTGAAGAAGCTGAACCTCGATGACAACCAGCTCACCAGGGTCCCGGCGCTGCCGCCATCCCTGGAGGAGCTCAAGATGAACAGCAACAAGCTCAGCGCACTCACCCTTCACTGTTTCACCGGTAGGACGTCACGTCTGTCTGCGCACATGGAAGAGGAACAGCATCTCTTGTTAAAATAATGATAATTTTATTTTTGCATGCCCCCCGTAGGTTTGACAAACCTGTTGAATCTGGAGCTGGAGGAGAATCTTCTCCATGAGGGAAGCGTGTCACCACAAGCCTTCAGACCACTCGAGAAGCTTGTGGAGCTCCAGCTGGACAAGAACCGCTTCCGATCCCTCCCGCTGGGCCTCCCTCCCTCTCTTCAGGTGCACTGGTATCAATTTACTGAGTCCTGTAGGGAAAATCTTCCTCCTTAAAGGGCAACTCCACTTATTTTACACATTAGAGCGTGTATACAGCTCTTGGGGAGTACTACTGCACATGTGAAAACAAGTGGTATAAAGCCTTTTGTGGCTCGAGAGGAAAGTGCATATGATTTGATAAACTGTGAAAGAAGAATGTGACGTCTCTGGTTCTGCCACATCAATTTAATGGTGTGTCCACAAAGAGTGTGCCCACATTACCCACAATGCAACTTAACCACTGAGTGACATCACTCCTCTGGAGCGTCATCTGGAGCCAATAAAAGGCTTTGCACTACTTTATTTCCACACATGCAGAGGTACTCCCCAAGACCTCAAAACAAATTTATATGTGTTAAATTGGTGGAGTTACTCTTTAAGGACTGTAGCACCTAATGATGTAATCATTTTCTGAAATTGTAACAAGATTTACACTGACCCTGATCACAAATGCAATAAAACCTCATAATGCAATTACTCGACCAATAATGTGTTGCACCATTACATTACTGGGAATGTATTACATTTTCATTAGGCAGTAATATGTGTGTGTATATATATATATATATATATATATATATATATGTGTATATAGATATATAGATATATATATGTATATGTGTATATATATATATATATATATGTATGTATATATATATATATATATATATATATATATATATATATATATATATATATATATATATATATATATATATATACATATATAGATAGATGGATAGATACATGGATAGATACTTTATTAATCCCGGAGGAAATTCAAGCATCCAGTAACATTCAAGCATCCAGTAACATACATGCAATATCAAAGAAACAGTAGAAATAAAAATGTGGAATAAAAATGTTATAAGATGTTATGAAACAATGCTGGGATTGGCTCCAGCAGCAACACCCCGCAACCCCATGGAAAGGGATAAGCGGTTCGGACAATGACATGACATATATATATATATATATATATATATATATATATATATATATATACATATATATATATATATATTCATTTTAACAGATTATGTGATAATAAGTTCAGTGTTTAGTTCAGTGTCCACTGAACATTTTGTGTTTGTAACATTAGAAAGTTCTATACTTTGGGCTTGAAATGCAAGTTTGAGTCCCTAAGTTCACTTCAGACAGCCAGACACCAATGGCGGCCTTAGCCTGAATGACGCCCTGACAGAAACTCTTTCTTCATTCTTGTCTCACAGTTAATTTCTACTGTCCTACTGATTTTGTGAGCATGTAAATTTGACTGGCGGAGAAGCAGGTCTTGTGAGAATTTATGACCTGTGACCAGTGGCAGGCCCAGCTCGAATGACGCCCTGAGTGAAAGTCCCCCACCCGCTTCTCCTTCTTCCATAACCTTTGTATGTGAGTCTTTCTCAGCAACGAGCAGGCGGCCTTTTTCAAAACAATGGGCGCCCAGCCGCCTTCTCCCCACAGGGCAACATGACATAATTGACTAGGCGTGTAAATGAGCAATATGAAATGAATGCCCCACAACAAATGCTGCCCTGGGCAACCGCCCATGTTGCCAAAATGAGGAACCGCCCCTGCGAGACACTGACATCAGGAAATGAACAATGCCACCATGATGCCCTAAATCAGATATCCCTGTCTGTTTGCGTCCTTCTTTTTTTTTTTTTTATAGGACCTTGAGATGAATGAAAATCTGATTGAGGAGGCGACAGAGGAGGCACTGAGGGGCTGCGTTCATCTGAGAGTCCTGGACCTGAGTCACAACCTGCTGCATGAGCACAGCATCGGCAGCCAAGCCTGGACCCGTCTCAAGTATGTCCGTCGATTCGTCCATTAATCCATCCAGAGCTGTCGATTTCGAGAAGAATAGTATTCTGCAGTTCCCCTGTCAGCCACAAGAGGGTAGACTGGTTTCATTTGGGATCCCGAGCCCTTTTGTTATCTATCAGTTGATGGTTGAGGCACTTAAAAGATTTAAGATGTTCTGATTGCTGCAGTTGACTTGTCTTTATGGTCCCCCTGGGCTGAGTTGTTTTTAACAGCACTGTCCACCACGAGAAAGATTGGCACCGCACTCTCCACACATCATCACAGAACAAAGACAAATAGAAATGGATGACTCACAATACACAGCACCCTACAAGTCCCTCGGCGGGTCACCCGTTTTAGGGCTGCTGTGGCTGCGGATTACAGATTTTTTGCCAGAGTTGGCCCTTCTACACCTCAGGGTCCCGTTACCTGCGTCCAGAGACCAGTACATCACCTGTCCTCAGTATCAGTGGATGAGGCAGATGCTCTCATTCAGACACACACACACACACACGCATACACACACACACACACACACACAGACACACACACATCACACATGATCCAGACCAGGACTTCAACCTCCTCTATCATGTCTGTGCCTTTTCGTGACAAGTCTGACCGATGAACACAAACACAGACGCATTCTTCTCCTGTTTTCCTCTTCTTCATTTCGCTCCGTCTCTCTCTCATACACACACACACACACACACACACACACACACACACACACACACACACACACATACACACCGACACACACACGTAGCGCCCATACATACATATCTTAGAGGTTCTGACAGCTGACCTTGTGTACTTAGATGAGCAGCGGTGTGGAGGAGAGCCTGAAGGCAACTGTGTGCCTGCATGGGTGTGTTTGTGCATATATGTCTGTGTGTGTGTGTGTGTGTGTGTGTGTGAGTTGTTTAAATATAGTGAATTCCAGTGGGTTTTTTTCTCTGCTCCCTGGGATCCTTGTGAACCACGGTGGGAGCTTCAGGGAAAAACTGAGGAAAAGAAAATGCTCCAGAGAGAAAGGAAGATAGAGAGACAGGAAAGCGCTGTGAGAGAAACTCTGTGTGACTGAATGATGGCATTAGAGAGGAGACAAAATAAAATCTAAAATACAGTCAAGGCAAAAGTGATTGGGGTTAATGATGATTACCTTGTAATCACAGATTGAAAAACTGTAAAATAACAAAACAAAACGCACTCAAACTGGTCCAAAGAGTGACAGAGAGATGAAGGCAGAGCTTGAGTGGAGCTGAAATGGAACCGGGCTGCTCTCTGAGCCTTCGTTTGACATCCTGACCTCATTAGTGGCGAGAGCAGCGGTCCCCTCCTTGGCACTGCAGGCTTATTAACCGGCCCTAAAGCTTCCTCCAGCACCGCGTAGACTACAGAGTGAGAGCAAATTCTGCTGGACCTGGACTCCACCAACACAGCAGGAGATGATACCTTAAAGTTCATTAGCGAGACCCCGAGCGGCGTGAACCCAGACTCCTCCCCGTAGTTGTATCAGATATCATCCTGCAGACCTTTAATGATTAAACCCACGTTGAACTTCTCGTGGAGAAATGTATTCATCGTGTAGCCCTGTAGAGTGGAGAAACAGCCGGAAGAAAAAAAAAATGAAAACAGAATGAAAAGTAAATTGGTTAATGATAAAATAAACTGCAGAGCGCTGGTTCTGGTTAGCGGAGTGCCTCTGTTCCATGTCACAGAGTCAGTGTTATTGTTACCGCCTGCTGGGGTTCAGTGATTGGAGGCTACCGTGGAGGATACTGGAACCTGGGGAGTGTAGTTTGGCCCGCTGCCACCATCGTACCTCATTATCTACCTTGTTTTTATATCTCCTCTGTGGCCAGTACTCGGCACTGTGTTTTTCTGTATGTTTTGATGCATGCATTAGAGTGCAATATTTTAAAGGGTTAGGGTTAGGGTTAGATTTTTGTTTCCCATGTCCCATTTTTTTTTGTACCCAAGAAATCTCAGATCGGTCTTCTTTTATGTTCATGTGTAAACATGCACTTTAAAAGTGGCTTTGCCTAAAGAAATCGAGGAAAACCGATCACCTCAAAATGAACAAGTAAAGTGAACTAACAATTTTTGATTTGTTAAATAGAGTAGAATAGCATTTTATTGTTGTTTCAGAAAAAAAGCTTACATTTTAAAGTCTACTTCACTTGGTTATTTCTGAGGAAGTGGTTTCCTGACTTTTTTCAAGTGTGGTCGACCTTTAACATGTACGATGATAAGAATATGCTTAACTAGCAGAGATGGAAAAACAAATAAATCATAGTACTTAATGTGCTATGAACAGTACGGTTTTTATGTTCTTGCATTTAACTTAAGTATTGCCATTAAATTATACTTTATCCTTAAATCCACTACAGTTCAGAGGGAGTAGTTGTAGTAGTACACTGTAAATATTGCAAGTTACTTTAAAAATGTACGACTTCACTTCGAAATGTTGAGTCATTCGGTTTCCTCAATTCTTTTTAAAGTAAAGTCAGATTTTACATTGTTTATGCTTTAGCTTTGGCTGCTTTGTTATGTTAAGCTTTTGCATACAAAGATAAACTGATTTAAACTGAAATATAATGTTTAAAAAAATAGATGAAATATGATGCAGTGCATAGTGGGAGGTGACTGAGGACATCTACTCAACATTTATTTGACAAGTTAAGTTGCTAAAGCTGTGAGGCGCCTGAACTCACCCTCAACATTCCCCCGTGAATAGTTTATTTTTCTGACATGAGTATTATTTATAAATCAGTCTGTGTAGTTTTGTTTCTTGTGTGTGTGTAACTTTGAGAATCACAAGCAGAGATGTCTTTACACAATCTTATATCGCAAAAGGACAATTAAACTGATCCTGAAGTCGAATTTTACACTATAAAGATGAAGCCACTCAGGAGTATTTAAACTAATTCAAATGAGCCCCACTTTGACCAGCTGCAACATCAGCGACTTCAAGCCAATAATATTATATATATATTATTCTGAAGTAGATTATTCTGCCATAAAATACATTTTACTTGCGGTTCATTAAGTATATTTTGATGCCAAAACTTTTGTACTTTTACTTGAGTAAAAGTTTGACTTCTGGAATATTTCTTCTCTGTGGTTTTAGTAGTTTTCTTTAAGTAAATGATTTCAGTACTTCCTCCACCACTGTGCAGTGTTACAGATTAAACTCAGTATGTAAAGCAGTAAAAGTTCCATAATAACGTAATGTGTATCATGATCTTGACATATTCTGCATAAATTATCCTTCGATACTTTCGGTACATGTGTCTGATAATACGTCTGTGCTGATAACTTTTCTCCACGGGGGTTTAACTTGCAACTTTTATTTTTAGTGACACAGATGAAAATGTAAATCGCAAGACGACACAGTCGTTTGCTATGTCCTGCCAGTACCCGATCCTGTCAGCCTAAATAACAATCTTGCATGCCTCCAAATCGTCCCTTTTTGTGGTCGATCAAAACTCAACAGTCACCATCAGTGATGCTGGCCAGCAGAGCTGTCTCCGAGCTCTCCATGTTCACAGAGACAACTAGAACATGTTTTAAATTACCACCGCGGATTAAAGCAGCGTAAGCATCAATCCTTCCAAAAGTCCAGAATAATAGTGTGTCATGGGTAATGTGTTCTCAATTCTAGCTTCATTTTCTGCTATTTTTTTTTTTTTTTCAGATTTTTATTGGGAAAATGATTGTAATCAGGCGTCTCTGCATGAATTACCTAATACTACAGGGTATTCTGCAGCTTAACACAACAGCCTTGTAAACTGTTCAAAGACTATCCAGAGAAACTAGATTGAATGCATTCATTAACAAGTGTTGTCTTCCTTTATTTTTTTGTTGGCAGTTTGCATCCATCAAATGGTATTTTTTTTTTGCACATTCGGTTTGAATTAGTTGTGTCATTTTGACAGACAGGCTGTCGTTGGATTGGATCTCGGCGTAAATCATCGCTGCTGGCTCAGACTGACTGAACGTAGGCACAGGTTCAGCAGCCGTCGTAGAGAAGATGTGTCTGTCGTGCTGCGCTGTGACATGTCCAAGCCTCGTGGGACTTGTTACGATGGCTCCTCCATCAAATCGGTTTCGTAATCAGCTTGCATAAATGGGAAAACAAGGACACACAAAGCGAATCAATTGCTCAAGATCACAAGGATGTCAAGAGACTTTGATCAAGTCAGCTTTGACAAACACATTTCATGCATGTATAGTCTGCTACATATGCGTACAAATACTCATACTGCAGCAAGTATTCCTTACTGCATGCATGTACCACTGCGGTAAACTGTCAAAGTCATAGTTAGCGTATCAATTCTCACAGATGCGCCTCAATCTGTTTTCAACAGATTTGAAAAACGGTCTAAATCATTTCCAGATAGCTGCTTAATACATTCAGTGCACACAGAAGCCTGCAAACCCAAACGTCAGGACTTGGGCTGAGGGCATGCCGTGCCACCAGTCATCCTTCATTCAGTTTTTCAAAGTCCAGTCTTGGTCTGTCTGGTCTGCATGAAACAGGGCACTCTTCCTGACTACATTACCCTAACCTACCTTGGTTAGGTTCCCAAAGCCTGGGAGACAGCTTGAGTGTTGCCGGCACGACAGGCCGCATAAGAGCTTCTGTATCTACGAGTGTTTAAAGAGAGCGAGACCAGCCTCATCGGCCTGCTGGTCCCCATTACAACCCAGCGCGCTGAGGATGAGCAAGGGCATCAGATCGATGACTCACGGACACACTTCCGGTCTACATAAGTTGCGTGTGTGATAAATTACTGTTGGTGAGAGAGTGCATGTGTGTGTGTGAAACGGCTTGTCCAAACTCACATGTTAGTGCCCGTGAGCACGTTTATTTGTCTGTGTATGCCTCTTCCTCGCATCATGTTGCACATACTCAGGGTTTGCGTATGTGTTGGTGTGAGCGTCTGTGTGTAGGTGCCAGTGAGTGGGAGTGCAGAGGGTGGAGGACTCCGAGAAGAGAAGGACTGTGTGTCCCTCCGCTCATTAATACCATGTGGAGCTCTACGCAGCGGCGGACTGCTGCTGAGCTTCCTGGCAAAGGCATAGAATACAAATCAGCAGCAAACAACTGGTCTGAACTGGTCCTGCCAAACAGATAGAGGTATAAATATTTCAGGGGTTTAGATTTCGGAGCCGATACCGCATGTTTCATAGCAATCCGTAACAATGCATGTAAGTTAAACAAAAAATGCCTGCGGAGTGCTCTGTGAGCTTTGGACTGCACATTCTGAGTTAAATCTGTCATTGTGCTCCCTCCCCTCCGCCTCAACTTTGTTTTCAATAAAACATTTAATGGTTGTATTAATGTGATATTTTATTGCACCTCTGTTAAGCGGAGAGGCATGTAACCGACCTCAAGTTTCCTGGAGTCAACAGTGGACCTTGCTTTACAGAAGTGAAGGGGGGAAGGACTCAAGCAAACCGAGACCTTACCTGTGATACAGAACAATGATATTTTTAATGTCTATCAACGGGTCAGATTCTGAGAATTATAACTACTTTTATGAAAGAAGGCTGAGGTTGAATTTTGGAGTCACACAGCCTGCAGAAAGAATCTGCTCTGTAGTCTGGTGCTATGGCAGCAAAACAAAATGTTACATTTTATGTCCTTGCTATTGAGCTGTAACTTGATGACGTAACATAACTAAGGGATGTTGATAACTTCAACACAGTCACTACTGCAGAGCAACCAAATCTTTTAGCTGTAGGCTTACCTGTAACCTGTGTTTGAACAGTAACTTTACTAATACAAACTTTGTTTCACCAAAAAAAAAAAAAAAAAAAACCTGTAAAGAAATGTGTAATATTCCAGCAGCAGGGGGCACTAAAACATGCAGAAATTAAAATACAGTTTTTAGCTTTAATTTTACGACTAATTCAGCGACATATTGTGTATCTTTGTTTTGCTCACGCTCAAAATAAAGCAAGTGCTAGCCTGATCAAGACCTTTATGAAATCAGGCGGTGGTGTTCGCACAGCTTCTGTCCACTTTGGCCACTAGAATCTACTTTAGATGCTTCAAGGTACCAACGTTTTGATTTATTTTGTGATTCTAACCCCACTTCTCATCGTTACACATCATCTATCTCATAGAAATCCCAACCCTTAACCCTAAACCCCACAAAAACACCAATGATTAACGTCTCCCGGGAGCTGTAAAGTTCAAGGGAGGAGAGTTAATGCGGAGGCCGCACTGTAAGTCACCTTTACGAGTAGCAGAAGTGCTGAGGCACTGAACATCAGTCAAACCACCGCCAGATCAAGTGCCTCCTCCATCCATAACCCTTCACCCTCTCTCTCCTCATTGGCCTCCATCGCACTTGACTGTGTGGTCATTGGCTGGTCACCTTAGGGTGGTCTGGGCCCATTGGCTGTTCTCTGTGGTCTATGGATGCTAGAAAACAGGAAATGAGGTTCCTCTCCTGCTGTGAGCTGTGCTGTAAACTCACAACAGCTGTGCAGGATCTTCCAACAAAAACACTGAGCCCCTGTACTACAACTTTGCCTCAGACCCCTGAAATCTGGTCCCCCCCCCTCCTCTATGGCTGTTCATTCTCTTTTCTGAAAACCACACATTTTCATTCGGCCACTCAGTCACAAATCCCCCCTCAAACTGCCATGCTCTCTTGCATTGTACCTCGCCCCCAGGCCCCATTATATCCTCCCCTGCTGCTCCCCATGATTCCCCCCGTAGCCTAGCCTCCTGCTCTGCACTGCTGACTCCCCAGCAGCGCTACGCAGGAGTCCAGTAACTATAAAACATGAGGCCTGCAGTTTAAAGCCTTGGATTTAGAGAGGAAGTAGGCATCCATTATTATACTTAAGTGTCAGTCTTAAAGAAATTGAATTTTTGAGCTGATTATGCTAAATTAAAAGTCAAGGGACCACCAAAGACAGTTGGATCCATTCTCTCTATCTAATATTTGTTGAGATGTTAAAGTCTGGACCAAAGTTAGGAACCGTCCAACAGATTTAACTTGTCACTAGAATTGCTGAAAACATCTGAGAGTAGGAATTTCAATCTGAACCTCCCCCTCTGTGTGTTTCCTCTCAGGTCCCTGGAGGCCTTGGACCTGTCCTACAACCAGTTCACCTCCGTGCCGCTCTATCTGCCTCGCAATCTCCGTAAACTGACCCTCCAACACAACAACATCAGTCACATCCCCTCCTTCGTGTTCCGTCACGTGCGGCCCGGCCTGCGGACCCTCCAGCTATCCCACAATGCCTTGAGCAATGAAGGACTAGAGCGGTTCTCTTTCGTCGGAACGTACCGTTCACTACATGAGCTCCTGCTGGACAACAATCATCTGAGGGACGTCCCGCGCTGCGTTCGACAGTTTAAGAACCTGAAGGTGCTGCGACTGGATAACAACCAGATCAGGTAGAGTCTTGCTTCCTGGGAAGTCAGTTTTTCTGAGTGACTTTCATAATGCAGGGATAAGCTAAGTGCTTGCCAGCATGTTACCCAATCCTGCCCTAATGCCATTAGCTCTGCTGGTGCAGCCCCCTTTGGAATTACGCTAAGGAGCTTGGCAAAGAAGCAAGGAGAATATCGTGGAACTTTCAGTGTCCGTCAGTGGCTATTGTTATTCTTTTTTACTGTCTGTTTTGTTATCACAGTCAGTGGCCGAAATCGATGAACATACTATAAAACTTCAGTACAGTTAATAAACTATAGAATAGTGTTCCAAGGACCTTCAGTTTCCTGAATTGATGTAAGAACCAGACACAAACCTAAGCTGAAATGCACATGGGAAGTTTTGTTTCAGAGATCTCAACAAGAGTCTACAGCCAGACGCCCAGCCATTTTTTGAGCTAAAGGCTAATGTATGCATGTTAACATCCTCACCATGACAAGGCTTATATTCTGATGTTCAGAAGGTACCATGTTTAGCATCATGATGCTTCATGTTAATATTTTGTAACGGGCACAAATTCAAA
Source organism: Acanthopagrus latus (assembly GCF_904848185.1). NCBI lineage: Eukaryota > Metazoa > Chordata > Actinopteri > Spariformes > Sparidae > Acanthopagrus > Acanthopagrus latus. The sequence goes on from NC_051045.1 coordinate 13,156,337, forward strand.
TCCTTTGAAGCGAGTCTTGCCGCTGCCATCAGTTATTTTGGGTTAACGAGACCACTTTCAACGGTCAACGGATCATAAAAGATGCTCAAAAAGTTTGTTGACTTTGCCCCATAACAAGGTTTAAAAGGTCTTTTATAAACACTTTTATAGCTAAATCCAGAGTTCTGCGTCATGACGCTGTCGGCTCATTCCACCAGAGCAGTTGAAGAAATGCTCCGATCTAAATAGCCTAAATTTTATTGGCAATCCTGTGCATTTAGCCTGATATACCTTTCTCCTCTGCTTATAAAAAAAGTTTGCATGCAAATGTACTAAGTTGTTTGAAACTGTCATGAATCTGAATGTCAGCTCTGCGCTTGCATCAGCGCAACCAAACAATTCGCTGATATGTTTCCCAGTTCTGCTGTGATAAAGCATGATGATGTGATAACTGGCTTTTTTTGGGGGGCATCCCACTGCCATCTCTGGAATTTGGCCCTCTTGAAACAAATTTCATGTCAGTCCATCCAATTATGGTTAAGACTTTTAATTCAAAACCATAAATGTGAACCTTGTGGTGGAGAATACACATCGCCGTATGTCTAAATTGTTTGCGTGCTGTGTTTTCAGGGTATTGAGGAAGTGGGGAGTGTGCCACCCCCGTAATTCTGACTCCACCTTGGCTTCGCTCCACTTGGAAAACAATCTGCTGGAGGTGGAGAGGATTCCTCCAAACGCCTTCACCTGTCTCGCTGATGCTCAGGGACTCGTCCTCTATCCACAGCAGGAACCCAACTCATACAACCAATAGACGAACACGAAAAAAAAGACACGTACAGACAATATATGCATGTGCATCCTTGCTCATGTAGTCATGAGCACTACTCATGTAGTGAGTCATCATCTCACTATCATCACATCATGTCATCTCCAAACCCATCATTTTCTCTCCCATCTTGTCTTTGATGAGGAAAAATGACTCTAATGTTTTTATATGTATTAAATCAATTTGTAATTTACACTGTAATGGAGCTAATGTTTTGATCCTGCTGGATGTGTGAAAGGATTAGGATCCAGATCTGCCTGAAACATTGGTTCTAATCCGTCTTTTTCATTAAAGTAATTTGTTTGAGAAAAAAAAGAAGACTGAAATGGATTAACTGGATGAAATGGATGTTTCTCGTCTGCGTCTGGGGGGCAGCAGGAGGAGTCTTTGAGCAGAAGTAAAGTCACGGGTGGAGGGGGGGGTTTAAATGTGACTGGGGGGGTCATGAAGCAGTCAGATCTTTTGGGTCCCTGAGAGAAAGCGAACATGACTGGTGACATAGTGTGAACCTGAGGGGCCCATTAGGAAGGAAAATATAAACATCATGCAGGTTTCCCTGTTACCAGATGAGTTCCAACATAAACATCCACCACCAGCCGCTCAGTGAAAACACGCTGAGTCTCTCTGACTGTGACGGGGGCCTCAGCGAAGGGCCTCGAGTAGACGTAAAGGTGACGTCAGCCACTGTAGGATTATGTACGGTGATCGGGGTGCAAGTATGTGTGCGTGAGAGGAGCGGGCCAGCCAATTATTTGGGTTAGCAGGAGGGAACGTGCTAGCGCAGAGTGGGGCTGAGGGGACAAACAGCAATCCGACTTTTTAACACACAACGCGGCGATTGTTCTGAGAAAGCATCTAAGCTGATCGGTGAAAGCCGAGAAGAGCAGCAGTTCACGTGTAGCCGAGTCCAATAAGATGTGGCTGGAGAAGAAAGAGGGGAGAGGAGATTCGAAACAGAGGAGGGAGGAAAGCAGGCAATTTTGCGTTGAGAGCCATTTTCCTGTTTGAGGGCTGAAGCCGCCGGAGCTCTGGTGTCCTGCCAACCTCATCGACAGAGTGACTTCCCAGAGCTCGACGTTCTTCTTGCTTACTCCCCTCTGTGTGTCTGTCGCTGCTACCATCTCACCATGTGTCTTCTGCTGTTTGTCCCTTCTCCTGATGTCCTTTTTCACTCTCACCCCCTCCTGTACAGCTCGATACAACATACGCTAACAATGCACCATTCTCCCGTCTCAACATATCTGTGATCTCGAGGCCCCCCCCTCAGAGATGCTTTGAGCTCCGTGGCGACATGAATGGAAGCCTTGTCTGCAACATTTCAAGGCCAGGTAGCAGAGGAAAACATAACAGCGCAAGAGGAAAAAAAGCACAAACCTCGCTGCACTCGCCTCTCATCCGGTATTATTACCTATACAGCAGCTGTAGCTCAGGGGGTAGAGCAGGCCGTCTAGCGAGCGGACGGTTCGAATCCCAGCTCCCCCCGGCTGAGCTGAGCTGCATGTTGAAGCGTCCTTGAGCAAGACGCTGAACCCCAGATTGCTCCTGATGTGCCGCTGGCGCCTTGCACACATTCATCAGTGTATGAATGTGTGTGAATGGGTGAATGTGGCAATTATTGTAAAATGCTTTGAATGGTCAGTAGACTGGAGAAGCGCCATATAAGTGCAAGTCCATTTACCATTTGCCATATACACTGTATAGCTCCGATCAGGACCATGAAGGGATCATGCCACTAGCATGCAGAAAGTTGTGATATGCTTATAGTGAACAGAGGACCACGCCAGTGTTTTTTCAAATATGGGGGCACCAGGGGGGCGATCCCACCGCCCCCTCGGGTCCACCAGTGCATTGTCGTCTGCTGCTTTACACCAAATCCTACTGCAACAAACATTCCACGGAGAAACAAAGCAACTAAACTTAATATTTTATGTGAGCTGATGCAAGTGGGAGCAATTCGGTGTTTGGGAGCACAAGCTCTTTAATTTGCTAATCTGCCCGTGCAAAGACACAAAAGTATATCACTCAGACTAATGAACGTAATTAAAATGATAAAACGTCGGGTCACCCTCGCTCGGTGTGTGAAGTGGTAATTTGCCGGCGGCTGTGCACTTGCTGTGTTGACTAGCTGGCTCCAGGTATGAGTTTTCAACAGCGGCTGTGGCTCCAAATGAAGAACAGAAGGTCGCCTGCAGATGCCAGAGTCACAAAAGCAGGAGGGAGGGAGGAGAAGATGGACAGTTAATAAGAGAGAGAGGATGAATGGGTTGTCAAGAGGCAAGCAGATGACAAAGTTAACACGGTTATGACAACAGAGAACATGCAGGGCCTTGAATGTGTGACGCGAACACACACACACACACACACATACACACATATTTATACTCTTCACTCTCTTCAGCCTGGGCGTGTAATCACATGTTAAGATTTCTGCTCTCAATCTTGTGCATGTGGTGCAGTCTCCATAATTGTACAGTCATTTTTACAAACAGCACATTACTGTCTAAGAAACTGCACATTCGCATTTATACTGCAGTTCCTACACGTACAGGCAGAGTCGAAAACTGTGCACAAAAAAGGCGACCCGACTGCATCAGCCCTACTTTTGTGCAGTTTCCCGTCTTTGTTGCACAGATGGATGCTCCGGCTTTTGATCTCAAAATCCTCCGACCTAACCACCCCCACGGCTCATCACATGGGGCTTTTTCCCGTTTGACGGGCTTGCCCCTGCAGTGCCGTCAATCACGCAAATGCGTGACGCGGCCAAACTGCTCAGACCTGCGTCGCATCACGCCAGACAGATGTTTCGCGTCCCGTCGAGCTCGGGCCGGAGTCCGTTTGCGAGGGGTTGGCCGGAGAGCGGTGTGGCGCTTTTGCTTCTCACATGCTCAGCCTGTTCTACCCGGCTACAGCAGCTTCCTGTGTTTGTTATTGGAGGAGTGGGGGAGTGCTGGCTGATAAAATAAAAAAGTGCCAGTACACAGGCGCAGAGAAAAAGCAGCTGAAGACTTATTTTTTTCCTGAGTTAGATTGGCACCAAATGCGGGTAAAGTGAGGCGAGGACGTCATGTCTCATCCCGCATGCGTGAGATTGGGTTCCAGTGTCAAAGGTCAACAATTTGGAAACAAGAATGTGCTTACTTAACCGATCGGCCATTAGCCCTGGTGTGATCCTTTTACAGCCAGCAACTTTAATGACTTTGAAATAAACTTGCATTGGGCTGAAATCCAAAAACACAGAAACAACAATTTGGTCAATATTATCTTTATCTCTCTCTCTCTCTCTCTCTCTCTCTCTCTCTCTCACACACACACACACACACACACACACACACACACACACTGCATGGCAGCACCTACGCGAGCGAGCTAACAAGTGGGTGTGCTAATCTCCGGAGACACGTTAGCCGAACACTCGTAGGACAAAAAAGAGTTTAATTTGGATGCCAAGCCCTCGAGCTACAGACCAACACCATAATCAACTGAACCACAGTGAAAGAGAGCGAGAGAGACGGGCAGACGGCAGAGGAATAAGGAGTGAGAACCAGAGAGCGAGACTGAATCTACAAACCGAGAGAGAGGAAGCGGAGGGAGGAATGTTATCTGCAAAAGACCTTTATCAAAACCGTGTCCCCTGCCAACACCCCTGCAGGGCATTGATCTGGTCTGCATGCCTTTTCCGCCACTGTGGTTACTGCACTCTCCGACTGAAAAAGAAACAAGGCAGGACTGTCGGCCTCCTCCTGTATTTGACATCAACCATGAGGGACACGATTATGATTTCAAAAATGCTACTGAAGCAGCAGAGCTCGCGGATAACGTGTGCTAGATAACAGATAACTGCAAACGTCTGTGTGAGGGCCGACTCCGCGCAGGGCCGGTGGAAGAGTTTCCAGATGGCGTGGCTTGCCAGACTCACTGCCTCTGCTCTGGGTGCTGGCAAAACGGAGCAGAAATCAGAGAAAGGCAGTGAGAGAAGGAAAAAAACAAAAAAAAACAACAAAAAAACCCATTTCATCCTGCCAGAACAAAATTTAATAGAAAACTGCGAGAAACACACAGAAACACAAAATCATACGTTTTATAAACACAGTGCTACAAATACTTTTTTTTTTTTTTCCTCCGCTTGATGTTGGTGGAGCTGGGTGTGATCACAGTGTCCTATCCAAGTACTAATCAGAGAAAGATGTGTTACTCGACGTTTGTGAACTGTGACTCGCCAAACACATAAAAAAACTTTATATAAGTATAATGTAGGGATGCGTGATATTGACTTTTTTCAGCCAATACCAATAATAACCTACTTCTCAAGACCAATGCTGATAAGATTATCAATTTCTTTTACATTTGTCAACTGCAAAAAGAAATTCGACACCTGTAGTTTACACACACCTGAGGGTAAGAAAGGCTCAGATGTAGTGAGGTAAGACGGCAGCACTAATAAGATTTGTTGTGTTAAAACTCTCAGGACACTTTGTTTGCCCTTTGCGTTCCTTCTTCTCTTTGTACATTGGCAGGTTGCAAACATACTGTCTCCTGACTGTATCTTGTTGGAGGGGGCTCTGTGTGACACTTGGTTGCAATTTACATGCGCTAATCACTATTTGATTGGCCAAATTTGAGTGGATTGTGTTGAGCACGGTCTACAATACCGTCTCACCCGAGTCCGTTGATGCAGCAAAGAATCAGACAGAGACACTAGTGAAAAAGAATAAGAGTTTAATTCGTAATCTGCAGATAACGGAGATCTGCTCAGTACAGCATCAATGGCAAATACCAGAACAGATCTGCTTTCGTCTAGGGGTCTTCAGGTTTTATAGGCTTGTGTCCGCCTCGCCTATCGGTTATCTGTCAACTCCTGATTAGCTGAGGGGGTGCGTGATCACAATAGGGGGTGGTTGACGGTTGCCTAATGCCTGCATGTTCAGTACGTGATTAACTCTTGTTTTCGACCGTTTGACCGGGGCAACCTGGGATTACTTCCTCGTTTTACTGGGGCCCCTCGTGCCCCACTTCCTCATATCTTGGGCTGTCTCGTCTGTCTTTGTGTCACCACCCTTCACCTCATTTATCAATTCTGTCATTGTATGTATGTGTGTTTATCTGCATGAATCAGACTGTGTCTGGCCGTGTGGGTGTATAAGCATGTGATCGTCTATATGAGTCAGCTGCGCCTGATCCACAATTAAGCTAGAGCCATAATATATGTAGCCCTATGTTCACTTATTATGTCCACAAATCCCCCTTTTGATCTCTTTTAAGAGATCAACAAAACGTAATAAGAGTATAATTCAGGTAACACAATATAAGGACACCTGGTTAGTCAGCTGAAGCAATCGAATACATACATCATAATTCCTGAGCACACAAGCTGGTTATATAGTACACACTAGTCAAAACAATTAATACTCCGTCAATTTGAGTTCCTCCTCTCCAATAACATCCGGTTCATTATGTGATTCCGGGAGGAAGGACATCATGTACGGAGGGGGATTCTTTCCCTCTATCGTAGACGTGATCAATCTGACCATTAAAGAGCGAATGCAGGGAACACAACAACAGCCACATGTCACCAAAACTGCAGTGAACACTGCGAGTGAAATGAACAGTGACATAATCAACATTTTCCATCTTCCAAAAACATTGTTCATCCAGTCCTCAATCGGATTGTCAATCCCTGAGTGCTCATGCATCGTTTTAGAGAGGGTGCGCAGACCGTCCAACGCCCTGGCAACCGAGCCGTCCGGAGCGGTGTTGTTGGGGATAAAGGTGCAGCACATCTCCCCAAACATGGAGCAAACACCCCCTTTCTCGGCCAACAACATATCTAATGCCATCCTGTTTTGTACAGCCATAAGTGATGTCGGTGCCATCTGTTCGGCTAGACCAGCTACAGCGTCCCTAGTTAAGTTTGCCAAGCGCAAAACGTTGTAATGCACGTAATTGATTCTGTCCACGTTCTTGTTGGGGGTGACCGGGAATAGTGCCGCTATAATTGGGACATTCTCAAACCCTGCTGCAACCTGGTCCGCCAATTTATACTCATTGGGCACCCCGCGAGGTACTCCAATAGCGTCGATATAGGTAGGGTTATCAGTAGCTAGATCGAAAGTGGAGGCTTCGGATCGGCGGGAACGGTACAAAACATGTCGACGACGACGACGCGTCAATGCTATAGCGGAGGTATGGTTAGTCTTTACCCTTGCCAGATGATCACCCAAGAGGATCAGCGGAGTCCGAAGCCGGACCATGGCGTGGCCCGTAGCACGTGATCCCACGTAGGGCACCACCTTTGGTACCCTGGCCATCCTAAACCACACACGTACACATCCCAGCCTCTCCAGGAGACGTTATTTCCCCCGCAGTTAATGGCGTTACAAAGATCGAACTGAAAGGCAGAGGACGAACCTATGGTGTAATTCAATTCAATACCGCCATATTTTCGCAGGCATTTGTCAGAATGGTCCTGTAGGGTCGCCCGTTTTCCCCGTAATACCAATTGGACCTGACAGAGACTGAACACTACGGTGATCACTAGCACCGATACGACCCCCAGAATCCCTAATAGTCCCCAATTCCCGTATAGACGCATTGTTAGGTCCACCAACACTGTCTCTAGGAGGATCGGAATGCAATGAATAGCACCCCTTACACACACAACCCGTCCGTGTGTTGAAATTTGGGTTTTTTACCTGTAGATTATTCCACCGAGGTTCTGAATCGAATAGCACGTCTGCGCGTAACAACACTCGGGCGGTGTAATGCGCCCCCACCTTATACCCCGATAAATGTTTCTGGTCTCTTTCGAATATCCTTAGCCACTGTATCCCTGCGATCAACGTAAATGGCCCGACTTGTACTTCAAATTGTGAACTTCGAGTTGGATGTATATGTACCAGATATTTGACACACGTCCCTCTTGCGCACGTTTCAGGTTTTGGCTCTGTCCAAATGGACAACCAACGGGGCTCGGGCCGTCTATTGCCGGCTTCTTGGTTAGTCACAGCCCGAAGCTGTGTGATGTCTTCCTCGTAATCTCTTTTAGCCCGACAATCTACCATAGACAGCCTTCGAGGTCTTTGTCTAGCGGTACGATGTGACATGTGACGTTGTTGTGACCCTTTTCAAATTGAGAAACTCTCCTCCTCCTATAACATGGTAGCATAAAATATAATAAAACGCTAAACCTTCTCAGACAACTAAGGTTCTTTCTTAAATGTATGTCCTAGGCAGGATTACCCCTAGAACTGATTGAAACCTTCGACCCCCTGGTTATCCAACTCCTTTAGCAATTATCGGCTGAATACAAAAGCGCACGTATGGTGTAGTAACCTGTTATCATTACCTGCAACAGGATAAGCGTCCAAATGATCACCAAAATCAACAAATCAAACATATTTCAATATCCCATTTCTAGCTTCTGTGAAATCAATCTATAGTCTGGTTGATCCTTGTGACTAAACTTGCGATGGTAGCTTGGCACGCTACTTGTAGGAGAGACACGCTATTTCACTGTCTCCCGTCAGGGTTTGGGTAGACTACCTCACCCCCTTTTGCCACCAGGGGATTATTCTGCCCCTTGTTGATTGGTGGGCTTTTCTTCTGCACCAGCCGGTGCTTGCTGTTGCTCTTTTAGAGTATTCTGGATCTCACCCAACAATCTCTCCGGGGCCTCTGCTGCAGCACACTGACTCCAGTGGTACCAGGTGTCACCTTTGCCTTTGAGCCGGACCGCATGTGACGTTCTTTCCGTGATCTGGTACGGACCCGTCCACCTTGGTTCCGACCACTTTCGTTTGAGAACCTTTAACAACACCCACTCAGCCTGGGGTGCCGTGTCGCTGCGATCCTCCCCACCGCGGTTCCCCACCTGTTCAGCATATGCTGCAACGAGACTGCGAAGTTCAAGAAAATACCTCTTATGGGTTAGATCTTGAGTCATATCTGTCATTCCCGGTAGTCGGGAGTGCGGACCCGGAAAAGGTCTACCTGTCTGTAACTCGTGTGGTGTAAAACGAGTACTCTGGTTCACGGAGCTCCGTATTGTCATAAGTGCTAATGGTAGCGCATCCAGCCAATTGAGTTTGGTCTGTGCACAGATTTTTGCCAATTTGCTTTTGACCGTTTGGTTCATTCTCTCTACCTTGCCCTGCGATTGAGGATGGTACACTGTTCCAAACTTATGCTGGAGCCCCAGCATTTCTTCCACCTTTTGTAAGTCTTGATTTTTAAAATGCGTCCCGTTGTCTGATCGTACCTTTTCTGGAAACCCGTGTCTCGGAATGTACTGGTTAATCAGGAACTTTATTACTGACATGCTGTCCTCTCTCTTAGTAGGCCAGGCTTCTGGCCATCCTGTGTATGCATCTACACACATCAAGAGGTATCTGTACCCTCTCACTGGGGTTATCATATCAGTGTAGTCAATAATGATTTCTTTCCCTGGTTTTGTCTCTAATGGGAAACGTCCAGGGTGTGGTCTCACTGTTGGTCTGCCATTGTATTTATTACATTGTTCACATGTATTTACAAAATGTTTCGTCATGTCTTTCAGATATGGATGCCACCAATGTTCCAAATTTTTCATCATCTGTGACACCCCCACATGTCCCACTCCATGCGCCTCCGCTATTGCTATTTGCCTGATACCGGGAGGCAGGATAGGTCTGCCATCTGGGCCTCTCCAAAGTCCTCCCGCTTCCGTGGCGCCTCTGGCTTTCCACAATGTTTTTTCTTGTGGGGAAGCGTGGTCCTGTTCTGCAATCAGTTTTGTCATTTCTGTTTCGCTCTCTGTTTCTGCACATACCATCACCATATTCGGGGTGTAACCTGCTGCTGCTTTAGCCGCTGCGTCCGCCGCGTCATTTCCTGCTTTTGTGTCTGATTGCGCTTTTTCATGTCCTCTACACTTGACTACGGCTACTTTGTTGGGTAAAAGTAATGCCTCGGCCAATTGTTTCATTTCTATTTCATGTTTGATGGGTTTGCTTGTGGCCGTTAGGAACCCCGTTCTGAGCCATTGGCTCAGCTCTACGTGTACCGCACTCACTGCATAAGCCGAATCCGTGTATACGTTTACATCTTGTCCTTCTGCTTCTTGTAATGCTGCTATGACTGCTAGCACTTCTGCTCTCTGTGCTGACTGTTGGCCTTCCAGCCTCTCGGCCCTCAATGTGATCATTCCACTCGGAGTCTGTTCTACGACCGCATATGCTGCTTTAAGACCTTCTTGGTTGTGTCTGAAACAGCACCCGTCAGTGTATAACTGTCGAGCGCCTGTGATCGGTTCTGTTTGTAAATCTGGCCTTATTTTTTCTTCTTTCTGAACTCTTTCAACACACTCGTGTGGCTCCCCTGATCCTATCTGATCTGCCATATTGATACCTTCATGTGTGAACATCAGGTTTGGAGCCTCTAAAATTTTGCTCAGGCGTCTCTGTCTGAGTGCTGTCAGCGTGAATGTCTGCGAGTTGACATATGCCACGACGCTGTGTGTTGTCAGAATGTGTAGCTGGTGTCCCATTACGATGTGTGCAGTTTTTTGTATCAGTTTGGCGATACCTGCTGCTTGCTGAGTGCATGTTGGGTGTCTTCTCTCCATGTTGTCTAGCATCACGCTAATGTACATTAAAACTACTCTCACTCCCCCTTTTCTCTGGAACAGAACCCCGTTCGTGCATAGTTCTGTTCCGGAGACATCCAAGTAGAACGGTAATGAGTAGTCTGGAATGGCCAGGTCTGATGCAGCCGATAGCGCCTGTTTTAGTTTAATAAACATTTCTTCCGCGGCTTGCGTCCAGTTCAGGGGAGCCGCGAGGTTCCGCATGCCATGTTCTCTGACCATGTCTCGAAGTGGTTTGGTCAGGCCACTGTAATCAGGTATATAGTTTCTGCTATATCCTGTAAGACCAAGAAAAGACAACATATCTTTTACAGTCTGCGGTTTCGTGTGATGCAGTATTGATGTCTTGTGTTGAGGTGAGAGCCCAGACCCCCTTTGAGAGATTTGTCGTCCCAAAAACGACACTTGTTTTCGCGCCACTTGTAGTTTAGCTTTGCTAACCTTAAACCCTGTGTGAGCCAAATGGCGCAGCACAACTTCTGTCGCTTGTAGACATAGGGTCGCTGTGGGAGCTGCCAACAGGAGATCGTCTACATACTGTACCATTGTGACTTCCTCTGGAAGTGAACATGAACTCAGGGTGTCTTTTAGCACTTGATTGAAAATACCCGGTGACAGAGCAAATCCCTGTGGTAGTCTGCTATATCTCAACTGCCTACCTTGATAGGTGAAAGAGAAAATATCCCTACATTCTTCGGCTAGAGGGAGGCAGAAAAAGGCGTTTGCCAGGTCTATGCATGTGAACCACTGATGTGTGGGAGCCAGATTAGTCAATGTCACATATGGGTTCGGTACGGGAACTGTGGCTGTTTTCAGGGCTGCATTAATAGCTCTTAAGTCATGTGCCATGCGATACTTCCCAGTGTCTTTCTTTTCCACCGGTAGGATCGGAGTATTCCATTGGGAGTAGGAGGGTTCTAACACCCCCTTTTGTAACAACCCGTCTATTGTATCCTTTATGCCTTCCTCAGCTTGCGGCGATCTATGTGGATATTGTCTAATCCAAATAGGCTGTTCTACCTGTACTGAAAATGATATAGGTTCACAATCTACCAGACCCACATCCGTAGGTCCGTCTGCCCATAGCGAGGATGGTAGGCTATCGATCACTCTTGCCGCGTCAGTATGATCAGTACGTTCTCTCCCGTGTTGTCTAGAGATCTGACAATGCTCTAACGTGGCCGTATCGCTTGCTGTAACTGAGATTCGGTATGTTTTGATTGATGGAGAAAAACATACTTGCGGGAGAGGGGTCGCTTCCCAATCTGTCTGTTCCAATGCTCGTTTCACTATACTACCCAGTTCTTTGGCCTGATGCTGCGGATGTAATGCTAATGACACATGTGGCTCAGCCTCCTCTGACATCCTGTACCAGAGTCTTTGTTCATCGGTTAAGTTAACACCCGCCGCTACACCCTCCGGTGCAATGTAGATGTTTTCGGTAGCAATTTGCCACTGTTGACCTTCTATTTGGTCTTGAAAATAATCTTGATACCAATCTGTTTGCATTCTATCGTAAAACAGGGTGACGTGAGGGGGATCAGGGGGTGAGACCAACGGATGTAATTGGGAGATCCAGGGCTTCCACTGGAGGTAAGCCGACAGGATGCCCCCTTTCTCTGCTGCTTCTGGCTGCAGCAGACCCCAGTAAATGTCCGCATGTTGTTCATTCAGTGGTTGAATCAAATATTGTCCCGATTGCAGAGTCGTTCTCTCTGCGCAGGGCAGCCTCGTCCCGTCCGGTAGGCACACCACTAGACCATCAGGGCTGCACAAAATGGTTGCTCCCAGTCTCACTAGCAAGTCTCTTCCTAGCAAGTTCATTGGTACGGTAGGGGAGTGAACAAAAGGATGGGATACAATTTGATTCCCTATCGTCGTTTGCAGAGGTTTGGTGAACGGCAGCGTGGACTTTTCCCCAGAGAAACCCATTAACGTGATGACCTCGTTTGATAGCGAGTCTGTTGGCACAGTTTTTAGCGTAGACACGGTAGCTCCTGTGTCCACCAGAAATGGCAGAGAGCGGTTTTCCACTCTTACGGACAACACGGGTTCTGCCGTTGTGGTGTTGTCCGAGTGTCTCTGTGGGGTGTGTCAATATTGTCCAGAGCAGTCATATCCCTCTTCCCACATGGGGAATTGACTCGCTTGCGCCGTTCCGGATGCTGTTGTTGGTCCAGCTCCTCTACCCCCTCCTTTCTGAGGACCACTGGCACGGGTATTGAGGGGGCATGCTCTTGCCCAATGATTAGGGTCTCTGCATATGAAACAGCTAGGCGGCCCTCCGTATCGGCCCCCTCCCGCTCCGCCTCTGAAACCCCGTCCTCGCATCCCCGTTCTACCCCTCTGATAACCTCCCGTTCCGTAACCCTGCTGTGTCGAATGCGCCGGTGCCCATTGGGGCGTCGGGTATATGTCTGGCACCGGGGTTTGTTGCTCGGCTGCCACCATAACCTTCCCTGGCTCTGGTTTTGTTTTCTGCTTTTTATCATTAGTTTTCTGCCTGACCTCATTTAACTGTAATTTCAATAGCTGAACTTTCAGCTCTTCTACCTCTTTTTGCTCTTTCTGAGTTTTATCTTGGGCCGAAGTCAAGTGATGTATCAAGTGTTTTTCCCACACATGGGATTCGCAGCCCTGCATATCGGGGTTGCTCTTCATGGAGGCTTTGACGCTTTCTGGCACTCCCTCCAGTATCGCCTGCCTAAACCACTCTCTTTGTGACCCCTCTTTACCTGGGTGACACCCTGTGTGTCTGAGCCATAGCTCCTTACTCTCATTTACATATTCCCTCGGGTTTTGTTTGGGATCCCACCTCATTTTTGGTACCACTGCTGCGTTAGGCAGTGGAAATCTCTCTCTCATTGCTTTGCCGATTTCCGTACTGTATCGCGTGAATGGTGCGTCATCTTTTACGGTAGTTGTTTTAGCCTCGTTCTCTATGTCCTTTAGATCACTCCCTGTCATACATCTTGCCCCTACGGCCCTAAAGTCACCCATCGCTAGGCGCTGACCGGCTGTCAATGCATCCAGTTTGTTAAGCCACATGTTTCCCCCTTCGACCACCGGTGGCAGCTTATCCACCAGGGCCTGCACATCTCCTATGGAGAATGGTTTATATCTCTCCCCTTGACCAGCAACTGCGGTGAGTGGCATTTGTTTTGGGCCCATGGTTCTGTAATCGAGTCTGGGCTTTTCTCCTAGTCTCTTGGATGTTCTTCTCCTTATAATGCCTCCTATTTCGTCCGCTACCTTCAGTCCCCTGTCTATGTTCTTTATTAATCGTTCCTGCTTTTCCATTAATTCGACTTCTTCCTCTTCACCATCCTCATCATCTGTCCAAAAACCTCTTAGATCCATTTCTACCTCTGTCTCCTCATCCTGACCTTCCCATTCGCCTGTTCCCTTAAAGACTGCTCTCCCTTCGCTGCTCCGCTCTCCATTTCTTAATTCTCTCTGTCTCACTTCCATTTTTTCTCTCTCATTTCTACGTATCTCTTCACGTTCTCTGTTTGTCCACTCCGTCAGTAACTTCTCCAATTCGTGTAGTTCCCTTTTTCTCTGTGCCCTGTGTATTTCCCCTACTCGATATTCCCCCTGTCTGACCTGAGCTTGAACTTCCTCTTCCCTCTGTTGTCTGTCCACGAACGGCGTATATTCATTATTTGCGGCGGCTGTGTTGTCCGGTTTTTTCACACTTCCTGAATTGCTTGGTACTTCAGGGTAACTTCCTCTAACCGACGAATGACCCGGGTGCGGCTGAGTTTCGACACGCTCTTGTATGCTACTTGAGCTGTCCTCGGGTCCTACATCTCCATCCCTGTCTATTTGTATAGTGCCACTAGTGACATGTAACGTTGGATATATTCCTGTGGTGGCTGGAGGTGCATATGGGGGTGGACGTGTGGGTGTGTCAGGTGCATTTACCACTGGGCTTCCCTTCGTTCCACCTGTGTCTTGGTGGAGGTGCCTCACACTCTGCCATAAGACCGCCAGTTCAGACCATCCCCGTCGTTCCTCGTCCTGCAGTTCTGCCTTCTTCTTCAACCTGGATTTCTGTAACATATTTGCTTGCTTCTCCTGCTCTACCAGCTCAGCTACTTTTACCTCACACTCTTTTGCTTTTCCCACAACCATGCCCCTAACGGGCCTCGCTCTTCCATTTTCTTCCCTTTGCGTCTTATCAATCGTTCGACTTTTTCTTTTATCTCTTGTAATTTCTTCTCTTTTCCTTTCTTCTCACACACAGCTTCTACAGCCTTCAGTGTGTTTTTCAGCTGTATCTGGAGCGGTTTCCAGGATCCCACAATCGGACCCCAACCGTCATCATTTATCTCCCTGTCGAATTCTCCGTCCATAATGTAATTTTCCTTCTGAACTCTGAGGCCAGCCGGTTTGTATGGAGTTCACCCGAGCAACAAGCTTTTGAGAGGAGCAGTGCGTGCAGCAGCCAGTCAGTGTATATGGAGTACACCCGAGCAACTGACTTCGTTACTTCAACAGGCTGTTTTGTTGACACCGTTAGGTTTCCACAGCACAGACAGATTGCGTTATCACTGTTAGGTTTCCTCTGTCTGTTTTTCAGTTGAGTTTAAACACTGCTTTTGCACGACCACTTCCTTTCTGACACCTCAGAGTTTTATTCTTCCCACTCCCTCTCAGTCCTCTCTCTCAATACACAACCACATGAAGACAACACACACATTAGTTCATCACACAAAGCAACACATACACAAATCAATTGACACATCAAAACACTTAATTTTCAGATTGCAACCAATGTTTTTTTTGTCTTTTTTAGGGCTTTACATTGGAACCCAGTTCCTTTCACTTTTCCCTACCTATTGGAACCCAGTTCCGTGGAACCCAGTTCCACTGCGGACTTTTTCGCGGAGGCTAATCCTTTCGCGGGCCTTGCACCCTCTTTACTCCGTAGAGTATTCTACTTTAGGGGACTATAACCCCAGGGACTCAAACCCACTACTCCGTAGAGTATTCTACTTTAGGGGACTATAACCCCAGGGACTCAAACCAAGTACTCAAAAGAGTATTCTAATTTAGGAGGACTCGAACCTCCAGGGACTCAAACCCACTAGAATTCGGGGCTCGTCACCTCCCCGGGCCTCAAACCCAGCTTGTGTCCCAGACACTCTGATACCTCGTCAGGTTACCAGTGGGGTCCGCCACGACCAACGAGAGTCCGCTTTACCCTAAACTAATGCCCTTTTTCTCAACTTATCTTATTCTTTTCCCTTTTAGTTGATTTCTTATACACTTCAGCCAGGTCAGGACACAAATTTTAGAGTTTTCAATATGCAGAGTTTGACAAAGCAGGTTCTGCTCACCTTATCTTGTGCCGGCTTGTGTCCTGATCCCGTTTCTAGTGAAGAAATCCTCAGGTCCGAATTTTACTCTTATCTGTCCTTCACCACATCCCGGACGAGCCCCCAAAACTGTTGAGCACGGTCTACAATACCGTCTCACCCGAGTCCGTTGATGCAGCAAAGAATCAGACAGAGACACTAGTGAAAAAGAATAAGAGTTTAATTCGTAATCTGCAGATAACGGAGATCTGCTCAGTACAGCATCAATGGCAAATACCAGAACAGATCTGCTTTCGTCTAGGGGTCTTCAGGTTTTATAGGCTTGTGTCCGCCTCGCCTATCGGTTATCTGTCAACTCCTGATTAGCTGAGGGGGTGCGTGATCACAATAGGGGGTGGTTGACGGTTGCCTAATGCCTGCATGTTCAGTACGTGATTAACTCTTGTTTTCGACCGTTTGACCGGGGCAACCTGGGATTACTTCCTCGTTTTACTGGGGCCCCTCGTGCCCCACTTCCTCATATCTTGGGCTGTCTCGTCTGTCTTTGTGTCACCACCCTTCACCTCATTTATCAATTCTGTCATTGTATGTATGTGTGTTTATCTGCATGAATCAGACTGTGTCTGGCCGTGTGGGTGTATAAGCATGTGATCGTCTATATGAGTCAGCTGCGCCTGATCCACAATTAAGCTAGAGCCATAATATATGTAGCCCTATGTTCACTTATTATGTCCACAATTGTAATGTGACGTGAAACACGGGACCATCCCGTCTCTCTCAGGTTATCTATACAAGCCACTGGACGGTTTCTTGTAAGGCGCAAACAGATACTTCTATTTCAAACAATTCAAAGAAACCAAGTCTTATTCAAGCTGTTCAGTAGTAACTGTTTGTCTCTGTGCCTGGCAAACGTAGCATCATACAGGTGTTTAAAACCTCTCACCACTTGCATAACCTCTTAAAACTTGGACCGATGCAATGCCCCCCACGACCGCCAGAAGCATCGCTCGGTTCGTCCAGGTCCGTAGAAGCTTCCAGAAAACAGAAATAAGGGATGGAATGAGCGCAAAGTTGTGGACAGAAGGCTGGCGCCATCTCTGTATGCATTTCTAACATTGAGCATAAATGTGCCTCAAGTATATGCTGCTGGACTCAGGTTGGATTTTCCAAAAGATGCAACTGTTTTGACGTTCTCGAGTGCCTCGACGAGTCCGCTTACGCCTCCCAATGACAGAATCTCCCAAAAAGCATTTTTAAGTCAATGAAGGCAATTTGGTTCGAATCATCATCTATAATTATCAGCTATAATTTCACCGAAATGACAGCTATAATACACATTTCTCAATAAGGGGCCGATTGTCCAGCATAGTGTGGTGTATCGATGACATATTTTGGTAGGATAACGCATCGCCCTGCACCCCGCGATGGAAAAAGCCTGTGGGATTTTTGATCGAAGGTCATGATACTTACAGGTTTTGTCCAGGAAGATGATCTTCACAGAAGAACACCACCTTTGTGATTTCTGAAGCTTAAATGAAATCACTTAAAGTAGAAAGCCAGCGTTAAACAGAATACAGCGCAGTCACATGGTTTCAATGTAATCACCAAAGAGAGTCTTACTACACAATTACTCTACACATTTTCCATAAATTGATCACTGTACTAGTTCAAGTTCAAGACTAGTTTGTAACTGAAGTCGGCGTGTAAAGACAGACTTGTGAAGAGATGAGTCTTAGTGTTCGGTGTGTTCGTGAGGGCGTTTAATGTCCCCGACTGCCTCTATATTCTCAGTTAGACGCTTCTCAGCAGCCGCCATTTTTAAGACACATAAGCACTTCATAATCAAACGGTGGGAAATTTGGCAGTTTATTTTGTGTCACAGAACAACCATGTACCTTATTTCAGGCATTTAACTGAAAAAACTGACTTTGAAATGAGGGAGCTGGGGGCGCAGAAATGCTAACGGATCTGTGGGTTGTAGGACGTGTCGCTACACCGTTTTGTTTCCTCTAAAAATGTAAATGCTACATAAAGCTAAGTTTACCCTACAAAACCCTCCCCGACACTGAGGTGATGCTGGGTAAAAAAAAAAAGAAAAAAAAAAGCATTTTAATTCCACTGCGGGAAGACACATTTTTCTCGCTCTTGACTTTGAGCTTTTATCTGAGGGAGCGACAACATGGTTCCCCCTCCCGGCGGTGTCACCGTGGGCCTGTGTCGCAATTACACCGTCGTGAAGTCTGCCTGAGACAATACCATGTTTTACTTTGTGTGCTAAGTGGTAGTGCGAAAATTACAATGTCTTCGCTCGGCAGCGTCTTCTGAAGCAATTAATTACAGACCTCAGGCGCAAAAAAGTTCAAACACAGAGCTCCGTCTCCCTGAACCTGCTGATGACACACCACCATGATTTTTTTACCATGGGGGGGGAAGTTCCATGTACTGAAAACAATCTCATTTAGTGCTTGCACACAGGTTACAAACCAACCATGCCATGAATTTTTGCCTGATGCCACTTTATGAACTTAGGAGTGCCACTAACTTTATGTAACTTTAACACTGTGCCAGCTACTGTAGCAGCTCTGTACTCAGGCCTATCCTCCTCCTCCTCCTCCTCCTCCCTCCTCCCTCCATCCAAAAAGGGGAGAAAGGAGGCTGGCTCGCTAACTTTATGGGCTTGACCCCCCCCCACCCAGCTCTCAGTCATTTCCTCGGGTTTGGACAGGAGCGAGCACACACGGTGCCCGGACACGGTTCGCAGTGGCACACGTTGGCGGAAGGAGAGCGGACGTCAGAGGAACCCCGGGGGAAATACTGCAATAATCTCTAAATGTGATGAAAATATAAGACTAAACTTTTTTTATTTTTTTATTTTTGGTTTAAAGAAAAAAAAAAAGAAAAGAAAAAAGAAAAGAAAAAGAGTCTCCGGGATAAAATCTGACGCACAGAGAGAGAGAGAGAGAGAGAGAGAAACACCCTTCAAGCTACAGTTTTTCGGATTTGGAATTAATATCTAATATCTGTCTATAAGGTAGGGGAGATGAACTTTGGACTCATTTTACTCGTAAAAAAAAAAGAAGTAGAAGAAAGTATTATAAAGTTTGACGTCTAGAAACTCATAAACTGTCGCTTACATTGATTTGATGTCAAAATAACTGAAGTTTAAAGTGGCTGTAAAACTCTTCTGCTACATCTCGGTATGCATTTATTTATTTATTTATTTATTTATTGCACTTTGAGTCTGTTTAACTTTTTCTTGCATTGTTGTCTCGCTCGCTGCATCTGCACCTCGCAGTCACACTTATTTTTCTTGTTATTCCCTGTCACGATTATCATTAAGAGTGATATTACGTGACCTACTTAATGCGACCCGTCTCATCCTCTGGCGCGTCTGATGCTGCAGCCTCTCCACCGGCTCTCGCTCCGGTCTCACGCTAGATGGCGCACCGAGTCTCTGAACGCTGCGGGATGGACGCTGTCATTGCTGGATGGGATTAGAATCAAGCTAAAACTTTTCTTTCCGCTCGCTTTATTCTGTAATTAATGCACCTCCGTGCCCTTAATGCGGCAGGGCATGTGCAGCGGCCCTTTGAAGAGTCCCTGCAGCATCATTTAGGGAGAATAATTATAGTGAAAACGTGCCAGACGAGGCCAGCCTCCTCTGGTACGCACAGAAAAACCTCGGCTGCCCTCAAATCCAAGCCTCTGCACACACACGGTGCCCAGATTGAGAAGTGTCCAGAGAGCTGTTCCCGAGGAAGTGTTTTCGGTCGGATGATTGCTACGCCGTTCATCGCTGTGTCTGTCTGTCACATGATGTGACACAGACAAACATATAGTTCATATGGAAGGAACTTTTTTTTTCTTCTCCCCCCTCATCTGTGCGCATCTCCAGTAGTTCTCAGCTGTCAGTGTGTTTAACCGAGTCACCTTTAAAGAAAGCGTCTGTGGAGTCAGTGGTCGGACAAGCTGATGCTCCAAATCCGTCTGTTTCCTTCCTGCCAATTACCCGACCTGTGGGTCGACCGCTCTGCACCGTCTGTCTGTCCGTCCACCTGTCTGTGTCAGAGCCGTGCGAATCACAATTTGGTCTAAACTCCCCTGCGGCTTTGTGTTTCCCCCGGCAGAGTTCAGGTTTGAGGCCAAAGTCAGTGGTTAAATGTTCTTGCCGTTTTGAATAAAAGTCAGGGTTCGGCTTGAAACAGCTCTGGAAATGTTTCATTTTCCATGTTTTCACTGTCAAATCTGCTGATTGTTCCCTTTTGGTGTCTGAAAAAGCAGCCATTGTTTACAGGCTCTATTCATAGCCCACTTCTGAGCAGTGGAATACTCCACATTCCTTGATTGAGACTCATCTGCCCACAGGCACACGGACCCTCAGGTCAACTGTCTCTGATTCTGCCCTTCTCTGTTGTCCCGCAGTGCTTTTTCTCTCCGTTCCTCTCTGGCTAATCCTCGTCTCTGCAGCGTGGAGCAGCTTGCCACCACATCCAAGCTTGGCGGCAGCAGAGAAGCTGCCAAACAGTTCCTTTTTTTAGGGATAGCAGTCACCAAATTACAGCCGCTGGGGCAGTTAACTCCACCCGAAAACGCTCCTACCGGACCCGCCTAGCACTAACTTGTACTGTCTGAAAAGTACATGAAATTGGGTTGTGTGAGTTGTGTGTGTGTGTGTGTGTGTGTGTGAGCGTGTGTACCTGTCTGTCTGTGTGTGGAGGGAAGGAGACAGGGCATAACGAAATGAGGGAGGCCAGCCAAATGACCACATCATTTTGGAGGTGGACTTCAGATTTTGAGACGCAAAATGTATGGTTTACATACCTCTGGTGTGCGTACATGTGTGAGTGTGTGTGTTTGGGCCACAAGCAAACATTGGTGTGGGTTTTCCATTTGTGATTTTTTTTGAGGTGTCAGTTAATTGCAGCTTGGCTCCTGCTCAGAATACCATGATGGTTTTTTTGGTGGGGGGGAGAAAAAAAAAACCCCAAACTATTGCTCCAACAAAACGAATATCCCGGAGCGACGCCCTTCCAAGTGAGATTCATTGTCTGCAACGCAGCGCTGAGCCGTGTCAGATATTTAGTGCTCCGTCAGCACCGCGATCACTTCGAGCTGCCATGTGAAGTTAATCGACTCTGCGAGTGTTGACGTGGCGGGAGCCAGTACACCAGGGTTGCGGCGCCAGCTGGCACCTTTGGCAAGCTCCCTGCCCCACCTTAAGTCTGCTCACATGACCGCGGACACAATCGAAGGAGTGCCCCTAAATGTGGATGCGGCGTTAAGAGGTGACTGTAGTGTGAGGCTCCCCTGGACCCCCTGCTGTGAGGTCTCATGCCGGTGTCAGAGGGTTCAGCGTCTGCTTAAGAGGCAGACAGGAGCACATAAAAGCGTGTGGTGATAAAAGGAGTTTGTGTGTGATGGTATAATTTCATGATTTTATAGTCGCAGAAATTAAAAACTTTCTCTGCGTGGGAAAAGGTGGAAACAAGTCGTATGAGCCAAGAGAAAAAAAAACGAAAAAAAAAACCCCCACGGAGCTCGAGTGCACGGGTGGGTGGGAGGTATCACTGCGGTCACGAGAGACCAAACACTCCGAGAAGATGATTATTCTTGGCACCACGGCGAGCATATAGCTTAACTATATGTTTGTTTAGGTTGACGAGGGCGAAAAGGCCGCCTTGTGGGAACTCGACATCAGAGTAATTGCGGTGGATGTGATGGCTGACATGTGCCCGCCACTTGATGGATTGTGCGTATAGGAAATGTAAAGCTAATCTCAGACACCGAGTGTGGGAAACTCAAACAGCTGATGCGCTCGCAAAGGGGTGGATCGCTCAGCAGATGGTGCTTTTCGGGGACAACTCAGCGTTTTGTTATTGGCAGACATTAATCCACCCCTGAACCCTGCCGCATGTCTTCTTGCTGTATTGCTCTTTTCTCCCTCCTTAAGCCTGTTTTCACCTTTTAAATCCCGTAGTAAACCACTGGAATTCACATCTTGGTAAAAGCGTCTGTCTGCTGGTGCCTGTTGTAACAGATTCAACCACTTTTAGTTATGCCTGTGTGTGTGTGTGTGTGTGTGTGTGTGTACAGAGAGAGAGATACACACACTAGGCATGAGCTGACACACCTTCCACACAGACGGGGAATTTTCTCCTCTTTCCTCTCTTCTTTGTTCTTGATCGAAGGAAAGACAACGCTGCTGTGGAAAAGAAAAGATGGAAGCTAGACTGCATGGCCAAAAGTATGCAGACACCTGAGCATTAAAGTCAAATGTAATTGCTGAGCGTCTCATTTCAACAGCCGTGGACGTCGGTCTGCTGCCAGAGCAGCTGCAACTCTTTTGGGGAAAGAATATTGCAAGACTTTTTATTTTATTTTATTTTTTTTTAAACTGGCTGTGGGGATTTGTTCCCATTTTCAGGAACGTTAATGGGGTCAGACACTGCTGCTGTGTGATGATTCCTGAATCGCAGCTGACGTCAGGCGCTTCAGTATTATGATATCTGTCTGTTTGAACTAAGAGATAAACTAGCTCCAAAAAAAAGAATGCATTTCTCCACGGGTGTCCACATACTTCCAGCCACACAGTGCAGCTGCAGACTCTCATGCATCCTTCTCGCCTCCACCGCCGGTACACAACGCCTACTCCTTCTGTTTTTCTTTCTTTCTTTCTTTCTTTCTTTCTTTCTTTCTTTCTTTCTTTCTTTCTTTCTTTCTTTCTGTCTGCCCCTCCTCTCACACCCCGCAGCGTCTCAGAGACAAACACAGTGCTCAAGACGAGAATAGCCGCCCATCCATCCATCCATTAAACCGCTCTTGGCCTTTTGGATGGGAGGGAGAGGCCGAGGCAATGACAATTAAAATTGAAGCCTTGGGTTTTGTTTTCCTTTCAGACCGGATGTTTGACGGCTCACGGCATAACTGCAGGGAGAGGAGAGGGATTCATATGTGCACATGCACACACACACACACACACACACACACACACACACACACACACACACCCAGGCCCAGATAAAAGTGGTTATTACAGCCAGAAAGGCTGCGTGATTGTGGGATGTAGTTTAGTCTTAACGTCATGTTGTGTTTATAGTGGACTTACACGTCATGATGATAGACTGTTCTTGTTCCGGTCTCCCCCTTTTTTTTTTTCCCTTCTCGTCTATCATCCCCAACGCCTCTGCCTGCAAATCTCCATCCACTACCACGTCCCTACAAATCACTGGTTGGACGGGTGAAAAATGGCTCCACGGATGAGAGCATGGGTGCCTTATTTTTAGATTTACGGTACGTATACCGTCGCTCTTATATGTTCCATAACGTCGCGAGGCACAAGTGCAGAAACTGCAGGCGTCTGAGCGTGTCATCTGTGCTCGTCCCGGCTCTTTTGAGCGTTGCGTGTCACTGTGTGATGCTGACTATACGTGCCCTCGCTGTGTCCTTTTGGCTGCATTCTTCTGGCCAAGCCAAGGCCAGTGGTGTGTTTTTTCTTTCGCTGCAAAATGGTATAATTTGGCAGCTATTTTTATTGCACAGAGCAGACTACAGGGGCCAGTTATTCATGCTTCCAGACCAGGTCCATATCAAGCACAGGCTCTTTGTTTCACTGATTTTAATCTGGTGAAATAATGCGTTTATTCTCTTGAATTTAGCTGAAACACCCCACGATTGCAGCCGATTGCATAAGCTCAAACTGAAACCGCATAGAAATGGATTTCTAATGAACAGTCCCCGAAGATCTAGCTCGCCTTTGAGGTTATGAGCAGTCAGCAAGCGTCGAATTGACATGTTGTAAAATCATCAACCCACACGCCGTGATGTGTGTACCCTGACAACATTCTTCTTCGCGGGGTGTTTTTGTTGCGGCTCTACTTTTATAATTCAAAAGATCAGTATCAGCTTCATCAGAGAGCGTTTTCTTTTTTTTTTTCACGAAGTGTGGAATCCCCCCAACATTAAAAAAAGCCCTCGGAACCAAACTCAAAAGCTTTTATCCATTGCAGCCTCCCTTTTTAAGCCCTTCAAAAAAAAAACAAAAAAAAAAGTGAACAGTCAGTGCTGCTAAAAGTAGTCCAGGACATTAGGTCAAACAGGCAGGCCAACCATCAAGCAAGTGTTTAAATGGTTTCGCATTAAGAAGAATGGGATTGAGACAAAATACTGTTTTCAGGCTCGGGGATGTTGAAAGTTCTGACACGTTTGTACAAGCGCTGCCAAGGACTCTGTCCAACGTTTCACTCAAAGAAATTTCAGTGGAAATGCCCTCATTTGCTTTTTCATTCCTCTCCACTGCTGTTATTCCTCCCTCTCCCAGCCTCTCCTCCTTCATTTCATCCATCACTTGCGTCCCAATAATGCTGACAAGCAAATTTTGCATCCTGCCTCCAAAGAAAATTAGATCATGTTGCGACAGGATCCCTCAAACTTCCCTGGAAAGTCAACTTGCATGCTAACCACTGGCATCGAGACTTCGCAGCCGTAGGATTACGGAGCCGGGGATCAGAGGAGGAATTAACACGACGGGGTTAGAGATTATCGGGTTTTAGGTCGCCCAAGGGTGCAGTGAAGGACTGGGCTTCACTTCACAGGATAAGCTTCAGGTTAGAGGTCATGGCTTCCTTGTCTAAGGATCAATTGGCCTGGTAATAATTTGTTTTTCTAAGAATTAGATCTTAGGTTGAGCGGAAGGGGCCGGCTGCTGAAGCGTTAGTTAGGTCAGTGCAGACGGGATATAAAGGAAACAAACAAACACACATGTGCTCGCATGTCTGGTGACCTCAATTTGCAGCGTGTGTGTGTGTGTGTGTTTGCAGCCATGACATCATGGAGTCTGTGTTTCATGACACGATGCTCACACACATGTCCATGCACACGGTCACACTTGCACACCCAGTTTCCCCCTCGAAATGAATGGCGGCTTTGTCTGACCGCCCGGCTGCGGGAATAAAGTTTTCCATTGCTGAGGTGATGTCCTGCAGACTGCATCTGATTGGCCGGTGTGAGGAGACTTGCCCTCCTAGGAACGGACTCGGTGTGCAGGAAGCAGACAGTGGCACTTCGTCAGTGTGGTTTAAGTGACTTTCCTTCCCAGAGTCAACTTCCTGGCAAGTTTCCCCCGGGGGGAACGAGGGCATTTCTCCTCACCAGCCTGCAGCTCCTGGTCTGGCCTGTGAGGTGTGGTGTAAACACTGGGCCTTTGTAATTAAGGACAAGCAGACCATTTCATCATAATTCAGTGTCCACTTACCTCTGACCATCACCTGTAGCTATTAATTTAATGCCCTTGTGCACATGGTTGGATTAACCTGTGCAAAGGTTTGTTATTGGGCTCCTGGTGACGGCCCCTTCACAGGCACACCCACCGTCGCCCACAAGTTGCTGGTGCATTCAGCAGACTATACATGGCAGCATCGTTATTTGCCCCTGAAACCAAACAGTACTTCTGTGCTGGATTAAGATGGTGCCAGGGTTTTTTTTGTGTGTGTGTGTGTGCAACCGTCAGTTTGTGGATATTTGGAATAAACGCAGCTTGATTTAGGAATGTGTGCCACGTAAGCACAATACGACAATGCAGCTCTTTTTTGTATTCATAGTAACTATAATGACAAAAGTACAATTGATTAAATCACAAGTATCAGCTGATATACAGTGGGTGTGGGCACTGGTGGATCGCTTGCCCCCCCCCCCCAAAAAAATGCAGTAAAATGTCCCTCTTGGATGCTTGACCATGCTCGACTGCCTGCAGAGAGTTTACATTGATGTACAATAAACAACTGACTCTGCTGTGCTTCCTCTCTGTGTTTCCTCGTGTCTCTCAGTTAAAGATGCTGCCACATTGCTCCGTCCTGCTGCTGCTGTGCGTGGTCCGGCTGCTCTCCCCCTCCTCGGCCCTGCCCTTCGAGCAGAGAGGCTTCTGGGATTTCGCCATGGACAGCATGGACAGCATGGACAGCATGATGACGATGATGAGGGACGAGGAAGAAGGCTCGGCCGTAGAGGAGATCCTCCCCCCTGACATACCCATGTGCCCCTTCGGCTGCCACTGTCAGCTCCGGGTCGTCCAGTGCTCTGACCTCGGTCAGTGAGAGTGTGTGAAACAACAGAGATGCATGTCTGGGACGCTTGGTCATCATTTCGAAGTGTGTGTGTGTGTGTGTGTGTGAGCAAGACCACCTCCAGCCTTGCATGACTATCCCAGCTTCAGAGACTAAAGCCCCCCCTTTGGTGTATTATATAAGGGAGGAATTTCTTCCTTGGAGATAATGCTTGTGTATTTTGACAAGGAAAGGCATGTCTTTGAGGGATTTTGTGTTCCAGACTTTGTGTGTAGATACAGAGTGGGAGAGGAAGAGAGAGATGGTGTGAGCAGAAAAAGGAGAAAAAGACTGGGACAAGAGGAGGGAGAGAAAACAAGACAGAGAAAGACCGTAGTTGACATAAAAACAGGGCAAAAACTTTGATGGGAGGAGATGGAAAGTTTACAATTTCCCTTACTGTCTTTAAGGAGCTCTTTCATGTTGTTTTTCGGGATGTAGACGGGAATTTAAAAGGAAACAAAGCAGGAGGAGGGGAGGATGGAAGGTTGGTTTTAAGGGGGTTTTAAAGACGGAGGAGAGGGTTAAAAGGAAAGGATGATAAAAGACATAAAAGTTGTGTGTATGTGTACACTTGAAGAGGTTTTGTAATTCATAATATTCACAGTTATGAGTTCCATGAGAAAAATACACACATAGACAAAAGGATACACAAATATTTAGCCAATTCTCAATCTTAAAATATAACTTCCATGATGCTTTTACAGTCTGACTCAATTTTAGTCGTGTTTCCATATAAGCACACGCTACAATTTCCCAGCTGTGGATATAATAAGTGCACACTGTTCTTCCTGTGTCTATTCTTACAGGAAGGCTGCATGCATTCGTATTTGTGGATATAAAGATTCCTCACTTTATACCGGCTATATAACTCTAATAGGGTGTCTGTCTTTAGACATAATGGTTTTGCCGAATCATCATTTTACAAGCTCTATGTATTTACTGTCCCCAGTCTCTCTCTCTCTGCAGCGAGTAAATGTGGAAGCGTATAATTTCCGAGATGTCAAGTGCTTATTTAGAGCAGATGTATTTTGGCGATGGCGTCTGTCTCCTCTCAGTGTGCATCCCGGCATGATGTCGGGTATTTGTGTTCAGGGGCGCTGGGGTTTAGGAGGGTGCTAGTTTTGTCAGTTTGCGGTAAGGCCTTTGAGATTTGTGGCAGATGCGGGTGATGCGCTGTGGTTTGGAGGTTTTAGAGGGTTAAGAGATTCAGTTAATCAGGGTGCTGGCAAACGTTTTGTTTTTTTTTTTCTTCCAAGGTCTGTTTATTGTGTCTGACACAGGCGCACGAATTTGAAGGTTTCCGTGAGCTGCAGGTGTTGACTGGAAGGTGGATATTTCCTGCCACACGAATCCGCCTGGAAACATTCTGCACTTGTCGAGTCATATTTCTCTCGCGGCAGCTGTAATAGCTTTATTATATTTGAGAGGAGTAAATCACAGAGGCTGAGTTTGGTTTACAACTTAATCTCGATCTTTCATCCGCTACTTTAATGAATTTATCTGCGCTCCCTGGAGGCAAAAGGCTCGTTCTCTCGGATGAGGCTACGCCATGAAGTTCCTCTCCTCTCTCAGCGCTGTGAGGACGTGGTCTGAGCAGAATGTCAGAGGGAGCTGCTCAGGGTTTGATCCTGTGTGGTGACACAAGGAGGGTGTGGCGCAGTACAACCAAAGCCATATATCTAAACTTAACTCTAGATGGACAGCTCTGGGTAGAGTCCTGTGGGTCAGATGTGGTCGGTGGCAAACTGGATCCCAGTGGGACAGCTGGCGCTCCCTCACCAGCGAGTCTGGTTGCATCATGGTCGTGGTCCAGATGAGGTCGGGCCTGGTTGGGATTCGCTTACAGCGGGCTGTCTGCGCCGCCGACCACATCTGATACACCCGTCCACGTGGCTCTGTGATGTGGTCGTGTTAATGAGCACTGGTTGGCGTGTTTGTGCGTGTGCTGAGTCATTTTTCCAGAGACATCCCTTTGTGGAATCATGCAGGTGTACTTCCTAATGCTGACCAGTTGATGCAACCAGTGGTGGAAACTAACTTGGTACAGTATTCGTAGTTTATTTGAGTATTTCCATTTTCTGAAATGTTAAAGGTATAGTTAATTAACATTAGTTGATAGTTATTTTGCTGGTCACAAGCAATGCGATGATCTATTAAATGAGCCAAATGTAAAAAATTTGTTTGGCAGCATTTTAAGCTGAATCACATCGATCAATGCAATGTGAAGAAATAACTGCTTGGATGTAATGACATGCTCCAGAAATATCTACAGCATGCTGACCAGCTAGCCCTGGCCCATCATGGTCCTATTACTACTGGACACGGCCTTGCTCAGTTTCACGTGAGGCTGAAAACTTCTGGATAGCTTCGGTAATTGTGCGGCCCACAAGAGCGTACACACGACTGACTTCCACTGAACCGACCGATGTTGCTGGCCCGAACGGCTCATATTATGGTAGTGAAACGAGTCAGTTCTCGAGACACTTAAAAAAATGGATCCACCATTTTACAGATGCCTCTTTCGCAATATTAGCTTATGGGGAAAAGTCTTCTCAGGATGCAGTGCACCACGTGACAATGTCATTACGCCATTTGGCCACTAAGAAAACTGGCGCTCCTCCTGTGGGCCTGGTCACGGTCTAACACTCCCTTGCTGCTCCCAGTCCGAACTGCTAACTGCACGGCTGAATGAGCTAACGACCTAATGGCATCTACTAGGAGCACAGGTTACTCTTATGATTTGCTTTTCTATATAAAGCAATTAATTTTTTTATATGCAGGGAAAAAAACTATTAACTAAAGTGTCTTTAAATATAAATTTACCATTTATTAATGATGTTTTTTTTTAAAAAAGTCACCTAAATGTTACCTAGTTTTTCCACCACTGCATGTAATTTTACAACATCCGTTACCAGTTACTTTCCAGATTAAATTTAATTCTGCAAGATGTAATCAATAGATAAATTACAATATTATTATATCAATGGCCAGTGCAATCTGACATATAATAGATTTTTTTTTTTAAATTGGCATTTGTGTATACTGAGTACTTTTACTTTTTTATTCTTATGATTAAAATACTTTTACTTGAGTAAAAGTGTATTTCTACACTGTGGTATTAACAAAGTCAGGAGCAAACTCCTGCACACTGTTCCGCTTCACTTGCAATTAAGTTTAATTGCAGGTTCTTTCATAGCCATCAAACAACCTGATGAAGGTCTGAGTACCGTAACGTTGTCATTAAACTTAATTGCAAGTGAAGTGAACAGTGTGCAGGACTTTTTCCTGATTTTGTCGGCCCCTTGGTCTTCTCCTACCCACCTGTTGAACCACAGGTGTGCAAAGGCTGTAATCCTTATCTTCCTACACTGTATCGAACATTTTAATTAAGAATACGATCTGATCTCTTCTTCCACCACTTGTTGCACCCTATTCTTGCCCTATTTAATGTGTTGCTTGGTCATCAACACTCATCAACAGCTTTAGGTGAACCTGTCACTGATGGTGTTAGCGTAGCGTGTGTGTCATGAAGACGCTGAAATTAAGACAAGTGCGTGCCTGCATGGCATGACAGCTGCACCGCTTACACGTTAACACACACAGCTTGTGTACTTTCTCACGTTGTACGTGTCAGGGCTGTGCCCTCACTTTTATTTGATGTGTGATTTTTTGATTTAAGTCACATCCTTTGTGACTTCTGTCAAATGGAAAGCAGATGGAAAACATCTGCTGTCCCCATCTGGTGTGAGGGGAACACGCGTTTGTGTGTGTGAAAGAGAGAGAGAGAGAGCGTGTATGTAAGTGTGTGTGTGTGTGTCGTTGTCAATGACAAACCAGTAATGTTATGACGTCTCTGCGTGACCTCCATGATTGTGTCTGTGTCCACCTCTCATTAAAATAATAGTCGAGGTGGCCCAAAGTGCTTATTTGCGATTGTGTGGGTGTGATTGAGTGAATTTTTAGGCCTGAAGGAGGTTTTAAATCACACAGTGACTATTTATTTTCCAAGGTCTATGTCTGACTAAGACATCCTAAGAGCTTGCCCATTGAAAACAAACTGGTTTTTAGGGTGTTGGTTCAAAGTCATCCATGGAAGCATTTAATGGAGTGTGATTCCCCCCGCTGTGTTTTTACTGGTCTTGTCCTCAGGTCTGAGCGAGGTGCCAAAGAATATTCCTCGGGACACCAAGTTCCTGGACCTGCAGAACAACCGCATCACTGAGCTCAAAGAGAACGACTTCGCCGGCCTCACTAACTTATACGTAAGAGACGCACGCCGTCGGCCCACACTCATAATGTCCCTCTCAGCATTAGATCAGCACCTCTCAAGGATGTGTAATCGACTCCGCTCGGCTTCCTGTTGGCTTCAGTGGTGTGAAATGTCGCTATGACCCTCCGTCTCCTCTGAGATTTAAGGGTTCATTTCCTTTCTTTTTTCACCCTCCGCCGCTCTTTGCTCTGAGAGCTTTAATTGTATTAAATTTGGAGCCCGAGGCCAAATGGGAGTATCCGAGCCCACATCCTTGCCTGTCTGAGCAGAAAGGCTTTGCTCACTCCTGACCTGCTTTCAAGAGTGCCGACCAAGAGCAATATTAAGTCTGGCAGTGTAGAAAACTCCAGACATGACATTACACAATAACATCTCTATTAAGGTCTGTTTACCTCAGCCTACATCTGTCTCCATTTCCCAGCCAGCGCAGGTGGAGCGACAGTCTGTTGGATGATGGACTGCTGTTCACACATTCAGCAGAGACAGAGGATGCAAACACAGACTCTTGCGCACCCTGTGAATTAATTGAGCCTTCCTTCTTTTTATTTTCCATCTGTCTGGGTGATGTTTTCACACAAATCAAATAAAGTGGCTGTTGAATCTTGCCTCTCCATTATTACCTTTTTTCTCTCTTTTTTTTTTTTGACAGGGTCTGTCTCTAAGGAATAACCTTATTTCCAAAGTCCACCCCAGGGCTTTCGTGCCTCTGAAGCACATGCAGAAGCTCTACTTCTCCAAGAATCTGCTGACCACCATCCCCAAGAACCTGCCAGCTTCCCTGGTTGAGATGAGGATCCACGAGAACCGCATCAAGAAGGTGGCAGCTGGAGCCTTCTCAGGACTGAGCAACATGAACTGCATAGGTCAGAGATTTCTGATGACTTTAACAAATTCAGGCTATATTCGGAGGTTCCCGCCACTGTCTGACATTGGCAGTGGACACTGAAGATTAAAGAGACCGTGTTTTTATTTCACGCCACAAATATTCTCTTCATCTCGCAGAAATGGGCGCAAACCCCATCCATAACAGCGGGTTTGAGCCCGGGGCCTTCAAGGGACTGAAACTGAATTACCTGCGTATATCGGAGGCCAAACTGACCGGGGTGCCAAAAGGTAACAGCTCATCTGTGAGACTCACATGTTTAAACATTCACACAGACATAACACAGTTTGAGGCTATCTTTAAGGCAATAGTTCAGCATTTTGGGAAATACACTTATTAGATTAGCTTCGAAGAGACTGATATTACTGTGACGTCTGAACGCTTAATATGAAGCCAGCAGCTAAAAAGCTTTCCACAAATGTTAGAAATGAGAGGAAACAGGTGGCCTGGCTCTGTCCAAAGGGGGAAAAAAAACACAGATCAGAATCTCTGAAATACATTCACGTTATATCTCATTTGTTTAATCCTTACTATGGTGTCTTTGCTGGTTGCCTGGCAACTACATACTGACCGCATGGCTCCAGGAGGTCACCACCCCCGGCAGGGAAACAATCTGCCACCCGACTGCTTACATAACTACAAATTCTCATTTTTACACAAAAAGATAAAATGTGTTCATTCTTGTGTTCCGGAAGGGGGGTTTGTTTAAACCTTTGGACAGAACTTGGCTAGCTGTGTCAGTTGCCGGTTGGAGCTTCATTTAACTGACAGTCACAAGAGTAGTATCAATGGTGCATGTCACAAAATGTAAAACTACTCCTTTAAGATCCTCTGTCGTGAAAAATGTCAGTATGGCACGAAAGAACAAAATCAAACCTCACAGTAAAGTAAAGCCTTACAAGTTTGGTGTCTTGTCTTTCAGATCTCCCAGAGAGTCTCCATGAGCTTCACCTGGACCACAACGAGATCCAGGCTGTGGAACTGGAGGACCTGAGCCGCTACAAAAACCTGTACAGGTATCTGTCGCCCTTCAGCATCACACTCATTCTTCCAATCATAACCGATTCTCTCCTCTCTGTGAGATTTGCTTGCATACCTGTTTGCTTGAGAGATGCATGCTCAGCTGGCAGTGCCCCTCAGGGGTAATAATATGAACTACATTGACATGCCGCTAAAAAGTGGCTGGGTAACTGGTTTTAGCCAGTTTATGCTTATGAGGGATTTCCCACTCAAGTCGAAATAGCTGTTTCTCTCCCTCATCTCTCACATGGTGAAAACAGTTACCTAAAAGGGACATTTCAGCCCCAAAATCAAAAATACTATCATATCGGTGTGAGTGGTTGAGTTTTGGAGGTATTTTATGTAGAGATTTCTGCCTTCCCTGTAATATAAAATACAGCTAGATTTGCCAAAATATACATTTGCAAAACAAAAGCCTCTTTCCTGAAATCATGGGCCTGTTACACAAGATAACCAACAGACCTATTTGTGAACAGTTTCATGTAACTGTTTTCTTTCCTTATCGCTGAACAATGCCTGCATGGGGGTGCAAACATTAATCATTTTCTCAGCTTTAACATTAGCAGATGCACGTATTTGTCATCAAAACAAGGTCTGTGGATTATCTTGGGTGCCATCTATTTCCATTGTATTTCAAGAGAATGTCACTATCTCTAAACTCAGCAACTATATTTTAGGTTGAACTATCCCTTTCAGCTGGTTCCTCTAGCAGGCCTTCTCTAGCACAGGTTTTCTCTTCTACTTTTTTCTGATATTACACGTCTGAAATGTAATGTGTTTTTTTTCCTGGTAACAGGAGTATACGGGTGATGTGGCCCTTATTCTCACCTGGCTCACCTCCCTCTAGTACTGATATTTATCAGGGAATTTGCAGCTACTCATGCTCATACTCATCAAACAGTTAAGCTAAATGTACCTTGCAGTGGCCTAATTTTGTCCCGATTTCACATTTCTGCCTCTCGTCTCACTTTTTCCAGGCTGGGCCTTGGCTATAACCATATCCGTAACATAGAGAATGGCAGCCTGTCCTACCTCCCCAGACTGAGAGAGCTGCATCTGGAGAACAACCGCCTCACTCGCGTCCCCAGAGGCCTCCCAGATATGAAATACCTCCAGGTGAGTCTCACATCTCACTGATTTTGTTTCACATGATGCTCGAGTCAACCCTCTACGTCACCTTCTCTGCTTTCTAGGTGGTGTACCTTCATTCCAACAACATCGACCAGGTGGCCGTGGATGACTTCTGCCCTCGCGGATTCGGGATGAAGAGGGCCTTCTATAACGGCATCAGCCTGTTTGCTAACCCTGTCAACTACTGGGAGGTGCAGCCCGCCACGTTCCGCTGCGTCAGCGACCGGCTGGCCATTCAGTTTGGCAACTACAAGAAGTAAAGATGCTGAGAGGCGGAGACAGAGAGGGGGAGGGGATGGAGGCGGAGCAGATAATTTAAATAATGAAAGAAACCTGAGAAACAGATGGAGGGGGAGTTCATATCTGAGATGATTATTATTATAATTACTATTGTTATTGTTGTTGTCTGAGAGATGAGAACTAGCAATTTTTTTGAAAGAGAAGTGGAAAAATCCAAACACATAACTTGAAGGGAGTGGAGAGCAAAGTTTTTTCTGCATTTTTTGAATTTGAGGTTTTGAAGGTTTTTGCCATCAGAAAAGGATGAAACGGAGGAGACCCTCTGAGAAGAATGTTTTTCCCCTACAGTCTAAATCGATGAAAAAAAATGAAAACTTGTGAAGCGTTTCATTCCATGTTTTGTACACAATAGTGCTTATTGTGATAGAAGTCATTTTTCTTTTTATTAACATTTTTTTAAGATTCCGAGTTAAAAAAAAAAATAGAAAAGCAATGCATTATAGGTTTTTAAAAAAAAAAGAAAAAATTCATGAAAGGTGCTCTGTGTGACTTGTGTGCTGATTTGGGAAGAATATATATCACATCGTCCTGTTTCACTGATGCAAAGCCATTCGGCCCTCGCGTCTGTGATTAAACTGTACTGTATTCATAAACAAGTAGTCACAGATTTGGGGCTATTTTTGGAACCATTTACAGTCACAGAACAACTGCACAAAGGGTAGAAACTTTAATTCAACTTAACCAATTTCAAAACATTCTTGTACATATCACGGCAATAAGTGCATCTTTAAAAAAATTCCCTCCGCCAGTGCTAAACATTTTTGTCTAATCGATCTGAGGTAACTGAACCACGAGCCTGCCTGCGTAAGGAGTCTATTCTGTGCCTTTACTAATATTATGCTGTCTGTATGATACTTTAATACAGTATTCCTTGAGGGGACACTGTAGTGGGGGTTCACCCCAGTTAGAGAGAAACACACATCCGCTTTGCTTTGAGACAATGAAGGCAGTGTGTTTGCATAGTGCTACAAACAATAGTAGTGTTAATGCATTGTTTTGCACAGTTTTTTTTTTCTGTTATGCTTTATCTGCTTCAGGGTTGTGTTTAGGTTGGTAGACCTACGTGGAACCGCTCTGGCCATAAGTATTTCTGTCTCTGTTCTGTTTCCTGTTCTGTAATCTGACGAGCTATACTGCTGCATGTGAATAAAGACATTTTTAGCCTGCTGCATAAAGCCAGAGAACAACTGAGGCCCCTGGGTTGGATGCTGTGTGAATAATAAAGGAGAAATATCACTTTTTGTGTAGAGAAAGTTTGAGTCCAAACTTTATAATGTGCAATGCGCAATACGAACACACACAGCAAGATGGAATGACGGGAACTAAGGGTTTGAGAGGTGATACTGTGGGCAGGATGTCATCAGGTCCTTAAGATGTCTCACAAATTCGGAGTAGCAACAATAACCATTTGTAATTTTCACCCATGCTTAAAGGACAAGTTCACCTAAAGAATGAAAATTCAGTCATTATCTACTCACACACACGACCATAGAAAGTCAGAGGACGTTTTGTGGTACACGCAACCTTTCAGGAGCATTACGGCAAAACAGTGCTGCAGCCATTGTCCTAAACAACTGAAGCAGATGGGGAAAAGAGCAAACATGAGAGGAAATTGACCCATGCAGTTCGTCCAGCATAATCCAAGTCCCTGGAAGCCCCTAGATCTGATTTGAAAAGACATCATTCACAACCTCCACATGTAGTCAAGCTTGTGCACTGACTTCAGACGGGTGTTTTCTAAAACTTTTACCTCAGCAGCTACAGTGGAGACATCTGCTTTAAAAAAGGTGTTAATCAGTTTAGGATGTCAGGGCATTAGGAGACCGGGATTGCACAATGGAGCCATTTTACATTCTAATATAACATCATTTTCTCAAAATTGCAATAAGGATATTACATCTGATACCTTTAAATAGATTCAGAATCAGTTCAGAATAGTCACATTAGTGACCACAATAAGTGTTGGCAATACAAATTTCTTTATGGTGCAAATTCACGATCCTTAAGGTTCCATTTTCTATTCTGTTTCGGGACAACAATGTGCTGATGACTCGGTTTGGTTTAGTAAAAGAACACACTTGGTTACGGTTCAGAATAGATCATGTTTACTCGCTCAAACAAAAGTCTTCTTCAGATGAAAAGGATGAAAAGTGTTTCATTTATGCTCTGTGATTTTCATGTGTTTTTTTTTTGTGTTTGTGTCTGAGAATTATTTTTAGCTACTGCACATGTTACCGACTGGTCGCACCACAATTTTTGGTCACATTCCTACTGTATTGTGAGAGTCTTTTGTTCTCGTCTGTGGGATTCAATCCTACAATTTGAGGCTCTTTCCCAGATTTCCTGACTCTGGTGCTTTCACAGAAGACCTTCTACATCAGTAATGATAAGCACTCACTCCCACACATTCAAAATACTGGCAAAATACACTTAAACATGGGGCAACACTTTTTAATAATGGGACATTTATACTGTTTTGCAGATACTTTGTCTTGTAATAGGGTGAACGGTGTCTCTGTCTCAGTGACTCTGCCCCCCATCGATATTTAACTGCAGTGAGAGGGCAGCATCACAGCATTACATACTCGGATGAAGTATGACACAATGCAGGCTAAAAGAATATAGACAATATGGAGTCACATTAGATAGTACAGGCTGCATATGCATCATTATTGTTATGATGGGCATTTATTCAGCTCACTTATCGAGCTAGTTTGGTGATAACTGGAATTAAAGTACGGTTTATTTGGGCCCTGATTTGCTCAGTTGCTGGAGCCTCCCATGTGCAGATGCTTTGTCCTCGCTGCAACGGCCGCAGGTTCGAGTCCCGATCTGGGACCCACTGCTGCGTGACACCCCTCCGTTTCCTGTCATCTCTGAAGCCGTCCTGTCAATAAAGTCACTCAAAAATGGACAAATAACTTTATTTAAGCCAATGCAGCACTTTGCCTCACAAAGTTAGGAAGTGCTTAACAAGACGAACATGAAACCAGACAAGGCAGATAAAACAAAGATCAATGGAATAATTATTTTAAATGCTCAAACATGAATGTATTTATTAGTCATCATCATAGGTGGCAAAAAAAAAAAAAAAAAAAAAATCACAGTTTTTTTCAAATATGCCGCCGGACGCGTCACCGCCGTGCGCCCCGGCTCCATCTGGTCCAATGACACGGTGAGACAGCAGCGATGAGGCACAGCGCACTCGCCTGTGTTGACACTGGAGCGATATGCGGCGATGCTCTTTCGTGTGAACGCGTTCGCAGCGCTCTCTAAGCAGCCACGGGGAGATTTCGCCGCGGATGAGAGATTAGGAGGAGGAGGAGGAGAAGGAGGAGGAGGAGGAGGAGGCGGAGGAGAAGGAGGACCAGCGACCAGCATCGGGGAGAAAAAACGGTATCCGTCGCTCCATCTTCTCCTTCTCGGTGGCTGGCGGCCCCGTCGATTTGCGAGAGGAGAGCCGGGGGCTGGATTTGAAACCTCGCAGGGGGGGATGTGCTGGTGAGTCGGCAAGAGCTCCCGTGCAGCCTAGAATTACAAACAAAATCGTCGGATTTCTAGGCAGCCTTTGGGGACCGGAGGAGAAATATCCTGCAGCGTCCGGTCGAATAAACGTAAATAATGCATGCTACCATTGGCTGCACAGGCCCAACGATGAATGCTGATAGGCTAATCACCTGAACTGAAGGCTACCCTGATAACCATGGCGCTGTTTCCTGCTCTGTCGTGGTAACAGCCACGAATCCTAGTTTCCCAGTGATGCATCCAGCTGCACGGGGTTTTTATTTATTTATTCATTTATTTATTTATTTATTTATTTATTTAACGTGTAACTGTTCGGACCGAGGCTGACTGTGGTGGTGCTGGGATTAATAGCACGCCCCATGGAAAATGTCACAGCTGAAAATAAGCCCTTCTAAATAAAGAAGCAAACGTGACATTCGTTTGTAGATGCCTGTCATTCCCCCAGCTTATTTTCAGCTGACGGTGGATAAACGCTGAGTGCGCTTGTGTTTTGCTGCTGTGCTTCCTCCCCTTCTCATTCACGTCGCCTCTCTTTTTCTTTTTTTTTTTTTTTAAATCACAGAGAGTTTGATGATGAAAGGAGGAAGAGGAGGAGCGATGTGGAGCGAGCCCCTCTTGGCCCCGAAGAGGTTTTAGTTAGACCTGTGCAAATCCAGGTACGTCCAGACTGTGATGCACGATAACAAGAAGCAATGAGCGTCATTGACCAAGATGTGTGTTTTCTTCCTTGCTTCCCAGTGAGGTCAGGAGGTGATGGCAGCGCCGTCTGATCTTCACCGCCACTGCTACCCGTTCCTGCAGATGGACGCCTGCCTCCTGCACGCCTGAGCCTGCCCTCAGCGCTGCCTCCTTCCCCTCCTTTCCTTCTGCCTACCCTTGCTCATTTCCCACCTCTTCCTCCACCCTCCTTGCCCGGCTGTCCTCCCATCCCTCTATCCTGTTTTCCCCTTGTCAAATTTTGCTCAATTTTAGCTTTATTATGGCGTGCTGGGGCCGCTCTCTGGACTCCCCGTGCACGCTGGCCCTGCTGGTGGGCTTCCAGTTTGCCTTTGTTCTCTACTTCTCCCTCGGGGGCTTCAGAGGCCTGGTGTCCGTCCTGGTGCACACCACGGAGCCGGAGTTTGATTACTCTCGACCTCACGATGTCTACACCAACCTCAGTCATCTGGGAGTGCCGCCTCCCCCGCCTCGCAACTCCGGCACCGGACCCCCCGCCACGGGGGCACCGCTGAGAGACTGCCAGATCCCCTCCCCGCTGCTGGGTGTGTGCTGTTTTACGTAACGCAACATATATGGCATTGTGCTAAAGCCGGACAATCAATATCAGTCTTTTTCCTTTCCCCCTCCTCCAGTCGGACCTGTGTCCGTCCACCTCTCCTCCCCTCTGTCTCTGGAGGAGATCAGACAGAGGAATCCGCTGGTGATGCCAGGTGGACGCTACCGGCCCCCAGACTGTGAACCCCGTCACCACACAGCGATCGTGGTGCCGTACCGGAACCGGCAGACCCACCTCCGCGCCCTCCTCTACCATCTCCATCCCTTCCTGCAAAGACAGCAGATCCACTACAGCATCTATATAGTACAGCAGGTCAGGATACCTTTGAGTGAAATACGGGTGTGTTACATGTGAGGCATCATGCTTCACGAGGTGTCTAATAATCAGTAATTAATGTGGACGTGGACGTCAGACCATTAATTCCTGATTATTGACACCTCGAAGGGGCTTTATCCTGCTTATACTGTGGTGACGTGCTAAAGAAAAAAAAATAGGACCATTGATTTACATTTTGCAATCAAAAAAAGTTTTTCACAAGCAATGACTCCATTTCCCTGGCAACGCCTGATGGTACACAAAGCATAAGGATCACACAGAGCACAATCAAACCTAAGATGCAACTTAAAGGGGAGATAAAGTAGTCCGCTCACCTTGTCCACAGCAGTCCTTTCCCTCGGGATACCTTCCACTAATAATGGCTGTGACTTCTGCAGTGTCCTGTCACTTATCCAGAACCAGCGTTTATACACGGTAACAAGTTGCCAATCATTGTTTTAGAGAGCGACTTGTGATCTAGCCCACAGTTCATTCATTCAGATCTAGGTTAGCGACTCTATTTCACAAACACTGCTAACAATATTCTTGCTTAGCAAACTAAGCTAACACTCCTAAAGCCTCGCAAGTACAACCACTGTGTCAGTTACCATGATACTTTCTTCCACCAGAAGTATCACCCACATTTGTTTCTCCAGCGACCTCCCTTAGAAACTCGTGGATAGAAGCCTTTGGCTCAGATATTAGCAAGACAGCTAACATTACGTTACGGAAGCAAGATCGAAAATCAATAACGCTGTGTATGGTAGACAAACAGTGACTATGATCTGATGGTATTTTTTATCAAAAGATTAGCTAGCCAGCCATTTCATTGTCCCCAAAGCAAATATCAAGATTTCAAAGAAACAAACAATACGCCATGTGTACTGTCGGCTGCTGCCTCAAGTATCGAGTCGGAAAGCGATGGGAAGATTTTATCGTTCCCGAATGATACAGGTGATTTTGTTGGAGAGTGCATTTTATCCAACAACCACAGCAGGCCTCATGTCAGTGCATGTCATTCATGGTCAACAGACATCCCAGCCAAGAGTAAATTATGTAATGACGGACATGTCTTGTAGATTAGTGGAGCAAAATTGGAGCTGTGCAAGTTGTGCTTTTGTATCAAGCAGCAGAAAAGTTGGAGCAGTCGTGGTTAATTGACATTGCAAATCCTGCGGTCTGACCCTAATTAACTGGGTATTTAAGATAACAATAATACAAAAAGTATTATAACAAGCTCGCATCACATACGGTTGTTTTATGTTTTTGAATTAACGCATCTATGTGTAGCTGTGTGTTACATGTGTGTCTGTGTCTCCAGTGGGGGAACGGTACCTTTAACAGAGCCAAGCTGCTGAACGTCGGCGTGCGGGAGGCCCTCAGAGACGAAGACTGGAGCTGCATCTTCCTGCATGACGTCGACCTGCTGCCTGAGAACGACCACAACACCTACACCTGCCACAAGCAGTTCCCCACACACCTGTCGGTGGCCATGGACAAGTTCAGATACAGGTAGGAGCACCGGGTACATGTGTGCGTGGATGGACTTGTTTATGAGTGTGTTGTGCTGAGACATTGTTTTCAAGATTGCACATTGGTGATGTGACCCTCCCAGGCTGCCGTACCCTCAGTATTTCGGTGGGGTGTCTGCAGTGACCCCAGACCAGTACATGAAGATGAACGGCTTCCCTAACCAGTACTGGGGCTGGGGCGGAGAGGACGATGACATTGCTGCCAGGTGAGGAGGGTGAATCCACATCCTGGCATGATGACGGAGAGATCTGTAAACTGTGCATGCTGACATGCTCAGCATCAGAACGACACGCACGCGTGCTTCTTGTACTTTCTTCTAGCCTCTTCTTTTACTCATTCATCTTTTTTTCCCTTCATATTTACTGTTCAGTTACCACATGTTCTCCTTCTCTTTGACTTTTGGTGTTATGTGTTCTCACATCATCTTTCATCTTCACGTCCCCTCCCTCTGCTCTGGCTTTGCTGTGTGTCTCTTGGAGTGGGCTCAGTGAGTACTTTGTTTGGATTTGTTTAGCTCACAGCTTTGGGTTGGGTCAGTGCTGGAAGAAGTATTTAGAGCCTTCACTTAAGTACTAAGTACTGAAACAACACTTTGAAAACACTTCCCCACAAGTGAAAGTCCTGGATACAAAACCTTAGTTAGTTTGTTAGTATAATCAACAAAATGTGCTTCAAATAATGTAACATACCACTTGTGCGGTAAAATGGTGCCTGTCAGTCTTAAACTATCATATTGTTATATTTGCTATCATTGTTGTTACAAGATTATGTTTAATTTAACGACTTTGTAAACTGTTGGGTACTTTTGATCAACAGTAATGTTCATACTTCATCATATGTTTGTAGTGCACAGTCCTGTGAAAACCCCTAATCGGTAACACTATAGGAATAAATATATGTATGTGTATATATATATATATATATATATATATATATATATATATATATATATATATATATATATATATATATATATATAATAACAATCTTTAAATAAGGCGTAGTTTATTGGTAACTAAGCTTTAGTTAATGGTTATTTAACTGTTAACAAACACTGGAATGCGTCATAATCCTTTTATTAAGCATTATTTTTTAATTGTAAAGTTGAAGCTGATGTTTCTAACAATACGTGGTTAATCTGTAGCATTTTTTTAGATGGCCATCATAAAGTTGAAACTGATGGTAATGAACCTTTACAATCGACACATTGTTGTCAGGTTGTCACTTGAAAGACAGTATGGATAACTGTCTTTGGAAAAATAACTAATATATATATAACTAAAGCTGTCAGACAAAAGTAGTGGCGTATGTATAAAGCTGTATAAAATGGAAATATATCACAGTATTTACAATTAAAGGGTAACGCCATCAAGTTTGCACATGTTAGTGTGTTTACAGGTCTTGAGGCGTTCCACTACATATTTGCAAAAAAATTCTTTTGTGGCTCCAGAGGAAGCTGAGTATGTCAAAATTGCCTCAAGCGATGTCACTCAGTGGCCCACTTGCATTGTGGGTGCATGAAGGCGCCAGGTTACGAAAAGCTGTCCACTGGTGTGCATTGTACGTGACTAACACTGTTGGACTCATTTTAAAGCGGCTTATCAATATTGACACACAAGAGATATCAGAGATATCACCTTTTTATTCCTCACACTTGTCTTCCTTTTTCAAAACCTGGCGCCTACATTACCCACAAAACAACTTTGCGACTGAGGCAGTTTATTGGACTACATGCAACTTCCTCTGGAGCAGCAAAAGGCTTTATACCCTTTTTTTTTCACATATGCAGTAATGGTCCCCAAGAGCAAATTAGTGGAGTTACCCTTTAAGTACAGTACTTGAGTAAATGCGTGTCCCACCACTGGGCTGGGCTGAGTGCTTCCACGCTTTCAGGCAGTTTTCAGGCTAATGAGATTTCTGTGCTGCGGTGCTCTCTCTTCACTCGCTGCTTTGTTAGCATTAACCCGTTACCCTTCTGTTATGATCGACACTGAATAGGTACAAGATAATGAATATTGAAAAACATTCTCTTATTACTGCATGAAGCAACAGTACAATAGCATTTTTCCTATGGTTTTCAGAACATTGTGTGCTGTTCCCAACATCAAATATACCATAAACTGTCTATACTTAGATATCTTGGGTGGTACAGAAGCAACAGAGATGGAAAAAAAGGGAACCACAGTGTTTCCACCTCCTAAAGCCCATAAGAGTATGATATTCTCATACGTTCTCCTTTTAAACTACAGCCTAGATGTACTGAGAACAGAGTGTTGCTGTTGTTTTTTTTTTTTGGTTATAGAAAATAGAAAGCGCTAGGCTTTTGTTGATGTAAGACTGTGCTGACTGGAAGATTTAGTTCTCCAGTCAAATTCCTGTGAATGAGAATCTGCGGTTCCTGCTGACCTCTGTTTTGTGCTGCCCGTCCAGAGTGCGTCTCTCTGGCATGAAGATCATGCGCCCTCCAGTGGCCATCGGTCACTACAAGATGATCAAGCATAAAGGAGACAGAGGCAACGAGCAGAACCCGCGCAGGTACAGATGGACACACTCACACACACACACACACACACACACATAGAAATTATGTAGGAATATTTTCCCTTAAATATCATTTTAGGCAATAGTTTTGAACTATCAAACAATGGTGTTCACATTGTCACATAAACACTTCACTCTGGCTTCATTCCCATTGATGGAGACATCAAAGAACTATGAGAATTATGTTGTATTCCCCTTTTCGTCCCCACCTGTTCTCTCTCCAGCCCTTCACATGATACGTCTCTACGATAATGGTTGTTTCTCTTTTCGCTGATACTGTTTTATGTAGGGTTGCCTTTTTTGCTCGGCTGTCAAGCCAACGATTTGTACTGCCTCGGGCGGCATTGCTTATTTGTTTTCAGATTTAAAAAAGACACGTAATTTTTCTTGTCAGTGATGCTCAGCACGATTTTCTTGATTATAAAAACAAGCTCCAGCAAATCAGCTGTAGGGCCACAAGT
The DNA here is from genome assembly GCF_904848185.1 of Acanthopagrus latus. NCBI lineage: Eukaryota > Metazoa > Chordata > Actinopteri > Spariformes > Sparidae > Acanthopagrus > Acanthopagrus latus. Next base: position 13,199,440 of record NC_051045.1, read on the forward strand.
CATATTCACATGGGAAAATGTCTCCAACTTAATTAAGACTGACCTTGTTCCCCGTGTCAGGAGCACTTTATTAACTTGCAAGGAGAAGGATTTTTCATGTGGAGTTGTTGAAGGAATAGTATGACATTCGGGGATAAAGGCTTCTTTCTGGCAGAGACTCACATGAAAAGATAACTCTCACTGTCATGTGCATCTGATAGCTTAGCCTAGCAGGAAGCCTGGACACGGGCGGGGGGTGGGGGGGGGGATATGCTAGCTCGGCCCTGTCAGGTAACAAAGTTAAAGGTGCAATGTGAGAATTTTAGTTTAACATTCAATCATTAAAGTTATTTTAAGTTATCAACAGAATGTCAAGGAAATACAGTTGTGACATTAGCATGTTTATTTATTGTGCTGTAGAGATACCTACTGAAATTAGCATGCTCACCAGCTGACCGCAGCTCTTCCCAGTCCAGTGCTCCTGTGCTAGCTGTGGAAACTCATGGTGTTCCGAGCTTCCAGTCTGGAAAGTTAGCAGCAGTTTATTCTGGCGATATGTTGCCAACTGTTTGTTTTAAATATGAATTTGACTTTACTCCTATTCTTAGATATTGCACCTTTAACAAAACCCGCCCACCAGAACCTTCAGATTTTGCTAAGTCACACATTTTATTTAGTCTGTGCAAAAGCCAAAAAGGAAGCAAAAGTCTGTACTAAAGTGTGAAAATGACAAGTTGTGGTTCTGTGGGCATTATGTGCTGGAACTACTTCTCTCTCAGAGCAGTGACTTCAAGCAGAAACTCGAGGACATGTTTGACCCTGAAACAAACACAGACTTGTTGCATTATGTTCGTCTTTACAGATTTGACCTTCTGAAAAGGACCAGACTCAACTGGCGCTCTGACGGCCTCAACTCTCTGACCTACGAGCTCCTTTCCAAGGAGCTGGAGCCTCTCTACACCAACCTCACCGTCAACATTGGAGAAGACCCCCGTCTGCCCCCGGGGAAACTACCCGTCATCGTGAAAGCAACGAACCCAGTCCACCAACGTAGCACCAGCAAGACCGGGGACAAACAGGAGAAGAGGCAAGAGACCAAAGGGGCTGTGGCGGCAAACTTGACTGTGGTCAAGCCTGTTGGTGACAAGACAGAACCTGTTAGGTCGAAGGGGGCAAATGAGACAACACAGGAGAAGACAGGTGTGATGAAATAGGATGAGGTGAATAACAAAAAGACGACATCACATCTGTAGCATAAAGTGGCTTCGCCCTTTCGCAGGAGAGCATTGTAGATCTGCTCTGTTGTGGGACATAAAGTACACCAGCTGTTGGGGCTCAGTGCAGGGTTAGGGACACTCGTGCAAACGATCCAGTGAAGAAGCCACTTTTGTCTACAGAGGTGCGTTCAGGACCGCGACTGAGTCGCCTCTCAGTTTGACATCCAATGAATGTGACTCTGGCGCTAGTGACTGACCCAACTCTGTGGCTGGGGCTCCCGGCCAGCTTCAGGCCAGGCGAGGAATGGCGCGGGACTCAAGTCAGATCCGAAACAAACTGAACGAAAGTATGACAGCAAATATATAAATCTCTGCTCTTTTCCAGACATCGCGAGTTGTAAGCAACCCATCTGCTGCCAGCAGACCTGCAGCTTCATCCAGTTTGCTCCTGAAAAAACTGCTGCTGTCAGTCCGCCCCACTCCACGGTGGGTTTGTGTTTCTGTGCCTTCTCTCTTCTATGCGCATTTTATAGACTCGTATACTAGTTGCTTTTAGACGCTGACCTGGGGTTGATTTTCACCTCTCCTGCGTCGTGGCAAAAATGTTTGAAAGCAGGGAGGCTAGAGCTGGTCCTAGATCAGAGCAAACGATTCGTTCCCAGGACTGCCGTTTTATATTTGTGTGCATTGATCAGGCGCTGACCAACTCCATAGTTATCAGACAATTCTAGAGTTTATATTTCTATAGAAAGACTTCTTTATTTGTTTACTGGTTTGTTTTACTCATCTTTCCTTACAGTCTGGTGCCTCTCTCTTTCTCTCTCTCTCTCTCTCTGTCTCTCTCTCTCTCTCTCTCTCTCTCGCTCTCTCTGACATTTAGTTTCTAGACAATCAAATCATACGAGAACATTAATCTGTATCCAGCCACAATAACGACGTGAGGAAATATTATCATGACTGTCTAGACTGTTTTCTATTATCATGGCATGATAGTTGTCGTCTAGCTTGACTATATTCTCGATACATGGATAGACCTGTGCTTCTGATATTATCTGTGATTTTATTCTTTTTCATTTAGGCTAGTCGGGTGCGGGGGGAAAAAAAAGGCAAACTTGCAGACAATATTGTAGGCCCGTGGGTACACATTTTTCCAATTTCAGATTGCGTTTTAATGACAGTAATAATAAGAAAAAATGGTCGTAGTCACAACAAAGCACTGTGTATAGATCTAGGTCTGCTTTTTACTAGAAGGCCTTACGTCCTCACAGAGGGGTCTTTCAGTATACTAAGAAAGATGCATCTAAACGCTACAAATGAGTGTCTCCCTCTCCTCGTCCACGTTCATTTTGCTTCTGGAAAGGAGACAAGAAAGAAGGAAACACGTATATATATATTAGACAAAAAATGTAATAGTTTTTATTCTGAGGGCTCGATGCATGTCGGTGGTTTTCCTTTCATTTTCTCATCGCCATTGACATTCAGTTTTGTTTGTCCATATCAGCTGTCTGGAATGTATTAATTAGAGTTGTGTGAGGGGAGAGTTTTATCAGGTGAGCTCTCAGCCTGATCTCTCGCAGGGCATGAGGTTTGTTGCTGCTATTTGACTAGAGAAATGGTTAAGTGTGTAATTAATTAGCTTGAAAAATGACATACCGTAACACAGATGTTTCTGGTGTGGAACTGTTTTCTCATACTAACAGATGATGTGTTATATATGCTGTTTTGAATGTATTTAATTTATTAATTTATTTGTCGAGTCACTGACGGAGCTAAATGCACAGCATTGTAGAGCAGATTATCATCCCTTTATAGGACACCTCCATGTTTTAACACTGACATTGTGCCTCATGAAATAAGCCCACACTACTGAAGGACCGAAGGCACATATCTGGGTTATATGTGAGCGCCCTCAAGTGGTGCAGTCTGGCATAGCGCCAGCCGAGAGCAACCAACAACTTGAATGAAGCTGCAGTGTTGTGACATGAATGTTAATCATTAACAGACGGCCATTCACAGGTTTCAGCCAATCACATCTTTGCATTGCTCTGTGTGGAGGGTCTCTCGTTTTGCGTAGCGCCACATGATCGATCCTGCCGGCTTAAAGGTGTAGAGCAACTCTCTGAAATTCACTGGTTAATAGAACCAAAATGAGTATGTGGTGAGAGTTTTATGAATGGATATAGTTTTTATAGGAGGAATATATGTTTATTTATGATTAAATATAAACAGTTTTAAACAAAGAGTGCTGTACAAGCAGAGTGCACCGAGAGATAATAAGGCCTCATTTCTTAGCTTTATATTACATAATAGTTTAGTTGCATATCAATAGATAATATGTCCTCCATTTATCATATTGCCTGGGACAACGCCTGTATTACGTGAAGCAACGACACACTGAAAGCTTTTAAGGACGTTATGTAATCTCAGCAGATTAATCAGCAAACCGTGTGCTTACCTGGAGATTGTTCTATATTTAATAAATAGGCTAGTTTTTATAAACGATGTTTTTTCGCATAAATGTTGGAAATATATACTGTGTAGTTGAATGCAAACTCAGCAAACAGGATTGGGACTTCTTAGTAATGTTTTTTCATTTCACAGAGTCACAAGTTCATCCTGTCGTTAATCGGTTTGAGGAGTGTAAATGTGATTGCCCGAGAACAAATGAGACGTAATTAATACGTTACATCGCTGGTAATGAAGGACCCTGATGTTTAATTTCGTCATCTTATGTTGCCTGATTTACTGACCTTGTCCGAAGACGAAAGCTTGTGTGTGTGTGTGTGTGTGTGTGTGCGTGCTCGTGTGTGTTTGTGTGCGTGTGTGGGGAGCAAGGTCATCAAAAAGGGCAACAGAAACAGTGAACTATGATGGACGGTGTTGTGACGGAAAGCAAATATGTCTACCAATAAAAACACATAATGATGAAATGTGTCTCTCGCCATGTTTTTCTCCCAATAAATTCACAAAACACACTCATGCAGTAGCAGAAATGTGTGGATGCACACAGACACACACATGAACAAACACCGTACTATAAATACATCTAAATACTTACAGTGCTGCTCAGTGATTACTCCCCCACAACACTCGAGGCCTCTTAATGAATGCAGGCTTTAGCGTTTTGATTAATGCTTCCACAGCTTTAACGTTGCGGAGATCAGATGCTCATGCTAGCCGGTAGATTAGCTGCCATGTATCATCATCAACACATGCAATAGGGCAGTCTAAACCTGCGCTAACCTGTTACATCACCCTGTGTATTGCAGGCCTCAGCTTTTTATGTGGGCATAAAAGAGCAGGATTAAAAAGTTGGATATGAGATCATACCTATAAATAGACAGTACCCCCAGCTCTGTACGTTCGATCTGTTTCATAATCCAAAAAAAAAAAAAAAAGGCTGTATGACTCACCGAGAGAGGGCAAAAAACACAAACTCATGAACCAGTTGGACAAAAAAGAGCGCCGTGCCACGGATCCTCACGCAGCGCCTACACAGACCACAGCCTCAAATATAGCACATTATACGAACAAGCTTTCCTCATCAGAAAGGCATTAAGACTATATACTGTAGCTTTACTAGAACAGCAACCACCCTGGCAGGTGAAAAGGATGGGATAATGGTAAAAACATGGTCTAACGGTCCCAAAAAGTAGAGGTAACGCTTACGGACAGCATTATCTCAGGGTAGATCACACTGGCTAACATCAGCCACCATAAGCTACCAGATCAAGTCAGTTTGTAGCAGCGTGGGTTTGCACCTCAGCAACATAATTGGCGTTTCCTTTGGCCCATGGCCAACCATTATGTTCCAGTTTTGCCCCCTGAAGGGAAAATGTGCACCCCTGGTCTATACTCAACGCACTATAGATGGATAGCGGGCCTAACGTTATGAGACATCACAGCGTAATATCTTCTTTTAAAGTCGTCACACCTGGGCGTCTGTCTGCAGGACGTTCTGTGATGCTGTCACTCTGTGATGACAGCAGTGGCAGTCTAGTTTGCACTTTCCCTCCAGTAGACTGACACACTGGCCCGCTGAAGTGACCGCGGCAGGCAGACGCAGAGGGCTGAGGCAGCCTTTAGTCACCTCCTGTTACTGTATAGGCCTAGGAGACACGGCTGACCTCTCCTACCTTCAGCAATACTTCAGCCCTCTGAACACTCACACATGCAAACAGAATGATATGAATGATACAGCGCCACAAGTCATGCCAAAATGAACAATGGTGAGAAACTGAGATAAGAAAAGAAAGAAAAATCTAAATCTTACCAGCGTTACAAGGTTTTTTTTTTTAAAGTACTTTCCTACAATTTAATTGTTCAACAGTGTGTTCACCATAGGCAAGTCATTTCTATAAAGCTATACTAGGCATTATTCGCTTTTCTTAAAGTCTAGTCTGCATCCATTTCCTAAAAGAAGAAATAGGTCATGATGAATTACTGGGCAACACACATGCCTGAAATACTAACACGGTGAGTTGGGTTTTAATATTCGACTAAATCTCAGCTGTGATATAACCTCAAAACAAAACATAATTCCTATTCCTATCCGTGTCAAGTCTGTAGGATTTAGTGGCATCCAGCAGTGTGGTTGCATTTTGTAACCAACTGAACACCCCTCCTCTCAACATCCCTTACAGTGGCTGCTAAAGATGTCAAAGGTCGACCTCACCATCATCTGAACATCAACGCCATCACCAAGCGCCTGTGTTTGTTCAAAGGTAACATTACAGTCCACACAGACACGTCGCATTGTATATATTCACATCTCAGGTCCGCTAATGTTTCTTATGGTCAGGCTAGTCCGACCTAGCAACAGTAATTAAGATGGGTGGGACTTTGGATCCGTCTGCTCCATTTCTCAAGGGGTTACGGACTAATGAAAAAACATTATAGTGCATTTATGCCCATAAATCCCCCCAAATACTGCACACTGAACCTTTACATCTCAACTGTAAAACATATAATACTTATTGTTTAAAACATTCTTAAACTTTTCTAATATCTCCATAACACAGTGACAAAGGCCAAAACTTTTTAGATCAGAACTGGTTTTGAGTTTTAAGTTGAGCGTCTGGTTTACGACAGGATGGATCTGAGATTTTGCACCGCAGCCACTCTTTTAGTGTGATTCATCGCCATGCATCACTGTGACTATCCACGATAGTAGGTCAAAACATTTGGTTATATAACCACTCTTAACGTTCTGCTCTGAATATCATCACATCATCATCGGATATGGGAATAAAAGGAAATGAGAGGATGTATCAAGATCCCCGGGCGTCACACGCATGGGGGCTAAATAATGAGGAGGAAACGGGATCAGCCGTCAGGGTCGGCAGGGTTGGACCCTCGTCCCTGTGTCATCCCACGGCTGCTCAGCTGTTCCTGTCATCCATATTTGCAGCCTCAGTGGACAATTTCCTCCGCCGCAGGCCCTCTCAGTGCTCACAACAACACATAGATCAAGTGAATTAATTCTGCTATTGTGGCAGCGATGTGGAGATCTAGGTCATGCAGTCATGGCTCAGTTTTTTTCTTGTGTGGCCACCTAAAGTCATGTCAACATCCTCCTATCCTCCTCCAACAATCTGACCTTGACATTCTCAGGTGATTTTCCACAGAGGTGTCTGTGTGCGTGTGTGTGTCTCTGTGAGCCTGTGACGGTGTGTGTGTGTGTGTGTGTGCCAACGTGCCCCTGGATACATGTGTGAGTATGTGTGTCTACATGTGTACGAGTGTTTTATCTGTAGGTAGCATAGGTATGATGAGATGTGTTATGAAAAAGAATGAGCCTGTCTATACTTAGGGCTTGCCTGCGGCTATGTGTGCATGGGAGAGAGGAGGAGAAGATAGAGAGCACAGGAGTAGATGTGGGAGGGTGAGCAGAGTGAGGGAGGCAGAGGGAGGATGACAGAGAAGGGAGTAGGGTGGGAGGGAGAGGAGGGAGGGTGCAACGGAGGGGACTGTGACGCACGCTGATCGGCCGTGCTCGCCGCTGATTGGCCGCCGCCGCTGACAGTCAGAGGAGCTGGGAGTCAGGCACTGCTAGGAGAGCAGATTATGAAGCGGAGCTCAACCAGCGGCAGTCTCCTTTCATTGTCTCAATGGCTGCACACGCGTTCCTCCTCTGCTCCCTCGCCTTGCTGTCCGCTCTCAGCCGGCCTGGGCTCTCCTTCACTGAGGACGAGCTGCAGCCGGGACTCATCTATGACGAAGTGCCTGAAATCCTGGACAGAAGGTAAATCCATCCTCTCCATGGCTGTGAACAGAGGAGGGGTGTAGAGGAGGCGGGGGGAGAGGAGGTGTGTGTGTGGGGGGGGGAGGGGTACGGGGAGATGCATGCAGGGATGCTGGGATGCTGATGTGTTCTCTTGGGGTCTTTCTTCCTCTCCCTCGCCTCCTTCCTCCTCCCGTCCCCCCCATCTCACCTTGGGTGCACCACGAAATCGTGAATGCAGGCAGCGCTGGCGTGTGAGAGGGAGGCAGGAGCTGGGAAGCTTTGTTTGTCTCAGTCTTGGGGACTGCATCAGACGCTGCTCATCGATCACGGATGGGGCTGTTGTCTCTGTACACTAGTGTCGGTCTGGCAGAGGGGAGCTAAATAAGGCTGGGGCATTGGGCCTGCAGGAGGAGAGAGGTACAAAGGGAGAGGGAGGAAAGGAGAGAGGAGAGAAGAGGGGGAGCAGCACGGAGGGAAGGTAAACAAGGATGGGACAGGGAGGAGAGGAGAGGATGCATCAGGGATGGTCTGTTGGGGTCTGTTTACTGATGCAGTCATTGAGAGGGAGAGAGAGAGAGAGAGAAAGAGAAAGAGAGAGAGAGAGAGAGAGAGACGGAGAGAGAGGGAGAGTGGAGAAGGGAATTCTAGCTGGCCATGTCTGCATAATGCACATGCAGTTCTGCAGGTCAAATCTGGATAAAATATTCAGGGCTCTAACCTGGAGGCACTCGCGCCAGTGTCACAGGGACAGGACTGAGTCGGCGGCCGGGGCCTCTGCTCACACCAGTCCCTGCCTGCTCACAGAGACGTCAAGGCAATAACATTGTGCCAAAGCCATGTAAGGCTCTTGAAACTATGCCATGCCGCGCTCACACAATCCTCCATAGCGCAAATGCTGCAATTTCTGACTTAATGCTGTTTAATCATTGTACACTTTCAGGCCAGTAATACACTTTAGAGAGTGGAGGATTATGACTGTCGCGCTTTCATTCACTGCGGAAACAATCTTATCTGTACACATGTTAGGGCGCAGATAACTTGGATTTAGAAATTCAATATACACTCTCATGGGAATGCTCTCATTCCAGTTCAATCTGGCATTGGTGAACCCCTGACAGATCCCTATCTCAACTTTTCACTGCAGTCACTCCGACAGAGACCGCCTGCGTTAATTTCTCCTGGGGTTATGGGCCTATTCCCCGGATCAAACTTTTATACGCAACTCTGCAACGTAACAGTTGCGGTCCCCAGTTGCAGCTCCATTCTCAGCTCTGACACACTCCAAGATGCTGTTATATAAGAGCAGCCTTTCATTTCAGAGGGCCTTGTAGGGTGTATAACATCGGTTGGAAATGCAGAGGGAAAGGTGCAGCCAGTTCGAATGCCTCCGCTGCTGACAGACATGTGGGTTGCAGAAAGATAATGAAGAGAAAATGTTCAGTGAGCGTGAGATACTATGACAAATATGGAGCTGGACTGAGAATCATTGCCCAGAGCTTTTACAAATAATTAAAAAATACCAACCAGAAAGGACCCACTGGATGGTTATACATTTTTCTGCTTTAACAGCTTTGTTCATCACCATCCAAATACCTTCTAGGAAATGTGTAAGAGGTACATTTTAGCAGCTATAGTGATGACTTTTTCCTTTTCAAAACACAAATACTGCAGTTCAATAGGTCATAAATAATTCAAAACATTCCCTGTGTTTTATGTAACTGTCATAATAACGCATTTACGCTGAAAATGAACATGGTCCAAATATGGCACCAGATTAGGTTCCAACGGCTAAACTGTAATTTTGGAAATGACCTCTTTTACTCATTCGAGACAGAGATAGTGAGAATGAGAGGAAAACTACTGCTAGAGGAGATTTTTGCAGCCATAGCTCAAAGTTGAAAAGACAAGATATTGATGCCGCTGTAATCTTTTTTGTTGCATAACAACGACAAAACAATGATACATTCTGAGAATGAGAACACTTGTAGGATTTGTGCACCACAAGTGACAAGTAAGAGACGCTTTTACACCACAAGACTGACTCGCATGAATATTCCTGGTCGTTAATCACCACTGACTTGTAGATTATTTGGTTTACTTCTAAAAGTTTATCAGTGTATCGTATCATGTGCTGAACTTTGTCTTAAAACTGTTAAACACTGACACCCTGACACAAATATAGGAACAGATTAGTAATATGTAGGGGATTTCCATGCTGTTATCCCCCCCCCCCCAAAGAAAGATTAAAAGAAAGATTGACGGTTTTGCTAATTTTAGCAATTTTTAAAATATTTTTTAAATTCACAAGTATACATGCACTATTGATTTTGCTGATGGATGGATTCAGAGATCAAAAAAGGACAAAAAGTTCACGTCAAAGGTGATAATGCAGTTATGGTGTCAAAAGGTAAACACCAGCACTGGGGCTGAGTCAGATTTAGATAAATCTAACACTTGATCTTAGGTCATATTCCACTCTACTATCAAAGCGACACTGAAATGGCAGCAGGTCTCTCTGAGCAGCATCCTGGTAAACTCCTAAAGCTTAATCTGCACTAATAAATCTATTAATAGGCCAGCACCTGCACAGTGTGGGATTAAGACATGTCTACCTCCTTCATAAGAGACACTGTTTAGCCGAGTGTCGAGCACTTTTTTAATGAACGAGATATGAAGGTGCTTCGTGTATACCCCCAAAATAATGCTGCCTTTGACAGGATAGGTAGTTCAACCTGAACAATGTGAAATACTATCATAACTGGGTTTGAAATTTCATGTAGGCATAATATAAGGAAATTTGAGTGCGAGAACATATCATTGTAGTCTGATACACTATTGATATACACAATGACAACGGCTCTATTCTCAGAAACTAAAATCTAATGGCTTAAGGTCCACATTCAATGGTTACCTTTTGTGTTATTGTCATGTTTCTAATAAAAATAGTGATTCAACGTCATGGAAAACATCTAACAACTAGGTATTCCTCGCCAAAACTGTATTCCTGTATAGACACTTGGATTGGCTGATCGTGGTTCACAGAGAGTTCGAGCGCAGAGGCTCAGCCCTCTGTCGTAGCAGAGGAGAGGAGGATTTGTTTACAAGTTTGGGAGGCAGGCACCACACCTTCCCTCTGCTCAGCAGCAAACGGCACAGCCACAGATAATGGATGATCATCAGCCATCCATCTACGGTCTTGAATAAGGACGTCCAGTGAATATAAGTGTATTGATCCAGATACCATCAGTAGCATAGATGGTCCTCAGTGTTTGTAATATTTAAAGCCAGGCACTTACTTATCCAAAAGTAATTGTGATCACAGCGGACCAATAGACATTGTAATGTGTTCCGGTTCATATTGTGCTGTTAATATGTTATGTGCTGGGGCATGTTTGCACACTTGCGTGCGCGCATATTTAGAGCTATATGCAGAGGGAGCGAGGTGAGCCAAGGAGTGGCTCTGGCATGGCTTTGATTATATAAAGGGCCTGTTCAGCACCCAGGCACCGTGTGACAGGCTGAGCCAATGACGGGGCCGCAGCAGTCCTGGGTTGCTGACCTCGCGAAACTGGCACAGGAACAAACGACTGGGCTTTCGTTAGCAGTCACACACACTCATGCTCGCACTGACTCCTCTGGCTCCTTTCAGCCAGCTGAGGCCTGGGTAGGTGCAGAGGAAGGAGTGCTTATTCACTTGAGTTTGGGATGGGCCGGGGCGAGGGGGGGGGAGGAGGCGGGTGCATATGCAGCTTGTTTGAAGCGACACAAACAGTTGTTAACTGGACTGTAGCGGCGCGTTGTTAACATGAATCCATAAATATGTAAACCAAATGTGACATTTAGACGACTAGGGGCATTTTTTTAACCTCTGTTGTTGTTCCACTTCACATATCAGCGCAGGTGATGAGCGTGCGGCGTCCAAGTAGCCACCATGCTGCTGAGGTTTCAGTCACAACTGCCAAAGGCGTAGTGCTTTTGGCAGCTCATTCATATACAAATGCTTACCCAGCATTCACCTGGGCAGATGTAAATATTTAAGTAAACTGTCATTTTGTTACCCGTGAAATAGTAGATGTAGAAATCGAAGGAAGCAGAATGTCTTGGTGCCAGCATGCGTTCACACGCGCAAACACAGAGAGTCTCTCATTAGCCAATCACGATGCTGACGTCAGGGCTGGCAACCACATGGGTCAGGGTTAGGGTACCCAGGAAATGACCGCAGAGGCCTATACAGTAGGTTTCTGCTGATCCCTTCCGACAAACATCATGAATTTGATTAGATGTATCGAGGGAAAGCCGCCTGATAACTCTCCAGCTGTGTGACAGGCGACCCGCCACAGAGTCCAAATCAATGCTAGACAGTAAAAGAGTAGCTTGCATCTAAATGTTGCATACCATGAGCCAGTCTCACTGCAGGATGTGAGCCCATCTGTTTTCTCAAACTCACTTTTTGTTTTACCCAGTCAGTCAAGTACTATTAATAGAAAAATATCAATATTTTTGTTTATAAAAGTAATAGGACAATAGGATTACCATGACTTTAATATGGATATACTGGTGGAATTCCAATATGTAAAGTGAATGTATATGCGAGAAAGAAATCCAATAATGTATATGAAAATTATATGTTTATATTTGATTATATTCCACAAATGTGACTAAATAACCTTGAACTGCTCCATGCAGCTGGCGGATATCAACTTAATTACAATGCTCATGGGTGGGGAACCGGTGATGATTTAAATTAACACTTGAACTGTCTAGAATGCCGTCAGCTCTGACATCAGGCCTTAATCTCTTCATCTTGTTCGCGGCCTACACCATATTTGGGCTCCAGTGGACCTGGCCCGTGCTTACCACTAATCCTAATCCATCTGGCGCTAAACTACACAATATTGCCCAGGTGGAAACTGCACCAGACGGGCAGATAACTGCTGCAGGCTGCTGGAACTGATATGTCTGGACCCCGGCTAATACCCTTGTCATTTGTTAGCGGCTAAGCCCAATTCTGTTCACCTTAATCTCGATCTTCAACTGCGCCGCTCCTCCAGGAACAGTATGTATGATTGTTTTAAAAAATGGACCAAAGGGATGCAAAAAAAAAGATGCTGACAGCTGTGTCTGAGGTCCCGTGGATGGCATCCATGGATGGATGAGCCAACAACACAGCCCCAGAGCCAATCAGTTAGAATGTCAAAGTGACGTGAGAAGATGCGTCTTTTCCCTGAATCTGTCCAAAACCAAGTTGAGACCTGGGCATGAAATGCAAGTGAAAAACAAGCATCCCAAGACACGATTTGAGAAAAATGGGATTTTCTTGCCACCAACAACAATGATGACATCGCTGTGATGATATTGAAATGACTTGTAAATCAAAGACAAAGTGAAAATAAAAAGTAATGTAATACAAATATACTTTTTTTGACAGATTTCCTAACATTTTCTGTTACAAAATGTAGGTTGGTGTTGCTCTTTATAGATCACTTATCTACATTATATGGGGTAGTTCCACTGGTGTCTGGTTCACCGTCTGAGAGAAACAAAGTGTGAACAGTCCTTGACAGCAGTAGTCACAGCTATTGACCGGCTTCTGTGCGTTTATATTTAGTATAAACATTCAGGTCATCCTCAGCCTGTCTTGTGGATCTTCTTCTAAAAAGGCTTTTCCTCCGAGATCACAGCGTTACTATTAAACTAAAGATAACAGAGATGATATCACAGGTGAACGTCACTTTTGTTGTGCTGCAATTCATAAAATCATTTGAAAAAAACTTGTGACTGAGGCTGATAAACAAACAGACTGCTTTCTACTTGTCATGCTCACTCCCAGAGGTTTTAGGATTTACCTTTTACAAGCCCTTTATAACTGGCTATTGTGTTGAGATTAGCAAGGCGGGCCAGAAGATCCCGGCGAGCAAGGACAGACCACACAGTCAGACTACTGGGTGGACCATCACAACAAGCAAAACTGGCAATGACAGCGCCGCTCAGTAAGCCCATTGCTGGCGCATTATGTCTTTGATTAGACAGTTAAAAGGATCAGGCTAAGCTTTAAGAAGTCCAATGCTATGCTGGGTTTAGTTGTAGGTGAGAGCATGACAGCTAGGGCAGGCACGTGAAGGAAAAGGCGGTGGTTTGTCCCCTGTGCCTTGTGCACTATGTAGGTCAGTCCAACGTCAAAGATCGGTCATTTAGAAGAAGCAGAATCAGAATCAGAATCAGAATTCTTTATGAACTCCTGCAACAGAGACACTGAACTTTTTTACTTTATAAACTTGTGATAAAATTCCGTGGGCAACTTAGTCTGAGTTTATACAGAGTGTTCTGCAGCTGTTCACTGTCCATAGAAGTCTTTATTGATAGTATGTTGCAAAAAAACAAAATAGTCAGTAAATTGTACTAAAATATTTATTCATTAAACACACATTGTACTTACACTACATGAGGGTAGTTTTGTAGCTACATATAGTTTTTAAATACAGTGCCATACAGAGAGCATGTAATTACTTATATTAGATTACCTATATTGTGTTTTCACCCATGTCCGGTTGTTTGTTGGTTGGTTTGTTGAGTGGTTGGTTGGTTTATTTGTTGGTTGACTGTTTGGTTTTTTGAGCGGTTGGTTGTCTTTTCGGTTGGCTGGTTGGTTGGTTGGTCAGCAAGTCAGCAGAATTACACAAAAACTACTGAACAGATTTCCATAAAACTTAATGATAACTTGTGGTGTGGATCAGGATGAAGGGATGGAGCATAATTGTCCATAGGTGTGAATGTGAGCGTGAATGGCTGTTTGTCCCTATATGTCAGCCCTGTGATGAACAGGTGACTTATACAGGCTGTGCCCTGCCGTCTCCTAGTGTCAGCTGGGATGATCGGCTCCAACTCATGTGACCATGTAAAGGATAAGTGGTTTCAGGTGACAGATGGCTGTATAATGTATGGAGCTTGATGAAAAACTATCCACATTTAGGTGGCTGGTATCTATGAGTGTGTACAATTAGATGTGGATTCTAGATCTTCAATTATGGAGAAGTTATGGGTTGTTTAAGTTTAGAGTGATACAGGGCTGTTGATTTTGAAATTGGATTAGACTTAATTGAATTAAAGACAACTGTTGGGCCCTGATGGAGGTATGCGCTCTACTGAGTGCCATTTTAGTTTCTGGCAGAAACACTTTTGTTGACACTAATTAAGTAGCATATGATTACACTACTTTGTGGTATGAAATATGTATGAAAATGTGCACAACCATTATTGGATCAAATATGCAAACACTGTCTTCACAAAAACTTGTAAAATGTATTTTAGCACATGAAATACTCTTGTAGGTCCTTTTATGCAGATGAGCCTGCAAAGCTTTTGTCATCCCTGTGTTTGCTGCAGCTGCATCAGTACAAAATGAACTTTCCTGCACAGGGGAAAATGCAACATAAGCACCCCATACATTAAGGAGTATTATTAAAAAAGAAGAAAGGATGGAAGAAAGGAGGAAAGAAAGAAAGAAAGAAAGAAAGAAAGAAAGAAAGAAAGAAAGAAAGAAAGAAAGAAAGAAAGAAAGAAAGAAAGAAAACTTCCATGTTTCCCCGCATCTTGTAATAACAAGATCATGTTTTGTCTCTTGTCTTTTCCACAGCAAAGAAAACCCCAAACAAGCAACAAGAGTCACATCAAGTAAGTAACAAATGTGGTATGACACAAGGCCTGATTCAATCAGACCTGCCATGGTTATTTTGATGCTGATGTGTTGGATAGATCGTCCTGACAAAGGCATTTCATTCTTAATGCTGGAGACATCCTCGCCATGCCGTAATACTAACAGATTTCGAAGTGTGGTGTGTGTGTGTGTGTGTGTGTGTGTGTGTGTGTGTGTGTGTGTGTGTGTGTGTGTGATCCATACACCTCAATAGCAGTTCAGATGCTATATTTAGACCTTTTGACAAAAGGGCATTAAAAAAATAACTGACGGTGTCGTTCCTTTAATTACGTGATTGCAAATCATATGTTTCTGGAACAGGGTGAAGAGAATTTGTAAACACTGAACAATACTACCGTAACTGTGAAACAGGCTGCTGATGAGTCACTGCGATGACGCAAAACAACTGGAAATAGATAGGAGCCTGAGCAGCGAGGTGTATGCAGGATCTTATTGTGCTTATGTGTGAGTGCGTGTGTGTGTGTGTGTGTGTGTGTGTCTGTAGAGTGCGTGGAATCGGCTGAACTTTTATGCTTATGTCGCAATCTGCAATGCAGCATTGCAATCAGCTTAATATGTATACTGATATAATCTCTCTGAGTGCTGTAATGTGTGTACGTGTTTCCAGGTCAAGATGGTGGGTACGGCTTAGAAAGTGAAGAGGTTATTTTGACGCCTGAAGATGAAAACCCACTCAGGAGAATACTGCAGGTACGCACTCATTTTCTTCCTCCCTCGCTATCTCCACCATCTATCTTTAGCTGCACATACAAACACACACACACACACACAAACAAAACAGGCCACACTCACTCAGCCACTCTGCGCTTGACCTTGGATGTAGGAATATTGTTGGTCTCACATTCACCAGAGGTAAGACATGCTTACCACCCACACATATGAGAGCACTCTGACCAGAATAAACACAGCTACACGCAGCCTCTCCTAAGCCACCCTATTCACTACTGCTGCTTTAAAATGTAAATAAACACATAATGATATTAGCTGCCTCGTAACCAATGTGAGCGCCACGTTATGTGTCTTTTTAAAATAGTGCTGGATTAGCCCAAATGCCCTCCAATGAGATGTGGCCTTTGAGAAAAAAAAAAAAAAAAGATTAAACAGCCAGAGGGGGGCAGTTTTTAATATGCACAGCGAGGAAATGCAGTCCTAACAGCAACCGCGCTATTATGTGCAAATTCAGAAAAGAAACACTGCTCATCCTTCATTGGAGACTCAGCTGTCTGGAACACTGAACTTTACACATTACTGACATTTCCTGGTCAGAATGAAGCTTAAAACACAGTGGCATTTTTTTTTGGTTAGATAATACTGAAATGGCTGCTTATATATTAAAGAATGGTCTGGAACATCCAAAGACTGCATTTTTCCAGAATAAGGTTTTACAGTTTGCCACTGACATCAGTTGATGACTGGCCTTCATACATTTTGGCCATGTGTGATCAACTTCCTGGTGACTTGTATAGACAAATCATATTTATAAAGCTAGCCACTCTTATTCAAGGAAAAACATTTACCTTTTTATTTACCATTTACCTTTTGTGGGTCGCATCCTTTTAAGTATCCAGGCACACAGCTCATTGGTATGTCTCTACATTAAAATCTGATCGCCCTCTAGAGGACAGTCAAAGAACACAAAGCTGCTCCTTCCCACACTTCAGTTGCAACTTTACTGCAGCGCCTTTATTTCTCTTGTGCTTAATTATTCTTTGTATGTTTCACAGCCTTTTAACTGGCATCAGCCAGGGATGTCTCTCAGTAAGAGGAAGCTGCTCCAGTCTCTGATGGGGCCTTATGGCCCGCTGAGCGTGTCTTACAATGGGAAGACCTGCATTCTGTTCAAAGCAAAGCGCCTGGCAATCCGCTACAGGAACCATACCTTCATTGACCTGACTGAGAAGGTCTTCAACCCCAACTCACCCGTAGACACTAAAGGCTCCATCTGCACCAAGGAAAAGGCGACGTAAGTCACTGACCAAATAAACGTCCGCGATTTATAAAAATATGATTGTTTTTGTCACCTCAAAGATGGCTGAGAATTGTCCCGAGGTCTCCTTAAAGTTATCCAGAGGTGTCACATTTACTGTCTTGAATGAGAAAGTCAAATGACATATATTGTAGAGATGCTAATGAACTGAACTGAGACATTAACTGAAAACATTTTAATTGAGCAACTGGACTGGTATGATGATAATAATAATAATGATAATAATAATAATAATAATAATAACAATAACAATAACAATAACAATAACAATAACAATAACAATAACTAATAATAATAATATCTGTTGCACTTAAACAGAAGTTTTAATATCTGTGTTTTCTTTGTTTTGTAACAGGCTTTCATTAAGGTTTGGTGATGTGGAGGACTTGCGAGGTCTGGTAATCAGGTAAAACACACATTTATCTTGAATACAAGTGAACATGTGTGGACTGTACATGCCACTTACAATCTTCATTGTATCTCTGGCCAGGCTTCAGATGTCGAACACTTTTTATGAGGCAGCTGGTCAAAACTGGTTCACACTTGACAGCGTCCACATCCACTACAACTGGACCCAGGAGGCCACATTTAACGCCAGCGAGGTCTACGCTCCTGCCACCTCATCCTACCATTGCCAGCACGTCAGCAGCCTGCACAAATATGACACCCTGCTAGTGCCCAGCTCCCACACTGACACATCAGCTAACTGGCACATCACTTTCACTGATTTCCAGGTACACCGTTGCACAAGGGGCACAGCTTCTGTTGTGTAATTCTTCTCTTAATGTCGCCACGTTCACTGTTATATCATAGCCTATTGCTCCCTGTCTCCAACATGTGCATGTGTCTGTATGTTTGCCAGCCATTTTTACCTTTGTGCTCCGCCTGTTTGGCTGTCAGTCAGTCAGCCTGTCTGTTATCGTCTGTTTGGCAGTCTGTCAATCTTTCTGTACGCTGTCTGTTTAGCCATCTGCTAGGCTGTCTCAACCTGTCCATCTGCCCAGTGTCTCGGTGCCTGGTAAGCCAGTTGTCCTCTTTAGTTTAGCCTAATCTCATCTTTCCGCCTTTCTTTCTGTGCTCCGGCAGATCCAGGCCTTCAATGTGCAGTCGGACAAGTTCGCGTCGGCCAGCGACTGTGCCACTTTCCTGACGCCGGCCATCCTGATGGGCCTGGTGACATCTCTGATCCTGCTCCTCGTCTTAGCCTACGCCCTGCACATGGTGGTACACCTCAAGCACATCGACCGCTACGAGGAGCACAAAGCCACCGTGTACTTTCCCCGCAGTCCAGAGGCCGAGTTGCCAGACAAGAACAGCCTGTGAGGGGAGCTGGAGGACGGCAGAGGGGAGAGAGAAAGCTGAGAAGCAAAGCCGAGGGGAGTGCAAGTGAATACAAGAGTGAAAAAGTATCCTCCACAGAATATTTGTTCAACAAAATGACAACTTTGCCTGTTCATATGAAAACCCTCTAAGTCTTAACTACTTTAAGTAAACGCAGACCGTGGCTGGATACTTTTTCTTCTTTCCTCATTGACCTGCATTTTGGCATCCACATTTCGAAGAAGGCCTTTGGATGTTCAATCCTCCCCCCTGAGAGATGGTTCATGATCCTAATGTCAGAGGTCAAGGACAGACCCAGGGCCCTGAAGGGCAACAGCGTATACAGGCCTTTACCCCAGTCAGCCATTAAAACCACAAACGGCTAGCACCTGTAGCTAATACTGCTAACATCAGATGCTCCTGATTACACGTATGTATTACATGGCTCACAAGTGTCATATTACAAGCTTCCATCACACACACACATTGTCTTTCCAGCTTTCATTAGAGTGTACTTTGTCTGATACTGCTGCAAGAAATATATACTTCAAACAAGCCGGTTTTTATAGCTGAAATAGCCGTATTAGCTGCATGCCATAAAAGGCTGGTCTATTTGGGCTAGCACAGTGTTTCCTAATTACAAGGATTACAGAGAGTCTTGCATGAGTACAGCTTAAAAATAAAACAACATGGCACAAAGCAAAGGGAGCTTAAAAAGCTTTGGAGTGAAGCGAAGGGGAAAAAATATTGGGAACCACTGGTCTAGCATCTGGCTGGAGTGAACGGACCAGCACTACTGGCCCTTCAGAGCCTCTGGCGTCTCTCAACCCCGCCCCTGAACAAGACTGCTGCTTGGGACTTAACTGTGAAAACGGCCTTTTACAGACCAGCCAGACGACAGGGGGGTTCGACAAACTAGCACAACATTGGTTGGCCGCGAAAGCGCTAACTACAAACTATCAAAGACTATACAAGGAACTATGCTGCACAAGACTGCCCATCTGAGGGCGTGGCAGGAAAGCGGGCCTTGCGCTGACTTGACTCTCTGAGAGTCAAGTGTTCGGACAAGGGAGGCCATGGGTCCTCCATCCACACCACTGGGTTTGACTGCCAAAGTGAAGCCACAAAAGGAGTTGCCATTTAAACATGGTGAGAGACGGAGCGAGACAATGTGAAAAAGGAAAGCTAACCGTTACAGCTATGTACAAAACAAAAACACATACATGTACAGAAGTGTCACTCTGTGGAGGTCTTTTTTTTTTATATACAGCGTAACCATGAACTACTATTAGGTACAGGATGACTATGCTAATCCTCATAACCAAAAGGATATACAAAGCTGTAGATACATTAAGATCTCTATACGATCATAGCTGTTTACTATCTTCAAAATATTGCACAACTAATAAACATAGGTACAAGTAAGACATTGTGCTATGAGGATTGGTGAAAGTATCAATGCATATGATTTTTTCTACAAAGTATTAACATAATACATTGTCTGTCTATTTGTTTTAAGCTGGGCCAGACAATGTGAGGTCCAGTCTCATCTAACTGTAAATTACAGTACAAATTCCTACCATAGAAGGACGATACTATGGAATGCCGTCCACCCACCAGGGACTTATAGATGCCATTATTATGCCAGAAGCCACACTAGCAGCAGTAACAGCATCAGTAAGTCATTACTACTGATAAAAACACTCAGCATGACAGTAAATAGATATCTTAACATTCGATATGGCAGTTCTGTCAATCTGTAGCAGTGTGAAATGTGTTCTTTGGTCATAAATGTATCCTACAAACTATGAAATGAGCGGAGGCGGTTTGTCCAAGGACCGACCGATGTAGATTGAACAATAAATGATATTCAGAGGAAAAGGTGTGCTGTGTCTACATGTGTCAGAAGCTTGTGTTGTACTGCATACAGGAGCACACTGATCACATATCTTCCACAGAGTTTTCCTTTTCGGTTTTAATTGCGTCACGTATTTCGCAAAATTTTGAATCATGTTAATTGTTACTTGACCCACAGCTATCCTGACCGGTGTCCAGGTCTTCTGGCAGCTCCGTATCCCCTCCTGAGTGCCATCTGCTCTCTCCTCTCACCTCTCTCGCCTAAAATGTCAGTAACCCAACTAGGACAGTTTACCCACCGGCACCCGTCCAATCAAACCAAGGCAGTCCTAGCCATATGATAGACTGCAATCTCAAACCACAGCTGCCATGTCTGTCTCTCTTGTGAGCTGCTCATAAAATGCTGCATCCAAGAACCGTTTCCACCATTTCAACTGCACAAATGAGATGCAGAGGGGATTTTCCTTATTACTCATTTTACAGTGTCACACAGCATGTGCCCATTGTCAGAGTGCCAGAGATGACAATTGATTATTTTGAATCTGTAGGTATGCAAAGGCTTACATGACATCACATGACAACACGTTGCTGTGGCACTTTTATTCCTAAAATAGCATTTTCAACGTTTTTAAACATCACAAACAGCAGTTGGACTGTATTCAATTCAATAAAATAAATTTTGTCCATGTCATTCACACCCCAGTGAAACTCAGTCACATTCAAAGCTGGATTTTGAATGCTCATACGTGTGTGCTACAGTGACACCTAGTGGCTACAGGCGGTCCTGTAACCAGTCACAGGAAGGAAGTAGAAACGTGTTTTAACGACGTGATTAGCCTACTTTTGAACGGAATCACAATTAAAAAGTCGGGATTAATTGACAGTTACTAATTGGCTCTATATTGTTCTGACACCTCTGGGGTGGATGGTTGCTTTCCTCAGGTGATGGACCGGAAGTGAGCAGCAAATGAAGAAGGGGGGACCTACACACCATGAGGTAACTCAAATGTCTGCCCAGGATTCGTTTTATTTAGGCGACGCTAACGTCATATGCTGTGTGTGTAAACTCTAAATTTGTAGTTTTTGTTTTTAGATCAGGGGTTATGCAAGGGCGTCGCTTTGTGTCTCATTTTAAGTGTCCCACAGCATCCCCAGAATGTAAACAGACTGTTTTGTTGTTGTTGTTGTTGTTGTTGTTTTTACCGGCAGACATTTTGAGCACAGGTGGAATTCATAACAATAATGATGGCTGCATTCCATTTAGGTGAGCTCGGCCCACATGTCTATTATTGTGCATGCTCACTCATTGGCATGACACTTAGAGAATGGAATGGTGCCATCATAAGCCTGATTGGTCACACCTGCGCTTTTCCTTCATGGACAAGTTGAAATGTTTGCCTTACAGCTGTCAGTCTTCTCTTGACTTGAAATAGGTAAGTAGATGGATGGATGGTTAGTTGGATGGATAGAGATAACTGTATATAAGCTCCAATAGAGTGCTGCAACAGAGTCCTAAAAATTTTGATTTGTTCCGCTATATTAAAATCATAGTGTCCAAAAAAGGCGATTGCTAAGGTCAGAGGTTTTTGGGGTTAAAAAATGCATAATGCCAAAAACTGAGACTCGTACTTCTTTACAGACAGACAGCTACAGATTGATCAATGTGTAGTGGGAACCTTATTGGCGGTGATGTCAAAGTGATGCAGCCACAGTGTAGTCTGTTTATAGCCTAACGTTAGCTTTTTACTTTAGCTGATTGCATTTTGTACTTCAAAAGTGAATGAAGTGTTGGTGAAGATTATCTCGCTGAATAAAGCATGTGAATATCATACATTTTAGTTTGCAACAGGGTTGCTCGTGCACTGGTGTTAGTACTGCAGAGATGGTCAACTGGTTGCCAAAATGTAATTTTTTTTTTTTTTTTTTTTATAATTCATCCACCAGAGGTCATGAAAGCTATACATTGAGCAAGGTGCATTACAGTGAACACCATAAGTCTATAATACAACATATTACCATTATTTTTCACATGTTCAATAGAGTTTTATTATGTGTTGGACTTTTGAATTTTGCAGCAGATTCTAACAAGTTTCACTAAGCTTTTCCATGAAAAAGTTTTTTGTCTACAAATATTTTCAACTGCACTACAAAGGAGGATGTGGTGCCTGTTATGTTTATTGACCACAGGAAGTCCATTGGCATATTTTTTATTCATATTTATGCTTGTGTAAGTCTGGAACCTGTATTCTTTTCAAGACTGTGTTTGAAAATCCCTTTTTACCACAACTTTGAGGGTTATTCTCAATTTTAATAGATCCTCCAAAACACCAACTGACGCCCTTTGCGAGGACTTTGCAGACCTCTTCAGAAGTGAAATCAGATCGAGTCTTTTACCTCAACAGATTTTAAATGTCGACACACCTAGATCATTGATCTATAAAAAGAAAAACTTGAAGCCAGTAACATCCTGTGTGTTAAGTCAACAACAGCTCGTACTTCGACCTCTGAGAGTAAAAAGAGTAACATCATAACGTCCAAAACGCTCCACTAACATCACCCCACTAATCAAACTGTTGCTTCCTCCAGCAGAGATGACCCATGGTGCTGAAGTCAAGATTTTGTCTTTTTATCTGAACAGACCAGTTCCTGCTCATACTTGGTCTGCGAGCAGCTGTGGTGTTTCTTATATTAGTTGGGATCGCCGTCTATTTTGCTTGCAAGAAGAAGAAATACAAGAAAGCTGAAGGCTCTGCTGTCCCTGAAGAGACGGACTTCGAGAACTCTGTTCTGATGGTTGATATGAGAAGTTCTGCATCTCAACTTTAACTTTCTGAACAAACACCTCACCTGCTATGATTGAACACTAGTCTTCATGGATGTAAAAATAGATTAGAGTCAAAATTATAAACTCTTCTTATTACTCTCAAATTTACTTCTTACCAGCTCACAATCACCTTCCTATAATAAGTCTAGGTTATGTGCTGTGATGTTTTATGATCACATGTGGAGCTGTCTGACCTTTATGTTTCATATATGTTTGATAGTTTCTTTGAAGAGAAATGTTGATGTTTTGTAGATAAAATGTTTTGATTTTTTTAGTCTGTCTTCTAAAAATATTGATTTGGTATCATAAAGAGAAACCTGTCATTTTATGAGCTCATTCACACATGTGATTTAAGTGCTTGAGTCTGAAAATATTTAATTATGTGAATATTGATCTATTGTTTTTTTTTTCTCATCTGATCATAATTACAAATATATGTTAATTCTGTCACTGAGTAATAATATAAATAATGTCAACATTACTTTAATCAAGCTTTAATTTAGTTGCTTTATTGTTCTGTATTCAAAACCTGTCAGTCAGTCATGTGACATCAGTCAGTTCATGAAAGCTCCCTGTGTGTTGACATTCTGATCATGAACTGTTCCTTTAATGACAGCTGACACCAGATTCATCATCAGTATCAGGTGTGAGGTTTCCCTCTACTGGTTCACAGAGGTTACTGTTGTTGCTTTTGTTGACTGAACAAGTGCAGCTTCTACACACTGTACATGGTGGCTGGCATGCGCCTTTAAATATTGTGAGCAGCCAGTAAACACAGAGAGGAAGAACAAACACACTTGTTGTGTTCATAACGCCAAACTGCTGCACCTGTGTAGAGCTATGCAATGTAGACAGGAGCCAGACATGTTGTCACTGGTCTGGATTTTTTTTTACAAGAAGAACATAACACGAGGAAAAAGAAAAGTCTTAACACAGCTGTGGAATATCAAATAAACCATTAAATGCAGGAAAAGTACTAGTCAATAAAAGATAATCAAGGAGCTTTACTGCTCAAGTTGCTTTCCTAAAACAATCTGCTCACTAGATATTGAGTGTAAATGATGCTTGTTTGTGTATAATACTGAACAGAAAGTATCAATAGAGCTGTTAATGTTTTAAGAATAATAATAATAAAACGTTCTACCTATCTAGACATTTAGTATTTGTTGCTGCAAGTGTAATGTCAGAATGATTTCTACATTTACAGGCATCAAGCTTCATTGAACAATGGTCAGTGGAGGACGGCAGACTCTAATGAGAGGACAGAGAGAGGAAGATGACGTGAGGAATTATACACATGAGCTTCAAACCCAGAACATTACAGAGAAATAGCTCCAGACCACTGTGGGCCAACAGCATGGTGTGGTTAAATGTTTTCTTTTTTACACTATTTACAATCCTGACTGGGTGAAATTTTCACTGTGGTCAAGCCAGCCGTGGTTTGCCTTTGCTCGGTCAGATAAGCTGTAACTTTTTTTCCAGCGCACAAATGCACTGATGTTTATGATAATCGTAAAGAAACCATTCTGAAGAGCTGCTGGGAGTGAATTTGGGGCAGACTGCAGTCTCACGATCAGACCCATGAAACATACCATACTTTTACAGTAATTATTCCCTGTAATAAACTGAAGCCTTCAGTTTATTACTGGGAAGAATTACCATGAGATCCATTAAGTATGCCTTTGTGATACCTTCAGTCTGAAGATATCATGAAGGTATCCTTCCAAATTAAGTAAAGGACAATGTGAGAAAAAAACACCACAAAAAAACCCCCCACATTGTTTCCATGAGTAGTCCAAGATTCATATACTGCTGAACTTAGTACTTTCTAGACTACTTGCATGCACAATAATGCACTTCTTATTATACATACACGTAGTCTAGGGAGTAAAATTACTGTAAAAGTATCAAATGTTTCATGGGTCTGAAACATATACATATACATACTTATATACATAACATGTGCAAGTGCCCTGCCCCTTTCAGTGACATCACCCCCATGAAGTCATCATTCACATTTAATTTCTGTTAATGTCATGGTAAAAGCACAGAACAAAAATC
Source organism: Acanthopagrus latus (assembly GCF_904848185.1). Taxonomy (NCBI): domain Eukaryota; kingdom Metazoa; phylum Chordata; class Actinopteri; order Spariformes; family Sparidae; genus Acanthopagrus; species Acanthopagrus latus. The sequence goes on from NC_051045.1 coordinate 13,224,625, forward strand.
GATAACACTTGAGCTAAGGTGTCCAAATTACCTGAATTCACCTTATCACAATATTAAAGTAATGTAACTTGATTACATGACTTGATGACATATCAATAAAAAAACAGCTCTTTTTTTTTCATTGACAACTATATTTGTTAATATCTGTATTATTTATTTTTTATGACAAGAGAGATTACAGGAAACAGGATGCAGTATAAAATCTCAGACCAGGACTCAAACCCAGGGTGAAAGATGAGACTCTGTTCACTGGATGCCTGCTCTACCAACTGAGCTAAAGAGCATTTCTCTATCCTGCACAAAATAAGTCCCGCCCACAGATTTTCTGACGAATGCAGGTGGAGCGCGCCAAAATGGGCGGTCTCTCTCGTTTCCCTGCGTGAAGTTAGGGCATTTCCCTCCAAAACTGCAGGTGCCTGTATAAATGCCTGAGGAACTTTCACTCTGGTCCCAATAGCTCCTCTTTGAGGACACAAATACGGTAAGTAAACTGTTCTGTACGAATCTGCTTTATGTGTACAGTTACCTGCTCAGTGTGTATTCATGTTTGTTTATGAGGTGTACAGATCAGTAATTATGTAGGGATCTCAGGTAATAAGCTCAGGTGATGTTCCTTCATATATCAGAAAGCTCCACATACCGTCATGCTTTGTCTAAGCCCTGTAAGTTATACACATGTGCGGGTTAAAAGCCAGCCAGCCTCCCTCTCATGTTGGTGAGATTTGTTTTTACCTCAAATGTTTCTAATGGAAGCTGAAGACATCCCATTTAACTGTTAAGTGTTAACATAAATTCGGCTCTAACATAATCCTCCCATTACATTCAGTTAACCCTGCTATGGACACCGAACTCCATTGTGATTTTGGCCGTTTTTTTCTCTGCCATGTTTATAACATGAGTAGTGCACAGTTAATTAAATTTAGGTCACTTTCTCAAAACAAGTCAGTAGTTTTGGTAAAATCGGCATGAAATCTGGTTAGCTAACGTTTGCTGGTCAGTTTAGGTGAGTGGTTATGTTATGTTAGCTAGCTAGCTAGCTGACTTTAAAGTTGTTGGAGATGCACTGCTCAGCTGTCTTTGTTAACGGGTAAGGACACATGAACCGGGTACTGACTGACAATCTTATAAAGACGTCTGAGTCATTTAATCGTCATGTTTTTACAGACAGGTTTGCATGTTAGCTAACGTATATGTCTGTTGGAGAGTGTTAGCATGACGCCATTATCCTGCTGTGTACAGCCAAATATTTGCATATATATATATATATATATATATATATATATATATATATATATATATATATATATATATATATATATATATATATATATATATATATATATATATATATAAATTCAAAAAATGAGCAAGCGTGGATTCTAAGTTAGCTTGCGAACATCAGTCAACATGATAGAATATATATATCATGTTTTATTTATCATATTTTATTTTTTTTCATTTATGCTGTTCTTTGACTGTATCTAGTACTGCTACTGCTACCACTTAAGCGATTTCTGTACCTACTTGATGTTTTAATAGCCTATACTAATTATAGGCCATTAAACAAACTTTTAAACACACTTCTAAACATACTTGTCAACACTTCAGCAAGCAAACATAGTTTCTCGTGGAACTAGAAACTAGAAACTAGTTTTTATATTGTTAATCATAACAGAGGCCAGGCCAGTAATACAATGATACCCAGCGCTGTTAAAGTTACTTTATCAACTCAGCTGAGTTGTTGTGTGTTTACTGTCTTCAGGCATAATGAACAGAGCACAACAAATCCTTCTCCCCTTTGGGAAGAAGATGGTAAGGCAAGAAGAGGACAAGAGCGGGAGAAAAGGAAAGAAAGGTGAATGAGAAGACCAGTTGCTGCCCCAGGATAGGATTATCAATGTTCCATACACGCTGATGTTAAACAAACAATACTGTCCTCTGATCTACTTCAATCACAATCATATTTATTCAGTTTTAATGTAACTTAACAAGATATCTAGTAGTATCTAATAGTGAAATTGTATGACTTACATTTTGCTTGTTTTCATGTACTGTTTGGGTTTGAGTTTGCATTATTTGGTATTTGAGTTATTTAAATGTGTCTTAAAGTTGATTTTAAGGAGGTGTATATTATTTTGCTTAATTCTTTCTAGGCAGGAGAGACAAGTGGAATCTTGTCTTGCATTATGCCCTGTTACATTTAGGCTAGATAATCTTTGATTATGTTAGGACATTTATGTTATGTGGAATCAGTGTACTGTCAATAATCAACAATCATACAATTTCAGTGAGTCTACGTACCTGGTGACTGGCTGCCTGCCCCATCTACTGGCTCTGACTGCCTTCATATCTCCACATCTGTACTGTACTCTGCTGTCCCTGCCCTCTAGAAGGTTGGTCAACACACACACACGCACACACACACACACACACACACACACACACAGTGTCAGTTACAAATACACATTTACTTATGGGCCAGCCCGCTGAAACTTTGTTTATGTTCGGACCTCTGCAATTATTATTTCTAAAATCCTGGTTACGGCCCTGCTCACAAATATTGCTTACAAAGTGTAGCTTCACACTACATGCTCTAGATGTCAGTGTTTGCTTGTGTCACAGTTCCTGTTGCTACCTCTGGTTGTAACTCCTGATAAATGAATCATAAAAGCAATACAGAAAGTTTAGCATTGACTGTGAACAGTTGTGAAAGGCCAAGAGAGACAGGATTCAAATCTCTGTTATTTGATGCAGAGAGTAACATGGCCAGTGCCAGTAACTTGTGATGACAACTTCATATCAGATTAATCCACTGCAGCTTGTGACATGACAGTGCCAAAGCTTTTATAAAATTGAACAAATAATGCACGCAAACATTTCAAGGAGGATGAGAGAAGATTCATCAACAGCTCCGAATGACGGGGGAAACGATTCTGTGTGCTGACAGTGAAGCTGGCGGCTTTTATTTTAAACAAACTTCCCCTCAGTGATCCACGGTTCCTCCCTGAGACATGGACAGAAGAGTCATGTTTAGTGTTTGTTGTTAATCTCTCCCTGTGCAGAACTCCAGAGCGAGGATCCTCAGAGTGTTCCAAGCTGGGGATTCAGACTTTGTGGCCGCAGCCTGTGCAGAGGCAGATAGGCCTGCCTGTTTTATATGTAAAGCTGCCAGCCAGAAAGCACGGGCCCGCAGGGTACTCCGCACAACTCCTTTGTTGCAGCCAAACTGTGACGGGGTCCCACTGTCTAAGCTGCTTTGCATTCTGGGAGCACAAGAGATGGGAAGGACACTAAGGATGGTAGGTGGGTAAAGTTGGACCTTTTAAGGAATCCATGTTCTCATGCTTTTTTTTTTACGCAGCTGCCCAGGCCTGGGATGGCCGCGTCCTGTTTAAAAACTGCACTGGCAGGAGACAGCAACGCGCTCTCCCTCTTCTATCATTCTCTGACCTTTTTCTTCCACTTCTCTTTGTGCTTTCCTTGCTTGGTGTGTCCACAGCCCACAAATACGCGGAGATAATATAACTCAGCCCTTTTCATGGCTGGGATTACTCTGCACTGTCAATCACTGATTCGACCCAATGGGGCGCTTTGATGTGCGTTTGGACCGGATGAGTCGACTATTAATTGAACATCACAGTCAAGCCAATCAGAGCCTCCAAGGTTCCTCATCCTCTATCAGCACCGCCGCAGTGAGTGGCCTCATTTTAGCCTCTTGGGCATGTTATCATTGCAAATGAGTTTGTTATCAACAAGACAGCCTAGGCTCAACAAATAAACAGTCCAATGATGGTTTCAGAGGAGCTTCCCTACGCGCTGCTCGGCAGTAACTTGTGTATTTTAGGAATATGTGTGTTTTTGTTTTGCTTTTCGGGTACAGATCGCGTGCTGCAGAGATAAATATTTACTGTTATAAAAGATTGGAAATTGATTTTTGTGCCAAGTGCTCTGGCTGTGTTTCAGAATCCGACTAAAATAATGCAAAACTAATAGAACGACTGAGAATATACAGTGCTCGTCACTTGATTTGCAGCTGCGTAGCACAGTGTTGCCAAACCAACACAGAGAAGGCAGACTGCAAGAAAGAGGCATGCTATCTGGTTCTGCTCAGTCTCACTGTAATTTCCTGTAACATGGGGCATGGCTCTGGTTCTCTAGGCAAACAGTTCGCCTTTGAAGAATGATTTGGAAATATACATTTTAATAAGGTGCACTGAGGCACGGCCAAACCAGACACAAGAAAAAGATAAAAAGGAGATTGCATATCTGAAATAAGCTGATGATGGGAGAGAGGGGAAAATAAAGGAGAGCCAGAAAATAATGGGAGTAAGGAAAGGACTTGTAACAGCAAGGTGTTTTTTTCTTTAATTGAAGTGGCTGGGGAATGTAAAATGGAATAGCATGCTTTGGGCAAATCAGTTGTGAGCATGTTGTGAATGTAGAGCACTTTATAATCTGCTTCGCAAAATAAATGCAAATATCGCAGACGTCTTTGTCAGCTCGCCTGTTATTTCTCCACGTAATGAAGCCACCACTCCCATCAATTCTTTTCTTCCAGGCAATCAGACAGCTGCTTGAGTCATTTCACGCTGTTTTTTTTTTTCTTTTCCAAGATGGAAAAGAAAATTGACAAGTTTGCTCTTTAATACAAAAGTCAGACTTATCCAAACAGTTTGTGCCTTGGAGGTTTTTCTTTTCCTCTTCTACTCTGTTATGGCTGTGGACATCCCTCATCCCACCGCTCAGTCTGTCTCCTGTTTCTCTCTCTTCTCTTGTTTCTACCTCTCTACTCTCTCTTTCCGACCCCTCTATTTTTAGGTAGAGTGCTTTTAATTATGCATGTTGTCATAGTGCTTTTAGCATTACTGTCGTTTAAGAAGATGTGTGTAAGTGTGCGTGTGTCTGCATGCTTGTGTGTGTGTGTGTGTGTGTGTGTATGTGTGACCATATCCTTACTCTCTGTTTGTTTACCCAGCTTGCTTTGCATCTTAACACAACCCCGGTGCGACGACTCTGTGTTAACCGTAAGCAATGAGAAGCACTGGCCCTTGGGAGACCAGCAGTGCAGACGCGACGGTTTAGAATAGGACACCCATGTCAGATGTTTGCTACACGACGGTCGCGTCATTGTCACGATATCTATTGGAAATTGAAAAAGAAAAGCCCTCAGCCAAAATTCTATTAAACTTTGTGTTCTTGGGAAATAAATTACCCTCAAAGTACGAGTGTAGGGAGGTGGAGAAGGAGACAGTAACCAGAATGTAAAAAGAAATGTACAAAAAGAACTGTTACGCCCAATGACTGGTGAAACGGCCACGAGATGAAATCATAAACAAAACATGAGCGCGACGTAACATCTGGATTATTATTCGTGTGTAGTATTAACACAATATCAATATTTGATTTTTTAATATGATGGTTATTCTGAATATCCAGATATTGCTTAACCCTTAGTTTAGTCAATGTACATCAGATTCCTTAAATTGTCGCTGACACCCGACTGCAGAAGAGCACTGAGATGAAAAAACATGCAAAAATATGTGCAAACGAATTCAACGTCGTTATCAGTGTGCATAATGACACAGCAGAGATTTAAGACTAGCCTGGTTTCCTCACAGACCGGGAGCATGTGGAGCCATGCAGATTCGACACCAGGCTGACAGTCATTGATTTCCAACATGCTCTAAACACCAGATTGAGACTGACAAATCTTCCTCTTTCTCTGCCTCTGTCATCCTGTGCTACACTTTCTTATTTTTCAATCCACTGGCACCTTCTTGTTCCTCTCATCAATCCTCTTTCCTTTTTTAAAAGCGGAGGACCTCTTCCCATCACTTCTAGTCTCTCTCTCTCTCTCTCTGTCATCCCCTTCACCTGCGTTCTCCGACTCCCTTCTTTTTTTCCCTTTTCCTCATCCAACACTATCCGCCCTCTTTGTCTTTGGCTTCTTTCATCTCCTCTCCAACCATCTCTGTCCCTCCTCGCCCAGGCGCTTCATTGTTTTGATATATGACCTAATTACTCGGCTAATTGAGGTTCTTGTAGCTGCCACACAGTTTGGTGTGGTGCTGGAACTCTGGTCGCCTTTACAGTATGCATGAAGGTCGTGGTCAGTATGTGAATGGAAACTTAGCTTTGGATCACACCAAAGGCACATAGATCATCGACTCTTAACAAGATGTGCCAGCATTTCTTCATTTCATGATGTTCTTTGTCAACCATTTTACACTGGGTCCAAAATACCACAATTCCCCCGGCCATAAATGGGACTGGCAGTCCTCCATCGGCTCATTTTTTTTTCATAAAGGGTTCAATGTTCTGATTCTTATCTGCAAACAAAGGAATTGACTGGTGTATAATTGCTTTTAAGCACAATTATGGTCACTAATATGCATTCCATTCGGTAGATTTTCTTCAATGACAAATTAATCTTTGGCGTCCTTTAAAAGAGCCAGAGGCACTCATTTCACTCTTGTCTCCTCCTGTTGCTTTTCACAGGATATCTTGGCATCTTCATTTCCCACTCTATTCTTTTATTTCGCTGAAGAAGCCGTTTCTTTTCTCTCAACCCTCGACTGTTTGTCAGATGACACCAGATGTAGGGCTGTGCCTGTCTGCGTCTCCTGATCTGTCTGCTGCACGGGACCTTGTCTTGCTTTAAACCACCTTAGTACTTGCTTAAGTAGCTTTGATGATCTTGGAAGCATTTGATCAGTACATGCAATCATGAAGAGTATACATATGTACGGATAAAATACAGTTTGGAACAGTTATACTTTTAATTATCAGTTTTAATATAATTTTTATGGTATATTGTCTTGGAATAGGGAGGATGATGCCTCTGTCATTGCGTCATTCATTGATTTTAGTGAAAGTAGATAATATTTTCTCACGTAACCCTAACCCAGTGGCAAATGCTGGCGGAGGCAGAGTCAAGCAATTAAGCTTACTGGCCAGCTAGTTAGATTGTTGCTAGTTGATTCAGCCACAAGTCAAACTGTCCGTCCACCAGAAAACACTGTTATCAGTATTCCATATTAAATATGATCTTGGTCGCAGCTGCTGTAGATCACCTTGATGCGCCAGTGGTATAAAAGTGAGTTGCACTGAAACTGTGGGAACACCAAGTGGCAAAAAAAAAATACCAGTTCTTGCATAATGCTGCATTAAAAGTGAGACATTAATATGCTGTTTTCAGAACATATACATGCAGTATGAAGAGATATAAATTAAATGGTTTGTGTATTTTTTCATCCTTGAATAGAGTAATTAATTAGATGTAGAGAGCCTTAAAAAAAGTATCTAGCTTAACCTTAAGATATGATTCAGACTTTTTTTTTAGTGAGCAACTGAACAACACCCTTTCAGCAAAGTTCACCAAAGTGTAAACATAAAACATTAAAAGAAAAAAAAAAAAAGATGATTAATTAAAATACCTAAATTATTCAAAAACTGAATAGACAGCTTCAAGTTTATGATCCACTCCTGGAGGCTTTGGGGCCCTAAGCAGCTGCTGACTGTATTGTGCTTGTGCCTTAGGCCAGCAATGCAGATATTCTCAGGTGAAAGTTTGAGGGAAAAAATGGGAACATCAGCCATGATTGATTGTCTCTTGCGCCATTTATCCGAGAAGGAATTTCTGAACTTTTATCGCTCAGGAAACACTTTTCCATTGTACAAACTAAAAAGTATATGGCGTGTGCCTTCTTTAACATCGGTGAGGTTATCACACAAGTGTAGATTTGACATGTTATAGATAATGAGTAGTTTCCTTAATGTTTCTGAATTGCACCCCGTGGAGAAAACCTGCCTCACTTTTTTTCTAAATGCGTTAAAATGACATCTAGGCATCCACAGCAATTTTTCTAAAGAGGAGATGCCAGTCTCGATAAAATTAGGCTACCTTTCACCGGCACCGGAGGAATCTCAGAGTCTATCTCCGAGCATTCTGAATCATCTATTCAACTTAGTGTGCTGTATTCTGACAGCCATGATTTCTCCCAAAAGCCTTCATTCACTCTCCATCTGCTTTAACATTCCTTTTCAAAGAACTTACTTGTACAAGCACAGACAGCCTTTGCCAACATTAGACATCAGATGTTTAATTCAAGGACACACTTTCCAGTAATGGAGGAAAGCCCAGAAATCATCCTTTCTTCCCGTTCTGATTTCACAGGTGACACAGCAGGCATTAGCTCACCTCTCTTGCTCTCGTCCTGGCTACCACCGCCCCCTGCTGTTCGCCGTGGTGAAGCTTGGTTCAGTTTGTCCTTGTTCTTCTTCATCCCATGAATCTTGCATGCAGTGGATATTTTGATCCATGACAGTGCATATTCCACCGGCGGCTGCGTTCCATCTCGTCAAATACGGTCGTCTGTTTCTTTGCCAGTGCTGATGGAGGAAAGACATCTCATTATTAATTGAATTAAGGGGAGTATTTCTGGAGCAAGGTGAGTTGTGGGCCTGTTAACAAAGAATTATTTATGGAGTGCTTTGAAATTCCCAGGCACTAATGGGACTAAGCTCCATCACTGTCTATACAGATAAGAACATCGATGCTGTCTCCCGCCTTTTAATGTAAATACAAATCAGCCTGGAAAGAGATGCTCTTGCTCGTCGAATACCTCAAAGCATAGAATATAACAACCACATCCCCATAATATAACATAAAAATATTGACTAGATGTCTAATGGAGACTGTTGTAGAGCTTGAGGAAGGGAAACTTACTTGATTATGATGACCATAGCGCTGTCAGAGGTGCAATTCCCTATCCCCGGCTCACCTCTATGTAGACATGTGACCATTGGAAGTCCAGTAAAAAAAAGCTGGACCATGAGGAGCATGATACAAAAGAAAAATCATACAGGAAGCTCATTGAAGCATCAACATATTCAATTCAATCATGTCAGTGCACCTGTGCCTTTGCCACTGATCCTTTACTCTGTAGTGGTGTGCAGAATTGACCTTGCTGCTAATGAGCTGCTAGAGATACAGGATAGCTGCGAGCTCTGAGGTCAGACTAGGGACAAACAACATAAAAGGGCAACATGGCACAGTGATGAAGCTCTTATAGCTACGTGTAGTCCGTAAGAAATTCTTACTGAGACTTCAAAGTCATTTTCATCTTCAGTAAAGTCAACAACATCTTGTTGGTTTAGGATCCAGAACAACAACGTCACAACACGTAGTTCTTCATGCAGTAGTTTTTCCATATACAAGATGTTTTATGATAAATGCACTTAAGATGAATAATAAACATAGTTTTGTTTTTCTTGTTCCTATAGCTGAACATTTGACCTTCACTGTGTAGGACAGTGTGTGTGCAGAGTTCGACGCTATGAGGCTGCTCTATGTGTTCTGTTTTGTCTTAATTTAAGAGGTGGGTCAATGAGCATGATTTGTGACATCACAAGTCAAATAAGGTCCAGTTTTTAGCCAAACAGCTGTCCTGTAACATGAAGCCTCCAGTGTCAATTTTTTTGATGGCGACTTGGTTATATGTTTGGGCAAAACAGTGATTTTTGTTACCACTGTCTAATTCAAGTTTCACACCTTGACTTAGAATTACTACATTCAGCCCTGCAACACAAGTGACGTAAAGCTAGCTTCATCATTCATATATGTTAAGTTACTTACGTAACGTATCTTAAAGACAAATCATTCTTGACCTTGAAGGGAACCCAGCTCATCCCTCACTCGGACTCTACTTGCTCTCTGTACTGCCGCAGTAGAGGGATGCATGAAGGAGAGATGCTAGAGGGCTAACTACAGCGTCACTGAGGCAGGCTGCTGCATCTGACACATTGGAAGTGAGAACTTGCTGAAAGTGCACACACAGAGACGATCTTGTGTCCAGCAGTTAAACTTTTGGAAATTAAAAAATAATGGCATATTCAGAGATCCTGGAACTTTTATGGTAATTTTAACAAGATAATTGAACTTTTTGTGAGAATCAGTCACAACTTATTATTCAAAATAGAGGGTTTTTTTTTATGTGCGTCTTAAAACTTGTCTGGAGGGGATCATTAATTCAGCATGGTTGCAGCTAGTTGAGATGAGATGAGGCATTCAGGGACTCATTTATCTAGTTTTTAAAATGAACCAACTATAATGCACTAAAAGAAAAAAGGATTTATCTTGTATTTGATGCTGCAGGTTTTACATTAGAGGGTCACAGGGGTGATTTAAAGCCAACACTATTGGATAACAGAGGAATGGCACCATCACAGATGAATTTTCAGTGTGTTCTTTTTTTTTTTTATTTTTTTTGTCTTTGCTGAAATGTCAGGTACAGCAGAGCCCAGTTACCACCAGCTTCGGTACACTCTGCTCTCCAAAGTCAGGTGTGATTACAGCGTTCAGTGCTGAGGAAATGGAGGTTCAAGGAGAAACAAGAGGGGTTGTGGGCGTGTGAAGATGGAAACGAGCGCTGGGTCATTAGTCTTTGATGTTTCTTTTTTTTTCCTTTTTATTCCCTCCTCTGATGTGACCCGTGACTAATTCTTCTCCACACTCTTTGCATGAATTGTGGGTGTGTGCAGCACTTTTATTATCTATGAATATATTAATACATCTATCTATCCATCGCCGCATTATTTTGTTCATGATCTCTAATAATTTCAGGTCCCGTTCACCACGTTATCAGCCTCATCCTCCGATGCGGCTGCGTGCTACGCCTCGGGTTTCAAGGTTGACTGTACTGTGTAGGAGAATCTCCCTGCTAATCCAGACTTTAGCCTCCTACCTCTACGCCCCATCCATCCAGAAAGTCTCCCGGGACGTGTCTCCAGCTCACATGCACAAATCTATCATTAGAAATTAAGCAGGAAAAATGGTGGGTCCCTAGATAGTTACAGAACTGAACTGATATATATATATATATATATATATATATATATATATATATATATATATATATATATATATATATATATATATATATATATATATATATAATGTATATGTATATTTTATGTTAATGGATAAAATCATTGGAAACGATTTCATCCTCACTCAAAACTAGCTGTGGGATATGGCTACAAGCTATTATGAGAATGGATCGGGGGACTAATGGCATCTCATGGGACACGAGTGGCTTTACATAGTGTCGTCTCAAGGGAGGGGGTGAGACAGAAAGAAACAAGCCTTGGGAGTAGATAAGCCACATGAGGAATTTATGGCCAGTAACGTTATTATCGTTGGACTTTTGTGTACCTTGAAACCGCTCCAGCATGTACAAGCATTTGCTCGACTTAAGTTCCCCAAATCATCTGTCTGTGTAACGGCTCCAGAAAAAATGGAGTGAAATGAGTAAATGTGAGGGCAGTCCAGACGCCTGGTGAAGGAGATCTGGAGGGTACGGCAATAAAAAGGACCAGAATGGGAGGAAAATAACAAATAAGAAGTGGGGACAGAAATAACTTATCTTTATCCTATCCTATTTATCCTCTCTAAGTCCTCATGGCGAAGACTTTCTCGACTTTCTCTAACTGCACAGATATCTTTCTCCATTTCATGCTTTATGATGGTTCTTACTTGGCCATTCTCTCCACTTACTGCTTTTATTCAGGCCGCGTAGAACTGTCAAGCGAAGTGGCCCTGCTTTTCGCTTGGTAATATTCCTATACACAAAAACACTCTCAGGGGGGACTTTGGCCTTGTGGATAAAAACTCACATTCAGTAAAGAAAAAAAATCAGTCCGACTACGGCAATTGTTGCGGGTTTTCAGAAGTGAACATCTCATCTGTCATTCTGCAGATGCTGTTCTTGGCAATCGTGTCCCTCAGTGTACGTGAGTGGATATGAATGTGTGGTCGTTTTTATCCTTTTTGTTTCGAGTGTTTATTTGGTGATGTTCGAAAGAGATCTAGCTTTCACTGCACCTGGTACCTTGTTTGCTTTTGCACATCACAATAAAGGATTTGACTTCTTAGAATCCTTCAATCCAACAGAAATGTGTCCTAAACACCGTCTGTCATCTCTTGACCCCGAGGAGGATGATGATGCTTAAAGGATAAGTTCATCCAAAAATGAAAACTCAGTCATTATCTGCTCACCCTCAAGTTGATGGAAAGTTGGAGGATGTTTCGTAGTCTGCAAAACATTTCTGGATGTTCACAGGAAAAAACAGCAATGCAGCATCTTCCTAAACGACTGAAGTAGATGGGGACTTGATTTTGATTGTAAAAAAATAAATTTAGAATGCATAAAATGGCTCCATACAGCTCATCAGGCATTATCCAAGTCCCATTTTGACATGAAAGGACGCCATTTACACCCTTTTTTAAAGCATAAATCTTCACTGTAGCTGCTAAAAGCTAAAAACCCATCTGGAGTGGGTGGTGTAAAACTTACACTAAGGCTTTATTCAGACCAATTCAGATGGTGCGACCAATTCGCAGGTCTTCCCATTCATCTTAATGAGGATGGAAGTTTTTGCCGCTGTTCTGGCCGCAGTGTGTTTGTTGGCAAAAGTTGAAACAGACTCAACTTTTGGATTTCACATGGTGGTGGCCAATGGCATAGACTGGCTGAATGACTGAAACCACAGTGGATTGTAACATCAGTGGTCATGTGCATTCACCCAGCTTGGAATTGAGCACCAGTATGAAACACCTCATTGTAAATCTGTTGACCCCTGCGATCATTGTGGGATCGGCATGCTTAACCTACTCCGGCAGAGGCATGAGCAAAGATCATAAACAGAGTCAGGAACACGACCATTTCTTCGTGCGCTGCCATGTTTCCCTTCGGATCTCACTCGGTTTGGTCTCGACCCACATGCTGCATGTCAGAGGTGAGGGAGGCCTGTAAGCAACAGGGCGCCATATCTCTGCAGTGGCGGGAACGGGCTGTTCTGGTTGGTGTTGATCCCCTTGCCCGAGCATTGCCAGAATCCTTCCAGCTCTATGTGAAAGCGATCCGTCGCCTGGGGTCCGTCGCCTGGGGGGCTCTCTCATCCTCTTTCACCACCCGTACGCCAGTGGCACAACACTGCTGCAGAGCACACTCAACTTGTCATGCTTTTCATGCAGCCCTAACTGACTTATCATCTGGTCCTTACCCGCTTCCGCCCAAGAGCCCGGACACCCAGGTTTCCCCACCACACACACTCACGCACACACTTTTTCCTTCTCTCTCTCTCTCTCTCTCTCTCTCTCTCTCTCTCTCTCTCTCTCTCTCTCTGTCTTTTGTCAGCACTTTGCCAGAGATTCCTGCTTCACTGAACTGGGCATACAGTGCATGACTTGATCTGACATGAAAGCTAAAGGCTAGCTATTATAGCCTCGTAATAAAGTGGCTGAGGGAGAGAGAGAGAAAGAGAGAGAGAGAGAGAGGCAGAAGTATGGCGCAATTCAACAACAACAATAACAGCATCCTCTGTAGCCTTTCTTTAGATGCCGGGAGTATGGAGGAGAGAAAGTGAGAGAAAGGGGGAGAGGGAGGGAGGGAGTGAGAGAGGACGCTCGTCGCATCACTCAGGAGGAGTAGGCGTGCTCTCCAGTGCGCTGCATCGTTTGATGATCTCCCTGGTCTCTCCCCCCCCCACCCCTCTCCCACCTCCCCTCCTCCCCCAGTGAACCTCCACTCTCTGCTCTCTGCGGGTGAGGTCGGTCACACAAAGCGCCCGAGCGGACTTTCCCTGCCGGAGGAGTCGAGCTCGACTTTCCGCCGAGCAGCAGCAGAGCCGTGAGCACGGCGCCGGTCAGCGGGGCCACACCGCGGCACTTTGGATAACTCACACACCAGCTGAAGGATCCCGCCGCTTCGCCAGGGCGCATCGCGGCTCATCCGCGTCCCGCACCAAGAGCAGCTTGAACACATTGCCATGAATGCTTCAGTCGGTCAGCATAGGTGACTTTTGATTCCCTCTCTCTTCTCTCCCCCCCCCTTCTCCTTTTCTTTTCCATTCTCTTGGATTCACTGGGAGAGAGAGAGAGACTGGGGGGAGATCCACGGTGGCAGCATAAAGCTCCAAACTCGCAGTTGTGCGTGCAAAGGGAGGGTGCTTTTCGCCCAAGATGCAGGTGGATCGGAGCTGCGTGGTCTCCAGTGCGTGCTGTGCGTGCCTGCTTTTACTTTTCTCAACTCTGAGCACCAGGGTCACCGAGGTGGGAGGAACCCACCAAAGCATCCCCCCGTCCGTGTAAGTACATGCATCCTTTACGCAGAGGCGCCGCGCACCAATTGATCCTCCAAGTTTCAGACGTCGATTTAAAAAAAAAAAAGTATACTCTGCACAGAATTTTTGATGGCCTGTTTGAGGGGATCTCCATATGAATTGTTCCCACTGCTGTTTAATGGCGTGTTTTGTGTGTGTGTGATGCTCCCCCTCCCCAAATATCTTGCTTTTGTTGTATTAAATTAGTAGGGTTGCAAATGAATTTTCATTCAAAAGCAGTCAAACAGACAATCCCCTGTGTAACTGTAGCCTATGCTGTATGTATTTAGACATTAATATGTCTGTATCTTGCTCCTGTGTGTCTGCAGGGTGAAGCTGTGGGCTTCAGCCTTTGGTGGGGAAATGAAGTCCATCTCTGCAAAGTACTCCGGCTCCCAGCTGCTGCAGAAGGTGAGCGCTTTTATTGTCTGAACACAACTTCAGGTGTCAGACTTCAAGTGCCTCGTGGAACCTCAAAAGTATTTGAAGTATTATTCAAATGCCCACATGAATAAACTGGAGCGGGAGTTTCTTGTGGACAGGCACATTTTTGAGTATGAAAGAGGAGAGGGGAGATTTTCTTTCAAAAAAAAAAAAGAAACTGCATTGCTGATTTATTTAGTTTTTGCTCTTTTTTTTGGCAAGGCTGAAATCATGCGATCATGCTGTGTGTAAAGCAACTGTTTATCTAAAAGCTTAAAGCAACCTTTTTCAGACTGTTCAAATTGCCGTCAGAGAAGAAATGACTGCTGCTGAGTATTTTTTTTTTTTTTTGCGTCGAGAGAAATGTCACTCTTCATCTCTTAAACTGCGGGTCCTGTGCTTTTTTAGCCACTTGAGAATTGGTAATGCATGTCAACTATGTAGGCGCAGGTTTTAAAAGCTTATTCAGAATGTGCGCCTTTCAAATGAGTGTCCAATTCTCGAGCACTCTGGCAGATGCGTTCGCACGGGCGTACGTGAGGATAGACTCTCCTGAAAGCAGCAATTTTTCTTTTCTTTTTTTCCCGCTAAGCAACTGAATGTTCCTCACATTTTCCAACACCCCCTTACCTCTTTTCGTACCTCTCCGCGGTCCCTCTTTACACTTCGCTTTGTTGAATTAATGCGAGGTTCGAGTGTGATGGAATGCAAATTTTCTTAATGGAGGGTCAGTTGATGAAGCATGAGTCGAAAAAACTGGCTAATGGGTAGCCAGTGGATAAAAGGCCAAGCTGCACAGACACAATGTTGTGCTCGGGGGCAACAGTTCAGGGTACTGGTGGATGCAGGAGACCTGCTGCACAACCAGGACATGTGTCTGCGTCACTTCCATATGTACCCTATACATGAGTGCGCGCATACACACACACACGCACGCACGAAGGTATGCACATGACCACACACTGTACATCCACACGCAGAGCCCCATAGACACACACTAGGCCGATAGCATGGATTTCATCAGCCGTTGAGAAGGCGGCGGAGTGGTGTTATCTTTCTGACAGGATAAAAAACTGTTTCCCCCCCTCTCATCTTTCTCTGCCTCCAAAAAGGAGATAACCCTCCTACAGAGTGACGACCTCTTTATGAAATGCAAATGAAGGCTGCGGGGTTAATTGAGCAAAAGAAAAGACTGGAGACCTCTTTGTGGGGGGAAAAAAGTGCATCTTTTTGGCCCAAACTGGTATGTTTGCTGGAGTGGCTGGTATCAGCCAGATGTGTGTGGGATGTATCGGCACACACATGCATTCAAAGCGTCCTGTATGTTGTGCTCCATTGCGTGTCCGGTACAGTCTATTAGCTGCCATCCAGAACAAGCAGAGGAGGGACCACAGTTCCCCTGAAGGCACATATGCTTTTAAATAGGCATAAAAAAAATGAGGGATGTACACTGTTGTACATAGAGGGGAGGATGGTACCGAAGAGAAAGGACCAAGGCTTGTGTGTGTGTGTGTGTGTGTGTGTGTGTGTGTGTGTGTGTGTGTGTGTGTGTGTGTGTGTGTGTGTGTGTGTGTGTGTTTGTATCCCCTGGGCATGGGACAGATGGACTCAGTCTCTCTTCAGATATCTCTGTGACCCTAGCGTAACTAAATTCCCTCGGAAATAACCATACCTTTGCTTAAGTCACAAACACACATACACACACACAGCGCAAATACACTATGCGTGCATCCAACCAGACTCATGCTGCACAAAGATACACGCAAGGAATTCTTTGAATGTTCAGGCTTTTCGCTCATACAGCATAGTGTAATTTATTCACATCTGAAACCATCAGACCAAAACATTACAAATTGTTTAACATATTACAAATTACAATTGAAACACTTTGAAATGTATGTTCATATATATATATATTTACCATCTTTTTCACTGAAAAAAGAGTCAGCATATTGAGAAAAAGATGGAGTCAGCAAATGTGAGGCAACTTTTTTCTCCCGGTTTTATATTTAGTTTAAATTTTGGTCCACTTTTCAAGTCTTGAATCCATCGTGGCTCACGCTGTTACTTTGTGTTCCAAGTGGAAACGCTACAATTAGAAATGAGTTATTTCCTTTTGTGCTGACTCTGCATTAATCTGATGCCGGATTTAGCTTCCAATTTAATCCTCTCTAATGAGAGTTATTCTTTAAAAAAAAGTGCAAAAGTGTGATTAATCATAATTGATAACATAAAACCATGCAATAAATTACTATTCAAAATTGACTGACGGCCCTAATCCAAATACATTAGTATCTTAATTTAATATTTTCATAGATAATTCATTAAGATGCTGCAAATCATTTCACTCTAAAATGAAATAGGGTTGTGGGATCAATTCTGAGTAGACAATTAAATTGTTTTATGACCGTTTCCAGACGAGCCTACTAGGGTGCATTAATAATATAAATCCATAAAGTTTAATATGACTTTTGTTAAAATAAGTGGATTTGTTGCTGCTGTTTTCACAGACGTTTCTTTTGAATATTCAATTTAAAAAAAATAAAATCAGCTTGGCCTTTCATCTGCCTTCCACCCCCACCCTCCACTTTCCTCTCCTCCCCTGTCCTGATCTGTCCTCCCTTCCCACGCCACGGCCCCGCTTCCTGTATCCATCGGAAACAGCTCTTGTTTCAAGGTTAGTCAGGGCATATGTGCGTGTGTGTGTGCCTGATTGTGTGTCCCTGAAGAAAAAAAAAACAAAAAACATGATCAATAACTCCTCCTTGTTACACCAATCGGACGTTAGCAATATTCTCATCACTGTATGTACAAATACATGGAACACTGTACATTATATAGACAATACGTACTGTATACAAACATCCGTACTAAAGACGGGAGACTTCTGCTTGAGAGCCATTAAACATCTCCCACTGATTGTTGGAATTGGCTCTGTGTGTTTTACCCTCTTCACTGCTATTCTGTTGAAATCTTTAATTTCATGTATCATTGAGCAACCTGTCTATATGAGCCAGTCTGGCTGCGATGGCTCTGTGTGTGTTTGTGTGTGTGAGTCTGTTGATGGCTGGACTGGTTTTCACCTCACTGATGTTATGGCTTCCTGGAATCAAAGTAGCGGGACATTATTCCACGCTGAAGTAACTTCAAGTCTCTTGGTGATGGAAGACACCAGACAAATGATCGTTCTGTGGGATCGCCACCGCCGCTGTCTTGAAAAGTTATCCTTGCACGTCTACTTTCCTATTTTTAAAAGCATGAGCAGTAACCTGAGGGCGGGGGATAGTGTTTGCAGTGTGTGTGTGTGTGTGTGTGTGTGTTAACTTTGCATACCTACTTAAAGCTTGCTCAATCACACACACACACACACACACACACACACACACACACACACACACACACACACACACACACACACACACACACCCCGTCCTCACACTCAAAGGCGCATATACAGAGCAAAAGAGCCGAGGATGATAGGAAGGTGTAATGATGTGTGACAAGAGTATGCTGGAATCGATTTGCCTGGGTGGGGAAGAAGAGTGTGTGTCTGGGTGGTGTGTGTGTGTGTGTGTGTGTGTGCGTGCGTGTGTGCGTGTGTGTGTGTGTGTGTGTGTGTGTGTGTGTGTGTGTGTGTGTGTGCGTGTGCACATATGGTCACTGCTACAGAGTGGGGTAATACCGCTCTCCTTTACTACTGCGGGGACAGTCACATCTCTGCTGACAATATTCCTAAAAGAATTAGCCTACAGAAGACAGAGTTGAGTGGTTCCTCAAAAAAGAAGCGGCGGATGAGACATATACAGCATTAAAGTCATCCAGTGAAGAGGGAAAAGGCTCAGACGGAGTCGCGCCACACGCACAAGCTGGTTTATGGAGTACAGAGAGAAAGAGAGGGAGGAGACGGATGTCTTTACATTTGAATCCAGTGATGTCGGCAGCCGTCAGCCTTTGCCACTTACTTAATAATACGTTTGTTGTCACTAAATGATTCATGTTCAAATGAAGTGAGCATTAAGTAAAATACAGTAAAAGGTAAAATCTTCAAAAAAAAGTAATATATTTATTTATTTAAAGCCTGACTGATATGTCAGTTGGCCGATATTACTGGCCTATCCAAGATATATCAGTATCTCTTACAGTATATGCAGCCTGAATGGCACTGATATAATTTAAAAAACAAAAAAAATTTGAATAGAGATCATATTGCAGATAAAGGCGCTTGGCCTAATTTATAATGCTTAAATTCCCAGTAAGTTAACTTTTTCTGTGCACTGGTTTGAGATGACAAAGTTTATTGCTGAACTCTAATGATAACCATGCCTCAGTTACATATCTCGGTTACAAGTGTTTGAGGGATCATTGCAATTAATGTGTGTGTATCAGCCCAACACGTGAGTATCGGAATTTTTCACTCACCTAATATCGGCGTTGGCATCAGCCCCAAAAATCACCCCAAAGTGTCGGTCTTTTCTACAGCGCGATCATCGCGTAGTTGTCAGCAGCTTTAACACTGCAGTACATGCTGTTCACAGTGCTCTCCTCTCTTTTTTCCCACTGCCTTAATAAACTTTACGTATTACGTATCTTATGTTAGTTCTATACAATGTGATGAAAATGAAATGAAAACAACCTTTCTGCTTCAAACTCTATGAATCAAGCTTTATTTGTAAAGCATCTCTTGTACATGAATACTTTGCTTGTGTGTTTCGCATAATCTAATGCGCTTCAGTAAGATCAGCTAATTTTGAATCACACAAGTGTTAAGTATATTAAGAGTTAAGTGTTCAGTATACACACGACAGCGCTGTGCATTGATCTACTGCAGACTTGTGTCTGAATTAGAATTTCTACAGAACGGGATCTCGGGATGTTTGTCTGTTTGGGGAAAGAGATCTTTTTTTTTGTTTTGAATATGTATTTTGGTCACACTAACCAGATTTAAGAGCATGACTAATTACCTAATTCTGAAGTGGAAATGATTATGCATTTCAGTTTTTCACGTTCATTTAAAATTAATTACATATTTGGATGAGAACAGTGAATGGTGGAAGAATGACTCTTGCAATATGAGTTTTGTTCCCCCACTCGGTCCTCATATTAAACAGCACTTAAAGTTTTAATTTGGTTTGGCCTTCCTTATTTTATCTACAAAATGTGCTGCATTTGTCAAAGGAATGGACGTAGTTTCAGTGCCCTTTTATTTTTTTCACCTGATTGCCCTCCACTTGTTTGTGAAAATAGTTTTATTTATATTAGTGATAGACTATTTCCTTGAGCTAATTTGCAAAACTCAGTACAGGAATGATTTCTGTGTTATTCCTGTTGTTTGCATCTACAAGTTAAGGACACTCAGTGCTGGATATCCGCAATATTGTTATGGGGAATGTGAATTTTTTTAGAGGTTTACATTCTTCAGATACTCACAAATGATGCTTTAAATGACGGCGCTGTCATTTTTTTTAGGTGCCTTTAGACAAATTAATAAAAAAGCTGTTTATCCCCCTGACTTGCAACCTCTAAGAGGGCTTTTGTACAATCCTATGGGGAGATATATAATCAGAAAGCTTTAACTTACTTGCTACTATGTCCTGGATGAATTTAGACAACCTCTGTGTCGACTATACGGTAACTGTTGTATTTCAGCTCGATAGGGAAAAAAACAAGGCACGAATGATAGCTTTCACCTGAGTTTTAGGCAGCAGATGTTACAGTATGTTTTTTCTGTCCACGAAAGATGTAAACATATGAGAACAAACTCCATCACTTGTCTTTCAGAGTCATTTGAAAAGCATTTTATTTATTTCTCTTTTTGCCCTGGATTTGCTTTTCTTGGTCTATGGATGACATTGTGTATATATATGTGTATATATCTATATCTATATCTATCTATATATCTATATATATATGTCTGTGTATATATGTGTGTGTGTGTGTGTGTGTGTGTGTGTGTGTGTGTGTGTGTGGAAGTGGAGAGGGAACTATGTGTGATGGTGCCAATCTGCTGCCAAGGGTGGGTGATGGCTGAGGCGTTCCAGTGTAACAGTGTGTCAGCGAGGGGGAGACGGCTGCAGATTAGATTTAGCTTTGAGAAAATTGAATAGCTGTCAGGTTTGGTTCAGCACGGCTGGCGATGAGGTGAGGGACGGGGGTGTGTCGGGGTGTGTACTGATGACTGTCCCTCTTTCCCTAACCTCCCCCTAACCCTCCCATGTTTTCTCCTGCCTCTCGCGCCCTCCCTCTCTTGCTCTCATTGACCAAAGCATGATCTCACTAAATTTGATTCCTCCACTGCTCATAGTAGAAGGGAGTGGAAGGAGAAAGAGAGTGTGTGTGTGTGTGTGTGTGTGTGTGTGTGTATGTGTATGTGTATGTGTGTGTGTGTGCGTGTGTGTGCGCGCGTGTGTAAAGAAGGAGGGAGAAAAGAAGGAGGAATGTCGTGTCACAGAGTTAATTACAGCGTTAGCAGGCGGGAGTGCAGCCTGTGCTGCTATCCTTTCATGTCCTAGCAGGCCAGCTTTAGCCAACACAGCCACTCACTCATACTGTAATTAGTGCTTTGTTGGTGAGAAAAGCAGGAGAAAAGCCACTGTGAATCAAACACCCTGCCTTTACTGTGGAGAGCTCTGGAGCAGGGAGCGAGGCCCCTTTGCTACCGGATTAAAGACCTTAAATTCTTAAAGAGCACAACTGCTGACGCCGTGTTTGTGGGCTTAGAAAATCAAGCGTCTTTTGATGACTCGTTGTGCGGTTTAACTCTTTGATTCATCCCCAATCTCTGTGACTAAGTTCATTTTGCCAGCGTGAAAAGTGTGTGAGTTAATGGTTAATTTGTGTTAGTGAGGAAGTTGATTTTTTTCTTCCCCAGTTTCCTGAAGTTTCTGCAAAAGATGCACACACACACACACACACACACACACACACACACACACACACACACACACAAAAAACAACACGCGCCTGCACTCTCAGTGTTTGCATATAGTGTGTGTGTGTATGTGTGTGTCTGCGCTGTTTGGATGATGAATGTGAACACTGAAGATAAATATCCACTGTCATCTGTCATCTGCTGTTCAGGTCTGGCTGTGCCTCTGTCGGCCTGCAGATAAAGAGAATCTCACCGCGGCTGTACACACGACATTAATGGACACACGCCTTTATAAACACACACACACACACACACACACACACACACACACTTGCAGATTTCTGTAATTATGACAGATTGTTCACCTGGTGTATGTAGCACGTAAACATTAGCCAACTTGCTAAAGGGGCGGGACCAGTACTATTAAGCACATTAACGTGTGCGGCATTGTGTGAAGGACTGTCTGTGACTTGCTGCTGTCCACATCAATCATCCATGCCGTTTTGTTTGGGTCCAGCCCGTGCGCTGTAGGTAAGGATGGCCTGCATAAAGCAATACACCGAACAGAAGAAAGGACATCAGACCCATTACAGCCGCTCCATCCATCACAAAAACCTCCTCAAACCTCTGCATGCTCAGATAATTCTGGTTTATGCCCAGAATTAAACATGAACTGGCACCCCAAGCTCATTCCCTCTTTTGTCTTCCTCCTTTTCAACCTCTCCGTCAACTCTTACCGCTATCAGCGTCCTCACCCACGTGTTTTTGCACCCCTGTTCCTCCCCCCAATTATTTTCCTCTCTTGCTCTGCCCTCCCCTCGCTCTGTCTCTCCACCTCTCCCTCCATCTCCCTGCTTTAATAATGGATAGGATGCAGCTACAGCGCTGAAGAATACATGGGAGGGGGGATCTTGGGATATGCCAACGTTTGGTGCAAGTGTCGGTGGCCACACCCCACAAAAAAAAAAAATTAAAAAAAAAATTGCTCCGTTGGCCAGGCACAGTGTCGTGCACTCGCTGCACTCTCGGGCGGCCTCACTATGTGTCCCGAGTCACCCCCCTCTCGGCCTCTACATCAACCCTGCCAACATTCACACACACACACACACACACACACACACACACACACACACACACACACACGCACTCTCTCTCTTGCACAAACACACACCTAGTTTGGCTGCACTTTATGGAGGCCCGCACTGCGCCCCATTCGCACAACACTTCCCATAGACCGTGAGAGTGCTGCCAAATCGAGCTCAGTGGGACAACAGCGGCCCCTCCTCCTAACGACCTTCACCTGTACTTGCTATCATCTCGCATAAACACACACGGGGTGGAGGAGCACAGTAACGCGCAAACAAACACATTTTACGTTCTACTTTCCTTTCATGTCTCCTTTACATGCCCCGTAGTGCATCTATCAGCTGGAGGCCTGCGTTGGCTAATGTGTAGATGACACTGTGGTAATGCTGAGCACTGAGTAAGTGACAAATGATTACTTAGACACAGAGGATCAGTATGGATCGATGTCGAGCTGTATTGATTACATGGTGTTGTTGGCATGTGCAATAACAAAGACAGATACTGTGTGCAAAGCAAGAAGTCCACGTTTAGTCCACTGAGAGGAAATGTCGCTTGATCAATAAGGTTTAGCCCATTTCTCAACTGCACATAACCCATTTTTAATCTAATTAAATCGAAGTAAGATTTATTTTGGCACGAGTGTGTAAGTTCCGTCATTGCCGTAGCCAAATTAAACATTGAAGAATGATTCTATTTTAGACAAGAAAAGGATACAGAGAAGTTTGAGTCCTGATATCTCGTTGAGTTGCGCTTCATAACCAGATCTGATTGAACCATCTCAAGTTGAAGTACTAAAAAATCCCCAGGGTGCCCTGCGGTCTTCAAAACCAGAACTTTTTAGGTTGCTTCTTTCTGGGAAGTTAGCAGCAGAGATATTTCTCTTGGCATGTGGCCTGGGTATGTGGAACTATCCGTATGTAATTTAATGCTTATTTTGCTTGAGACCTCTCGCTGAACATAAGGAATCGGTTAGAATGTCCATTTATGCTAAAGGTTGCATATCTCAGTTGTGTAATTGTTGATATTGTTGTATTGTCTCAGACTTTGTTGAACTTGGTGACACTACAGTGGTCCATAGCAATAAGAGAATGAATCAGAGATATGTTAATTCCACTACAAGAGAAACTTGATGTGTGTAAAAAACTACATGCAAATATATCAGTATTGGCATCGGCAGCTGGCCACCACGATGTATACATTATTGGCATATCGGATGTCAACAAAAATCCAGTATCCCACATCCCGTCTTTTTCTTGAACAACGCAGCATTTCCTAACAGTGATGATGACGGTTGCTCCCCACACTGCTACGTTATGGGGACGACATTTTACTCAACTGGAGGGCACAGCTTCTGAACCTCAGCCCAGTGAGCTCCTGTGGTATGATGCAGAACAAGATGCTAACGTCTCCAAAGAGACACCAGAGCGTCATGACGTCATAGTGGGCTATGTATGGGTGTGAGTGGCATGGACCAGTCCTAGCTTATGTCAGATGTATTTGGTGATGGTGAATATATCAGCAATGGATAACAAGAAATGTTTGCTATAAATCACGTATTGTATAATTATCTGGGCTGCAAATGTGTTGTGAGTTGTCGGTGTTGCTCATTTTCTTTAATATACCCTCAAACTGTCTCTTCAGTTTAAAACTTCATGTTTTTGTCAAATTATGTTTATATGTTCAGTCTGACCTCACAGTCCCTGCTGATGAACGTTTTGCGGTTCTCCGCTGCCACAGATGGTGTGTTTATCCCCTCTCCTTTTTCTTTGCTTGGCGTCCAAAGCAAACCCAAATGAAACTGCTGGCCAGAAGAGTGTAACTTCCCGTTATAACTCTCCACTTGCAAGGATGAATATTACCTTTATACATCCACCACAATGTTTTGCTCTCCCCTTCCACTTTCACGCTGGCTGCTGCTAGAATCAATTTGAGGCTGGGAGACTGCGTGGAGTGGAATAGGGAAGCAGCAGGCCGCATTGTGCATGCCGCTAAGCATGAAAAATGTTTTCGCGACTCCGCTGAAACCAGCTGAATGCAGGCAACTACAGATAGACTGTGGACTATTAATCAGTTCCATGTGAAAAGATTAGACCTGCTCGTGGTGCCATTAAGTTTTTTGGCGAAGTGAATTATGGCTGTCTGAAAGAAAAAGTGGAGAGGAGATAGCGGAGAGACTACTTCCTGTATTTGCCTCTCAAGTTTTGAAAGACGGCGGCTGCCTTCGCTTCATAAACAGATTATTTCGTAGCTGATATGAGCCCATGCTGGCACCGATGATGTCAGCCTCAGCCGCCTTCAGGAACTTCTGCGCGCGCGCTTGTGGGTGGGGGGTACACCGCGATGGCAACGCATGTGAGGACATTGAAAGATGGTGGTCATTAAAGAGAGCAGGGATTTGGCACCCACTCTGAGGGGCAATGGGGCATACCCAGCAGACGCAGTGCACCCTGGGACAAACTCCTGAGCGTTGCTACCAGCTATGCCATAAGGCCGTATGTGTGTGTGTGTGTGTGTGTGTGTGTGTGTGTGTGTGTGTGTGTGTGTGTTCGTATTAGTGTACAGCTGTTAGTCTAGTGTTCCTCTCAATAGCCCTCAGGCAGCTGTTAAACACTCTATCAGTGCAGAAGCACCCATGAGCTGCGGGAGGATGAATGTGTTGAGGAGTGAAATGGGTGAGATGTTTAAGTGCTTTTAATTATGCTGAAATAAAAAGGAGCAACACAGGCTGTACCGGGTTAAACATCCGTCATCAGCAGTAAGTAATGAAGCAGGGATTATTTTGAATTTAGCATTTTTGTCCCCATAAGCATCAAAGTTCTGTGGTCACTTCCCCCCGAGTCCCTGGAAGGATATGGTGGGACTGTTTGTCCATATGACCATATTTGTTACTGTACTGGAGCAGCAGACAAACAGCAGAGCTGCACACCACAAGTCCTCTAGAACATCTGTCCAATTCCAAAAAGTCAAAAGTGTAAGGAAAAACCATGAATTGGAAAGAACTGCAAACCAAAAGACCGGGTATAAAGTCATGCTGAAGCTGTAATCTAATTTCCATATTGCAGTTTTTTTTGACACATTTTGGAACAATCTTTTGCAAAGTTTTGTTGAATTGTTTTTAAGTCCCACATTTCTTTGGGTTTCATCTCTTTTGAGCATTCTACCCTACGCCCACAGGGAGGATGTGCATGGGGTAATGATTTTATTTGTTTTTCTGAGAGATGTTTAAAAATCCATAGTCATTTTTAGACATGCTGTTTGAATAATACTGGATACAAGTCTCACGCTCCTTGGAGGCAAACTACCATTTTCGTCCGGACCCCCACTTTGGTCCTGATTAGAGTCGCAAACAATTAGCGGATTAATCGATTTGTTGACTCAAAGAAAATTAACTGTGCAACTATTTTGATGGTTGAAATGGAATATGAAACCTTTCAGCAAAGATGTCAAACATTTTTCTGGTTCCAGCTTCTTAAAATGTGATTTATGATTAGAGCCTGACCCTCTCTGAATTTTTGGTGCCACTGCCTATGAGGATATTAGGTTGTAAAGGAAACTCTGACATTAGTATACCAGAAGATATTCTTGAATAGAATATAAACATAAACACACATTTTTAGCAATGATCCTGCAAAAAGTTTAACAATCAACTTGTCAAAATTCTTGTCGAAATCCGATCAGTAAACTTCACTGGGAATTCAATAATTATATATTATCCCAAGCATCTTTTTCTGCATTATGGTCCAGAAAAAAACAACAACAAAGTTTTCATATCGGCACATATTGGACAGCATATTTGAAGTGAAGACATTAATTTATGATGGATAGGACAATATTGATATATTGATTGGGCTATTTGAAGCAATTTGAAGATGTTCTGGGAGATGTGATGAGCCTTTTTCACAATATTTTTCATTTTTTATAGACTTATTTGATCAATCGTGGAAACACTTGTTCGTTGCAGTGCTAGTCCTGACTGAAATATCTCAGCATTAGTTCGATGACGGATTGTCAGGAAATATTG
Source organism: Acanthopagrus latus (assembly GCF_904848185.1). NCBI lineage: Eukaryota > Metazoa > Chordata > Actinopteri > Spariformes > Sparidae > Acanthopagrus > Acanthopagrus latus. The sequence goes on from NC_051045.1 coordinate 13,251,186, forward strand.
TTTCCCCGAGGATGAAGCCTGGTGACTTCATTGATCCTCTGACTTTTCTTATCACACCACTGTGAGGGTGTGACATTTTTGGTTTAAGTGAAATACCTCAACAACCAATGCACTCATAACGCCCTGCTAATTTCCATTTTTAAGATGTAAGTGATGCTCTTTACTGTTTTCAACAGTAATCTCTGATTTTTACCCTTCTAATGACAACACATCAACAGCTGCTGTCACTGCTGTTAACACACCGAAGAATAGGAAGCCAGCGTGTCACCGTGATGATAAAGAAAGACTTGTAGGATCATTATTTAGCTGTTGTTATCTGTCTAGAAGTAACAGAGCGTTAATCAATCAAAAGCGAAGAGATACCAGATTTTGAACATTCTTATTAAGCCCTGACAGAAGGCAGAATTCAGTTATCTTTCATTGTAATCAATCGTCAGTGGAATGACGCTGCTTAAAAGATTGAGTGTTTCTATCTGGCAGTAAAAAAAAAAAAAAAAAAAAAGCTCTCCGGATGTAGTTTTGGATATTAAAGGGATGTGGTTAAGCATGTATGTTCAACAGGTGCTTTGTAACGCCTCAGATGTGGCTCGATGAAGCAGAAATGAACACCAGATTTATTTGCTATATAAGAAAAAAGAGACCAGAGTGCCACCTGTTAGCCGTCCCACAATCTGGTTTGCCTCTGTGGCCTCTTCGGCCTCTGACTGTGGGTCTGACCATCTGGTAGCTGTCCAAGGCCCAGCGGCCCAGACCACAATTAAACTTTTCCAAGCTCACTTCTTGCAGCACAGTCTACTTCCTATCAGTCGCTGCCCTCTTCTGACATGATTGAGTGGTCCGTCAAAGCTTTGCGTGCGTGCGTGCACGTGTCCTCACAATCCTCCCCGTTTATTCACAGCACATTGATCTGACTCTGCGACGCCTCCGAGTTCTGATGGAATTCCACATTCAGCCGCATTGATAGATTGCATTATGGTGAATGGAGCGGCGGCGAAGGTGCGGCCAGTCAAGCGGGAAGACTTTCATCCGTGTTTAAAGATGTCTTGTTTTTACGTCTGTGTGATTACCATTTACACTAAGTGTTTAATTTACATTTTATCTGTGCACGCGCGCGAGTGTGTGTTTTGTGTGTTTTACAATCCGCGGGGAGTGTCGCTGTGCCACCAGATACGGGACTCAGACCAACATGCTTTTGAGGCAGGGAGGACAAGCGTGAAATTAATTGTTCCACTTCGTCTCCGGCCAGCGCTCTTCTTTTGAGGGAACAATTTGTCGGCTGGCATACAAGGGAGGGCATGAGAGGAGGAGGGCACAGCAACGATTTGCCGTTCCTGGGAGATCCTGTGATCCAGCAGTGATTTCCTGCTTTGGATTTGGGCCGACGCTCCTGACCCCCCCACGAGTAACAGACTCGGAGTGTTTCACAGAATGCGACATCAGTCAAAGTGTAATCGTTTCTCACCCTCAATTTGTGTTTTTCCCCCTCGTTTCTGCACACGCGCACACTCAGACACACTCGCAGTAGTTGGTCCAGTGAAACTGTGGCAGAAAGCAGAATTGACCTGCCTCTGGGTCCCTACCTCTTACCTTCTTCTCTCCTCACCTCCTCTCTCATCCCTTGTCTCTCCACCCCTCCCTTCGTCATCCTCCTCCTCCTCCTCCTCCTCCCCCCCAAGCTGTGTTGGCTGTAATTACAAACACAGCTTTGGGGAATCAGCGGCGCTTTTATATGGAATGATGACAATGCAAGATGTTTGTCCGCTTGAACATGTTTTAGGAAAATACATGCTCTCTCACTGTAGGCACAAGAACGCAGCCTGCATAAATGAATAAATACAAGCACCGGTGGGAAAACACACCCCATTTGTGGATTTCTGTTTTGGGATTTTGTGGAATAATTCAGGCAGGTCATGTCTGACAATGTTTTATGTTAAGCACTTAAGATTAGATTGATGTATAGATTAGGCTGCGAATGTGTTGGCTGTCTCACATCAGATGGAGCTTAGATATTATATATCTTTCCGACGACATCATTGATTCAGGGGCTATTTTTGATATGCAGTGGTAGTGGATGTATTTAGATCGTATAATTAAGTAGAAATAGCAACATAACAATTCAAAAATACTCCATGTCAAGTATAGTTCTTAGAAAGAGACTAAATATACTTTTGATCTCACTGCCTGCATAGCATTGTTTGTTTTACATTGTTTTCAACGTACCAGTGTGGAGGATTACGTGTCACCTTGTGGTGAAGATGTAGATAGCAACCAACTCAACGCCGCTCCTCTCACCCTCCCCTACAATGACACAAAAACGCAAAAGCCGTTTGATGAGTCCATTCGAGGCTGAAACGTGCTGCAACATGGAGGACTCTATAGGAAGAGGACCCGCTCACTCTGTAGGTATAAAAGTCTCATCCGTCTGTAACAAAGGCACAGCGATTCTTAGGCTGTGTCCGATGTCTCAAACTACCCATTACATAATGGACTATATAGTGAGTTTGCCATTTTGTAGTGCTCCTGGAATGTAGAGTGAGATTTATTATACCCCATATAGTTGATTCAAAGTATCCCACAATGCATCGGGAAAAGTAATGCACAACTGATGGTCACTTACCATTATATGCCATCATGCATTGTGCTGGAGGGGGGAAAAGAATGACGCGAATGGCGTCCAGAAGTGTTTTTTTCATTGGACTGATAAGCTCAATGTATAGTCCACTACATCGAGCTCCCTGGGTAGTGAGTAGCGATCAATGAATGAGTGGGTGACAGCCTTAGCTTCAAGTGATTATACACTAATGAAAGATTATTTTGAACAGTGTGCTCCAATCCTGCCCCTAACTCCTACACACTGGACACTGAATATGTTTTATTTAACATTGTAAAGCGATGATTTGCAGCTACACCCTGTCCCCAGTGACATATGAATGAGAAAAGCTATTCCTTAATGTTGCTATTAGTGGTATGTTGAATCAAGAAGCCAAACACTATTAATGGACGAATGAATGAAAGAAAGGAGGTGTTTTCAAAAGAGTATCGTATTAAAAAGAGTGTCAGGGAGTTCCTCATATTCCATTTCTTTTTATACCCCCTTTTTAAAATTTATTTTTCCTGTTGTTGTCGATCAGTTTCTTGAAGCAAAATGCTTTTTTTTTTTTTTTTTTTCCACAAGCTTTACTTTCCAAGTTTGTCATGGACACTAGAAACTTGACCTGATTGTCAGACATGTTTGCTCATTTCAAGGGCTCAGTGCATCAGAGAGTCTGTTCAGTGGACTTATTGGTCATTACGTCCCTGTGGTGTCCCTCTTGTCTCCTCCCAGCACACACGCACACACACACACACACACACACACACACACACACACACACACACACACACACACACAGACATACACGCACACATTCAGAGTCTTGTCTCTTTTGTTACACCAAACCAGACTCATCGGTTCGCAGCCAGATGAGCGGGCGCGCAAGCACACAAAACAAACAAGGCTGCCTTTTGTGAATGAGAACCAAATAAGGCAGCTGGAATGATGCAGGATACCCTGCAATTCAGGGTCGCACGCCCGGCTTCTTGGCGCGTGCTTCTGCCGCTTGCTGCTGCGAATGTTCTTCTGGATATACCGAGCCGGAGTGACAGGAAACGCCTGAGCGGCAAACAACAAAGTCAAATCAATAACTTTTAGTTGTTTACATTTAGATGACGTGCTTCGTGATTTTGTAATTAATTTGAAAAAGTGATTTGCCCCTTCGACTTTTAACTGTGTAATCCATATATGTGCTGAAAGTAATTTGATAATTAATAATGGAAGAATCCAAGGAGCATGGTTTATATGTTTGTGTCTGTACACAGATGTTGGAGTGTAAACATAAATCTTAGTGCCAGTTAATGTGTGTGTGTGTGTGTGCGAGAGAGAGACAGCGAGGGAAGGAAAGCAGCGATTCAAACAGCTGTGAGATTGTGTGAGAGTGGGCTGAGGTAAAGTGGGCTCTGGTGACGCGTAAAATGAGCTGGGATTTGGGGGATTGGGGTTCAGTCTTGGTGTGAAATGAAGTTTTTCCCCTTCATTAATCACTTTATTGTCAAGCCCCAAGGAAACGAATTACATAGACACAAACACATAAAGTATTATGTCATTCGGGAGTCTACTAACGCTTGATTGTGACCAGCAGAAAGACACAAAGACAAACCATGCCTCCTGCCCATATACGTATCCTACCGACTGCGCAAAAATGTTTCGTATGAGAGCTGCCCTCTCCTGTATCTATTGGATCTACTGTGCAACTTTCTTTTACTTGTTCAGTATGTGTGTCCATGCAGGGTGACACATGCCTATTTTCCTGTGTGCTAATATGCAGCCTGTGTGCTAATATCTCAGCCCGGATATGGAGATTCTAGCCTCTTATTGTTGTCCCGCAGTCAGAGCGCACTGTGTAGGAGAGAGATTAGCAGCATCAGCTCATTCATGTGATGCGGCACAGCAAAGGAGGTGAGGGTGGGTGGGTGGGTGGGGGGGGGACCGAGTTACCACAGACCATACAGTATGTGTCACCACTGGTTGTCTTCAGCACATTCGAAACTGCTTTTTTTTTCAGTGGAAGCATGAGGTAGCGGTCGCAGCCTTATCGTGCTCGGGGAGAATAAATCTGTGACTGGGCTGCGGTATTCTTAAAGTTATTTTTGCTTCGGAAAGCTCTGTTTGGAACTGAACCTTGAGCTGCTCTACTCGACCTCCCGCAGTCGGCTGATTAAAATGTTAAAACTATACATTTCCGCCAAAAACAGATGTTTTGAAAGTTTCGAATTTCTCTGTGTTGCATTCCTTAAGGCTCAATTTCCAAAGGCTGCCAAGCCAGTCAACAGAGTTCCAGACTTCATTTCAACATTTTTAAGTGTGAACCCACTGGATATTTTTAAAGAGACCTCGGGAGAATGTCCAGCCGGGTTTGTTGCAACAGAACTGGGTGTTTTTAACGAGATCTCTTGACACGGACATCTCGTACTTAAATCCAAACATGATCATTTCCTAACCCTAACCTAGTAGTGCCTGAATGTTGCCTGCCAAAAAATGACCCTAGAGCATTACTGAGACAAAGACTTAGTTCCATAGTCAAGATGTGACTATATACTTAATGCTTTTTTTTTTCCATATCATCCCTCTAGTGACTGTGGTCTAATCAGTTAGTTCATCAGTTGGACCCTGGACCCTTTGGTTAGGTCTCTGTGAGCACTGAGCGCTCAGAGAGACTAAGTGACATGAAACAGAGTTCAGCGCAGCAATTTTCTGAAGTGTCATCATGAAACACACATGAATATCTACAGGCTAGAAGAAAAAGAAGCATGTGGACACAAGCAAGTAGTTATGAAATGTCAAAGCTGGTTACAGAACAACGGGGATGAGCGAGCAATAGAAATGGCTTGCATCAGAAGAATAAAGGTTGAATAAAATAGGGCTGTGTTCAGGGTTTAGGATGTGGTGGGAATGGAATGTAACAGAAAGAGAAAAGTTATTCACAATGAAACAAAAAAATGATGTAGGCAAGAAAATGTTTCTCTTTTTTTTGTTGTTATTTAACATATTTGCATGAACCGACCTTTACAGAACAGCCCACGTCTTAGATATATCTGGCCTACATATATCTCAACAGCTAAGCTGGCAATTAAAATATTTTTGAAATCAAAAGGAATGAGGAACAAAACAACAGCAATGGGATGTAAAATAGATAAATAAATAAGTAAATAAAGGAACAGCTCCCTTGTTGGTTGGAAAAAGTTTGATCTGAAGCCCAGCCCAGATTGTAGGTAAGCAGAAGTCTCCCTGTTGAAATGAGCAGCACATGTGTGACTGGTAAATCAGGTCAGTATCCAGGTGCACAAGCCTGAGCCATGTACAAAAAAAATGGAACAATCCTCTGGAAAAAGTGAACGGGAACATTGTTTTGTGCTCCTATCAGCAGGCGTCAGCAGCAGTAGTGGACATGAGCAGGTGCTCCAGCTGAGGACACGTAGAACAACCAGTGCAGTGCCTGTTCAGAACATGAGGTTCGGCACAGATTATCTGGTGATTTAAGGAGCTTACAGATCCAGTCTCGTTGATATCTATGATTTAAAATATCCATTACACCAGACCACAAACAACCAATGGGAGAGGAGTCCCAGAGCAAGTGATGGTGCCTTCAGGCAGTGGTAAATATTCTAGCCCTTGAGGCTAACACTGACTAGCAAACGTGTTGACCGCGTCTCTGCACTCACCCAGACTCATTCGACCCTCTGCTGTTGTTTTATACTCAATCCAACGTTTTGCTAAAGCAAATTGTCACACCATGCTAATCTAATGAGATGAGATCTAGTGATGAGAGCTAATGAGATCACCTGTGAGGGTCACACAATCACACTAAGCATTGACACTGCGCCTCCGTGGGTCCTCAACAATAAACCTGCTAAGTGTGAAGTAGATTGTATGAACGGTTTTGGAGTTATGCAATGAACAGCCACGGTATTTCTGATACTGCAGTAGCAACCAACCTGCGGCTGGAAGGGTGTTTCAGTGTCTGACACTTAAGCAGAGTCCTTATTAACCCAGGAGCATGAATCGGACTCCTCTGGTTGTCTTCTTTTTTTTTTTTTCACTGCACCACTATCCTGCTAAACTTGCCATTGAAGCCTGCTGCAGAAACTTTCCTCTGCCTCTCCTGGGAAATGGTAGCTCTGGATGTGTGTCAGTTGGCTTCCCCGTGAAGATGATGTGATGTGAAGAGGATAGCTTCGGGCTAATTAGGCCTGGTCTGCCCCGGTCTGCTCTGGTCAGCCTTGAATGCACATAGCGCTGCAGACAGCCTGTGGTCAGCTGGACCCTCTCAGCCTCTCACTGACCACACAAACCCGATCGCAACCACATAAACACTTCAGTTCAGGCTGTAGGCGCTCGGCGCTTCCCTTATGCCTCTGTGTGAGTGTTTAATATGTGTCAGTTCTGGGCTAGTTTAGTAGAGCCAAAAATATGCTGGTTTCAATAGAAGAGAGAGAACAATTCTTAGCTACGACTGCGCCCATGGAGTCGGCCCATTCATTTTTATAATTAGCAAAGGAAGTGGGTGCAGTGGAGAAGGAGGGAGATGAAAGAGGAGAACGGGAGACACACAAAGTGGAGAGGAGAAGCCCTAGTGAGCCAAGCAAAGGGAGAGAGAACAAAGAGGAAATTGGTGAAGAAACCAGTCAAGCCAGTTCAGGTTTGAGGTGCTGCTGACCTGTCAGCTTTAACAGCCCACCACCACCAGCAGCAGCAGCCAGGAACCAGGATTGGCCTAAAAGATGGATGTTCTGTCGCTCTGACATACTGCAGTTGTCTGTCAGGCAGAGGGATTACCGCTCTGATTTTCGTACGGTTACGGTCGCTGTGATTTGGCTTCTGAGTCATCAGCCAGTCACTTTGATTGGCCACAGAAGATGTTACTTGAGGCTGCAATTAATTAGCAATGCGGTTGGGTGAAGGGATAAAGGTTTGTTTTAGGAAATGTCAAACTTGTGGTTGTGGTGGCTGGTGCGCAGAACGGTTGTGAAGGAGCATTTCTTTCTTTCTCTCTCTCTTTCTTTCTTTCTTTCTTTCTCTCTCTCTTTCTTTTCTTTTCTTTCCCCTCCTCATGTCTGATGCAATCTTTACCAAATGCAAGAGACAGAAGTGTTTTCTTGGATGGCTGCGCCGCGGCGTTTGAAGACAATTTTGATACTCCAAACTGCTTTTGCCATGACACGCAAATGAATTTGGCAGCGGAGGCGCCACTTCGGCAGCATTTCAAAGACGCACAGACGGTTCAGTGTTATGGCTGTGAACGGGGTGTTGATGCTATGATATGGAGATAAAGATGAAACAGCGAGTGTTTTCCCTTCATGAGCCTGATTTCATTCAACCTTCCCTGGCTTTTTTTATCGCCGGCTCCTGCTTCTCCTTGTCTTTAAATGGCTCTCCTGCCTCGCCTTCAGCCCGGTGGAAGAACTTTCACACTCTCCCCTCCTCCCAGATTCCATTATACTATAAGTCAGACACCCATCTACTCGAAAAGCACCCTGATGAATCAGACCCTCTTTCCTCTAATCACTATAATTGCTTAATCTCTCCTACCTTTGCTCTTATTTTAATTCTTTTCCCAAGCACATTCCTCTTACACAGTCGCTCTGACATCACAGGGATGTTGTACCTTCAGGCTCACTGGCCCTTGCACTTCTTATAATTGGTTGCTTGTAAGGATGAATGTAGTAATTAACGGATTTGACCTTTACCTATTGTCTTGTATAGTGTAAGTCACTCTGCTTACTATTTCTGACGTAAAATATTAAAGTCAGCGTGAATTTTGAACCTGCTTCCCTCTGCTTGTGCCCAGTCTGCTGCTCTACGAGCACAGATAGCATTTCGCTCACCCGTCCATCCTCCCTCTTCAACATCACCTCCACACGCTCCTTCTCTTCACCCATCGTCCCATTTCTCTACTTTTCTGCCTTCACTTTTCACCCTTCCTTCCTTCCTTCCTGCACCTGTCTTTGCACCTCTTGAATCCCGTTGCACCCACACAGTGTTTGCTCTCGCTATCACACTCTCTCTATCTCGCTCAGTCTCTCTTATTTTCTTCCCGTTATCTCTCTTTCCCTCCTCTCTCGTATGTTTTTTTTTTTTTTTCTGTCTGGCTCCGGCCTTCTCTTGGGTTGGGGATTGGACAAAAGCAATGCACTCATAATTCTAACAAGATAACAATCATTGATCAAACCCAGTGTCCCCTTTGAGTGTCCGTTTTCGGTGCTTGATTGCTTTTCACTTCTGTTTTGCAATAGACTGACTTGTCTTAGTTCACTAAAGGGACTGAGCAATTTTTTTGCACAGCCTCTCTCTTCACTTGCTACCTTCAGCTGCAACCCGACCCCCTTATGAAAAACAAGTTCTTGGTATGAAGCAGAAAAATATCGCTGTCTGTTCAGCGATGTCCTGCAGTTTTTCAGATGACTGCCTAAATCCAAAAAGCTGCTTGCTGTCTGAGTGTCTAACGCCGTCCCCATTCCTCCTCCCACCGTGATCTCTCTCCCCCCTTTCGCCCTGCTCCCAGTGAGTGTTGTTGCGCAGGAGCAGCTGCGTCTTAGCAGGTTGGCATAACATTAGAGGGGGCATGCTATTTGATATGGCGGTAATCTTCCGTTAAATCCCCCAAGAGTGAAACACAGCCGCCTTCAGCTTTGCACACATTTAAAAAATGGTTCTCCTATTTTTTTTCCCGTTTTTTTTCTGTACAAGTATACCCCCTGCTTACATCAGCTGTATATATGCTGTATATGTGTGTGTGTGTGTGTGTGTGTGTGTGCGTGTGTGGCATGTATGGGTGTGGAATTAGCAGGACTTAATGTCACTGTCCCTAGCTAAGGCCTGGGTTAAGCTAAGAACCCCGGTATTGGTTTGCAGCACAATAATGTGATTTAGTGAAGAGCAGATACTGAGGACACTGGTGTGTCATCGATGCTTAATGTGTGGTTGGTAAAATCTGAAGGTGGTTGATAATTCTCTTGGCTGAGCTGATTGGTTTCTGTTTATATATAGATTAATTTGGCGAAGCAACTCCTACTGAGCTGTAGTCCACTACTGAACCACCGATGCTGCATTCTTGGTATTATAGATGATGGTTGTATACGGTTATTACATTTGTTCTCTTTGTAATTCTATCGCTGTTGCATCTCCTAACCCTGAGAAGACCTATTGAATGTCTGCTCATTGATCGATTTTCTATTATTTCCATGTCATGCACACATAAGGCCAAACCCTCATCGGTTTTAAAAGGCATAAACAGTTGTTGTGGTCAAAGGTTTAATTTCATTACAAAACTGCATTCTGTTTTGCCGCTTGGTCTTGAATAAAATATTCTGCTAGAATATTCAGCAAAACAACACCTCACCCTCAATCTCACCTGGGTCACGCAACAAACAACATCTGTCCTGTGTGGTTAAACCTGCCAGTCTCTGGGGCTAATGGTGGTGTTCCTGCATGGAACTGTGCACGCAGTAATCTTTGCCTTTTGTTTAAATTGTACCACACATAAGGTTCTATGCTGTAGCTTTTCCTCATGAGAAAATAAGTTCATATTTTTTGCTTAAACCACATATCAACAGACTGTGAGAAATCTTTTCCCCCTGAACTCCTGAGTACCACAAAGTAACACATTCTGGGAAACAAAAGACAAATCATTCAGGCAAAATTAGGATCAGCAGTCATGTGAGATTGTCTCTGATCAGATGTTTATTCGAGAGCTGAATTGTTTGACACTTATGTCCGATGTTTGGAGGTTCCCATCCAAGTTTTTTTTTCAGGTTTCTCTCAGGTTTTTTCCCCCTTGTTAAACTCTTATTTTATGTTTTTCTATCAGTGATTTAAGTGATTTATGACCACAAGTGAGGGGTCTTTGCAGAAATGCCTCTGTGTGGGTGCATATATTTATATATACTGAATATGTATTAGACTGAGATGTCATTCTTTAATTTCATAACTGATCATTATGTATATTTTTACCACTTAACCTTTTGACTCCAAGCTGATCGTAAAAACTATGCTTAGTAGAATTACTGCAGATACAATGCTGAACATTCGCATGGGCTCACGCTGGGAAATGCACGCTATCGAATATATAATGTATTGCATAGGAAATCACTGTATTGGAATGAGAACACATCATTTGGTGATTTAACTGGTGTGGTAACTGTGGCCTGATAACATGAACGTGTGTTTTGTTTTTTTTTCCTCCAGAAATACAAGGAGTTTGAGCGGGCGGTGCGGGTGGAGGAGATCGATGGGCTGCGGCTGGTGAAGCGGCTCGCAGAGGACATGGAGGAGATGTTTCACAAGAAGGCCCAGGCAATGAAGGTACTTGTTTTTCTACTTGAAACTCTAATCTCTTCAAAATTGAGATACAAAACCACTCCTGTAAAAGCACAACAAAATGAGATGTATGTTATATACTGTTGTGCTGTTCCATGTGACAAATTCTAACTATGTAATTACAAAGAATGAGTGTTTTTCAGGTGCGTTGGTAGATCAGCTACTGAAGCTAAAAGTGCTGGTCTGAGGTCCGTGAAATCACTTGGTGCAGTAGTTATTTCTGACCACTGTGCTGACCCCATTGGATGTCTGAAAAGGTGCTGTCATGTCACATTGCCACAGTGTAAAAAGACACATCTTGGGTTTGCCGTGTGTAAGAGAGATATGTGAGAGACTTGGGGAGGGGGGGAGGGGGGGGGGGGGCTGGGGCCTGCTGGTGAGGTGACAGACAGAGAGAGAGGCTGTGAACCACCAATCAGTGCCTGTGTCACTTTATTGATCCGCTAAGGTCAGACATCGGCATCTACTGTAAGAGGCCGCTTAAGGGCACCGCTCTACAAACTGAAAATCAAAATCTCAAACTAGTATCATATGCGTTAGGCAGATATCTAGGTCATTGTGAGTCTCCGACATCTCATTAGTAGGTTGACTTGCGATGACATGAGATATGTTTTTAAATCCGTGAAGAGACCGGAGTCTGTTTATTCCTCCAAAACACCGGCCACAACACCAGCTCAGAGAGAGTAAGAGCAGTTAGTTACATTAATCCCTGGTAAAGCTCAGAACTCCTAGAGCATCACTGATATCCATCAACCAAAGGATACTAAAAGACAACACCCACCTCAGCCTCAGTCGGTTCACTGCTGCTGTCTGGCAAAAGATGAAATACCTGATGCCGTACCAACAAAGCAAAATTGTTTTTCTTGTGTAATATAAACATACAAGTTGCATTTCATTTTACAACCATTTGCTGTAGAATGACAAATAAATGAACCCGAACCTTGAACTCTAAAGTTGATTCTTATTAGAGCCCAACTTACATTGGTCAGCCAATAACATTAGCACATATTGACGATTACAGATATATTGCTATCAGCGTCAATATAGACTGATTTTTATATATATATATATATATATATATATATATATTTTAAGATTATAATGCAGAAAATTATCTGTATTTTATAATTATTATACTCCCAGTGAAGCATTTAACCACATTTGAGAGATCAGTGCAAAAAATGTGTGTATATCCGCCGATATATCGGTATCTGAATTTTTTCCTCCCTATTAGTGGTTATTGATAAAACTCGAGTATTGGTCAGGCTTTAGTTTTTATGCCATGGTCAAAGCAAGAGCATGGTGATGGGTTTGCCTGTGCAAGTTTTCAACTTGAATGTCTGTTTTGTCTGACACTGACAACAAATGTGATGCATCACTGACATAATATCACTGAGCCTTAATAAGTCTTAATCATCAGGGTTCACCGTATTATGTAGATCTAGGTAAGATTGCAGGTAATCCACAAAATAAATCCTCACAAAAATAAATCGAGCCACAGTACATAACATTAAACAACTCGATTATGTGTAAACGTCTCATCACATGGCAGATAAACCCGTTTCGGCTGCCTTCTCTGGGTATCTAATAAGTTGTAATAATAATTGTAATTTTTGTGCATATTTATACCACATACAGCGGGTTAATCCGATCATGTGAAATAGTGTGTAATAGCGTACGAAGATCTGCTATTTGGTTTCTAATTAGAGTATCATTCGGTAATAAGGTCTCAGTGTAGTATTCGGTCTCTGATCTGATCTGGAGCTGAGCGCTTCATTCACCGCTGCCGTCAGTACAGTATGAACACACTTGTTCATATCTGCAGGTGAGCTAAATGTCTTTTAATAATATACCTGTGTGTATGTGCGCACGCATGTGTGTGTGTGTGTTTGCGTGCGTGTGTGCGTGTGTGCGTGTGTGCGTTTGTCAGTGTTGTAACAGGCGCAGTTCAGGATGTGTCCACGGTGCACTGCCTCTCTGGCAGCAGCTCTAGCTCCAGGTGATAGATCCTATCAGGACAACATGGTGCTGTTAACAGAAATTGGATTTCTCTCTGAGAGTCTGGTCCAAGGATACGAGCTGAAAGGAAAAAGCGAGGGAGGGAGAGAGAGAGGGGGCCACGGAGAGTGACACACCATTTCCATGCTTTAGCTGTGCCTCTGCCTGTGTCATTATACCCACGTATGATACCTGTGCCTGCTCGGGCTGCATGACCGTGCCTGTTCGATAGCGTTACCTCCGCTTTTGGAAGCATCCTCCACCTGTCCACATGCACAACAGTCTCCAGCGAGCGCGCGGGGAAGATGATGTATTTCATGCTAACATGAGTCATCTGACATTTCGAAAAATATGCCTCCTAGGCTTATACAACGATTGCTGGCGTGGAAGCAAGGTTCTAATTGAATATTGCTGCATGTTGTGTTATTAACTCCTGTAATAGAAAATTAAGGACTTAATCGGTTCTCTAATAATTATGAACATTGTTTTTGGATTCAATCACAGCTGCACCCTTTGCAAAACACTGTTAGATGTATTCAACGAACACAACGATTTTTATTTTTATCCGCGAGAAACATGTCTTGTCAGCTCATTTCAACTGTCTGATAAACGCGCATGTTGACAAGCTTCGTGTTTTTTTTTATATTTAATCTTGTGACATAGTTGTCTGTGTGTGCCACCTCCACGAGAGTGAGCTAAACCCCTGGAGATTCGCTAAAACTGTCTGCCAGGATGCCGGATGCCTGATAATTGTACATCTCAGGGGGCTGTGTGTGCCACTGTGCATTCATACGTGTGTTGAATCAAAGTTATGGGGGTTGATGAGAAGATTAGTGGTAATGTTGGTTACAGGCAGGAGTGAATTGCGCTACTGCAACGACAGATGAAAGTCATGGGAGGAACAGAAGGGGAAAGAAAGGAATAAAAGATTTAAGAAACTGGACGAGCGACAGAAAAAGCCCCCCACGCTTACATCTATGGAGAATTGAACTCGCGTCAGCTGCCGTCATGATTCCACTTCACCTCCGCCTTCCTCATTTTGGCCGCTGCCAGTCGTCCTTGTGATGAATTGTCAGTCACGAGCAAACAATGGAAGTGTACGCGAGTCCTCTTCCCTCTTCTTCTCCATCTTTCTCCAATTTCTCTCCGCTTTTATTACCAAAACTCTCATCTGTCTGGCCCTGGTGTCTGCCCTTAAGCATCCCCCTCGCTCCTTTGTCTGTCTCTGCCCTCTCCACTCCGCCTCTTCCCATCTCTCTGCCTTTTGCTAAAGTATATGTGGCGCTTCAGCGATTCAATTTCCGTGCAGGCGCTCTCCCCTGTCCGTCAGCGTGGTTTTATCTAACCGTCTCTGCGTCGATTCCCCCCTCTTTATCGCTCGCAACCACCTGCTAAGAGACAGCAGCCTCTGCTGCTTTGAAAGGGTTCACCTGTAAATATGTGTGTGTGCCAGTTGATGTCATTCTTTTTAAGTGCGCATAGGTCACAGAAGGTTTATGTTTCCATCCTGCGTATTAAGAATGATGGCTTTGATTTGGAGGGGGTGATGATATGGTAGGGGAAGGCTTAATTTGTGGTATTTAAGCTTCCTGCAGGTTTTTGGGTGTGGTATTGTGTGTGTGTGGGGAAGAGAGCGTGGCTGAGCACGTGTTCGTGTGCGTAATTGCATTTAAAATGGTTGTTTGATTGTGTTTTATTTTTCTGTCAGACAGAGGGGATTCTGCGCTCGCCACAAAAATGCAGAGATTGTAAGGGAGAGGGGACAGAAACATAAACTTTGGGCTCAAGCCGTTGTCTCGTTTTTAGTCGCTTCGGCCAATTTAATTACAACTCTGCTATTAAAGATAAGTTTAAAGGCCAATCAGGTGGGTTTTTTTCAAAGTAAACACGGGCTTGTGTCCTTGTTGGTAGCCTGCGTGCATGTGCGGCTACTGTAAATCCATAGCAACGTTTGTGCGCGTGTGTTTGTATGTTTATTGTGGGGCTCAGCAAGCTTATTAGCGCGCCATTGTTACTTTTTAATTGCTATTACCTCCATCAGTTCCTGAGTTGGTGGGATATTATCATCGTCTGGCAGAAAGCCGCCCCTCTCCTCGCTTGTTCTCGGCTCTCGTCTCCCCTTTCCATCTCTTGTGAAAAACTTGTCTGCCGGCTGGAAATGGAGGCGACGGCAGACGGTTAAAGAAACAGTGAACATGTTGTTATCAAAGTTGAAAGGCGTGGAGCTATTGTAATGCCCTCTTTGAAGTCAAGCACGGCTGTGTTTCATGTGACAAATGCACTTCAAAGCGGAGTGGATGCCTCGCTGCTAGGGCTGTTTCTCCTGTAATGGCATTCGGGCCCCGCATGCTCTGTACCTGCTGATATCATTTACCTGTGGCAGCTACGCCTCTGTAGTCCTCAACATGATTACCAGTGTAGCGCGAGGGGAAGTCTGCATGGGTGTATGTTAAAAATAAAAGGCACACACAGGACTTTAAACGAAAAATTTCTCTGCCAGCAAAAAACCTCCTATGAACTTTAATTTCCATTTGCTGACATGCACAGTGAATTTTAAACACAGTTTTAACATTTCGACAATGTGGCGCAGCTCGTCCTCTGCAGGAGAAGATTTCAATTAAGATGAACATTTGAAAAAGGAATTCTTGTTTATGAAGACTATGAGGTCTTATTTTCATACTTTTCCACTGTCATGTCTGTCGGTAATGGTAACATTGCGTTTTTAATTGCCAAGCACATGGCAGCGCTGCTGGAAGGAAGTCTGAAAGAGCAGTAAATCCGACAATCAAACCTCAAGGTTAGCCAAACTTGGAACAGGCGAAGAAATCATTTGGAGAACATGAAGACGAATGATGAAAACGGTTCCTTTTGCAGCCAACATCCGTCACAGCTTCAAAGACTGACTTCTAGCTTCGAATTTGGTCGACCGTACTTACGACCGTTTTGCTGCTCACGCACACTATTTTCTTCAACCATTACAGGGGGTTCACTTTTGATTTCGCCTACAGTAAAAGAGGTTTAGAAATTCTGGCCTCAACTATACAAATAAGACCCAGGTCGAAGTACACATTTCCTGTAATGTCACATGAAAGCAAAGTTCCCATTCAAATGTTCCACAAACTTTGTATGACGGTCCAGCAGATCAGTAAAAGAGAAAAACATTGATTCATGTGCGTTTCCATATTTTTTTTCTTGGCGCTAATTCTCCAGTTTTGGTGCCATGAATGAGGTCCAGTACTAAACTATGAAGTAAATGTTGATTGCACAGTGCAATGGCTGTAGGACACCTTCTGTGTTTGGTCTGGTCCCTTATAAACTTCGGCTTCACTCTGCAGTTCTGTCTGCCACCGTGCACAAAATCTCATGGGGGGAAATGCTGTCAGACTGGCAGCCTGGCACCGTTCCTATCTGCTTTCACATCTCCATCATGGACTATTTTCTGTAGGAATAAGATTACGTTTTGTCCTGCGCTGTTGGTAGATGCTTCTCTAAGGAAAATGGAAATTGATTGATTGATTGGTCGGTTGGTTGACTGATTGTAGCATATTCTTTTTTTTTATCATTACACCGAATTTCCACCTCTGCCGTGCACAAAAAACCCCCCTCTCTTTTGCAACATTTCCATTTTTTATTTTTGAATTTCTGGTGCATTCATTCATTGTTTCCATACGCACATTAAAAATGTGTATAAAAGAGGGTGGATATGAACACACTTCACACAGTCACGCTCAAAATGGATTAGATACTCTTTTTTTGCAGACACATGAGAGCTAAACTCCATTAATTTTGCATGTTTTTTTTCAGTGTGTACTCCTGTTAGGGATTATTATGGCGTGGTCCGGGCGGCAGTCTTGTCCTGCCCTTTCCTCCCGTCTGCCCTCCTCGCTGACATACAACACTGTCACGCTGAGCTCACAGCGCTGCTCTCCTCATTTCCCTCATTATATTAGCTGTCCTCAGTCTCAGATCATTGCCACGTCTGTGTGTGTGTGTGTGTGTGTGTGTGTGTGTATGTGTCTGTTAAGAGTGATGCCTACCAATGACAGGCAGAGGAAGCCAGCCAGTGGATGTCAGGACAGCAGCAGTCTCTTCCTCCTTTCTCCTTCTCTCTGGTTGTTTTCCTGTCACTGAGAAATCACAGAGATGGAATTGTTTTCTAGAATGATGAAATTGGGATGTAGACAGGAGGGAAGGGAAAGGTAAATGTCAGGGAAAAAAAAAGTTGGCAAGTAGTATGACATGAAAGCGAAGTTAGTTTGAAGAAAGAGACCATACGAGGCAGAGGAGAGAGGGATGACAGGGCTGCAAGCACTCCATATCCTCTTCATATTCCCTTTCAGTCAGCAGAACCGCTGAGAACTTGTCAAGTATTGATTATTGGGACTTGACGCCTCAGAACTCCCCTCCCTCTCTCTTTCAGGTTCCCTTTGATTCTCTCCAGCGTGCTCTGACTGCTTGGCTTGTGCCCAATCTAAATGTGCAAAACAGAGGAAGCAAAGTGTCACAGAGCACTTTTCCATTTTGTTGATGCCGCAACTCTCCCCTTGTTGGTTTGACGATATTAATTGCTGTCCCCAGTGCTATTGATGGGCAGACCCGAGCCAATCACGCTCAGCCGAGCTCTGGCCCTCGATGGATCAGGCCTCTGGCAGGGCCGGGACCCTCAGGACCTGCTCTGATCCAGTAGGGCGAGGCTTAGTTAGCATTTATTCTTGCAAAGGAGGAACAGGAGCCAAGTTATTTCAAGTGCATTAGCTTACTGCATGTACACTGTTTGTGTGAGGTCACACATGTAAAAGCTGCTGTCTTCACGTGCAGACAGATCGGATGAGTGCTATTGATCTTGATTCATTTGACTTATTTTTCTTAAATAGCGACTGTGCTACTTTAGAGGCCAGTATGGTCAGATGTCCGCCACAAATTATAACTCCAGAGGATGATTATGGAGAAAGAGAAGGGGAACGAAAGAAAAGTTTAAACCCAGACTACAGATGCATGCTGAACCAACAGCACACAGCACCTCTGGGAATGTTTTTTTATGTGAGTCTACTTAGAAACTGGAGTTGACTGCGGTCTTGTTCTCGGCTACCTCGGGAGAACATTCAGATTCAGGCCACTGCCCTCCCCTCCCCTCCGTGGAGGGAATGTGCCGAGGCAAGGCTTAATGTACTGCTTCAAAAAATGTCCAGGACTTCCGCTACCAGTCAATAATGTATGTGACCCCCCGTACACCCCGCCTCTGCCTCTCTGGCAGCGGCTGCGAGCATAGCTCAGCTCTGTATGACAGCTTTCTCTAACTTCCACGGCTTTAGTGTTACATTTATAATGGATAGGCATTTGTTAAGGTCAGTGGCTTCAGCCGTCGGGAAAGCTACCACACGGCGCAAGAACAATAAGCCAATCAAGTTGACAGCTAAATGAGGGGGATCGTTTATGAACTTTTGAAAGTGTAAACAAGCCGAGTCCTTTGTCAGGCAAATCATAATCACAGGATGTCAGATAATGAAAGGGGGTAGATGAGAGCAAATGTCAGAGAAATAGACTGGGAGGGAGGAAGGGGGCGGGTTGAAAAATGATGAAATAGGAGCAGAAATTGTGTTTAATTGAGGGGGACGAGATTGCTTCAACTTGAGCAAGGGAACTGGGGGGAACATTTGGAAAGTAGGATTTGGTTGAGGCTCAAAAAAGTTCCTTCTAAACCGGTCGGAACCAAAGAGAAGGACCTTTTTAAGAGGGACTGACATGAATCTTAACAAAACGCAAAACCTGATCCTGAATTCTTTTTCATGGGTATCATATTTTGCATCACCTCAGCCAACCTGACAGCTTCAAAGGCATCCCTGAAAGCACCAGCGAAGCAGCAGAGGCGAGATGTGAACTTGTCAACACAACACATCGCTTCCTGTGGTTAGTTTTTAGGCCAAAAACAAAAAAACGACAAATAAGAAGAGCCTGTGGGAGTTAGGAGAAAATGGAGTCTGACCCCACGCGGGACCAGTCTGGTCTGGCCTAATCAGGTTTGTGCTGAGAAACAAAGCTCTGTAGTGAAGACAGAAACCGGCAGACACACATCAGGGATCTGTAATCAGGTAGAGATGCCAGACTCCTCTTCCAGCGCTAACAAATCTAATCCAGTCGCCACAGCAAGTCTTGTTAGCCCCGTGTGTTCGGCTTTTACCCTGTCAGCTCCAGTGAAGGCTTGTGAATGCGGATGTTTGTGTATGAGTGTGTGTGTGTGTGTGTGTGTGTGTGTGCGTGCGTGTGTGTGTGTGTGTGTGTTTGGGGAGACAACAGGGCCTGCCTCTCTGACTGTGTCAGTTTAATTATTGCTGTCATCTCGTACCGAGCCCAAGCCGCGGCAGAATGATTTGAGAAAAAAGGGAAAAGTCATTTCCTCCCTCTTTTTGAACTGCATCATACACTTTGGCACGACCACCTATTGACAATACGACATGACAGGCTCATTTGAATATATGTGAGAGAGACGCACAAACTCAGGCAGACAGATTCGCCCACAGCAGCGCAACATACACAGAAAGACAAACACGCCACCTGGAGTGTTCATCCTGGTGATGTGCTGGAATTGAAATTCACAGGAGTGAGTAGTACCTACTTATCTCTTGATCTGTTTTTCCAATTGAAAAAGTCCCTGCTACTATGCAAGTTATTTTTGACAGAGAGCTTTAACTCCCGTCTCCTTGCATGGTTAGTTACACTGCATGAATGAAATGCCAGAATAGATTATCTGCAGGTGGAATCAAGTGGTTAAATATTCAGCAGAGTGCAGTGGAGATTAAATTACCACTGGCCACGTATGATGATGACGTTCTGTGTATTTTTAAAAAAAACTTTTATTTCATTAGAGGCACTCGTTTTTCCTATGAACAGAAATAAATAGACTCAATACTAATACACTGTTGTCAAAAAAAGCGATTGTCACGATAAATTCTCACAGTAAACCACTGTAATTATGCTGTTGCAGTGCATGATGGGTAATCATTTGGAACATTACAAAAAACTGTTAAATGATGCTGCTGCTGAGTTTAAGTGACATTCTGAAGCGAAAAAATGGTACATTACAAGGAAATTGGAATGTGTTAATAAAATATTACAGTTTTACACCAATGTTCACATGCTATAATGCTAATAGGCTAACAGACCAACATGCTAACATGATAAAAACAGTACATCACTGTGATAATCCTGTAAGTTTACTGTAACTTTTGTAAGTATACAGTAACTGCTGATGTTATTTCAGCATCATAATGTAATTTTACTTCAGAATACAGTATTTTCACAGTCAACCTCTGACTATGTTGTTATGGAGACAGAGTGTCTTGCTGTGATTTTCATCAATATGGTAAAACTAATTACACACTTGTGAATTTACTGCAGTCATCAGTCAGTAATTTACTACAACATTACTGTAATAATCGTTACAGCGTAGTTACACACATGGAGTTTCAGTTTCAGATTACGGACTTCATTACACACACATAGACACACTTGCATACTCTCACATTTGATGATTGGCATTTGCAAAAGCAGCTGTGAGACAGAAAAGGTCAGAGGGCTAATATCTTAACACGTGTCAGCAGAGAAAAACATTAACACTCGCGCGCACAAACACACACCATCGCCCACTCGCTGAAAAGTGCGTCTCTATCGACACAGGGCTTCACAGGCAGCGTCTGACATTTCGCTGGGAGTGTGAGGCTAAGCGTTCAGACCTTTAGAGAATGTTATTCTCTCATTCCTCTCTCATCCTCCCTTTATTCCACCATCCTTATCTTTGTTTGTTCCAAGAGCACTCTTTGTTGTGGATCTCAAGCAGATGCACCTGCCAGAGGTTTTGCCTCTCAGTGCCCTGCTGGACAAACACACACACACACACACACGTGTACACATTTCCTGTTCAATTCTCAGCAAGATCTGACCAAGTCCAGGCCAGAGAGGACACAGAGGCGTCCACTGTGTCTGTTGCTGTTCTCCATCAGACCAGGAAGTAATCAGAAAACAGCGTACACATGAATCAATAGCCAAACTGAGCCAAGCACCGAATGATATGCAATGATATGCAGTGGCCAGGTGTGTTGCTATGGTGAAGGAAATGATTGGCCAGGCTCTAGATTACAGTGTTCGCTTCCCAAAACAGCCTGCCTGCACACACACAGCAGCAGCACAACACACACAGACACACACACACACACACACACTCACACACACACATAACCTCACACAAGGCTCAGCTGAAATAAGCCGGCTGATTGCAGTAGTTTTACGGGTAAAGCCATTTGAATGGAAATGGAAGTGCATTACCAAAACTCATAGACACCAGGAGCAGCTGTGAGTGAGAGAAATGACTTGCTATGAGAACATACTATGCACATCACAGTTGGAAGTGGAAAGAAGTGCCTGTGTGTATGGGGGCGAACGATCCCAGAGAGTCAAGCTGTTAGTCAGGGCCCCCGAAAAACCTCCCATCAGGTCCTTCACCTTTCGCCTGTTGGAAATGCTGCTGTGCGCCAGCTATTATGACCTCATGCTTCTTTTTATTGAACACAATTTCTTTGGCGTCAGACGACAGGCCGGTACATCTTCAACCATCGACTCCAGCACAAAAGCTTCTCATCTCAAAGCAGTTGCACAGATCAACACCTTTAGACAGCAGTGACTCATTACTCATTACCACGTTTCCGCGTTAAACAAACCCACCAGAGTCCCACACAACGCCTCCAGAACGATTTGCCTCGCGTACCCCCAATCTTTCAGCCAGGATTGGCAGAGCCATGACACGCCTCGCACTCATAATAGCAAATGATGTGGATCGCCCCCTCAGTGCATTCTCCAGGGGCACTGCTCTCTGGTCGTAGAAACAGGACGTGATGACTTGTGGACTTGTTGACACTGTTTGTAAAGATGTGGACGTGTCTGAGTGCATATATGTGTAACTGAGTATGGGTGACAAGGGCAGGGATGTGAACGAGTGCAGTACATGAATGGGCGCAAGTGTGTGTTTCATGTATCGTGTATACTGTATGTTTCTTTGTAGAATATGCAAAGGATGTCAATTGAAATCTCTCCTAGGGACAGACATGCACAACAGATACATATTCAAGTGTGTTGAAATGATTAATCAATTAAAGGAGTAACACAAAATAGTTCGACAAGTGATTCATCAAAACCAGCTCTGTGGGTCATATATGAAATATACAAAGGTGTCACTTTGTTGTCAGTTGTTTTACGTAACTTTTCACTAGTTCTGGGCTGTTGTTAAAATAATTGATTTATTGTTAAAGGATAAGCAAACCCTGAAATGGAAAATTAAAGAGTCAGGTGAAATTTTGTAGTCCACAAAATATTTATGGAGCTTTGGACTTGGGGACTTGTTATAAAACTTAAATAAAACAACTACAAACAGTGTAAAATATCTCCATACAGCTCTTCTTGTGTAATTCAAGTCTTTGGAGGCCCCCTAGAGCAAAACAGACCCAAATTAATTTGAAAAACAAATATTTACACACTCTAGATGTGGTTGACCTTTGGGCTTAGCAGCAACATCGAAGATTGTTTCTTTAATGTGGTACAAATAATGTCTTTTCATATCAGTTTGAATCTCAGTGCTTTTAGAGACCCGGATTAGACAAGCTGAATAGGGCCATTTTATTTTATTATCACAAGTCCCTATCGACTTCAGTTGTTTAGGAGAATGTTTTGTGGACTTGAAAACTTCACCTGACTTTCCCTCGGTGTGAGGGTGAGTAGATAATGACTGAATTTGAATGTTTTTGTGAACTGCTCCTTTAAGTCAGAGCAAGAAATACTGATATATTTATTTAAAGAAATATATTGATAATTTAAAAAAATAGATTAATTATTGACTTACACAAACTCACTCAGTTAGTATTGTCTTACAGCAGATATCCAAGTGACCTTTGCTTCTCAACCACAACCATCCATGTAGCCAGTATGACATTCAGATTCTGATTCATATCTTGCTGTGATTTACCACAGCAAAGGAAAATGCAAGTCTCAAAGCAGGGAGAGATGCAACTTACATTTCTCCATGATTATCTTTTATTTGAGAATGATGACGGTTACATGTTCCCTGCTTTTACTCCCCCCCAAAAAAAGCTATTTGAGAAGATGATGGTGAGAGAGAGAGAAAGAGAGAGAGAGAGAGAGAGAGAGAGAGAGAGCATAACATTGACTCTAAGGCACACAGATACCCACTACACCCTACAGGCACACACGGCAGACGGTAGCAGCGAGAGGGTGATGATGGAATGAGTGCGTGTGTGTGTGTGTGTGTGTGTGTGTGTGCTGTGGAGTGTATGAGAGAGAAAGGGTGCATGTGTAAAACAGCGTGAACTGATGATGGAGTTTTGTTGTAGTAGTGTCCAAAGAACCTGAGGCAGTCATTACCTCTACTGCTGAACCATTTAGGGAAATAGCCTCTTTTCACAAGATGGCCAAAAGTCTGTCCACTATCACTGTGTGTGTGTGTGTGTGTGTGTGTCCTGAGAAGTTGTGGTGTTGCTCCAGTGCTGAGGGGCACTTATAAAGCCGGTTGTGAAGCTACTTTCTACAGTGGTGTTTTCTCTTATTATTTGACCCACTAATCAATTCACTTTTTGTACTGGCACTATTACATATCTCCTCTCTTCTTCTCCCCTAGAGACTGGTGGTGGCAGCAGAGGAAGCTCACCTACAGCATGAGGAGGATCCGGACCTGCAGGTAAGTGTATGCCTGTATACATTACCACAGTCAACACGTTCACTCCCTGTTTTTGTAAGCTGATTAATTAAATCATGCTGTAAATTATTTTTATGCTACAGAAGCCAGTGCTCATGAGATTAGTGAGGGAGAAGGCCGGGTGCTGACAAGGGGGCTCTGTAAACATTACAGAGGAGAAATGGGGAGAAAAGGCATTAAGAGCCTTGTTCTTTAGTCTGTTTTGCTTGACTGGGCTTAACAGTCTTTTCTCTTGTAAAAGTGCTTGTTAGCCCACATCGCTCTGTGATCATTTTTTCAGCGTATGTCTCAGCCTGCTACTGTCACACTGTCAGGTGTTCACAGTCCAGCAGGAGCAGATGCGCCAAAAAAACATAAAAAGCATACAAAAAACCCCCCACAAGTATTTTTTTTTTTTTTTTAATTTTAGTAATGAGTGACAAACAGCTCACAGCTGTTTTTATGTGCTTATGGCTGTTGAATGAATGGTGCTAACGTTTGCCAGACTCTGCAATCAATGCTTTGGTGATCAGATTCACATGTGTCTGTGGTCAGTGCCACAGTAAGGTCTCCAGCAAGTTGTTTTGTTCCTAAATGCTAAAAATGTATAATATAAACAATAAAGACACTGCAGCAGTGATTTTCATACCTTCAAATTATCGGTCTGGCCGATGTTTCAGCATTTTTACAATTATCAGAATCTGTTCTTTTTGTGTTGATTGCCAATAAAAACCTTTTGAAATGCAGTACTTTTTTACTGATGCATCGTCCTTTTCCCTGTAAGTGGTCACCAGTCTGTGGTCTCAGTGTCCGCAACACTATCCAGTGTTAAGAGAATTAATCGATCAACACAGAATAATCGGTATTTGCTTGCTAAATTTGAAGTGTAGTGAAGGTATGTGTTAAGTAGCAGAAAACAGAAATACTGAAGCAGAGTACCTCCAAGTTGTACATAAATTGTAGTTGGTTACATTCAAACACTGTTTATTCTCAATTTTGCTATCCCACCTCCGGGAGAGCTTTGACCAGATCCCGAGGGAGGCTGGGGACACTGAGTCCGAATGGACCATGTTCTCCACTTCAATGTTGACGCGGCTGTTCGGAGCTTCGGCCATAAGGTCTCTGGTGCCTGTCGTGGGGGCAATCCCCGAACCCGGTGGTGGACACCGGAAGTAAGGTATGCTGTCAAGCTGAAGAAGGAGTCCTATTGAGCATGGTTGGCTCGGGGGACTCCTGAGACAGCTGACGGGTACCGGCAGGTCAAGTGTGCGGCAGCACGGGCGGTCGCAGAAGCAAAAACTGGGGTCTGGGAAAAGTTCGGGGAGGCCATGGAGGAGGACTACCGGTCAGCCTCGAGGAAATTCTGGCAAACCATCTGACGGGGGAGGGGGAAGCAGGCCTCCACCAACACTGTTTACCGTGGAGGTGGGGAGCTGTTGACCTCGACTGGGGATATTGTCGGGCGGTGGATGGAATATTTTGAGGATCTCCTCGATCCCACTGACATGCCTTCCATAGAGGAAGCAGGGGCTGAGGACTCTGAGGTGAATTCATTCATCACCCAAGCCAAAGTCACTGAGGTAGTTGGGAAGCTCCTCAGTGGCAAAGCACGGGGGGTGGATGAGATCCGCCATGAGTACCTCAAGTCTCTGGATGTTGTGGGGCTGTCTTGGCTGACACGTCTCTGCAGCATCACGTGGCAATCGGGGACAGGGCCTCTGCACTTGCAGACCGGGGTGGTGGTCCCTCTATTCAAAAAGGGGGACCGGAGGGTGTCTTCCATCTATCGGGGGATCACACTCCTCAGCCTCCCCGGGAAAGTCTACTCCAGGGTACTGGAGAGGCGAATTCAGCCAATAGTCGAACCTCAGATTCAAGAGGAACAATGTGGTTTTTGTCCTGGCCGCAGAACACTGGACCAGCTCTATACCCTCCGCAGGGTGCTCGAGGGATCATGGGAGTTTGCCCAACCAGTCCACATGTGATTTGTGGACTTGGACAAGGCATTTGACCGTGTCCCTCATGGCATTCTGTGGAAGGTGCTCCGGGAGTACGGGGTCGGAGGCCCTCTGCTAAGGGCTGTACGGTCCCTGTAGGACCGGAGCAGGAGCCTGGTTCGCATTGCCGACAGTAAGTCAGAACTGTTCCCTGTGCACGTTGGACTCCGGCAGGGCTGCCCTTTGTCACCGGTTGTGGTCATTATTTTTATGAACAGAATTTGTAGGCACAGTCAGGGGCCGGAGGGGATCTGGTTCGGGAGCCACAGGATTCCATCTCTGCTTTTTTTTTTTTTTTTTTTCCACGTCTTACTGATCATGCTGGACAACCTTTACTCCACCCAGATCACAGGAGGTTGATATTAGCAGGATACCTATTGTCGATCTCTTCAGCCTAAGTAGAGCAAATATGCCTCTCAGTCAATGCATCATGACTGCGCCTACAGATGTATGATCGTAACAGCTGAAAGATTCACTTGTACGTGGGAAGCATACATATTTTTTCAGAGGTGAAGCAATTAATCCGCATGATTCTGTGCCAGAATTTACCCTGTGACAAACACATTTTGAGCCGGAAACATAAATTGTGAATTATTTATGGTTTTATATCGCTGTCATATTGCTCCTCAAAAATAAAAAAATAAAAAAATCCAACCCATTTCAAACTCTTTCCTGTGAGTTCCAGCCTCAGTTCTGCAGACTTGGGCAAACGCATTCAGCTAATCATATCTGCATACACACCCCCAAACCCAGCCTCTGCTCTCATGGTTCTGCCTCAAATCCATTTGAGCAGCTTTAATTTTTAGAGTACAGCTTTGTATTGTGTGTGTGTGTGTGTGTGTGTGTGTGTGTGTGTGTGTGTGTGTGTGTGTGTGTGTGTGTGTGTGTGTGTGTGTGAGAGAGCCAGAGAGAGAGAGTGTGCTTGTGATGTTTTTCGCCTGAGTTCTCCTGCCTCATGCACATCTCAGTATGGAGTTTATAAAAGTAGGAGGAGCGACAGCAGAAACTTGAGTTTTAAAGGGGAAATATGATGCTAAGCTGACTTGGGAGTATTTGCTGCTAAACTACTTATAAAGTCTGTGGCGCGTGTGTTGTGTGTGCCTGTGTCTCTGCCTGTGGCGGTGAGTATGTGTTTACTCTGTCAGCTCTTTAAGGCCTTACAGTGAATGCCCAGAGGTTTCTCTGCTGTCATGGAACATTAAAGAGGATCAATTACTAAATTTAAGCACTGACTGCTGTCCACTCCTGAATCTTCCACTCGTAGTGCCCCTTTACTTCTTTCTCTTGATCCTCCAAATGCTGTGCAATTTCTGCTCCTTTTCCCTCTGTTTTGATTTACAACGACAATGGACAGAAATTGTATTCTAAATTAATCGTTTCACCAATTTATTAAAAGTAAAACGGTGCTAAGAAAAACGTGACGTGTTGAAATGACTTGTAATCTGACACGAGAGGTGGTTTGGTTCACCAAAGGTTTTTTTTTTTTTTTTTTTTTTTTCACAAATCTGCCTAGTGATGAGCCACTACAAACTGTTTGGAAAAAGGGCAGGTGCTTTCAAACAGTATGTGGAAGGCGATTGGACAAACCATCTGTA
The DNA here is from genome assembly GCF_904848185.1 of Acanthopagrus latus. Taxonomy (NCBI): domain Eukaryota; kingdom Metazoa; phylum Chordata; class Actinopteri; order Spariformes; family Sparidae; genus Acanthopagrus; species Acanthopagrus latus. Next base: position 13,278,423 of record NC_051045.1, read on the forward strand.
ACCGTCTGTAACCGTTAACCACAGGCTAACTGCAGCCAATCAGATCAACAGTAGGAGAGCTCTACCAGCTGTGTCGGCTGCGAAATCAAACTCTTATATAAGATGGTTGGGAGAAGATCGAAAATATGTTTCAGTGCCGTTCTTTCATCAACAAAAGGTTGTCCAGTTCTGATAAAACCGCTGGGCCAATGTTGTTTACAAGCTAGCAATCCCTTCTCTCCGTCATCACATCTAAACCATGCCAGAGGCTGCTGCCTCTATTTCAGCTGACTGGTCTGATATTTGTTTGACTGGCCACAAGCGTATAGCTCCAAGCCTGGCTAGACAGATTTGCGAGATCAAATATCTGGGATCTTGTGAATCCACAAGGTAAATATCTTGGTCCCTTGTTAGAAATAGTCGGAAGTTTCACACTGAAGTCCAGCTTGAGCTGCAGTCACTGACTTGGCAGCCTTTTCCCCAGATGCTACTAACGTCCCCACCGTCAATCAACATGAAAGTCATGTCACAAACATGTAATGTGAATATGATATGACACTTGTTGTAGTTGTATCAGGTGTTTGCAGAAAAATTAACTGCCCATTCTGACAATCGATTGCGAGATGGCGATGTGTATTTAAAGAGCATAGACTAACACCCATTCCCTTAAGTTGACATTGAAGAAAATTCCAACAAGATACTAACACACTCTCAGTAGAAAGTTTATCTTATACAACACTCACTGAAATAATATAGGTTGGTTACTGAAGAGTAAATCAGCAGGTGGAGCTCATACATGTACATTACATATGGTTACCTGTACATGTTTTATACGAGGGTGCACTAGTCATCTAAATGTATCTCCCTTCATCTGTACTTGTGTGTGAGTGTGTGCTGTTGTTGCTGTTCAGGTAAAACAAAACTACCTTCATAGATGCGTGGTTCTGTCTGCCAAGTATCTGTAAAGGCAATTTTTCCTGTTCTCGTGGTCATGTGTTTGCGCATCTGCACGTCTGTGTCACTGGGCGACGCTTGTCTTTGTATGCTTGTGTTGTCATATGCTGCTTGAGGGGCAGCAGCACTGTGTGGGCTCACAGCGGTGCTTTATGCCAGTAATTACTTGGCGGCGATGAGATGAGCCCGGCAAAGTGAGTGTCCCTTTGTTTCGGCTTAAATCACTGAGCTAGAGAGCTGATAATGGCTGATAGAGAGCCTATGATGTAATGTAGAGTTTCGCAATGTCTAGGACAGAGTGAGATGCCATTATCAGGCCAAAATTCCCCCGACTCAAGAAGACCAGTATTGCGATCTACTGCGCAGCGCGGGATGCAGGCAGGGAACCTGTGTGAAGGCAATGCAGAGAAAACATGGAACATAGCGAACATGACACAGAACAGGAAAGGGACCCCAGCCAGCCAAAATAAAAATGGAGAGATTGTCCCTAAAAGAGGGGCTGCCTCTGTCACATGGTCGAGGTTTGGATGTGAAAAGAGAACTCTCAAGTCCCCTCAACAGACTCAAACATTAGTAAATATATCTTTTTTTTGTAGAATATATATACATAGAAATACATAATACAGGTACATAATGCATACACAATGATGTCCATTATGGCTGTATTCACTCAGATATGTGTGAATCCAACCAGCAAAATGCCACCCAACAGGGTTTAATACAGTTAAAGCACCATGTTACAAGTTTACCATAGTACAAGACCGAATGGTTAAAACAAACATGTGCTTACCTTTATAACGTTTATTATCATCCTCTTTCATCCTCCACATACTCTTCATCATTCTCTCCCTCCTCAGCGTCACCCCGCTGATCCACTGTAGTGTGTTTGTTCTGCCTAAAGTCTCACTGACTGACTGACTGACAGGCAAAGTTACACTGACTGAAGTGATTACCAAGTAAGATCAATGGGAAATAAAGGACTGACAGAAACACTTGCATCATATTTTTCAGAAGGCGTATCAAATTATTGAAAGATCTTGATAGTTACAGACGACGTGTCAGTCCAAATGTGTGTGTGTGTGTGTGTGTGTTAGGGAATGCTGGCATTGTGTCCCGACACCCGTCACAAATCAATTGCTGCTCGGTCACCAGATTGATATTAAAAGACCGTTGTTGTTCATCAGCGTTAGTGTGTGTGTGTGTGTGTGTGTGTGTGTGTCTTGGTATTTATCCTTTAGTTAAGCAGGTTTTACAGTACCTCTTGGCAGAACGATGTCGCAGCAGTTAATTTGTCTTTGCTAATTGTGTTTTTGAATTGCCTGAGCGTAAAATGAAATGGTTGAACATGCTTTAGTTAGGATCGTAATCTGCCGTTGTGTTTTTATGTTGCCGTTTCACGCATGAATATTAATATGCATGTACTTTTTAGCATGAACACCTTACGTGTACACCTGTGTGTGTGTGTGTGTGTGTGTGTGTGTCTGCACGCACAGCTCTGATGGTGGCATTTCTAATGGTGCTTTTTACTGCAGAACATGGTGAATAGATGGTAATTATCACCAGCTGTGCTAAAAATATCACGTCTACGCTGTAGGGTGAAACCTCCTCCATCACTATTCGGGGTTTATTATAAAATGTTTGTGTGTTTTTTTGCTATTGGATACATATTTGGCTGGCGGGGGTTTGATAGGAATTTCCTTATCTATCCTTTCCAGAGCTCCTCTGCTTCCATGTGAAATTGGCACGGTAATCTGCAGCGATTTTCCTCCCTTGCTCTTTTACCCGCAATGCTCGTGTACTGTAAATAGGAAAGCGGAGAGCAGTCTCCCATGCCCTCTGCAGCCAATGAAATCCTTCCTTGGAGGTTGGAGACAAACAGCCAATTGCCAAGCCCGATGCTGACTGAAAATGTAGCCCCAGTCTGGGGGGAGTGGCGGGAGAGAAACGCTTAATCTCTCCTTTCTCTTGCTCTCCCTCTTTTGTTGTCAAACTCCCCTGTCTGGAGTGCAAGAGAGGTGGCCACATGCGTGTTGATTTGCCTATTTGCTCTTCTTATTACTGGCCAAAAAATATTTGACCCGAGTGTATCCAGAGCATCTTCTGCTTCACGGCCAGTAGTGCAAAGGTGTGATTTATGTTTTCAAGCCATTTATTTGAGAGTTGGCCTTGTGTGTCCGACGTGTACTGCACAAACACACCACACACACACACACACACACACACACACACACACACACACACACACACACACACACACACACACACTTCCTCTGCATCAAAAAACACATTCTCTTTCACCTGCTTGCCAAATCCCGACTCAAAGCATTTACAAGGCACCTTCGTCCACAATCTCAGTGAGACTGGTTCAGAAAGGTCCCCCGACAGAGCGACACAGCGCTACCTTGAATCGCCCACGTCTGGAACGCTTACGTGAAAAAAAAATGAATCAGTTCAGTGGAACCCGCTGCATCACACAGCTAATTGTTGCCCCTGCTTTTATATATTCGTATCTCCACAATTCAATTTTTGGGCCTGGGGAGAGCCGGGAGAGATAAGCTCTGACTCCAATTATTATTTTCCTTTGGACAGAGAACATTAGCCACTTCCAACGATGATGGATAGAACTTGTTTTCGTTCTGCTTTATGTATATTTCACCAAAGTCCCAGTTTTGTTATTTACCTAAAATCTTTAAGCCTTACTTTTAACATCAAACGTCATACTTAGCTTTGATTACAGTTTATAACACTCATAACTGTTTGTCTCTTTCTCCACCACAAACACCACTCTGCAGCAGAATAGTTTCTAGCCTCATATGCCTCCCAGAGTGGGCGAGCCCAACATATAAGATGCGTGTAGAAGGATTTCAAGCACGGCGCATGAACCCCTACTTGCCCTTTCCTATAAGTTGCTTTCTTAATCTGCTGTCTTGTTTGCTCTCTGATTACCTGTATCCATTGCCCCCGGGTTGTTTTCCAAGTCACATTTCCACACTCTGTGAGTGGTGTCTCCCCCTTCCCTGACTGTGGAGAAAGAGAGAAGGGGGGCGGGTGGATTGAAAAGGGGAGAGTTGAAGTGGAGATGAGAGTTTAAAGTGAACACCAGAGGGTGGAGCGTCACGGTCGAACCCCCGCTTCACATGTGGTCTCCACTCTGTCTTGCTCTCTCGCCTCTCCCCTTGAGGATGTTGACTCACTGTTGTGCTCTTTGCGGCACGAGTATTTATCAGAATCAACAAGAGTGGTGTGCGTGGGTCGCACATACACTGTACGCGCTTGACCGGCTGCGTGCAGGCTATTAGGCTGCATAGGTGCTCTGCTATAAAATGGCACACACATGCCTACGTGCTTTTAATGCGGTGGAAGCAGGTGGGTCGTTTTGTCATAGACATTTTTGCCAAGCTAAAATGAGAAACAAAAATTTCCCTGCAGAGCCGCTCCTCCGAAAAAACCGTGACCGCTCACAGGACGAGCTCACCAACACCCCCCGTAGTTCTCGCTGGCCAGCTGGGAGATGATGCGGCTAGTTCGCTACTTTTTCCGGAAGCTTTCTTAGCTTTTTCATCACTAATCATATCCAACCATATACCTCAAGTCTCCCTCACGTATAAGAAAACACCCAAAAACTATGGCAATGAACACAAACAACAAAATAGTATGTTAGCACTTGGAAATTATAGCTGCAATTTCTTTGCCGTTCTTGTGCCACTAGCTAGCTTATAGCTTTAGCAATATATCCACCTATCCCTGTGGAAGACTCCAGTCATGTGCAGCGAGTGCACCGGGAGATTGCATGCTGGCAGGCAGGTACATAAACAGATAAGTAGGCCTGTCTGGTCTTTTCCGGGGCTGAATGAAAATGGTCTCATTAAAAGTCTGCAGCAGCCACAGACCTTGAATTCTTTTCCTTTCATTTGTCAGTGCGTTTGTTTTATTGATTGCTGTCGGGATGTTAAGGGGTTTTCTACAAATGTTACAAAAGATGCTCGTAGAATAACTTACAAACCCTAGCTTTGCATTGCTAAAAAGAGAGGCACTCAACTCAGCGATTGCAGGGAAAGACCTGTAAGTGTTGCCTCACTGTAGCGCCTGTATCTTCCTACACAAGTCTCACTCAGCAGTGACAAAAATATTCTGACAAGTCTGTCGAAACCCGTTCCATGCATGCAGAAAGTATACAGATATAGCACAATTTCTCCTCTCCTCTTTCTTTTCTAATTGTTTTACACGCAATTACACTTGAGAGAATATTAGAGGAAACATAGTGGGAAGCAAATTAAGGGTTTGAAAACCTATGAGATTATGCTGTAACTGTTTTATTTCAGTCAGGGAATTTCCTCACCTAGTTAGTGCAAGAAGGATGCTAGCTTTGCATATTTATCTCTGTGAGTTCTCCCAGTCCTTCATAGTGATTTGGGCATTATATTGTTGCAGAGTTAGAGCGAGCAAACGTTCAGTTTAGTGCACAGAGCATCACAGAAAAGGACGAGGGTCTTCAACTTGGTTTATTGTAATTGCAAATTCAAATTCTTTGATATGTAAATTGCAAATATTTAGCATTTTTCCCCACTTGAAAAATTAAATGGTTAGTCAATTAAAAAAAAACATCAATTCATTTATGTAAATTGATTTAATCAAGTAATAGTTTCAGCTCTAAAATCAGAACGTGTTTATTTTATGCAGTTAAACTCACGTATAGACACAGTTGAGGCAACCTCACCTGATGAAATACCAAACCACTTTGTTTTTAGGTTTGACCTTTTAGACCTGATGATGCAATATGAATGTATTCTCCTGAATACATTAGTAAATTAATATGTATTTCTTTTTCTGAACCCTCGCTGAGCACAGTCTTAAAAGACAAAAAAGATACAAAGATAATTTCATTTCACCATTATTCACCCACAGAAACGCAGGAAACAAATATGACAACATGAGATATGTCATAATATATTATATAGTATCATTTATGCTGAACGTTTCCCTGAGCACATTGTAAAAAAAATAAATACAATTATCAGTTTTGACATTTTTGTTGTCAAACCCGAGATCTATCCCGTCTTTTGGGCTTACTGTATGTTTTGAAACAGGAGATGCTCTGCTGTTTACCTCCAGTCACCCCTCCTCATCCTCTCCCTCTCTGTCTGCAGCACACTGAGTGAGTGGGTGCTGGTAGAACGTGTGCGATCTCTCAGCGTAATGCACTGCAGCGTTAAAGATCAGGTTGTTAACACCATGATCAGGGACTGCATTAGTGGCACCGGGCGCTCCTTCACTGTAAAGCTAAAATGGCATAATTGACTTACTCAACACATACACCCACACTTGGACACACACACGCACGCACACGCACACATTTCCACAGTTACTATACACACACAGCCTCAGCTGGTGCTCTAGAGCACGCACAAACCGGCACACACACACACACACACACACTCCGTGGTTTGCCCCTGCCTCTATTCACACTCCCACGTCCACTCCCACACTGCTGAAACTCCAAAGCGGATGGGTGCCATTTTAATCAAAATTAGAGCCCACATGCTGTGAATTTAAACAAAGTCTATTAGCAAACTCATTAGCTGTTGTTTGTCTTACTTTTACTTACTTTACTTTATACTCTCTATACTTTTAACTGCCAATGCCTCTGCTGGCGTTTTCTCCCATCTCTGCCTTTTCGTTTCAAAGTATTTCAAGACACTTACTTTTGGGGTATAGAGCCAGAACATCTGTGCAACTTCCATTGTTTCTCTGAATCAAGTCATTAGTAACCGTTGTGCTCTTTCCTGGATCCTGAAAATGTCACTGCCATTACAAAATCAACTTCTTTGCATGAGTGTCTGTGTACGCATGTTTTGTAAAATGTGCTAGTCCACTGTCTGCATTTGTACAAAAAAACTGCTGTGGCTGCTGGAAATTGCTTTTATGGAGCTAAACTAGGAACTAAAATGTATCCTATTTCCATATTCCACCTATCATACTCAGACAGAGGAAAGCTGGAGCTCAGCCAGAGACAAACGGATAGAAAGTGAGTCCAGACAGATGCAACCTGGCAATTGCAACAGTGGTCTCGCAGACAGAGCTGATAGTGGCCAAACCTTTTCCAATGAGAGCTGCATGCCCACGAGAGAACATTTGAGTCAGATACTGGGAAGAGACAGGGGGTGGCGAGGAGCTTGACGAGGATTGTATGCAGCCTGTGAACAATGGGAAGAAGGAAGCAGGTTGAGCCAGAAAAAAGGACAAGGGATATATCAGGATGGTGGGGAGAGACGGAGGAGGTGAGCGTGAGAGTGATACAACAGGTACTAACGAGACGGTGGCAGAAGGGGAGGCGCGATGGGGCCTGGTCTGCTGAGGGTGCTAGTCAGCTCTGCGTCTGTGCACCGGCGCGTGAGTGCGTGTTACTAAATGTGGTGTTAACAAAGCTCACAATTTTTAAGAACCCTAAATTTGGTTTCTGCCATATATTCCACTTGGAGGTCGAATCTTGTTTTTTTCTTTTTTTTTTTTTGATGGAAAGACATTGTCATTTGCTTTACGAGTCCCTCTGCGCTGTCAGTTATTGTGTTTTCATAAAAGCAACTCTGACACATCTGACTTGTGAAAACCTTTCTACAGCTCCCTGTTGATCCGTTTTGCTCATTACGCCATTTGCGGGGAGATAATTGTGCTTGTTCAAAGTGACGAACGGTTTGAAAAGGCTTTTTGGCTCAAAAAGAAGCAACGAAGTGAATTAACAGAATATTAAAGATAATTGGGCAATCAGAAAAATAAAAGCAGGAGTCCTCTAATGCGCTGATTCTTCAGTTGGTGTCATTCGTGCATTCTTTTCGTTTGTTAATATGGATTTTTTGGAACAACATAGTGAGAGTGACCTGGCGAGGTCGGGAAGGTGATAATTAGGTGTGATTACGGATGTCTCTGGACACCAGGGCCTGTTTTGGCAGGAGGTAAAGATACAGTTGCCAGGGGAAGAGAAGTGAGGTGCAGAGCAAGCAAGAGATGGATGAACAGGACACGTAAGCAATTCTCCGCATTGAAAAACGGTGCCAGAGTTTCTCGCCGCCTGAAGGTCGTCAATCCTGCAACCTCACCAAATTTTCATGCCTTGGGACACTCTCTCATGTGAGCGGCGACAGTTTTTTGAATTCACTTCAAATGCCAACAAGGCCCTGTAATCCTTCGAGGTGCCTGTTCAATTTGAGAAAGAATATCACAGAAATTGCATGAGCTATTATGCCCAGTGAAACAAAGCTGTGGGCACAACTCATATTATCCCCGTTAAAGATGACATGGCAAACTTGTTAGCAAACAGTTGCCTCTTTATAAATTCAGCTGACACAGAGCAAAATTAGCATTCATTCGGAGCCAGCAGGTTTCTGGACACCTGGTGGAAACAGGTGAGGTTAAAAAGCTCCGGCAACACTTGTAATATTTAGAACAACTTTATTATCATGCAGACGTGTTTCGGCTTGTGGCTTCATCAAATTCTAAACATCATTTAAATGAGTTAGGTATGGCAATGGAAAAACATCACGCAAAAAGTAATGAATACATATAAATGCGCTGTGTAAGACAAACAGTCATCCAATCACATACATGCACACACACACACACGTTTCAGCTCATGGAGCACCTACAAAGGTGCGTTGGTTATTTGGTCATGTAGTTTCAGGAGTATCCAATAAAGGAGAAGCGATGCTTAGAGAGCGCTGAGAACGAACCGTGAGATTTGAGGGAGGAAAACCAAAACGATGAGCTGAAGATGCGATAGGGCTCCGTAGTGTAAGCGAGAGAATCAGATGATAGTTTATCTGTTGGTTCTTCACTATGAATATACCATTTTCTCAAACAAGTAGTCAAGTGATACATTGTTGATATAAAAAGATATTGATTAGAGCTACTTCAGAGTAGCCAAAATGTCTCCTTTGCTGCTGTCACAGCTATTTGTCCCATTTTCTTTCCTTTTTCAGATGGAGCCATATCCTGTCCTTTCATATCCTCTTACAGTCTATCGTTTCCTATTCCTCTTCCTATCATATAATCAGTTCCTGTCCTGTCTTGTCATATCTTATCCTTTTTTCCTCTCCTCTTCCTTACGTTATGTGGTGTCCTTAATAGAAGGTACGCTGAGAGGGCTGAAGCTTTTTTAACTGATGTTTCGCTTTCATGTTGATGTTTTTTTTGTTCTATTTTGTTGCTTTTCTGTTTGTTAATGTCCCACCTGTGTGATATTTCTATCTAAATGCTATTATTTCGGGGCACTTTAATGTTTGTTATGAAAAGTGCCACATAATTGAATATTACACAAGTACTAACCAAAAGTTTCACTCTCGGGGCTGAGCCGTCTGCTTCAAAGCAGTCATTTCGGAGACATTTAGACATTTTTCTTTTCTTTTCTTCCTCGGTTGTTATTTTTTTCTGTCTATCCTTAAACGCAAAAGGCTGAAGTAGTTCCCCAAAGAAAAAGCACAACTCAAATAAGAACGTCCTTGTCAAAGTCAACTAATTTGGATTCTGTTCACCATGTTGAGCTGATAAAAAGAAGAGGTACCACACTGGTCTGGTATCCCAAACAGCGTAAAGGTCAATGTAGATCAGATTTTCACAATTGGTGGGTCAAGAAGACCCGAAAGTGAGCTGCATGCTAATGTTCTGTACTGACAGAATGAAATGCTGACCATGCCGGTCTTGCACTGACTGGCGCTGTATGAACGTTTGCTGTGTGTGTGTCTGTTGAATCTCACTGTGGCTCTGTGACCTTTGGCCTCCCAAGACTGTTTTGTTCTGCATCACTCATTACACAAAAAAGCAAAGAGGGTCTTTCTTTTGAAAACACGCCTGTTGAGAGAGAGAGAAGAAACATCAGCGGAAAAATGCAACAGTGTGCTCCCTCACCTTGAAATGGCAGCGTTCCCCTTGATAAAAGGCTAATAAGCCTAATCATGCCTGATTAATTACACCGATAGGCACTGCGTTTGCCAGCCTAATTGATGGCTTTATCTGTGTTTTGCACCGGGCTGAGGGGATGATGGGGTTCCTCAGGAGGAGCTGGGAAGATTTAGCCCCAGTGAAGGTTAGCGGTTGCTCCAATAGAGAGGGAAGGATCAGCGAGGCATTTAAAGAAACATCCACCAAAGTGAGTGGCAGGAGAATAAAATATTTTTGGTGTCGGGATTCGGTGATGAATCGAAAAGGGTGTGCTGACTTTTGAATGTGTACTCTATGCTGATTTCTCTGCGCGGATTCACCCTTTACTGCAGTCTCTCAAAAATCAAAGTCCAGAGAGTGTCTGTCCCCGTCTGAATGATAACACATGTACCGAGGCTTTGTATTGGACTCTCGAGAATAGCAATTCATTCTCCTCAGAGGCCTCTCTTCAAATCCTATTCTCTTGGTCATTACAACAGAAATCAATGTGGCCTTAAGCCATGCAATCACCACCGGTCACCTGTGTAAGGGATTGAACCACCGCTGCTGCTGCTGCTGCCGCTGCTGTCGCTGACAGTGAGAGAAGTAGAATCCCTTTTCACTGAAGTAGGAAATAAAAGCTGTTCTCGATCAACCATTGTTCGACACAACATGTTAAACATAACTGAGTTTGTGTCTAAGATGACAATAATGTATTCATCCTCAGTTCAAAGCAAACACCAGTTTAACCCGGTTCAGATTTCAGATGCCGTCAAAGTAAAATTTCTTTTAAAATGAGATAAAAGTACCTCCAAATACGCTGAAAGCACACAGGCTTCACACGTAGCAGTTTTATAGGCCAGTTACTGCACTGCACCTGTGCCTCTACAATGATGCAAGTGCCACGGTATTCTTTTCGAGTCTACGCTGTGAAGGATGAATACAAAGATGGACGACACATTAAAAAGTCATCACAAGTCCACTTTTTTCAACTCGAATTTACAAAATGTAATGTTTAGTTTTATTGCATGTGTAACTGTAGCTCAATGAAATGTAAACGTACAAGATTATAGACACCTTTTTTATTCTAAAATGTCAAATTCTTCCTTCATCTCCTTGTTGTCATTGATTCTGCGTCAGCTGTAGCCTTTTGCAGGCTGCGGCCCTGTGTGGTATCTCAGACTTCAGAGCCTTTGGGATGCAGGCAGCCATGTGCTCTATATTTATCTAGCTCTATGATTTATTAATAGTCTACCCAGTATGCGCAGTACTAAAAATACAGTGGAGTCAGAGCACCACACGCAGCATCTTGCTAGGAAGGGAGTGTTGGAGCTGGAAGAAGATTTGTCAACTCAGCAGCTTTCCACTGTAACAACATGCACGTCTGGGATGATCCAGGGCCTCAGGTTACCTTAGTACGCAAACTCCTCTCTGACTCAGCACTTAGGTGACCCAGTCATTCTTTGCAGTGGTAACACGATTCAGTCAGTCGAACATATTGACACCGAGGTGTGTGATTCAGAGTAAAAAACATTCAGCATGCGCCTGTGTTTAGATTCATTTTCTTGCATGTGTAATGTCATCGCTGCCTCTCTCCCTCTGTTTTCCAGTATGAATACTTCAATGCAGTGTTGATCAATGAGGTGGACGAGCTGGGGAACAGCGTGGAGCTGGGAGGAGAATTCGTCCTGCAACCGAACGACCATTTTAACAACCTCTCAGTCAACCTCAGTCTCAGCGTGGTCCAGGTGCCCACCAACATGTACAACAAAGGTAATGTTCACCACCTCTGACACCATCACCATGAAGATGTGCACGTAGGTGCCACTCAGGAGCTGATGTGTCAGTGAATTGTTCAATAATTCAAATAATTGAAACCCCCAATCTAAACCGATCAGTCAAACAGTCAGTGTGTTGCACATGGATGTGCGTCTGTGTCAGGAGGAGGATTTGAGTTAATTAACTGTAACTCTTTGGATCATCCATACCACACACTGACTTAATTAGCAGTTAAATAATCAGACATTGTGCTAATTTACCATCCACTCAAGTCCAACCAATGAAGTCATGGCCCTGTACAATGCTCAGTGGACAGAGTGAATGTCATGTCGGCTTAGCCCGGCTACCAGAGGCAAAGAAATTATATGGAGAGGGAGAGAGGAGAAGTGGGAGAGGGAGTAAATGAGAGAGAAAGTAGGTTAAGTCAGACTGATGGAAGGTCTGAGCAACAGATTAATTACCGCAAGGTGGAAAAAAGAGAAAAAGCAAGTGAGAGTGGCAGGAGGAGAGGGAATGAAATGGAAAGAAATTGAATGAAATGGCGAGGAGAGTGAGGCTGGCAGAGCGATACGGGGAGAGGAAGAGTAATTTTGATTTGATTCACGGGCAAATGTGTAGATTCACACACACTCACGTGCACGCACATACACACACACCTTCAAGAGTTTTAGATCTGCAGGCTTTGTTCACAAGCAGTGATAACGTGGATGTATTGTAGACTGCAGGGAGCTCGTTGGTGGGCAAAGTTCTGCAAAAGGATTCTGAGAGGCTCGGGTCCATGTGAGCAATTCTGTCAAACCTTTTGGAAGCTTTTTTTTTTTAAATTACTGTACTGTAATGTTGCTTTAGTGTGGGTGTCTGTTGTCAATACTGGATTACCAGTATTGTGAGCAGGGCATTCCTCTGGTTCGCTCGAGCGCTGACGCGTTTTGAATGTTTTCTTTTCTTGCTTTCAACCAGGAAGTCAGCAGGTGTTCACACAGAAAAAAAGCACGATATGCTACTGGCGCAGGTGTCTATGAATAATGATCCAGAAAGTGTTCACAAACCAGGGAATCGCTTGAATTTTTGTCAGGACATGGCTGAGTCTGTTAAGCGTTTCCCAAAGGGATCCCAACAATACCCGACAGGGTTTGGTTGGGTATCCAGGCTCTAAGTGACACTCCCAACATCATGTCGTCATATAAGTCGTAAGGGTCACATGAGCATCTACGGACTCCCCCACCAGTCCATTATCACCCAAGAACCTTTCAAATGGGAGTCTGTCCATCCAGTTGCCTTCATTCTGCACTTAGAAGGAAGAGGCTGTGTTCTTTTTCACAGCTCTATTCCATTTCTCGATATGGGTCTGCCTTTCTCACATATATTACCAAATCGCTGTCCTCTGAACATGTTTATGCTGCTGAGGAGCCAGCGGTAGCCTGTGCACTTCATAAATGGTTTGGTGGCAGCGGTGATGAATTAGAGGTTAAGCCCATGATAGCAGAGAGCTGCATGCCCCCGGAGATTAATCGCAGGAGGAACCACACTACGTCAAGCATCCATCTTCTAAACGCACATCTCAAACCACAACACGGCCCGCGCCATCATACTTCACGAGGCTACATGACAGGAACACGCATCGTGGACGCAGTGGAGCCAAGCACACATTTATAGTCGGTCGATACATTCTAATGTCCATACATTTACCTTCATACAGTCACTGAGATGTTCACATTCATGCGAGCACATACACACACACACACACACACACACACACACACACACACATCATTTCTCACTTCTCTCTGTTTCTGCTCATGCTTCCTCACTCCTCCTTGGTTAAAACCATCCTCCCTAATCAGCCCCTAATAAAGTGAAGTTGATTTCGGCTCAGATTGCTCCAGCTGGTGCAGTGGTAAACCTACACAGTCTTTTTACATTCTTCCTTTTTTTAATCTTAGTCCATGCTTATGTGTGAATACAATTATGGGGCACCTTTGATCAGACTGAATTAAAGAGTGCATTAGTTGAGATGAATTTAAATGACAGCTTAGGGGGAAAGTAGAGCCCGCGCTCTCTGCCTCATCATGACGAGTTCAGATCGTAATAGACACTCAAACTGTGCACCAGAAGTGACTGTATTGTTGTGTAAATGGAGCCTGGATCATATCCAGCCTCCTCTCCACTCCACTCTATAGAGGTGGATGGGTGTTTACTATCAAGAGAGGGCTTTAGTGTGCTAGCTTCCAGAAGACTAATTCAATCATGGCTTATTGGCATGACTGTTGACAGCAGAACAATGTTGCCAGCATAGGAGATGATGGAAAATCTGTTATCTGCTTTTCTTTCTCTGTGTCCATTAGGTGCTTGTCTGTCCGACTGTCTCCCAGTAATTTTCTGCCTGCCTCTCTGTCTGCTTTTCTTTTTTTTTCTATCTCTCTCCAAAGGCTTTTGTGTATGTGTCCTACTGTACCATTGTGTCTGTCTGTCTGTCTGTTCATCCTTTTCCACTTCCATCTTCCCCAACCCCGCTTCTGAACCAAACAAGATTGTTGCGGTAAGCAGCTATAACAAGCTTGGCTGTGTGGTTGCCAACGAGTTACATACATGACATTCTCAGTCTGTAAATTGAAAATAAGCTTCAGCGATTGGATATGCCCCACTGAATATCACAATCAGTTTGGATAGACTTGGATAGAAAAACGGCTGTAACACATATTGTGTAGATGCACATGAGCGTACATGAAGAGACACACAACATGTGTTACACATGCACATTAATACGGCCGTAGGAATGCAGATATCAGCTAGCAAACTGACTTCATTGCTTGCCATTTTAGGCTGATTTTTTTTTTTTTACCCCCCTCAATAATTGCAATAGAACTAACATAACATTCTGGATAATCTTAATGAAATACAAGGCAAACTGCATTATCTCTGAGCAAAATTGGTTCCTTCAGGTTTCCTGTTCATTTAGAGCTGCTGTAAGCATTCATTTTTCATTAAAATAAGTGTTAAATAGCTCTATATTCCAACAGTAATCACTGTTATTGAGTGTTTGGTGGGTAACCGATGTCTCTCCTCCCCCTGCTCATGCAGTAAAAGAGAAAATACATGTTCTGGTATCCCTGCTCACTTTATTCAATCAGGACAGAGAGCTCCATAAAAAGGCGGGGCTGTCTGCAGGATCCTCCTTTTTACTGGCAGTGGAATGAAAAGTGACAGCTAGTAATTCCTGCACAGCTTATACTACACTACATGCCAAGGGAAGACAAGAGGGATGGGATTTCTAACTGCAAAACAGACAGGAAGTTAGCTTAAACAGCAACAGCGCTTACAGCTGTATATAGCTCGTAGAAAATTCTATTGCACAAAACATAAAAAAAATCCCCCAAAACAATTTAAATGTGTTTTAAGGTGGCTTAATGTTTACCATAAAAAACGGCATCAATTCTACATGAGTGAAACGCCTTAGATGGGAGCTACTTAGCCGGCTAGCTTCATCGTCATGATTTCAGGATTTAGCTGCTGCTGTGTACTTGTACATGTTTTAGTTCGGCCGTCTGATAGAGTTTTGCTATAGTTTGTTGTAGGAAGTGCACAGCTAGACTTTTACATTGTACATTTCTATGGCATAACATTTTTTATATAGTAAAACAGCTGACACAATGTGATATTCAAGTCTTAACTCGGCTTTGACAAAATATGTACAATAGCTCTTCCTTTTTGCCTTAGTAGGGCAGAATAATCTACACTGTCTTCCTTTCATATTATCTTTTATCTCTCTAATTATTTCTCTCTGCTCGCATCTTTTAACTCTATTTCACACTTTCCCTGTATCTCTGTGAAATTAATAAGGTCCTGATTGTGATCTGCGGAGGTGCAGTGTATGATATGATATGAGTGGTTCAGCAGGCAATGGAGAAAGCCTGTTCCAACCTCCTGGACTAAAATACATTGTTAACAGTGTTTTACACAAAAAATGTTTTTCTTTCCTCTCCGTGCCTTATCTGTAACTATCCTTCTCCCCTCCCCGCCTATCTTTAGACTCTGCTATTGTCAACGGAGTGTACTGGTCCGAGGCCTTGAATAAAGTGTTTGTGGATAACTTTGAGAGGGACCCATCACTCATATGGCAATACTTCGGCAGTGCCAAAGGCTTTTTCAGGCAGTATCCAGGTAAGTGTGTGTTTGTTTGAGAGGGCCGATGGCGTTAGCTTTGTGTGTATGTGTGTGTGTGTGTGTGTGTGTGTGTGTGTGTGTGTGTGTGTGTGTGTGTGTGTGTGTGTGTGTGTGTGTGTGTGTGTGTGTGTGTGTGTGTGTGTGTGTTTGTAATTAAGTTGCTGTCTCCCCAAAGCAAAGGGTGGGGTATGTGGGAATCTTCAGTGACTGACAGCTAGAGAGACTGGAGGCTAACAGGGTGAGAGCGCTGAGGAGGTTGAGGGGAGAGTAGATAGACGAAGAGAGAGGGGCAGAGAGAAGAAAGACAGGTGAGAGTGTCTAGAGATTAGAAAATGGGTGAAGAGGGAGGGGTAATATTAATATTTCCTAGATTGAATAAGAAGCAGCATAATTATATATATAGAATGGAGTTCGTGAATATATATTCTTCATGGAAAGTCAATGTAAAGGCTTCTTCTCTTTCTTGTTTTTATCTTTTGACCTCTTTGACCTGCATGAAAGCTATTTTAATGACGCTTTTTTAATATCATACATTTCAGTATATATCTGACTATCAAAGGCCTTCTCCACTGTCTTAGTTTTCTGACCTGAAGGTCATAACTCCATAAAGAGAAATTCCACTCAGCTCTATTCCTTAAAGCTCACTGAAAACACTGGTCATCGGGTCCAATTCCCTCTATTTTTGGTGGACTACTTCGTGTAATTTGGACATGGAGAGAGTTTTTAGGAAGGTATGTTGCTGTTGAATTTTTTAGTGTAATTTTCCAGCGCTCTGAGCACTACATTCACCTCCATTGTACTGAGGTGGCAGCAGAAATCTCAAATCTCTATCTGGAAGCAACTTGAAGTACGTGACAAAATATATGTTTTTGTTGGTCTTTTGAACCACAATCTCTAAAAATTGCATTCTGTAGGGGCAGAGGAAGTTTTGAAAAGAATAGAAAAGATTCAAGAGCAGATGTCATGCCCCCTTTTTATGTTTCAGCCAAGGTAGTACTTTGCTGTCACTTCATATAGTTTATGCAGATTCTGCACTATTGTAGTACGGCGTTTATCTTTAAATTGTGATGCTTACTCTGTCTCTTCAAGGGATCAAGTGGAAGCCAGATGAGCACGGGGTCATTGCTTTTGACTGTCGCAACCGGAAGTGGTACATCCAGGCTGCAACCTCTCCGAAGGATGTGGTCATCCTGGTGGATGTCAGTGGCAGCATGAAAGGCCTCAGGCTGACCATCGCCAGGCAGACCGTGTCCTCCATATTGGATACTCTTGGAGACGACGATTTTTTTAACATCATTGCTGTAAGTGGGGGGGGGTGTCTACATAAACTGCTTCAACACACACACACACTCTCACACACACACACACACACACTCACAAACACACAAGCCCACATCCTCTTCTCCTCAGATTAGAGGAAGTGCTGGAACGAATCAGGGTTCGCTCCTGTCACGCTCACAACCAATTAACAGTCAGCTGAATGAAGATTTGAATTGCAAAAGAGACAGTTGTGATTGGATCCCGCCTCAGGCAACCAAACCATTGTTATCGCATCTCATGCTGATGATGTGTTTGTGTGAGTGTGTGTGTGTGTGTGTGTGTGTGTGTGTGTGTGTGTGTGTGTGTGTGTGTGTGTGTGTGTGTGTGTGTGTGTGTGTGTTTGTATGTGTGTGTGCGTGTACGTTTGTGACAGTACACTTGCACGTGTGTGTCTGATGGTATTTCACATCAAAACGTAGAGAGTCACTTTGCCAGCCTCCCTTCTCTTTTTCTGTAGAACAAAGTCTTCATTATCATGTGATATCCTAATCATGTTATTTTGAAAATTATTCCTTTGAAAAATAAAGAAAAAGGGGATTTGGACAATCAGGCAGAAACATATTGTTTTCCCCAAACAGTCTTTAAAGGGATGTGTCATTTTGACTCATCAGTTTCTTCTTTCTTCTTTGTGAAAAGTTATAAACACATGGAGGAATTTCTCCCGCAGAAGACAGGCAGTCGCAAAAAAGTTGTTTTGGATTTTGTCTTAAGTAAATGCAGTGAGAGAAGAATTCTATCTTGTATGGTGAAAGTTTGTGCACATGCATCTATGCGTGTGTGTGTCATTGTGTGTATGTGCTGTACATCCACACGTTTGGGTGAAAATTGATTGCTTTGGACGAACATACTCTCATTCTCTTTCCTGGACTTTGAAGTCTAATTCAGACTCATGCATTAAATGGTGAGAATTATCACAGAATGGCAGGCACTGGGTACATTGTGTACTGTGCAGTGTGTGCAGCGTTTGAATAATATGCGTGTGTGGGCTTTTCATCAAGATGAGTGAAATTTTCACATTTTGTGTTTTTTAAACATTAGATTAAACATTTATACAGAGCACATGTTAAGTGACTCAAAATGACGATGTTAATTATTCCTTTTGTGTTCTTTCAGTACAATGAGGAACTGCATTATGTGGAGTCGTGCCTGAATGGAACTCTGGTCCAAGCGGATGTCACCAACAAAGATGTGAGTCTCGTTTTCTCCTGTCACAGTCAATTAGGAATCATTGAAGATTTTTAAAGATGGAGGCTCTGATTGATGGCTAGTAGAGGAAAATACAAAAAGAATGCATTCGCAACAGTAGAAAGTAACTTGACAGTGACAATAGATTGTTTATTTATGTCTCAATAGGAACCGCAGAGATCTGCACATTTATTGTGAATAGGCGCCGTAATTTTAAAAACCCAAAAGTCTAAAATCAAGCCATACAATAAAGTATAATGTTGGAAATATGGTGGAGACAGTAAGAGATGTACACTATATGAAAAACTGTCACTGACATATTGGTATTGGCTGAGATACTTTGTTGTCCATTACGTCCGGTACTTATTCACAGTGTTACACAAATCTACACTGTGTATGCATGTGTGTGAGTGATGATGTGTGCGTGACCTGTTAGGCTGGCAAAGAAACTGCATCTGTGCCAGTTAGTGCGAGTGGTGACACTCTGATAACGATGTCCAGATGGCAGGAGACAGACCGGGGGGACTGACTGGCATGACTGGAGCCCTTATAAAGGGGAAATCCACTGATTTCACACAAATGTCTGTGGACAAGTTTTTGAGGCATACTACTGAGAGGAATACTAATACAACTACTAATACTACTGCTCGCCGAGCTGATAACTTCCCCCACACCCTCATCCAGATTTGGTAACTTTGGTCACTCCAAAAAAATGAAGATGACAGTGGGTAAAACGCCAGACGCAAAGCTTGAGAACGATGGTGCAAATGGCTGTTTGCATGTCTGACTGTGTTTTTGCGTGTATGTATACTGATTGGACTGTCCTTACCAGGCGTATTTGGAATTACTATGGCATGATTCTCCTTTTTATCTCTGACTCTGTGCTCCTCTCTCTTGCCTTTAGGCTTCACTTCAGAGTGCCCACTCAAAATTACATCCCCTCTGAATTCTTAAGCCCATTTAGAAGTTCAATTTATAACTGGAATTAAATTCATTTACTTTTATTACCAGACCAAAACCTTTGAGACACAGCTGTTTACAAGCAAATGCATGAGCTAGTTTCCATGCACCACTTGCAGGTACTGTGGAATATTGTCCGTGTTCATGTTTGTACGTGTGCCTGTTGGTGTTAAAGTTAATTTTTGTTTATTTCTAAGTTAGTATACATTTATGCATATGGATTAGCATTATGTGTTTAATTCCAGACGGTAGTTTAATGTTGTGTAAGTCAGCCAGCTAAGAGAGGAAGGCAGTCTGTGCAAGAAGATAAGGCTAATGTCTTTTACTTTCAGCTGAAGGCAAGAAGTGACTGTCAAACTGGAGACTGAGACGTTTTCAAAATCTGTTTTTTCGTACCCAAACTTCAACTGGGTCATGAATACCTGTTGTCAAGCTCCCATGGGACACACAGTCATCTGGCAATATCACCACGAGTTGTTATTTCTCTAATTAGGCTCGTCAACAGGCATTTGAGAAAGTTAAATCCGCCCAGCGTGATTATTACTCACATGCACAACAGTTGCAGGCTAAAATTTAAAGCCTCAAAGGAAAAACACTCACTGATTTTTAATATTATCTCCGATTAACAGTTGTCGTTCTCTGAAATGTGGCTGAAGGTGTTTCCTCCAGTTATCTCACAGAACTGACACCAACTGAACTAACAAGTGAGCTTTAGTGTCCCACTTGGCTATTTTGTTTGAATTTTTTTTTTAGGTGAGCACAGCTCAAACAAAATGAAGGATATCCAGGCCTGTATTGAACCAAGATAATCAGTCAATGCCACTGGAACTTTGGGTGGTTATTTATACTCACATAACCACACTGGATTCACTGTTTTCACTCTGCAAAACCAACCCTTTTTTTCAGCTCTCTTGTTCATGGACTTATCAGAATTGCACCTGCCACCATGATGTGATAATTAATTTGCTGTAAAATGCAAAACCGCAGGCTTCAACAAGCTGCAATTTAAGATAATTTTTTCCCTATGGTCAGGCCTCATTATGATGACCGCTGTGATTATTCTCGAGCATAAAAAGGTTTCTGAAGCATTAAAGGATTTGAACTCCAATGTACATTTCAGAGCCTTGTGACAAAGCTCATAAGTGCACATCAGACATTGCATATGCACGTACACTTTCTGAATATGCCACTTAAGTACACTGCTGCACAAGGGATTGAACGTGACCTGCTGTGCCAAAACAAATCACTTCGATCTTAACTCACAATCACACACACACATGCACACACACATTCGCATGCAGCGTGTGAAGTTTGCTGCGCTCCAGGGTACAGCCTTTTCTTGGAACCGATTAACCTTTTTATCCACATCAAACGAAAGGTTGTGTCTTTTTGCCATATGGGGGTGTTGTTAGGGACGCTGGAGGATGTTTTGGCGCACATATTTTTTGTGCTTATGCCTGTGTGTGTGTGTGTGGGTGTGGTGTGCGTTTGCATTTGTTCCTAAGGCAAGCTCTGATATGGCCTCACGCTGCTTGGGCTCCCTGTTGTGTGTTGAGAGACTTTTCTTTTCCCATCAGTAAGGCACAGAAGACTAAGGGAGATGAGCATTGAGGGAGTTAATGGAAAGGGGCAGAAAACAAAGAGGCTGGGGAGATGATGATGTAGATGGTGAAGCAGGTTTAGGGTGTTCCCACACCATAAAAAGTGATAGACATGGCATGTAATGCCTCTGTTGCTAGTGCTTACATAGCAGTGTGTAAGAGGGATGCTCACCTACATAGGCGGAAACGGTTTTGACAGAGAGATGCAACAGGAAATGTTTAGAAATGCCAGCAACTGGATCTAAATAGCTATAAATAGATTAAACCGGATAATGGGATGTGGCCATCTCTGTGTGTGTGTGTGTGTGTGTGTGTGTGTGTGTGTCGCTGCTGCAAATAACAAGACATGCACATGAGACCTGTTGGGTTGCTGAGAGCATTAAAAATCATCATTAACTGCCATATAGATAATCTACCCTTCCTGGCGTGATCAGATCTACAGTATGAACAGATGCACATGCTTGGGTTTTCAAGCGAAACAGGTCATTTGAACTTACAGTCATTGTGTGACATTTCACTCCAAGATAATGTGGCAGTTTGCCTCAGGCTCAGCGCTGATTTGAAGAGCCCATTAGACCGTTAGAGCCAATTCTGTTCACACACAAATGATGGTAAATCAAGTTCAGCGAGATACAATGAGTAAATTAAATCATATCTTTACATTTTTATCTTTTATACTGTCACTATCTCCTGCCTTTGTCCCCCTTTTCCCCCCTGAGAATTACTAATGACCTCTTTTTCTGTCTCCCTCTGTGTTTTTGGCATCTCGTCACCTTGATTGTAATGTTTCCTTCCCACACTTTCTTTTTTCCAGCATTTCAGGGAGCACCTCGACAAACTGTTTGCTCAAGGCATCGGTATGTTAGACATAGCTCTGACTGAGGCCTTCAATCTTCTCAGTGACGTAAGTAATACACTCACGCAAGATCAAACATAGACGCGCGCACACGCACACGCAAGCACACACAGCTTCATGCACGAAATTAATTAGCGAGCTATAATTAATAGCTAAATCAACAAAATCATGCAGAAACCAAGTAAACACGGCACTTGATGAGTCAGGTTAGTGGTTCGACATTTGCTCATTATGAACGAGCGATTAATCAAACACACAGGCTCACAAACACACATACACACACTTACCTTCCCTTTGTAAGGCTCATATTTTAATAACATGTACCTAAGTGTGCACTAGAGTGACAAGTGTCTCCATTCTGCAAAATGACTCCTCTCTATAATCTTAGGCTGTAATGAACTCTCAAGATAGCTTACAGCTTGTGTGCATGTGTGTATTTATAGTAAAAGGCATTTTGATATTTCACCAGCCCTTAAAACATGGAACGGTAAGTCACGTAAGTCACATTCTCTTTTTGGAAGAAACTAGATGAACTGTTTCTCAGTGTTTATTTGAGTTTGAGGGAAGCTTCATTTTGTTTTTTGTTCACCTGCATTAACGTCCCTCTTTCTCTCCTCAACTCCAGTTCAACGAGACCGGGAGGGGTAGTGAGTGTAGCCAGGCCATTATGTTGGTGACAGATGGGGCAGTGGACACATATGACGCCATCTTCGCCAAGTACAACTGGCCAGATAGAAAGGTAGTGTATTAAACACACGGACACGCAGATCACCAGATGTGTCCTGTCCATTCAAGCAGGTGGGGCAAATGAAACACCTCATTTTTGACATCTTTATTCTCACAGCCCCTGTTTTCCTGTGGTTTTGTTTCATTCCAAAAGTTGCCTGATGAATAGTGGTTTGCTAACAGCAGGTGCTCACACATACAACACTCTGTTGTGCATCAGTGCTGGAGAAAATTACAGGTGAAGGTGTACTGGCGAAGTGGTCAGAAGAGCAATATCCCTTTTTTAAACACATGAATATAAATTGAATTAGTCATAACTGTCTTTGAGAAATATAATGGATCTGCCAAGCTTGATTTACTATTACACCTCTTTTGAAAACCTGGTGCTCCAATGGAGGATAAGCAGTGGAGAGCAGTGGACTAATGCCCTCATGTGGCTATGAATGACCTTTAAGGTGGTTATTGAGAAAGGGCAGTCCAAAAATATGAAATTAGGAAGTAGATCTATTTTGTCATCTTCGTCATTTAAAATGGATACTAGGGGATACATTATAGTCAATCCATCAATTAACAGAAAATGTGAGAGGGATTTTGTCATTTTGAGTTTGAACACTGATTAAAAATAATGTACAGTGCAATAGAAAGTTTGCAGAGGAAATCTGCACCTCGTGCTTCATCTGACCAAGAGGACTGGAAGAAAAAGGATCACTTGAAAAACAAAATGTGTCAGTGTTTCCCATGTGGATACTTTGTTTTTTTTTGTTGTTGTTGTTGTCACATTTCAGAGTAACTATTAGTATTTGGCTGAGTAGTTAGAGAAAGTTTTTGACAAGCAGAAGGTATTGAGCGAGCCCAGTATGGGGTCCTTTCAGGGTGCTTTAGAACAGAGTTAAGTATGGCCCTGTCTCTGAGGACTGAGCTGTCTCTCTGCTGTCCTGCAAGGTAATTGTGGTGCTCTTCTGACATGGCATGAAATGAAATGGGAGGAGAGAGGAGATGGGGAGGAAGAAAAAGGGTTATTCTTAGGTAATTTTCTTCTGTAAAAGAAAGCCTGCAGGGTCCTCACTCTTAAAAGGTCGAGGATAGAAGTGCCGTACTAAAGGCAATAGTGGATTCATATACCGTAAACACATGCAGTATTAGGGCATGACAGCGTGACTGTAGGGCCATACAGTACCCACTTCAATCTTTTTATACACATTATTGGCCTATCATAATCTTGGATATGCTTGGGCATAAATTTCTCTCTGCATGTGACTGCCTTTATGTGATTGTAAATGCTGTACTCGTATTGTCGTGTTTTCGTGTCTGTCTGGTGGTCGCTGTTTGCATCCCACCCCCTTTCTCACTCCTGCCTCAAGGCTGAACAGCAGTGAGCGGAGAGGGGACAAGGCTGCTAGATAGTTCCATTTAGAAGAAGCCCCGCTGATAATAGAAGTCTTCGGTCTCTGTCACTCTTTCCAGTATCTCTCTCTCTCTCTCTCTCTCTCTCTCTCTCTCTCTCCACTGCTGCTGGTTTTTAATGGCTTCCTTCCAGATTCACCACTGTGTAGCATCACACTGAGAATATAGGCATGCTTTTGGAAAAGCTGAATGCAAATAACTCACTGACTATCTGCATACAGATGGCATTTATTACAAACAGCTCTGGATAAAAGATCATAAAGAAAGCTTTGCCAAAATACAGAAAACTTCAAATACATCACATACATTTTTATTTTATTTTCAACCATTACTTTCAGAGTAATACAGAACACAGATAACTGCCTTTGGTAGATATAGAACATTCCTATGTGTTTAATTTAGTAGCATGACCTCAAAAGGAATTATGTATTATTGTATGTATTATTATGTAAATTGTTAATCACAATAATTGAGTTAAAACAAGAGATTAAAGTATCACACATCATCACACCCGCTCCCAGACTCCACAGTAACTGTTCATATTGGTTCCACTCCTGTGTTTTTGTTTAGGTGCACCAGCACATAGTTTAGGTGCAAACAGTAATCAATTTTCAATCAGTCATTTGACAGATATTTGGGCACATGCATGACCAAATGAGCCTTGCTTGCATCTAAACACATAGTCTCAGCTAGTCTTGTTTGAATAGTACTTTTCTGAGCATGTTTGCTTATTGTCTTCTTCATAATTCAGTACTGTCCTCCTTCATCTTTATTTTTTTTATATATATATATAGTTGTGAGTTTGACTGCTCCAATCGTAGCTGCTCAGTTGTCATAGGATTTGTGTTCTGTTGTCATTTTCATTACAATGGATTTGTTCTTTTTGTTTCCACTGCAGTTAAAAGGCTTTATTTCCAGGTCACTCACTTCGTCTCACATTTTATTTCAGGTTGTTGTTTTGTTATGCAGAACAATACAGAGCAATTAAGCACAGTACGACAAACTGCTACAAACAACCAGAGAATAATTAATCAAAGAGCACCTGGCGCTTGGTCACATGTGCGCGACCAAATACTGTTTTAATATAATTGCTTGTACTATGCATCTACCTTTGCCTAAAGTGCAAGTTCAGAGCCAAATACAGTCAAACCCAGCAAGAGTTATTTGCTAAAACAAAATGGGGAATAATTAATCGTGGTGAATTGGGAATTTCAGCACCTTTTTAAAGTGCCAAATATTACAATAGGGAAAGAGAACAGAAAAACATATGACATTGATTAGAAAAGCAGTGGTTGTCGCCCTTGACTCAGAGAGGTCGACCACTTTCTGTCTGTAGTGGTGCCAAAAATGATTTTTGCCACCTGAACCCCAGAGTTCCTCTGGGCCTGTTTGCATCGCACTCCAGCCAGGGATGATAGTGGCTGTTCTAAACAGTGCTTGTGGCTCCACCAGGTCCAACATGGTGTGTTTCAGAAGCATCCCTGAAGTGGTCTTGTCTCTGCTCCGTAGATCATGTGCGCGTGGTCTATTTATGACTGAAGAAGGAAATCAGACAGGGACGACAGAGAGCATCTGGTTAATTTTCAAATTAAAACACCCCTTGCAGACTCAGGATCCAGTTTTACTTTAATACATCATTATTAATTGCATAGCCTACCTTCCCATGGAAGATTCCCAAAAAAACAAACAAAAAACGATTATGACGCAGGAACAGCGCTCCACTTCTGAGGCGCTCCTGGTGGTGTCACAGAGATGAGCCCAGTGGAATCAAGGCTTGAGAGTGTAGCCTGCTTGGCTCTCCACAGACACCTGAGCTTCTGACAGATTGTCTGTGTTTGGCACATGCAGCACGCTCGGGGACAAAAATCTGGGTTGTGCCATCAATGTATTATGAGACCTGGATATGGTGTTGCAAGATGGCACAGATTCATGCCAATTTAAGTTGATCAATGGGCACACTGAAAAAAAGTTCTTTAGCCATTACACATTAGTATCTTTATGCCTGTGAAAAAATGTCATAAACATAGTCTAAATAGAGGGATTTCTTTGTGATTTTTGAGCCAGAGCATTCATGTGATTTGCAGTTGTGACAGTGGCCATAATGCCAAAATCCCTGCACAGAGCAGAACTGATTGTAGTAGCTTGAGGTTCGTAGCGTCAATTGTCGGCCATGTTGCAGAGGAAAGGGGAAGCTAAACAAAAACAGATGCTGCATGTTGTCTGTCCTTATCAGCATGGGCTGACCTTGAAGGTGAAAGTATGAAAAATCATTGACTACATGTACTTCTCTCAGCTGGATATGCTGGGCTACACACAACATTTCCCATACCTGATTATGCACCTTCCTTTGTGCACTGCCCATATCTTATCTGTTGCCACCATTTGGCAGTGCATCATGAGACCCCAGTGCCCGTCCTTTGCCATCATTGTTTCTGTTGTCCCAGTAGTTAAGGGCTAACCATCATTGCCTGGCGGACTCCAAACGAGAGGCACAGTCGTGCACGTGTCAGCCAGAAAAACAGCCTAGACTGGTGATACCATGAACCTGAGGAGACAGAGTGACGGTCTCCATGTGGCCTTGTGTCCCAACCTGCCATGTGAGAGGTGCCCCCTGAGCTGTATCTATGAGAGACAGTGCAACCTGGGAATCCACCGCTATGATCAGAAACCATGTCCTCTGAAAAGACTCCAGCCCGCTAAGAGCTCGTCCTCTCGCAAAAAAACACATCCACCTCCACCCGCTTTCCTAAAACCAATCTCAAAAACACCAGATAGATGTTCAGATAAAAGAATATTAGAGTAAAAAGTTATAAAAGTAATTATCAGCTATTCCTGAATCCTGAGTTGGGCCTGTATTTATTTGAAAGTGGTGGTTCACCTGCTTTGAGTAATAGCAGACTCTGAGATAAGGAATTTCATTAAAAGAGAGAAGATAGATTAATAAGATGTGTTGGTGAGGGAGAAAAAAAAAAGTAAACTGCTAGCTTCAGCGAGTGCGTCACAGGGTTATCAGGGTCTACTGATTTTCTAATGTTTAAGAGCTTGAGTGCCTTGTGTACCACCACGGTAGACACAATTAAAATGAATTCAAGCTGACCTAGATTTTAAACCAGCTGGGGTTTTATAACCAACAGTAGACCTGTCTGGCCCTAGTTTATGCTACATTTTGCGAGGCCATTAACATCAGAACAGTTAGCCCTCTTTTATTTTGTAACAGTGGGAATTGTCCCTTATATTTCCCGGACGTTTAAACATGTGTAGCCTCACAGAATCGCTTTAAACATTTGTATGACTGTTTACACTGGAGAGTAACTTCAATTATTATTGAGCTGAGTGCTGAATACATAATGTAGGAGCGGGAACAAACAAACATTTCTGCATATGTGTATACAAAAAAGGTGTTTTAAACAACTGTACAGTGTGTGTGCATCAGCCTGACACTTGTACATGTGTTTTGTTTTGTACTTCTCTCGCCTGTGCATCTGTGTGAGCGTGGATACATACAGATATACTTGCATGTCTGCGCACCTGTATTCTTAGGTGCACATGTATTTTTACTCCTGCCTATGTAAAATTTGTGCAGTCAAGTAGGTTGAAGGTTGCATGCTGTGGCTCGTACCCATACCAGTTTTTTTTTTTTTTTATCTCCACTGAAATTAACTCAACTGTAAACCTCTTCCATATTTAATAACCAGTCCGCTGTAGTTTAACCTCCATCTTGGTAACGAGTGAAGGATAAAGCATAAATAGAAAACCCCGCTGTGACACCTCTCACCCGCAGCCCTACACGGGGCACTTTTTGTCATATTGACTGTGTTGTGTTTTCCTATCATTTTGGCAGTGTTATTCAAATGGCTGAGGTTTGTATGAATAGAGGATGATTACGGTCTAGAAGATAATGAGGGCGGCTTAAAAATGACAGTCTGACAACTGCACTTATTCACAGTGAAACTCATTACAGCTGACAATAGAGCAGAAATATCCATACTAGAAAATGAGAGCCTAGAATTAACTGTCTGTAGTTTATATCTCTGTCAGCAGAAACTGTTACAATCGCTGTGATTTATAAGGCGTTCATCTATCACACACTGCAGTAACAATGAAATAAATATAATTTGATACCGAAGTATTCATCAAAAAAAGAAATGGCATTCACATATAAATTATATTTTTGCAATTTACAGACCCTTCCATTGAAAGCCAATCTTCTGAAATCAGATAAAGACACACGTGTGTGTGTGCCTATGTACCCACATACACACGTGTCTGTATACATACACACAAACACAAATACGAACAGACACATGCTGTCAGGGTGAAGGGAGGCAGTGAAAAATGCAGGCATGGGAGCTATG
Source organism: Acanthopagrus latus (assembly GCF_904848185.1). Lineage (NCBI taxonomy): Eukaryota > Metazoa > Chordata > Actinopteri > Spariformes > Sparidae > Acanthopagrus > Acanthopagrus latus. The sequence continues at coordinate 13,306,616 of NC_051045.1, forward strand.
GCAGCTGTGCCCCCAGAGGCTTGCATCTGGTCCAATCCAGCAACCTGCTCTTCTTACACACACACACACACACACACACACACACACACACACACACACACACACACACACACACACACACACACACACACACACACACACACACACACCTGCCAACTACACCTGCTGCTAGAGCCAACTGAGCACTGGCGGGCAAAAATGGGTTTGGCAGCAGTGAGTTCAGAAGATTTTGTGGATTGAGCACATGAAGCTTGTGTTTGGCATTTTCAAACTCCCAATATTTACTTCACAGATTTGTGCTCATTCTAATTGCAGATACTTGACACTGTCTACATCGACATCTTATTTTGAAACCTCTATCTGTTAATCCTTAATTGTCTCGTTTCTTGAGTTGATAATATTGATCTGAGTTATTTCAACTTTAAATCAGATCTAAAAGACAAATTTCAGGCTTTCATGAGTCCATAATTGACTTTATTAAACAAGTAGAAAAGGTCTGCTAATCACTGGCAGATAAAGAATGAGTCTTCTGCCTGCCTTTGGCAGTGTTATCTTCTGTTTGGTGGTGTGGTGGGCCCTATCAAAATGCGATTAAAATGACTGACGGAAGCTATCTGCTCTCTCTCTGCAGGTCCGCATATTCCCTTACCTGATTGGTCGAGAGTCAGCCTTCGCAGATAATCTGAAATGGATGGCATGTGCTAACAAAGGTGGGATCTTACAACCCCCCCTTCTAATCTCTTTTTGCAGAAGAAAGTTGCTGCACACTGCTGTCAGCTGGGCGAAAAACGAATACATTATGGAGCTCAGGATTTGTTTGGGGGTGTTTGTGGATGTGGATGTGCGTGTGCATGCAGTTACATAGACATGTGTTTGTCAGTGCTCATCAGTATTAGCACGTGTTTTTGACAGCAGGCATCTGGTGCCAGTTGTACAGACCCGATATGTCACATTACATCTTCCTCTAAGCCTAAAGTCCAAACTATCTTGACGATACACCACTCTCCAGCTGCCTTGTGTGTGGTCATGGTTGTCTCAGTGCGTAGAGCACTTTTCCTTCAGGTTCTATATTTAGCCTGGAGGTGGGTGACAGAGACAGTCTGGCTCCATTTCCTCAGGCAGCCGTAGATAAGACAGGCGAGCCACAGGTCACAGAAGGGGTGTGCATGTGTTTTTAGCTGTGTGTGTATGTGTGTATAGATAAGAGAACAAGGGCATCCACAGTTACTTCGAAGCGATATCTGAAAACTCCAGTCGGTTTGAGGGTGTTAGTGCTGATGATGAGACCTTCGTGTGTGTGTGCTTGTGTTGCGCTACTTAAGTGCGCGTGTGTTTGTATGCCACATGACGATTCAGGCTTGCAACGGCGACATCCTCTCCAGCCTGCAGGAGCTGTGCAGAACAATGTTCTGGAGAAAATTTGGTTGTGTTTCTTTGCTGCTTTTTAAGTAGTTTCACACGTGAAAAAAAAGCACCATGTGTGCAATGTCAGCAGAGGCTGTTATGTCAAAATCTCCCCTTATTGCCTTTGAGCGGTTCATAGATAATTGTGAAGTGTCACAACACATGGAGTAATGATAAAAGTAATTGAAATAATTGTAGGTCTATGGGATTTAATTATTGTTAACTCTTATGGCTGTACCAGCTACAGGCCACAGTGCAGTACCTGCAGTGTTGCTCATTCAATTTGTGGCTCACTTAGGTCCACTCCGGTCCTTTTGTTGCTTTATCAACCTTGCAGTGAGCTCGCTTTGGTTTGGGGAAAAAAAACTACACTGGAATATTCTGGTGACCTGTAGGTACCAAACCTCTTGTCTTCTGGGTCTGCCCCTCTAGATCTAATATTTGGTCTAAAGTGTCTTGAAAGTATTCTGGAACTTTTAAATTTCTTAAGAGCCCAGCTTTTCTTTTTATTCAGTGATGACTTTGCCTTAAGTGATATCACCAGGTTAACCCTTAGAAAGAGATCAGAGGATATTTGCAGGTTCAGCTGCCACATGAGACGATCATACACAAATGGTTCACCCCTCAGCCTCCATTAATGAAAAAAAAAACAAACAAAACAGTTCAATCATTCTACGGATATCACTCTCAGAAAGGCCGTTAGCTGTGATTTATATGGATCAGGAATCCACCGTAGAGGCTTGGGATATCCTCATTGGTTTTCTTCGAACCCACACTTGTGGGTTTTCACACAAATGATGTGTCACTCAAATAGAATCTAAGGAGGCCTACACACACATTATCTATTTTTTTCCTGTGTATGTGTGATTGATTTTCCTTTTTCTTTATTTTTATTGAATAGCATTATGTACAGTAAATAGTGTGCAAGAATCATAGTCTATGGTACCTTGTGTACAATGCTTTTTATTGGACAAACACTTTGATTAAATGTTGATCACAAAAAAAATCTGTGTGAAGTTCTCTTTAATGTCTATGGATCTTTGGAATCTGACGTTCAGCAATTACTTATGGGTTTTTCGCCTCCACCTCGTCCATTATTTTTGTGTAGCGTGACACCTTGTTGTGTATTTTTGCTTACATATCACCCAAACCAAGGTCCTTTTTACATAAATAAATGCCCCCATCCTGACCAGACCATGTTGAGGCTCTCCTGCCCTGTGTGTACAACACTTGCAACATGTCACTGAAAGGAGGGAGAATTCATTTTTTCCCCCCACGCGGCTCATCTCGCTGGCCCCGGTGGCTCAGCCCGAAGGACGCCCTCAGCCTTCCGGAGGGAGCAGTCATTCTTCACTCACTGCTGTGATGAACGATGCCGTTAGACTGAGGCAGCTCGCTTTGTGTGTGACGTGAGTCTGTACGTGTGTGTTGTCATTGTACTGTCTGCTGGAATAATAGCTGGACCTGAATGACTCTGAGGATGAAAAGGAGGAATCTGTCAAGGTTCACTTCCAGGTCAAGTGCATTCTTGTTGCCATAGCGATCGAGGTAATCGTGTGATTTTTAATGTCTCCAGCGTTGGTTTGAGATTTTTTTTTTTTTTTGTAGTTGCAGATTTAAGATTAGATCATCAAGGATTTATCCTTACTGTAGTTATTTGAGAGGATACTCGGCATCCCCTCATAGATATGTGTCTAGACGCTAACTCTTCTCCCTGTGGAGTAAAGGTCGCTGCCGGGAACAATGACCCCAAAAATCTGTTTCCTCCAGCTATGATTTTCTCCTTGACTGCCTCACGGTGATGAAGGCACTTTGCTGTTTTTACGGATGGCTGGAAATGTGGTGGTACCCCTCTTCTCCCCTTATCTCTGTGTCACTTCTTGTCCTCTCTCTCCCTCTGTCTTCCACTTGTCGCGATTCCCTCTCCTCCTCCTTTTTTTCCCTCTTTCTGTCCACCCCCTGCTGAGATAACAGTATATTCCCTCCTGCACATGCACATTAGCATCATAATGGTGGCATTACTATCGTAGGAAATGGCATTGCGTTTGGTTTAACTGAGATGTTATTTTGTTTTGTTTTTTTCTTGCATTTACATACCACTTACCCATTCACAAACCCATTCTGGTTTGCTCTCATTTGTATATCACTGCAGGGAGTTCTTCAGCTATTCCTCACACATGTGTCGATGTTTCCATCTGCCTCATCATGCAAATATCTGGTGCCAACCATACTGTATTGTACTGTATTCCAGATGTAATTTCTGCTTTGGTACCAGGGCAAATAAAATGGGAGCGATGGCTTGGAAAAGCTCATATAGCCAAGCCTATACTGGATTTGACACTTGCTGCAATGTGCAACTGTTTCTGAGACACACGTGACTGTATTTCTGATCTCTGTTTCTGGGCAGCACATTGAGTGATGAGACTGAACCTTTTCACTCTCCATTGTTTCCAGCATTATAGTTAAGTGATTCATCATTTTTTTCTTTCTCTCTCTCTCTGTCCAAAAGGCTACTTTACTCAGATTTCCACATTGGCAGATGTGCAGGAGAATGTGATGGAGTATCTACACGTGCTGAGTCGCCCCAAGGTGATCGACCAGGAGCACGACACGGTGTGGACGGAGGCCTACATTGATAGCACTGTGAGTTGCCTATGACGTCTCTCACATAGCACTGGACCCCAGTTCCCACAGTACTCGCTTAACACACACAAGTCAGCTGGGTTTTCTGGTTGTATGGGTCCAGAATAATCTGTGATCAATTCAAAGATTTCAGCTTAACTCAATTTAGGGACAGTCCACCGTAAAAGCAAAAATGCAATTTCTTTCTCTTACCTGTGGTGCTATTTATCCAACTTGATTGTTTCAGAGATATCGATCGTGGAGATGTCTGCCCTCAAAAAATGTTAGAAAAATTCAATAGAAACTTCTCTTTCCAGAAATCATGGCCCGAGATAAACCACAGACCTTGTCCGGAGCAATTTCATGTAGGAACGGTTTTCTTCCTGTGGAACCACGCCCTCTGTCTGTATCACTTGCAGAAGGAAGTGTACATGTACTCATGGATGAGGGGCTCCTGCTTATGACAGCATGAGATATGAACATTAATGGCCTCCCTTTGGGCTGAGCTGTAACTCTTAGTTTGGTTAGCTCAGTTAGTTAGCCTGTCATCCATGAGCAGATGCAGGCCTGGTGGTCGGTGAGTTTACTTAGATAGAATATAAATAGCTCTGTTATAAAACTGTCTGTGGATTATGATTTCCATAAAGAGACATTGCTTGTGAATTTTTTAAAATGTATTTTTTTTGGCCCTTCATGCAAAACACAAGCCGGGTACCATCTCGTTCCAATAATTAATTAGAATTAAGAGGCGGATATGGCCAATGTCCCAAACCTCTGCAAATTACATCAAAACAATCTCCCAAATTAGACAATCAAGATGGATAAACTGCACTAGAGATAAGAGGAAAAATATGCACTTTGATATTTGGGTGAACTGTCCTTTTAATCCCTGATAATTCATAATTGTAAACCAATAATACACTTTGATTATTAAAGTACATTTACATTTCCAGGACCTCTAATTGATTAAATAATGTAAATGAGAATGATCGCAAAGAAATGTGTTTTGCCTTTGTATGTCACTGGATGTGTGAAAGTGTGTGTGAGCAGCAGATGGAACCATTAAGTCAATGAGCCTCCTGTGTGTGTTTGGGAGTTGTGTAGCGTGAGTAGAACATACTGGGGCACAGTGATGAGTTAGTCTCTGATCTCTCAACCTCATAGCCTGGCCAGACACGTATTATGAAATGGCAGCGAACAGGGGCTCAGCACACTCAGATAATCACATGCATAGCTAAATCCCCCTGTACATGCTTTATAGTTCTCTCTAGTGCAGACAGTATCACAGCTAAAACACCAGAATAGGATCCTCTGCTGTCCCTAATACAAACACAATATACTATGGTATTCATACATGCTTCTCTGTTGTTAAAATTAATGTGTTTGGCTGTAAAGAGTAAACAGCAGCCATTTTACCTCCATTGTTTCTGAATGCAGAACAAGAGAGAGAGCTTAAAAAATGTAAGAAGACAAAGGCAATACATGCAGGAAATGGACTCTTTCTCTCTGAGATCTTTGTCATATCCCTCATTTTACCTTTTCATTTTGTTTTCCTCTGCTTATTTTGTTCTCTTTGCCCTCATTGTCCCCATCCATTTATCACAGTTAAAGTACATCCACCCAAGACTGACTCAACAGTAACAGCTTAAGTGTTGTTTCCTCTGCTGTGACCCTCCCAGCCATAAAGCTCTCCTCTCTTGACACAGTCGCTGTTTTAAAGTCAAAGTCAATGTCAGTGGATTTTTATGCGCCTACTGGTGCTGGCACTCCGTTCAGTGGAAACTGCTCCGAAAGGCTTTCTCACACATATCCGCAAACGTATTGACCCTTTCTCTCCTCCCCTCCTCCTTAATCTGTTCTCCTCAGCTCCCCCAAGCTCAAAAGGTAAAAAAATAAATAAATAAATAAAATTCTGGTGTGAGGTCATCACTGTATTGTGCTGTGTTGAGTGCATTTCATGTGCATGTGAGTTTTGGTCTCTGGTCTCCGCGAGACGACGACATAGTCCGGGTGAACTAACCACCATACTGACCCATGGCATTTTCTTTTGTGTCAGTGTCGTGTGTCGCTCCTCAACCACCCGATTTCAGCCATGCATCGTGGTTGTCATAGGTTCAGTTGATCGCTCTCTTCTGCACGCCCTGTCAAGCACACGTCTTTGCACACGCTCACACTCATTGATCATTGGTGATGCTGTGTTGGCCGTGCTTCACCAGTATTTCCGGGGGCTGGCAGTGTGATCGTGTGTGTAAATGTGAGGCTACGTTTTTTTTTTGCTCTTGTGCCTGTGTGATTTTGGTGTGAAAACAAAACGCCTGTCTTATTTGTTTCGGGAGAATCCTCCAGAATATGCTGTTTTGTCTTCCTCTGGGTGAAAATCCAATAGCCTATAATGACTGGCGGGATGATCTGTTCTGGTGCCTTTTTTATCATTTTCAGTGTTTTGTTTTTCAGCGTTTTATGAATCATATGTGGGTTGAGATAAGCAGCTCTATAATCATAACAATGATGATGAAGGCTGTACAGCAGAGTACTCGGCCCCCCCGTCAGCATGAGCTGAGCACAGAGCAGTCCCATTAGACAGCTGGCAGACCATATGTCTGACATAGTACTGTTAGTGTGATAGACTCGAGCTTATTGACATCGAAGCGGCTCAGCAGAAAACCGAAATAGATATCACATTGTCAGACATGATAATTGGGATTAGCAAGGAATCGGCACTGCTTCTTCGCATGTAATCACCCCGGCACAGCTCAGGCCTGGGTGCTAGGAGCACACACCCACAACAGTCCCCTGAAATTAAAACAGACAGTGGCAGAAAGACCCACACTCACCCACCCTGCAATGTCTGATAGCGTCTGATAAGAAGTTAGCAAAACTCCTGGGATTGGCTCAGGGTTAAGTGATCAGCATCTGGTCTTTATGTCTCAGGGCTGATGTGTATAATCTTTCCAGATGTACCCTTCATCCTATCTTTTTCTTCTCCTTCTCCGTCCCTCTCAGTGCAACCCAGTAATCTTCCTAGCCTAGCACATCTCCCCCTTTTTTTTCCCTGCGTCTCCCTCTGCCTCCCCCCACCTGTACTCTCCCCTTCCTCCTACTCCCTTTTCTCCCTCCTATCCTTCGTCTCACCAGCTTCATCCATCATTCTCTGGCTCATTTGGCTTTGTTTCCCACTCTGTCGGATGAACTGACACTGGAGCTCAGGGATGGTGGGAGGGAGGTAGGGGTGAGAGGAATGTAGGGGGTGGGGGTGTATTTGAGGACAAGTGTGGGGAGGGTGAGAGAACGGATGTATGATATTTGAAGAGAAAGTATCTCAGTAAAAGTCGGGAAGAGGACGTGCAGGTTTTGCACTGAAGACAGACAAATGGGAGAGCTGAGAGCAGCTGATTACGTTGTGATGACAAATTGAAGCAGGGAGCAGTTTAAAGTATTATGGCTGTTTAATAAATGCCACTATTTAAAAGCAAAGCAGTCATTATTAATCGAGATAAATGTGAGATTTTGTAGATATATCCCAAAACACTTGTGCATGAAAAATGTGTGCTTCGTGCTGTGCCCTCCACTGGGTACGTCTGACACGCTGGCTCTCCCAGGAGCCCACAGGGGGCCCTGGCACCAGGGCTTACACACACCAACATCAATAAACCCGGTCTCCGCAGAAACGAGGGTCACCTCGTCCACTAGAACACAATTTGTCACAGCAACCTAGATTACGAGGTGTCCTATGGGATACCAAGAAGGGGGCAGGGGTGTGTATCGGAGCCCTCTGAGGGGTGTAAGTGTGTGGGTATTTGTGTCAGTGGGGAGTGTGTTAGTGCCCAAAGAGGTTCTTTTTCATTCTTTGACCCGCGGCAGGGGAAAGGACTTACACACCCTGTTTGCTCTGACTTGTTCAAACAAAGCGAGTCAGTGATGATGCAGATTTGGCCCAAGTGTGTGCTGAGATCTGACCTTGCATTGGAGGTTGTAGGTTATGTACATTAAGCCAGATTCTAGATACAGAGCAGTCCCTCAGGGACTCCTGTTGGAGGACACTCATTTAGGGTTCAAGGAAGTGCCTCTCTCGTCTCCTGGGTTAGGATAATGAAGCACAGGTTTAAAGGTCTGTCCTCTTCTGGGAAGGGTGAGTGAGTTTCCTCCATAGCCGTGCTGTTGGCTTTGAATCCAACAGATGCAGTTGCTGGCTGCCTTTCACCACGCAGCTCTTGTTATCTGCTTAATTACAGTATGTCTTATCCCAGAGCAGCTGGGCAAGCTTGATTTTCACCAAATGCACACAAACTGAAAGTACGGTTAGTAGTGAAGTACAAAGAGTACACGTCTGATGAGGCCACTCAATGACATTTCATGGGGATCCACAATAAACGTCAGTCCATATGCTTGCAGACCGTTGATATAGGATAGACCTGAGCTTGGGAATAGATTTTATATTTTCAGATGAGCCTTTGCCCGTTTTCCCTGTCCTTTGATCGATCCAGTTCTCCAGCAAGCAAGGCTGTCCATTGTTATAGCAGCTGTACTTTGGTGTGCTTTGTTCTCTTTTTGATGTATAATACTGCGTCCTGGATTTGCTATTACCAGCTGTCTGAGCACAGGTCACCAATTCCCCTTTCCCCACTGTCTGAGGGAGACAGAATGGATCCTTGCCTTTTCCTGTCATTACCTATTATTACTGGAGGTAAGGGGGGGGCGGGGGGGTTGAGCGCTGCAGGAAGGAGAGTGAATGGGGGCATGTAATGTTCAGTAAAGAGGATTGTTAAAATGGAGAAGTTCCATCAGAAAAAAATGGTGCTGCGATCTGATATTTAAGTCAGTCCAACAGAAAGATGCTCTTTCGGTCACTGCAGCAGAGCAGATCTTGTTCAACACACCATCTATCTTAACACAATTGTGGATGTTGTTCTTGGATTCGTATTGCACTTAACGGACCAATTACTTGAAAATGAACTGTGTGAGTGACTGACATTTAGACAGTTCCGACATTTCTGAGTGGACAAGGTCAGACCGTGTTTTTTGCCGAGCGCGAAGCCTTCCTCCAGTATCTTCATAACAGTGTCAAGCTTTCATCTCTAATGGATCATCGTGAGATACAGACAGCCGCCGGAAAGATAAATATCATAATTATTCCAGCAGTCTTTAGGGAGGGAAGATACCCAGATGCGAACTACAAGCACTGCCTTTGGATAAGCTTATTCTGCGAGAGATCAAAGCCGGGCTGTGATTGAACACATTTTAAGGCAAATAATAAACATGAATAAAACATGTCATTGAAGTTTTGTGGGTCCCGCAAGAAGATAATATGGCGAGGTCGGCTGCAGAATTCCTATCAGGTTCACCACGCAAGGAAGCGAGTGTTATGCAGCTCGAGACGATCACTCACTGGGCGTCACCAAGCAAGATGATTCATATAATGCGCGGGACGCCATGTAATGTGCTGTGCAGTTGCATTTCCTATGTATTATGTTTCATCATTAGCTCCCCCCCCCAACCCCCTCTGTCTCCCCTTTTCTTCCTCACCCTCTCAATTGCTTTCCTTCATTGTTCTTCTCTTGTGACTCACTCAGCTGGAGGATGGCCAAAGTCCGGTTCTAATGACCACAGTCGCCATGCCAGTGTTCAGTACCAAGAACGAGACTGTAAGTTCAAACGTAGTGCCGTAGCACATTCGCTGTCACTGTTATTATGTTTCCCTAATTAGTTTTTCTTTTATCCCCCCCAAAATTGCAGTGGGATTGAAAAACTGTGCAATAACTCATTGCATAAATCAAAAGCATTTCTGACAATAGACGCAAATTGTGAAATAATGTTTAATTATGTTTTGTATTTGACAGACAGTAATGTCAGTTTGATTGGAGTCTAAATTAGGACACAGTTGAGCATCACTAATTTAATTTACTATATAATAGACAGATTTGAAAAAAAAAATCATAAACAGTAGATCTGTGAGAGACAATGTTATTAAATAACCTTTCAAATCCAACTTCATAACATTTGTTATGTGTGTTTCCAGAGAAACCGTGGCATTCTACTTGGCGTGGTTGGGACAGACGTGCCTGTTTCTGAGCTGCTGAAGGCCATCCCCAAATATAAGGTACCGCTCACAACATTATTTGGTGTTTCAAGAATGATTGGTCCAATTCCCTAACATAAGTGCATCTAGAAGAAAACTGGCTGGCTGGCGATAAACGTTGTGGGCTTACGTTTGGTCAGCAAACAACCCCAACAACCCCAGGTGGTGTCAGCAGGTTCTCATTCAAGTTTTTTTTTGTTGGTGGTGGCTGAGCACCAAAAACTAAACAAAGCCAGACGTCATGGGTTTACCGCTTTCACGGCTAAAAGAACAACAGTTGCTCTCTTATCAAGTCTTTCATGGTTGTTCCCAGTGGTTTGGTGCCAAACTCTGCACTAGACACTGTTGCCCAGAAGCCTTATCAGCAGTAATGCATTACCTAGTTACAAGTTAATGTAATATTATTACATACCCCAGTTACGAGTAGTGGAAGGGGTGACAATTTTCAAATCAGTAATTATATTACAGTTACTAGATTAAGTGATGTTGCATTACTGTGTTGCCAGAGCATGTTTTTTTCTATGTCTTATGTAGGGCGTCCTACGATGACATTTACATGCAACAGGTCAGGGCAAGTCCTGTTGCCTCCTAGCTAAAAAGCTGAGCGACGGATGAAAGATGAGGGAGGGCGATATACTTTCAACCACTCTAATTATTGTCATTATTTTCTCAGTCAAAGATGTTAAAAATATTGTTGTCCTTTGCAAACCTTGTGAAAGCGATAAAGGTACAACATGCTTGATACTCTGAAGCATCTCATACAGCAGGACAGCAATGTGAAACCTGTCGAACACGCTTGTGGAGAGACGTTCAGTGGATAAGATGAGAAAGGCTTGTTGCTGGGTGTATCGTTGGAAGAGATGATAGTTATGTAAAAATCATATAGTAATATAACAAGTAATGTAACTCATTACTTTTAATAACATGTAATAAGTGAATTAATATTATTACTTTTCAATTAAGTAACAAGTTAAAAGTAATGTATTACACTTCCTGAGTAAACTTGACCAACACTGCTTATCACATCTGAGCCAGTGGGTTGATTGATAAGCTCCACCATCTACAAGCCAGCCAAACCCGAGAAGGAAGTAATAATTTGACATCTGAAGATCACACTGCTCAACCAAACATTAGTTACTCATACAAATAATTATAGGTGTCAGTGGCTATAAAAGACACACCTTTTATAATCACAACAAGACCTGGATATCTTCACAAAGGGTTTAAATGATTTTTTCTGAATGTATAGCTGCGCATATGACAGTCTCTCTCCTCAGTGCAGTAGTTGAAAGCCTTATTCATGGCTCCTTCTTCAAGTCCAATTATAACAGGAAAATTATACACATTATGTATACTAATGCCATCTGATAGTATTCCCCATAACATCCACTGAGCTAATTTATTTTACTTCTTTATTTGAAGCTTGCTTGTTTGCTGTAAAGTAAGGTTTTGACATTTCAAAGAACGTGATTTGTCCAAGACAAATGACACCATCCTCTGGTTTTGTGCAGTTATGTGAGGTTTTTTAGGACAAAGACAACAATTCTGCCAGTTACAAAGAGCTTGATTAGCCCAGATTTACAATTAGGTACCGATGTTGTCAAGCATCAACTCGGTGTGTGTGTGTGTGTGTGTGTGTGTGTATCTCTCTGTGTGTGTCCTAGCTGGGCATTCACGGCTACGCCTTCGCAATCACCAACAACGGCTACATCCTCACCCATCCAGATCTACGGCCCCTCGTGAGTATTACCGCCAGCACCATTCAAATGAACCCTTATTATCATAACAATCCCTTTTCGGGCGCAGAGATTGAAGTTCAAATGTATTAATTTATTTTGTACACGCGACTGAGGAATACTAACTCGTGAGTTCGTGTCAAGTCAATTACTGATTCCGTTGTTACAGTGAGATGTCGATTGACGTGGAAAATTGGTGTGTAGTGGGTGCGGGTGCTCCGTGTGCCTTGCAGCGCGCGCGTGTTGGCTGCGCGGCGGTATGCAGATGAGGAGAGTGTGTTCCAGGCCTCCGCTGTGCTGTGAATAGACAGAGATACAGCTTCTGAATGGCTGTGATTAACTCCATTGTACTCACTCACTCCTCTCACAAGAGGATGAGGGGAGAGAGTGCGGCGAGAGAGCGGGTGGGAGACGGAGGAGAGCGAGGAACCTGCTTTAACGTGAGAATAGGTGCAGGGTAACAAAGCGGGGTGCAACAGCGGGTGAAAATGGAGGGATGAGAGCGGAGCAGACGTGGAAGAGGAGAGTTAGCAGACAGTGAGACAGACAGACAGATGGTTTGATAGCAGCCTAATTAAAGATGTTAATGAACACTGTTTAACAACTAATGAGGGGTGTCCTCAGTGACAGATGAATGGGGCACAAGTACACCCGTGCATTAGACACATAAACATATAGTATTCACATTAAGAAGCTCAATGCTCAGGCCACTACCATCTTTTTATAATATCAGTATCAAACAAGCTCAGTCAGGTAGATAGACAGTCCTTTAATCTGCCCCGGGCGATTAAAGGACTAGTTTGACACTTCAGGGAATACACTTCATTTCATTCATGTTGAGAATACTACGTCATATGTGTCCATTCAGTGCAAAGCTACCACCAAGTTACGTTTAGCCTAGCGTAGCCCTGCTTTCCTAGCAAACTCAGGGTGATGAAGATAATTTACACGTGACTTCCTGTGAAACCACAACCTTCCTGTTTGTATACAAATGTAATGTTTTCGAGGGGCCAGTAGGTAGACAGATGGAGACAATTTGGGATTTGAGATTTTTCACAGGCATGTATCAATAAATGAAGTGCTTCTCCAACAATTGTCCACATATATTTATAAATCTTTACATCTTTATCATGGACAGAAATGCATCTGTCTTATTTATTTATGTATGTCTAGTTTTTATTTTTAACTTGTTTTTAATTGATTTTTTAAATTTATTCTCATTCATGTTGTGTTTTTGTTATGGAATGTATTAATTCATCACAATTGATAAACACATGCGAGATCTCTGTCTCAGTGCGATCTTTTACTTCATAGATAGTTCAAATGTGCAGCCCTATTAGAGAGCAGTATACGCTTTGAATTTCATTTTCTTCAGAGTTTCTTTCTGTGCATGCATGTGTGTTTACATGGGCCTGTGTGTCCAGTACGGAGATGGCAAGAAGCGCAGGAAGCCAAACTACAGCAGCGTGGATCTGTCCGAGGTGGAATGGGAGGATAAGGATGACACGGTGAGACGCTTGTTGTAAATTTACACTAAGCATCATCACAGCACCCCTCACAATAGAAATTTAATGCCTAAGTTTACTTTGTGCTTTGTGCTGTTAGCTGAGAAACGCCATGGTCAACAGGAAGACAGGGACCTTCTCCATCGAGGTGAAGAAGAGTGTTGACAAAGGGGTGAGCTATCCAAAATCCAGAATGTGCACGAATACACACAAACAAGCACTTTTCCGATGGTCCCCAAGGGTGTGCCAGGGAAAATACTCAGCAGGGAGAATCTACTCTGCCATGGGGCTGTTACACTTGGCACAGTGATGTACAGGATTCACTTGGGGATTTTATTCTCAGAATTTGTTTGCTCTGCATGCAGGAGTGTGTGTCTGTCTGTGTGTATGAGCCCCTTATCTCCACCGAGCACATGTTGCTGAATACGGGAGAGACAGCAGCCCAATGATTCTCTTTTACTACTTGCCTATCTGAGAGAGAGAGTGAGAGAGAGAGAGTGAAAGAGAGAGAGTGAAAGAGAGAGCGAGAGAGAGAGAGAGGCATTCAGGTGTGTGTCTGGGTGTGCGTGTGAGCACTTTGCATTTTCAAAGCTTAGTAAAGAGCATTATATATTAGCCTGAATATTAAGCTTTCAATATGTAAATACAAATCTGCACCAATATACACATTCATTTGTACACGCACATGCATATTCACAAACCTTATCAAAAAAAAACAAAAAAAAACGTAAAATCTTCTGTCTGCAGAGTAACAGGTCATGTTGTAGGCTGCCGACCACGGCATGTTCTCTCTGCACCACTAGATGGAGCCATACTGCAGGGAATCACATCAGATAAGCGCATCAGTCTGCCTGCTGTTTACTGTGGTGTATAACGAAATGTATTGATCTCTTTTTATTTCAGAAACGTGTGCTGGTTTTGCATAATGATTACTACTACACAGACATCAAGGGGACTCCTTTCAGGTAAGAAAATCTCCAGACGTTTCTGCGAGCAGTGGACAGTTGGAAGTTTGGATTAACTATAACGTCAGTGTTCCCAGTTTTCTTTGCAGAGCAAAGAATGGTTGGAGTTGTCATTTTTAGGAAATATCTCTTTCTTATATTTAGCCTCGGGGTAGCTCTTTCCAGAGGCCACGGAAAGTTTTTCTTCAGAGGGAATGTCACAGTGGAGGAAGGTAGGACATCCGCCCTTATTCGTTCTTACTCGTTTACTCACTTTTACTCTTTCATTGTCTTGGTGCGTCTGTTTCTCACTCAGCTGGAACGTATTACCCAGCTACAGTGGTGGTTGTCTGCAGATACTTCACGGAGGAAAAAATTAGAAATTAGAAATATCACACTGTAGAATATGTAGCTCTATAGTTTATTGCCAGTGATTGCAGTCATTAATCAATTCATTTATTATTAATTGCACCAGCCAGGCAAGTCTTTGACATGCTAATAGTGTTGAATTATTTATGCCATTACCATGTTTCACTTTTCTTTTGATTAATAACGTTTTTCCAATGAATGTTTGAAGTGAAGAACATGGAATGTAGAATTCCTTTGAAGCAGTTGTCAAACATTCGTCAAGTCTCTGTAGCTTAGTTAGGCATTTTCATGAAATAGATGGAGCAATGCTAAAATCACTAAAAGATTACTAGTAAAAGTTTTTCACTAGTATCTAATATTTCTTATCGTTATCTTTTATAGGATTGTTATTACCAGTGGTGGAAAGAGCACTGAAAATCTATGCTCAAGAAGGGGTACAGTTACATTATTTAAATATAACTCGATATATTAGTAAAGTAAAACTAGTGAAGTAAAACTACTTGTGTTAAGGTAATACCTGAGTAAAAGTAAAAAGTATTCTTCTCGAAACGCGAATCAGAGTAGTAGTTTGTTTAACCGTTGATGTTTAATACATTATCAATAGCAGGCATTCAGTCAAAGAGGTTTCTGTTTCTCTAAATCTTCAGTCTGAGTGACTCCCAACTCCCGTTCTGTTCTGCTCAGCAGTCGTGGGCACCTCTCCAAACCTGGGCCTTCTGCAGAGTTTTGTGGTTTTTTTTGTTGGCATGTCAGGGTTTTTTTATTCGCCAGTGATCACATACAGTTATTGGCTTCAAAAATGCAGCTGAAAGCTTGAGATATTAATTGAGATTGTACTCATGTAATGCACACCTGAACATGAGTAGTACCCCGCCAGAAAAGTTATTTGAGTAGCTATAATAAGTTACATCCAACCCTGGTTGGTACAGATAGATTCAAATGTAAGCAAGATTTCAATGTCATCTCTAGCTTAGTAAGTTAAGGTGAAGGTAACTTTGTCTGCTTTATGTACTGCTGATCAAATAGGGTAATTTGTATGGTGTAAATCAGTAAAGAGTATTATATAAGTACAAAGTAGAAGAAAAGTATTTTTTTACTATTTTTTTTTTAACTTCCAATCCTGTCTTTCCTTTCTCCCATTTCTCTCTCTCTCTCTCTCTCTCTCTCTCTCTCTCTCTCTGTCTCTGTCTCTGTCTCTCTCTCACACACACACAGTCACACACACACACAGTCACACACAAACATACACAGTGCTCATTAGTAATGCAGTCATAATGAACTTGAAAGCCACAATTGGACAGGAAGTTAAATATTTCTTTACTGGCTCCTTAGGTGTGTTGTCCATGTCTTGACAGTGCGTATGTCTGCCTCTGTCTATGTGTGCCTCTGTGTGTCTCTTTTCACGTCCAGCCTCATGCATGTTAATATTCATGTGGTGCTGGTGGTGGTGGAGGAGGCGGTGTGTGTGTGTGTGTGTGTGTGTGTGTGTGTGTGTGTGTGTGTGTGTCTGTCTGTCTGTCTGTCTGTGTCTGTGTTTCTCTAAACATGTCTATCATGCAGAGCCCTCTGAGCATGACTTGGCTCTTCCTGATCTAATCAGACCTGTCACATCCATTCAAAAAACACATTTTTCACCCTTGGTGTGTGTGTTTAAGAGTGTGTGCGTTTGAGGTGTAGATGCCTACCCCTATTATTATGAGTTCATATTGAGTGCTTTTGCTGATTTGGTCTGAGATAAATGCTTCTGATTTTGTTGCAGGGCTTCATGACTTGGAGCATCCCGATGTAGCGCTGGCAGACGAATGGTAAGATCGACACTGCTGCATGTTTCTGTTCTGATAGTGTCATCAACATTCCTCATTTACCTGATGTTGTGATTGGACTATATCCAACGTAACTCCCTGATTATAAAAATCAAATAAATCTAGAGTCTGACTACAATACAACACTTATACAACAGCTTTGGGATCTGCATGACTTTTGACTTGATGCTTTGTGTCACTTGATGACTTGTGGTCACCACGATTGGGAACCAACATCTAAACAAATTATAGTAAATGCTTTTCAAACTAATGCTTCTAAATGGGAAAAACGTATTTGTTTTACTTCACATTCTATTCAGCATAAATGCCTTGTAATGCAAAAGTAACTGAAAGCAAGTGGATTGTATGGAAGAGCTTTAGTTGAGGTTAGAATCAAAGGCAGATAATGACCTAGTGCGGCTTGGTCCACATTTTTTTGTCTGAACCCGACCAAGTCTAAAAGAGCAGTAACCACGTCCGACCCAAACTCGGCAGGCAGTTTTTTTTTTGTTTTTTTTTACATCCGAACCTAACCTGAGCCCAGTGCAGATAATGTAAGCCGAAGCACTGAGTTTGTGTTACCACTGCCTATCACGTAGACATGAATATTTCCCATGTGGAAAGCAGGATAACATTGCTCCTGTGTTGCTTTTCAAATGCTTTCAATTACATGTAAATAGCAGTTATCATTTAACATCACCTACCACTTATTTTTACACCATTTATGTATTGTTATACTACATTTTCTGCAAAAGAACTTGAAAGCTCCATGTCAATTTAATGACAATGGGTCCTGTCAGGTTCTTGTCCATATCCATGCTCTTTTATCATAGAAAACCTGAGTTGGTACCTGTTGTGACTGTGTTGTACATTATTATAAGTTGCAACCAATGTCCGTATCACCCTTCCTTGTTTTGTTGCAGGACATACTGCAACATAGACGAGCATCCAGAGCACCGCTACCTGTCCCAGATAGAGGCAATCAAACTCTACCTCAGTGGACATGAACCTCACCTACAGTGTAAGTAACAAACTCTTTTACAATCCAACATTCCTCTCTCTGCTCATAGAATTTAATAAAGATCATGGTGAGGGGCCAGTGCCTGTGGCTGATTCGTGTTAAAGATGTACATATATATTTGCCTTGTTAGGTGACAAGGAGCTGATTCAGGAAGTTCTCTTTGACGCAGTGGTGACTGCCCCTTTGGAGGCGTACTGGACGAGCCTCGTGCTCAATAAGTCTGAGTGAGTCACTCGCTCTGATTTTTCCATTATATATATATGTATATATATATATATATATATGACATTTGTGAAAGAATGGGCCGCTCTCAGGAGCTCAGTGAATTCCAGCGTGGAACTGTCATAGGATGCCACTTGTGCAACAAATCCAGTCGTGAAATTTCCTCGCTCCTAAATATTCCACAGTCAACTGTCAGCTCTATTATAACAAAATGGA
The DNA here is from genome assembly GCF_904848185.1 of Acanthopagrus latus. Lineage (NCBI taxonomy): Eukaryota > Metazoa > Chordata > Actinopteri > Spariformes > Sparidae > Acanthopagrus > Acanthopagrus latus. Next base: position 13,324,533 of record NC_051045.1, read on the forward strand.
AGCGTTTGGGAACAACAGCAACTCAGCCACGAAGTGGTAGGCCACGTAAAGTGACGGAGAGGGGTCAGCGGATGCTGAAGCGCATAGTGCAAAGAGGTCGCCGACTTTCTGCACAGTCAATTGCTAGAGAGCTACAAACTTCATGTGACCTTCAGATTAGCCCAAGTACAGTACGCAGAGAGCTTCATGGAATGGGTTTCCATGGCCGAGCAGCTGCAGCCAAGCCACACATCACCAAGTGCAATGCAAGGCGTCGGATGCAATGGTGTAAAGCACGCCGTCACTGGCCTCTAGAGCAGTGGAGACGCGTTCTCTGGAGTGATGAATCACGCTTTTCCATCTGGCAATCTGATGGACGAGTCTGGGTTTGGAGGTTGCCAGGAGAACGGTACATTTCAGATTGCATTGTGCCAACTGTGAAATTTGGTGGAGGAGGAATTATGGTATGGGGTTGTTTTTCAGGAGCTGGGCTTGGCCCCTTAGTTCCAGTGAAAGGAACATTGAATGCTTCAGGATACCAAAACATTTTGGACAATTCCATGCTCCCAACCTTGTGGGAACAGTTTGGAGCGGGCCCCTTCCTCTTCCAACATGACTGTGCACCAGTGCACAAAGCAAGGTCCATAAAGACGTGGATGACAGAGTCTGGTGTGGATGAACTTGACTGGCCTGCACAGAGTCCTGACCTGAACCCGATAGAACACCTTTGGGATGAATTAGAGCGGAGACTGAGAGCCAGGCCTTCTCGACCAACATCAGTGTGTGACCTCACCAATGCGCTTTTGGAAGAATGGTCAAAAATTCCTATAAACACTCTCCTCAACCTTGTGGACAGTCTTCCCAGAAATATATATATATATATATATATATATATATAAATTACTTTTTCAGAAAATCAAGAATGTAAGGCTCTTGTTAAAGCTTTTGGTTCTGTTTTTAATGTTGTTGCCTTTAACCCTGCTCTATATTCAAATATTTCAATCATTTATACTTACCACAATTTTTGGAAATCGGTCCGGTAGATTGCCTCAGCTGGCAGCCAGGTCACGCCTGCAATGGCTGCAATGTGTTTTTTTGGGGCAACTCCCGCTGTCAAAGTTACATCCACCAAAAGTGATTGTTTTTGCCACTTACAGGCTGAGGTTGTTATTCTGACTGTGTGACTGAAAACATTACTGAAGCGATTCCTGCGAATATGGATAGCCAGGACTTTGGAAATACATTTTTGCTGGCAGGACCTCAAGGTAAACTCCAAACTCCTCTGTCCAGCTCTGACTAGAGTATCCACCGTCTTCTTCCTCCAACAGCAGACCTTTCAGGGCAAGACTTCTTCTTTGGTGCGACTTATACTCCTGCTTTCAAAACGAATCTTCTATTTTATTGTCATACATTGATAGTAAGAACCTCAGCCTGTCAGTGACAAAAACAAGCACTTTCCGTGGACATACGGAGTTACCCCGGAGGATTGCATTGAAGCCGTTGCAGGTATGTCGTGGCTGCCAGCTGAGGGGATCTACTGGAGCGATCCTGAAACCTTTGGTTAGTATGAATCATTTACACACCAAAACGTGTATGTATAGGGCCACATTTATACCATAATTCCTATTTAATGATGAACACATGGCTGTGCAGAAATGCAGGTTACCGTCTGTATCTGTCATACTACGCAGGAACTCCGACAAAGGGGTGGAGATAGCCTACCTGGGCACACGAACAGGCCTGTCCAGAATTAATCTGTTTGTGGTGCCTGACGAGCTCACAAACCAGTAAGTATGCTGTGTGTATGCATTCAACTAATATGCTCAGAAGTGTGTGTGTGTGTGTGTGTGTGTGTGTGTGTGTGTGTGTGTGTGTGTGTGTGTGTGTGTGTGTGTATGTGTGTGTTGATTGTCTCTTCATGTGTGAGTCAAATGAGTCGCTATTATGATTTATGTTTGCGTCCTCTGTATCATCATCTTGTCTATGTCCTGTCTGCTTCAAGAGACTTCCTGACAGCTGAAGACAAAGAGGGGGTGTTCAACGCCGATCACTTTCCTCTGTGGTACAAGAGAGCAGCAGAGCAGGTTCCTGGCACCTTTGTCTACTCTCTGCCTTTCAACTCAGGTGAGTTGTGATCTCAGTTTTCAAAAGTTAATGAATAAATTCTCCTCGGTACGTCACATTTTTAGGGATAAGTCTGTTATTGCTTATGTTGGCTATTACTAGTGTAATATAATGAAAGGAACCAATTATTGTGTGGAAGTTTACCGAGAATGAAGTGGGCAAGAGTTCCAATTAGGTAATTCACATTTTGTCAAATCCAGAAATAAAACTGTATACTCGTTTCAAATTTCTTCCACCCCCTCTTTTCCTCTTTCACCCATATTTGGTTGTATTCTCTCGCCATGCATCTCTACCTCCCCTTCCTCTCTTATTAATTCTGGGCTGTGTTCTTGTGGACAGGACTGATTGCTGTGGGTTGAAATAAGATATGTTAGAAAGAGGTTCAGCCCTTTCCATAGTGACTTGGCCAGAACACACACACACACACACAAACAGAGAGAAACACACTAGGACACACACACACAGCCACACACACATACAAACAGACAGAAACACACACACACACGCACGCACACACAGGCACCTCAGTCCTGTGCAGTTTAACAATGTCTCTAAAAAAACTGGTTTCCCCTCCAAAGGGAGGATGTGTTCTCATCTGTCCTTAGCCTCAGGCTTTCCATTAGTGCCAGCTAATACAAGTGATCTGAAAGCCTCTTATTTACTCACCGGACTTGCCTTGGATGCACTCTTCCTCTCAGGACTGTGGCAGTTAGCTTTAGCCATGTAATAATACTGGTACTGTGGTATTTATGTTCAGTGTTTCTCTCTTCCAATCACCCTGTGGTCAGTTAGAGCTAATATGAGGAGCTGTGATATGACTCTAATGTGAACTCTAATATGTGTGTGCCTGTGCGTGCTGTGTTTGTGTGTGCTTTTACGTGTGTGGCTTAGGATCAGAAAACAAGAGCGTTGTGTTGGCCAGCACTGCCATTCAGCTTCTGGATGAGAGGAAATCACCCATAGCTGCGGGTAAGCAGGGGCTCAAGTAGCTCTTTCTTTCTCACACACACTTTTACATCGACAGCGGCTGTGATACTGTCTTCTTCCCTACACTGCTGTAAGACTTTGTTTTTCTGGTCGACACTTGTCTACCCGTACTTATTTCCCTGTTTTTGAGATGAAACACTCGCTGCCCACATGTACTGAGTGTATAGGCGAGAGAGCAACACAGCACAGCGCTCACATCCATGGGTATTTATGCCTAAATGTATTAATAGAACTCAGTTTCATAAACGCCTTTTTGTTCGTTTGCCTCCGTGTTTATTTAAGGCATATTGTGGTCTAGAGGATTTCATTGTGGCCGGCCTCGTCTCACGTCCTGGTGAGTCAGAAGCCCCAAAGTGTCACGCCCTTACAATGCAACTTGGTGCAATCAGCAAGTTGATGGGATAAAAAACAGCCCATGTTCTGTTAGACATCAACGTGGTTACAGAGGAAAGGAACTGCGGATTAAGTGGAAGAAATGGGTAAAAAGGGAGTGGATGCAGATATGCAGATAAAGACATATGGTTTTACGGTACCTAGGGTTTTATCTTCAGGGGAGTTATATGTAAACACTAGCAGGGCTCCAGGGTGCGACTATTCTGGTCACCTAGCATATGTGCTGACACATAACTACAACTAAACATTTTCATTGGTATTACAAGTGTGCCCAATATTCAATAGGTCGGAGTTAGATATGTATGAAGACATATTTTTGCCGATAGGATGTGTAATCACTTGCTTTTAGCCTGTGAACATTTTTTTTGTAATTATTTTGTCCACATATGGCAGAATTTTATATACATCTTGCACATGTGCAGTCCATGTCTATATCTGTACATGTGTGAGAATGCACCCTGTATTGTTCCTTAATTCCTTGCTTGTAAACAAGATAAATTGTTAGACATCACAATCTTTAAACATAGTTCTCAGCATTTTTAACAAAACATAAAATAGTGACTTCATTTTCAATGACTCCCATCAACAACTGGCCCAACAAAATCAAACCCACGGCTACTAAAAGACTAAAATGTAAAGATATCAGTTTGTATATAATGCTTTTTTGTTTTGTTTTTATTCCAAGCTACTTGTATTTTAGTGATATATTTCTCACATTGGTCTTTTGTATGTTATTTTGATATATTTCATTAGCCAGTATTCATAAGTTACAACAGGTACTTTTTTTGTAAGGAGTTAAGTTATAAAGCAAATTGGAAGCACTTTGTTTGCTAACATTAGATTCCTTAATTTCTTATTATAGATTCAGACACATTGAGCAAAATGTGAACGTAAGAAGTTGCTAAAATATGCAGAGAGGTGTTTCTGGCTCAGTGCGTTCCCTCAGGCAGCTCTGGTGGTGCCTTCAACTTTCTTTATGTTTATTCTCTGCAGACCTTATGGAACTCCTGTTTTTCATTAGTAGCTTTAACGATCACATTGTACAGATGTCTATTTCTATCCTAACAGTATGTGGAGTATTGTAATCCTTTACACCGTCCATTATAAATGTGACAGGGACTAATGTGGAGCCCAGCTTTTGCCTCATATTAAAAAATTTGATGATTATCTACGTAAGGACTCCTGTCAACAAATGAGGGCCACTATTGCCAGTAGAGGAATCACAAAAAAAGATCTGGAAAGAGGAGAGAGGGAAAAAAAAAAGAGAGAGGAGAAAGAGAAAAATCTTTTGGAAATGTAGTGGTAAAATAAGAGAAGAAATAAAAGGGCAGAGAAAGAGAAAATTATTTCACGGTGCCTGAATGCGTTGACATGAAAGCAGTGCATTGTGGGTACTCTTGGCCCGGGGGAAACCACTGGAGCAGAAGGACAGAAATAAGAGAATCTGTGCGGTGCCACAGCACACATGCACACAGAGTATGCATCAGATTTGTAGCAGAGCGGTACACGAGCAGCCCACAGTTTACACCAGCCCACAGAATTACTTGACCCTGATGACTTGATCTCTATTGTTTTAAGATGGTATAATTCTCTCAAATCCTGTTAAGCAGCAATCCAAATGACTAATCAGTAACAAGGTCTCATGAATACCCTATTGTTTCATCGGATGCTGATATGCGGTGATGACGGTCTTTCTTGTCAGATCGCGGGATGTCTGTAAGGATGATTTTATATAAGAGAGTCAGATGGGAGGAGAGATGTAGGCTAGAATGCAAATTTAGCGTGGGCCGGTTAGGGCCAGTTTTCACTGCCCTGCGCTCCACTGAGCTGTAGACTTGTGAATACGCTAATACACTAACTTAACAGGACAGGCTGATGACATCACACACCACGGGCCCTGCAGACATCGCTTGAGTCACAATGTTACGGTGGTCGTACATACACGTGTGTGTGTGTGTCAGCATGGCTCAGTGTGTGTGTGTGCACGCCAGTGGTTGTGGTCACATCCTGAGCCACGTGCAGCGAGTCTGCTGCTGTAATATAAAGAGCCATAAAACTCAGGTCAAGCGTTAAAGGCATCTGTGTACATTCATGTGCCTCCACACTACACTGAGTGAGCAAGTAATCACTGCTAAGCACAAATTATCAGTATTTGCATAATAATCATGGAGGCTTGTGTTGTGCACAGCAAGCTACATTTGAAATATAATCTAAAAACACTGCATGAATGTCTTCTCTGTGACATTTTAAGTGTATTAGAATTAAAAGAGAAAGAAATCTGATTCACCAATGACCTGATCTTGTGTTATATAATATTCTAGAATTCCAGTGATAGTACCAATGAACTCCATGAGGTTAAGAAAAAGGAGGTTGTGTAATATCCTCAAGGGAAAAATAATGTTATAGATGCAAACATATCTTCAAATGTATGTCTTACAAGTACATAAAGATTCAAATAATATCAAGTAAAATTTTATAGAAATATTTGTTTCTACCACCACTTTCTCCTGTCATGTTAACTGACATAATGATACAGTTGAAACTTCCTGCGGCACTTTGGACAGAAAGCTGCAGGGCTGCAGAATTAATGGAAATATAATCAAAATGCTAATATAGCCAAGTGCATTAACCACATTGCAGAAGCTGACTTTTTGATTATGGTCAATAATGTGACAAAACAGCATTATGATGTTAAATACTGTAGTTCTGCAGTGATGCCCTGGTTTGTCTGAAATTGTCGTGTCGGTGTTGTTCCTACGACATTGTCCTTATGTGACAGTATTTTTATGTGGAGAACTTGTTAAAAATATGTGAATTGATAATTAAAACAACATTTGTCACGTCCAAAATGATTGTTTTGTTTATATCCGTGTAAGAATTCTGACAGTTGGCTCCAGTTTCTAACAAGGTCCGGCTATGACACCATCATGTGGTATCTGTGTTTTGTCAGCATCCAGAGTGTTGGTAAACAAGTTGCCCTGTGAAAACAACATAGAGTTAGCAAATCAACCTACTGTTAGCAATGTTAACATCGCTAGCCAGCATTAGCAGTGTTAGGTAGTGCAACAAACTGGCAGCCACTTGAAGGGGCAGATGATCTGAACAACAGCCGTGTTTTGATGTGAATGCCATGCAAGGGGGGAGATGAGATGCCAAATTTATTGTCTGAGTGTTATTAATAACACCTTTAATGTTGTTCCAGGGTCATCATTGCAACTCATGGGACTAGGATTTGTAGCTCGTTTGGGATATATTGTTATACTGTTCATTTGATGTTTTTAACACTCTGTCTCAATTTGGCTAAATTTAGACAACTATAATAACTGATTTAGATTTGGTCAAAGAGGTTTTGGATTAACCACATGTAAGAAAGGCTTTCCTCATGTGTGTGTTTTTCCAGTCTTTTTCCCATGTCATAAATCTATGACATCATAAAAACATGATAGCAAACACTGATCATTACATTCCAGCAACAACACCAGCATGACATTACAAATCATGTTCTCCAGTTAAAAAAAAGTTTGTTTCTCAAACCCCAACAAGTGTCACATCATCGTCATTTTAATAGTCTTGTGAAAATTGAAAATGAAAATTGCATTGCTGAAATAATCATTCCCACAAATCATATCCCAGTCATAACATCTGCTAAAATATTCTGGGTGATACTGTGCTACTGTGTCAGCAGTATATTAAATTGAGAGGGGCAAAAACACCCATGCATGTGAACTTATTTCAAGATCAGCACTCGAACACTTTAAATGAGGGGTAGTTTCTTGCTTTTTGAGGAGTTGATATACTATCTGAGGAAATGCTTAGTTTACTATAAATGGTACCTTTTCCAGCATGTAAACATTGTGACAGCAGATGTGACATCTTGTTCTTTCAAAATACCCCTCTTTTAAAGATTCTTACTCAATTTGCTCCTTCTCAAATTAGTCGCCAATATACATGCAGCAAACAGGTAAAATGTTCCCCTTTATTTTATATAATACATACTAAAGGACATGACTACCATTATGTGATTAGCTTTAACTCACAAACAAAGCTTTAAACTGTAGATCCGAAACTGTGTGTTTTGTGGGTTTGACTGTGTGCAGCAGGTTGATGAATTTATGAACCCGTAAAGTCGGAGAAAAACAACAAGGCTGAGTCCAGGTTGTGTTGTTGTTTTCGTTTTAGTTTGTTTCATTATTGCTTCAACGAATCTCCCCTTCAGTCGTCAGAAAAATATCCTCTATGAAAACATATTTCTTCCTCAAAACTAAATCACGTTATTAGGCACAAACTCTTAAATTCTCTATAAACATGTGCGTACACACACACACGCACGCGCACACACACACACACTCAAGCACAGATGAAACACCGACACAAACGACGACTCTTGTTCTCACGCTCTCACATTAATGATACAAACAACTTGGAACAGAACTTAACTGACAGCAGCTGCCTACTATGAGTTTTCAAAATGACCTCAAAATCACACTCAAAAGAGCAGAAGACAACCAAACTCTGATGTCTATTTTTTTTTTTTTTAAATACCAGAGCTTTACTATAATACCTACAAATACACAATTATAAATATATAGCGATTTGTTCATATCTGTGATATGCATTTCTAGGACAAAATGGAATTGATTCCTTATGGGACTCTTTGGCCTGCCCCTCAAACCCGCATACAGTAGAAGATACTCTTCTCATCAGTGCATAGTCAAATACCTGTGGAGTTTAGCTACCCAAGTCTCAGACAGGAGGTGAACATACACACACTCACACATAAAGAATGTCCCTCTCTTTCTGTTTTTTTCTCATGCACTAACACGCACATGGCACCCAGAGAGGATTAGGTTAAAGGGTTGAGGCCCAGGTTTTTATGTCCAGGGTTCATGTTATCGTCTCCTAGGCGATAGCATTCTCCAGTGGTTCCTTCTCATCTGCCGTGGCATGATCTGCCCTCTGCGCTGCTGCCAGCTCCTCGTTCTTCTTTAGCTCCCGCTGATATTTGGCCATGATAGCAGCGTAGGCGCAGCCGTACACTGCTGCAGCCAGCATCATCAGACACACGATCCCACACACCACGCCAGTGATGATCACTGTGGCGATTGCGTGGCGCAAGTTGACAGGCCGATGCCGCTGCTTAGGTTCACACTCTGGAACACTCCCTCCCCCTCCACCTCCTCCCCCTCCTCCCCCACCACCAAATCCCTCCCCCATTGCCATGGGGATGTGGAGAGCGTGGCTGGAGGGATGAGCATGGTTGCCATGGGTGTGGCCTCGCAGTAACCTCTCAGATTCCAGGTGGTGTATGTTCGCAAACAGGTAATGGTAGCTTGTGGTCATGCAAGCATGGAAGAGCTGGTAGGGGACCTTCTGCAGGTCTCTCTCTCTCATTTCTTCTGGCTGTGAGCAAATCACCTCATCCACCACTCCACCTTTGGATCAGAGGTAAATAGTTGGATCAGAGAGGGATGATAGGAAGGAATAAGGAGGCATGCATCAGTCAGCTGTTGTGGACACCGTCATAATCATCATAGCTGAGTCTGAACCAGCCTATTACTTAAAATATTTAATAATCTAGGGTGCTATGTCTTATTTTGATAGACCATATTAGCAATATAGTGATATGATTAAAAGCTAAACCACAGGAGCCAAAAGAACCAGGCATATTAGAGTGCTAAGATAGGACTGCCCTCTGTTTGTCCCGTAAATCTCTTTATTATTCACCTCTCCTCTCCGTAACCATGTTGAGCTTGCTCGGTCACACACCGCCTGCCTGATTAACCACCAGCTTTCCATTAAAGCACACATCCTTGTATCTGGTTCCATTGTTCTGTTTAGCAGTAATTAGAATTTTCAGCCTTTAAGACAAAAGCTGTGTCAGGGTAGCACTGGCATGTAGGCGGGCCAGCCAACTCCAGAGCGAGCCTAGCTTTCACTGTGCAGTGGTTATTTTGTTATCTAATGCATGCTAGGGTTGGTCTAGCATAGAAAATAATGTAGCCTGCAATTTAACTCTTAATCACCCGTGTTCCCTCCATCTCTGGCTGCAGAGATCAGCACCATGGCTGGAGGAGCTGCTGCATAGAGTGTCTAACATCACAATGTCTCACAGGAGATTGCTGATGCTGCATGGCACTTTTTTTTGCACAGCTTCATGGTCAGAACATGTTACAATAAAGACACTATGGTAAATATTGTAAACTGTCACTTTCACACTATCTAATACAGAAACAGTACATAGTACTCATCAGTTGGTAATAATAGTGTAACAGCCGCAACAACCTAAATTCCTTCCACGGCTAAAACCAATAACATGGAACACACACACACGCATGCATTCCATCGACTTTAATATCTGGACAGAGCTTTTAGCCTGATCTTAACTCCACTGTGTCGATCTCTCCAAGGACAAAATATATAAACACTATATCCATTTGGGGTCTATTTTAATCCCTGAAAGAGTCTCATTGTGTGAACTGGCATACAGTCCTGGCATTTTCTACTCTGGTACACTAGTATTTTTAGGATACTCAAAGGTTAGTATTACCATAATATATTATTAACATAATTTTATGGCAGGAAAGGCATTAAGATGGACAGATGCTGGAAACATTACAGACATTGCCCAGCTATAGCCTGAAGCTACAAGTGGTCTAACCTTTAAAGATGTAGCTCTCCAGCCAGAGTTTGAGGCCCATGAGCTGGCAGTCACACCTCCAGGGGTTGCCTCGAAGTGTGAGGCTGTCCAGGCGGGTCAGAGCCTCCAACAGGGAGCGATCCACTCGCGTTAGCCGGTTATGCGCTAGCCCCAGGTGGCTTAGGTTCCTCAAACTGTCCCCCATGGCTCCGGGAAAGCCCCACAGGCTGGAGAAAATGACATGGCAGGGATATAAGATACAGTGAGTTTACAGTGTGCCTCGAAAATGGGTGAATGACAAAACATCTGATCCAGTTTTGTTGCTTAACCTGTTGTGTGAGAGGTCAAGGTGTGAAAGCGAGCGGATAGGTCCAAGCAACCGCTTGTCAAGCTCTCTCAGGTTGTTGTTGGCCAGGCTGAGGCGCTGTAGAGTTCTGAGACCCAGCAGAGCAGTTGGTGAAACGGACGTTATAGAGTTATTAGACAGATCGAGAATGCGCACAAGGGGTATTTCTCGAAAAGCCATTGAGCCCAGGCCCCTGATGCGGTTATCTTGGAGATATAGTTCTTGGGTGTCTGGATGCAGTCGTCGGGGGATGTCATACAGGCCTCGACCCCGGCAGTCTACTACTTTGGTGTTGCTGTTGCAGACACACTCCTTTGGGCAGCCGTGCGACAAAGACAGGAGGGAGAGGAGGGCACACGCCAGTACCACTGTGGAGACAGGGGGATGCAATATTGGATTAGATGTTTACAGCTAAATCTAAAGAAAATACTGCTACAGATCTATATATATATATATATCTATATATATATATATATATATATATATATATATATATATATATATATATATATATATATATATATATTTCTTTAAGTTGAAGTTAAAGATGGGATCTCCTTCATTATTACCCAAGACTACTATTACATAACTGCATGGGCTACATTCAAACCACACTGCCATCATGGCCACCATCTCTGAAGTAGATAAATGCCACATTATGGCATTATGACATACATAAATGTTCATATGGATACAGTTGAAAACGAAGTCTTCAGAAAACGGTTCACTTTGTTTTTGCTCACATAGCGCTGTTCTTTGTCTGATAAACAAGAAAGCAAACTTATTACTAATATGCCAACTCCCACCTCCCACCCTCCCTTAGACAGTGGCCCTTGGTGACTTCACCAAAGCTTCGTAACCCTTCACCCACACTCCACCCACTCACAAATCCATACACAGCAGATATTGGGTGTCTGATTCCCTTTGAGATGACTTCACATGTCCATTGCTTGTGGAACGTTACAACAGTATTTATAGCACTGGCTTGACTAGCTCGAGGCTGGATGAAATGAATCTCAAGCCTGAGCATGTAACTAGCTCACAAGTTAGACTCCTAGAACCTGAACCAATAGCTGCATTATGTGCATGTCTGTAAACACAACAGCTAAAATGTTCTTCTGACTGCTGCAGCAGCTATTTTATATATATATATGTATATATATATATATATATATATATATATATATATATATATATATATATATATATATATATATATATATATATATATATATATAAACATATATAAACATATATAAACATATATAAACATTTTCCCCCCTAGAATCTTTACCTAAATGATGCCTTTGTGATGAGGCAACCATGATTCTCACATCACTGTAACTTATATATTGTGCAGCTATTAACTGTAGTAACCAAACTCAGAATTTTGATATTTACAATATTATTGATGTACTAATACATTCAGAAATAGGTCCCTGGAACACTGTTAAGGTAGAAAGGTGGCAGGGTTAGCCAAGTATAAACAAAGTAAAACAGTATGAAATTGTGTTGTCCTTTAAAATCAAGTGTGTTTATTTAGTTTGTTTAGCCATAAAAAATCAGTCAGTGGAGATTTTTCTCTTCTGATTAAAATTCCTTCCCCAAAACTACATAGTGCACCTTTAAATAGGACAACACAATCCAATTGTTCAAATGCTGTGGTCACACATGGAAAATGTAATGTGTTTGCTTCCATATTCTTTATATAAACTGCTACTGATTAGACTGACATCTACAAGCATGTAAAAATCACCTTGTCCGCCTGGCTGTTCAGGCTGCCAGGTTTAGAGAAGGCGCAGGTGTTCCCAGGTCTAATCTCAGGTGTTAGTTCGGTACAGAGGCAGTGTTGCTGTTATGATATTGCTGCAAAAAAAACCCCATCAGAACATGGCTGGGTTGAGATTTAGCACGCTAAAGTGCAAAGCTCTGTGTTAATTGCATCTTCGCCAGTGCACGGGGAGAGTGTGAGTGTGTATGCAAGAATGCTTTCGATCACACCTGCTCACACATGTGTGCACTTACTCATAAACAAACTCATATGCATACAATGCATACGTGGACACAGATAAACAGCATCAGCCCAGTGGAGCGTTGTAACAGCAGCTCTGGAATGAGGTCAACGCAGGAGAATGGCTCTTTGCTCTGATGTGTCCCTCCAGCCCCAAAGTACACACACAGAAGCTTGCAATGACATGCACACACAGCCCACATTAAGTACCACTTCAAATCAGCTGTGTAGCTGTGTCAATAACGGGGAACACTCAGAAGCAATTTTGATGTACAGCTATAGGCTGTAGAAAAGTGTGATCGTAAAGCTGCCATGTGTGTTGGGTCCACTCAGTTATACAACAGTTTATACAACATACTGGTCTCAGCAGCCCACCTTGCCATGTAAATATGCAAATACACACACGCGTACACACAAATGCATTCGTGTCGATGTTCTTCCCCTACCTCTCATATCTGCCAGTCGTCCTTGGGCCACTTGCATTCGATCTTCTTTTAGCTCCCCCTTTGGATTCTATCGACTGTCATTGGTTGATGATCCATTAGCCATCATTGGGGTTGTCATGAGCTGTTCTGACTCTCATCTGTGTAGGTGGATATTTTCAATAGGTATGAATTGGAGAGGCCAAGATCAGCAGCAGGAACCTGTGTTGCCCTCAGGATCCCCAACACTGCTGGCGAGGGCATGAAACCCCATCAGAGCGGGCAGATCAGAGCACAGAGCTTACTGCCAGCCAGTCTGGGAATCACTGGAGTTAGGGAGCTCTGCCTCTCTCTCTCTCTCTCTCTCTCTCTCTCTCTCTCTCTCTCTCTCGCTCACTCTCTCTCTCTCTCTCTCTCTCTGTAGCTCTCTCACTCTCTCTAAACCTCTCTTTCTGTCTCTTGTATTTTTCTTCACGCAGTATTTTTTGCCTTTGTTTCTATTTTCCCTGTCTTCTCACTTGATTAGATTTTATTTCTGCTCCTCTGTTGAATCCAAATCCACACTGTGACCTCTGTGTGTGTGTTTGTGTCTCTCTCTCTCTCTATCTCTATATCTCTCTTCATGTTTTGCTCTCTGGCTCTCCCTGTCCCCAGTTGTATTGGTGAGTGTGACGGTGTGTCAGCTCCCAGCGGACAGCTGTGCCTCTTAAATCACAGCGTACACACACACACAAAACACGTACGCTGACATTAACACTGCCTCTTATTGCTCTGGCAAGAGTTGAGCAAGACAGAATTAGATCTGCGTTGTGTTGTGTTGCGCTGCGCTGCATCTACACAAACACTCACACATTTTTTCAACATGCAGTGAACACAGTCGGAGGATGCCCGTTGCTGTGGCACGCTCTGATGATGTTATGCACGAGCCGTGGGCAGAAGGGCTGGCAGAACACGCCCCCAGCACAGCAACACAAAACGCACGAATGCACACTTACACATGCACACACGCACACAGCAGGATATTAAGCTGTTGCAGTAAATGTACATGGGTTTTTTCCTTATTTTATATATTTATTTTATTTTGTGCATGTAAATGGATTGACTGTTAAGCTGATATGAGCTCATGGGTCGCTTGGGGGAGACACAAAAAATGAACAAAGGAAGGGACGGGGAGAGATTAATGATCAAATCATTTCTAACGATGGAGTATGATTAAGCTTACACGCTGACCTTGGCATGTAGTACCCTCCCTCGTATTTGCCCTCCTGTCCATCCATATTTGTATCCTTTCTTTCTGCTGAAGGGCATGACAATTATTTTCATTATGTCATATACAGTAAAAACTGAGGTCAATTTGTGTCTTCAGCTTATATTTAGTTAATTTATTGTGGTGAATGTGTGAAGATATCAGCCTAGGGAGGAATTAATGCACACCTGAAGATGCTTTGAAAACACATGAATGCACCTCACGTGCACGCGTGCGCACACACACCCACACTTGCATCCACACTCATACATGCACGCTTGGGTGCTCATGTGCAGCTACATAGGAAAATACATCCTCAAATGTGTGATGACACCTTTCTATTGGCTAAAAGCCCATATGGGTGATGTGTACAGACAGTCTGTTGTGTTTGTGCTGCACCGTCTAAAAATGTTAACCATCAAGTGAGAGGGGAAAAAAAACAACATGCCCTACTATTTCCTCCTCTGCAGATTGTCATAAATTATCACCATGTGGATCTCCCGTGACGCATTTTATGCATGTGGCATGAAAGCCTCGAGGGCAATCTACAGAGATGTTTTGCATGATTAGAATATTATCTTTTTTATTAAAAAATAAGGCGCATTCACTGCCAGATAGTTTTTTAAGATAATTTGAATTTCTTTGCAGCACCGATTAGTCAAGTCTCAATTTTGTCTCAATAAGAGCGCACAGGAGAGGAGAAGTCGGGGAAGAATCCGACCCTGTCCTCAGATTCAACGCTAGTTACAAATCAGACAGCCCTGTCAGTTTCTGTGACACTTCTATGTCGGTTTCTGTTTGTCCTAGAGGTGTTTCTGCTGTCACTAAGACGTGAATTGATGTAGAGAAACACACATATGAGATAAGGATAAGCATGTACCCACACAGGCTCAGATGCACTCTGCTGCTCTGATCGATGTACACATTTGTACAATCCTTATTAGAATCCCAAATACCTGTAGGATTTAAAGCGTTTGTCAGCTCTCCCTAGCTGGGATTGTTTCCGTTAGGAGATTGGTGATGGGGAAGGATTTGGAGAGGATTTGATGTCTCTTCATCTTTGGACTTATAAACCCAGCTCAGGGCATAAATAGCCCCAAGTTCTTAAATCATAGCTAGGGAAATTAAATGTTCCCCCGTAGTACAGAAAATTCCCAAGCATTAGAGAGACAGATTTGGGCTTTTGTCTTTTTGCGCTGAGCCGACTTCCAGGTGGCAGCCAACACCAGTGCACTTTTAACCCGAATGCAGTTTTGCAAAGCAAGCGCCATGTACTGCTCATACTGGATTTATGTTTCAATGAATTATTTTTCCTTGCTGTATAAGAAACTAAATAATATCACTGTATAATATTGCATTATTCGCTCTAAATGGACAACATTAGATGTCACATGTCATTTTCACATCTTTAGATTATTTGAAGGTTCCATGTGTCAGGAGTCACAGTATTTTCCGACAACTTAATCAGACCTCCTTATCTTTTTTCCCGTCTCAGTCCCTATTTGCTTTATTTGCACAGCTTTTTTATTTTACGGTAGATGATCCTGTCTTTTATTGGCTTAATGATCTAGGTTCTCCCTGGTTTTGTACCATGTGTGTTTCCATTGCTGTTGCCCAGCATCTTAAATTAGCCTCTCCTCCTGGGTTTTCCATGTGGGTGTAGAAATGGTGGGCTGCTGAAAGGATCTGGCAAAGCTTATGACGGGATAATCTGCACCTGTTCCTCTGGGCAGGGGCTAAAACAGGCCACAGCAGCGCCCCGCTGCACTTAAACAATCACGCAAACACACAATCACACTAAAAGAACTGCAGGCCAATAGAGTATTTCTCACTGATAATGTTGCCTCCATGTGTTGACATCCAATGAAGCTTTTTGTAGTTTTTTTTTGTTTTAAACCACTGCTTCAAGCTTTAAGTGAGGTTTCTATTTATAAAAAGACAGATCCAGATATTGTTCCTGACTCTGTTTAATATTGCAAGACTATTTTGTTTATTTCTCAGGGAATAATATGTGGATCCTGCTGAAAAACATCAGGGGTATTTAGGTGGCTGGCATCTGTAAGTGAGTGCAATTTGATGAGGATCCATGCTGGCTCTAGCAGAGTTAAATATGTTGTATGGCCATTTTTAGTTATATAAATATGTTAAATATCAAATTGACACACTGGATTATATTAATCATGAGGCAGTAAGACAACACTGACCTGATATTTGTACTAACACAACAGTAAGCTATTGATCCCAATCTGGTATAATATTGCCTCTTTTATAGCTTCCAGTTAATGGACAGGTTATTATGCACTTTGAGATCATACAAACATGATGCATTAATTGTAAGATACCTTCACCTACAAATCCATAATTGACAACATAACTAGTTTTTGCAAAATGAATTAACTTTAATTTTCAGATGTGGAACACCCAGACTGGAATGTGTAGCCTGGACTGAGATGCTCTTTTAAAAGTAAAAAAAAGAAAGGGACCAGTCATTGATCACAGTAAATTATATTATTTTGCAGTCTGAAGACAGTTTGGCCCTGCTATGCTTTTGTTTGTGGAACTTGTTGTAACCATATATTTTACATTCCTTCGCATTCTGCCTGTTCGAAGTGTTTTTTAAATCAAGTGTGTGCTGTTCAAGCCACCAGAGCCTC